>NC_133449.1:228300768-228919205 GCF_048565385.1 Saimiri boliviensis
ATTGAACTGTAGTCGGACACACTGGTGGGGTTGGGCATACTGCAGCTGGAATGAAGTTGAAATTCTGTTGTCAAGAACATGAAATTGAGCCGGGCACGGTGGCTCAAGCCTGTAATCCCAGCACTTTGGGAGGCCGAGGCAGGTGGATCACGAGGTCAAGAGATCGAGACCATCCTGGTCAACATGGTGAAACCCCGTCTCTACTAAAAATACAAAAACAGGCCAGGCGCGGTGGCTCAAGC
Source organism: Saimiri boliviensis (assembly GCF_048565385.1). Classification (NCBI taxonomy): domain Eukaryota; kingdom Metazoa; phylum Chordata; class Mammalia; order Primates; family Cebidae; genus Saimiri; species Saimiri boliviensis. The sequence continues at coordinate 228,301,011 of NC_133449.1, forward strand.
CTGTAATCCCAGCACTTTGGGAGGCCGAGGCGGGTGGATCACGAGGTCAAGAGATCGAGACCATCCTGGTCAACATGGTGAAACCCCGTCTCTACTAAAAATACAAAAACTTAGCTGGGCATGGTGGTGCGTGCCTGTAATCCCAGCTACTCAGGAGGCTGAGGCAGGAGAATTGCCTGAACCCAGGAGGCCGAGGTTGCGGTGAGCCGAGATCGTGCCACTGCACTCCAGCCTGGGTAACAAGAGCAAAACTCCATCTCAAAAAAAAAAAAGAACATGAAATTGAGTAAATTTGGATTTTGGGAAAGTGTAAACAGGTACATAAGAAGCCTATGCAAACTCTTACACAAATTACATAAATCTTTATGATGCTGCTGTTATTTGGATGGAAAATGCAACAGTCAGGATAAGCTAAAGTAATGCTGTGGGAACAAACAACACAAAATAAACTGAGGTTTATTTCCTGCTCATGTCATATGCCTACTATGGGTCAGCTGCAAATCTGCTCCACACATAGACCCAGACTCATAGTGCAGGTCTTATTTTGGATGTAACTGGTCTTACAGTAGAGGAATAAAAATCACAGTGAACCAGATGCTGGCTCTTAATGTTTCTGCTCCAAAGTGACATATGTCACTTTTGCTCACAATTTATTGCCTATAACAAGCAAATTGACCATGCTAGACCTCAACATCCAGGGAAGTATCATCCTTCTGCAGGAAGGTGAACTGAGAGAGGAACAACAGATTTTTCAAATAATGCAAACTACCAAAAAGATGAATGTGTCATTCAGCCATCATTCACTTAAATATGGTCATGCACATTTGTGACTCACAATTAAGCTTTTTCTTTTTTCTTTTTTTGAGACAAGAGTTTTGCTCTATTGCCCAGGCTGGAGTACAGTGGCACGATCATGGCTCGCTGCAACCTCCACCTCCTGGCTATAAGCAATTCCCCTGCCTCAGACTCCTGAGTAGATGGGATTACAGGCAAAACCCCGTCTCTACTGAAAACACAAAAATTAGCATTAAGGTTTTTTTTTGTTGTTGTTGTTGTTGTTGTTGTTTTGAGATAGAGTCTTGCTCTTGCTCTTGCTCTGTAGTGCAGTGATGTGATCTCAGCTCACTGCAGCCACCGGTTCCCAGATGCAAGAGATTCCCCTGCCTCAGCCTCCTGAGTAGCTGGGACTACAGGCACACACCACTACACCCAGCTAATTTTTTCTTTCTTTTTTTTTTTTTTTTGTATTATAATAGAGACAGTATTTCACCACGTTGACGAGGATGATCTCAGTCTCCTGACCTCATGATCTGGCCACCTCATCCTCCCAAAGTGCTGAGGTTACAGGCATGAGCCACCGCACCCGTCTGCATTAAGCTTTATGATTGCAGTCTTCCTTGAGTTTTTCTGTTGCCATTAGAAGCACAGCAGGCAAACTTTGCCATTTATCCTATGATGATATGCTGCCTGAAGAACAAAGTCAATGTACAGCATTTATTATTTTCCTCATGTTAAATTTTTTATAAAATAAACAACAATATTAAAATGATTTAAAATGGCCATTAAAAAATACCATTTCCTGGGCTCCATCTCTCTTTTCTTTTTTTTTTTGAGACGGAGTTTCACTCTTGTTACCCAGGCTGGAGTGCAATGGCGCGATCTCAGCTCACCGCAACCTCCACCTCCTGGGCTCAGGCAATTCTCCTGCCTCAGCCTCCTGAGTAGCTGGGATTACAGGCACGCGCCACCATGCCCAGCTAATTTTTTGTGTTTTTAGTAGAGACGGGGTTTCACCATGTTGACCAGGATGGTCTCGATCTCTCGACCTCGTGATCCACCCGCCTCGGCCTCCCAAAGTGCTGGGATTACAGGCTTGAGCCACCGCGCCCGGCCCCATCTCTCTTTTCTTACCTCAGCTTTAAGCCCTTCTGAATGCAGAAAGGACTTTATCCTCTCCACATCTCATATTCTTTTTCATCTAGAGTTAGGCTGGCTCAAGGAAGACCCCTCACACAACCACAATAGCCTAACCTGCACAGTTCAGATATGGCCTACTTGGAAAGCATAGAGTTTTATTGTTGAGCAGCTGGTTTAAACTATGGGCAAACCCCATACCTTCTAAAGCTCTATTCTGAAGTTCTGAAGGTGGATAGTGACACAGGACACAGCCTGATCATGACCTTGCAAAGCAGCCTTCTTCCAGAGCATTCTTTATTGTATTCTAAGGATGAGAATCAGGACAATTATGTAACTATCTGTGATCTCCCTGTAATAATTAAGGGAGGAAATATTGCTTTTCCTGTTGCCTAGGGCTTTGCAGAAGCATTCGAAGCAAGCTTTTAGCTCTTGTAGCATATTTTAACTTACTCTGTGATTAACAAAATTCCATGGCAACATATTATACAGAAATCATATATGACTTATTTGAAATAGTTAATGGATTAACTTTTTCATCTTTAAAGAACTCAAAATGAACTAGAATGAAGAGTACATAAAGACATTTTTCCTGAATTTCTAAATCAAGACCTATGAATAAGCAATATTATGTAATCTATTAATAAACTTCCTAAAATTGTGGTAAATACACACAAAATCAAATTTATCATTTAACTATTTTTTTTTTTTTTTTGAGACGAAGTTACCCAGCCTGGAGTGCAATGGCATGATCTCGGCTCACCGCAACCTCCGCCTCCTGGGTTCAGGCAATTCTCCTGTCTCAGCCTCCTGAGTAGCTGGGATTACAGGCATGCACCACCATGCCCAGCTAATTTTTTGTATTTTTAGTAGAGACGGGGCTTCACCTTGTTGACCAAGGTTGGTCTCGATCTCTTGACCTTGTGATCCACCCGCCTCGGCCTCCCAAAGTGCTGGGATTACAGGCGTGAGCCACCGCGCCCGGCAACTATTTTTAAATGTTAGATCAGTGGCATTGAGTACATTCAAATTGTTGTACTATTATCAGCACTATCCACCTTCAGAACTTTTCATCAACTGAAACTGAAGCTCTGTGCCCATTAAACACTAACTCTCCATTTTCCCCATCCCCTACCACCATTTCACTTTCTATCTCTATGAATTTGACTACTGTAGGTACCTCAGATAAGGAATCATATAGTATTTGTTTTTTTGGACTGGCTTGTTTCACTTAGCATAATGTCTTTAAGGTTCATCTGGCTGGGCGCGGTGGCTCAAGCCTGTAATCCCAGCACTTTGGGAGGCCGAGGTGGGTGGATCACGAGGTCAAGAGATCGAGACCATCCTGGTCAACATGGTGAAACCCCATCTCTACTAAAAATACAAAAAATCAGCTGGGCATGGTGGCGCTTGCCTGTAATCCCAGCTACTCGGGAGGCTGAGGCAGGAGAATTGCCTGAACTCAGGAGGCGGAAGTTGCGGTGAGCCGAGATCGCGCCATTGCACTCCAGCCTGGGTAACAAGAGCGAAACTCCGTCTCAAAAAAAAAGGTTCATCTATGCTGTAGCATGTTTCAGAATTTCCTTACTTTTTAACTCTATTAACTGTTCTTTTAAATAGGCAGATTCACTTTTTTCGATGTATAGTTGTGTGTGTTTCAGTGCATGCATAGGTTTGTGTAATCACAATTATGGTACAGAATCCACAAAAGTTCCCTCATTATATCCTCCCCGCAACTCTAACCCTAGGCTAACCATTAATCAGTTCTTCTTCCGTATAGTTTGTCTTTTCTAGAATGTCACATAAATGGAATCAATACATGTAAATATTTACCCATGTCATTGTGTGTATCAATAGTTTGTTCCTTTTCTGCTGGGCATGGTGGCTCATGCCTGTAATCCCAGCACTTTGGGAGGCTGAGGCAGGCAGATCACCTGAGGTCAGGAGTTCGAAATCAGCCTAGCCAACATGATGAAACCCCATCTCTACAAAAATACAAAAATTAGCCAGGTGTGATGGCACATGCCTGTAATCCCAGCTACCAGAAAGGCAGAGGCAGGAGAATTGCTTGAACCCGGGTGGTGGAGGTTGCAGTGAGCCAAGATTGTGCCACTGCATTCCAGCTGGGGTGACATAGTGAGACTCCATCTCAAAAACAAAAACGTTTGTTCCTTTTTGTTGTTGAAAAGTATACTGTTGTATGGAGGCACCACAGTTTGTTTATCCAGTCAACAAATGAAAGGCATTTGGGTTGTTTCCAGTTATGGATCATTATGAATAAAGCTGCTATAAACATTCACGTATAGGCTTTTGCTTGAATATCATTAGGGTAAATCGCTAGGGGTGGGACTGCTAAATCATACAGTAACTCTATGTTTAACTTTCATAGCAACCACCAAATGGTTTTCCAAAGTGGCTGCATCATTTTGCACTCCCACCAGTGATTATGAGTTCCAATTGCTCCATAACATCTCCAGGACTCCAGTACTGTCCGTTTTGTGTGTTGAGCCATTCTAATAAGTGTGCAAAGGTATCTCATGGTTTTCTTTTGCACTCCTCTAATAACTAATATGTTGTACATATTTTCATGTTTTTTTGTCATTCATAGATCTTCCTTCATATAGTGTTTGTACACATCTGTTGCCCATTCTTTATTGAGTTGTTTCCTTATTGCTAAGTTTTAAGAGTTCTTTATGTATTGTGGCTATAAACCCTTTGTTGGATATGTAATTTTCAAGTATTTTTTTCCAAGTCATCTTTGCATTCCCTTAACAGTGAGTTTTGCAGATGAAAAGTCTGTTTATTTATTTTGATGAAGACCCACCTATTGATTTAAAAAAATTGATTATATTTAGTGTCACACCTAAAAATTCTTTGCCTAACCCAAGGCCATATTTTCTCCTAGTAATTTTACAGTTTCACATTGTTCATTACGTCTACACTTCATTTTGAGTGAATTTTTGTACAAGAAGTGAGAGAGGCACAGCTGAGGTTTTTTACGTTTAGTTGCCAGGTTGTTCTAACATCTTTTGTTGAAGAGACTATCCTTTCTCCTAAAAATTACCTTTTCTCCTTTGTTAAAAATCAGTTGACCATAGGCTGGATGTGGTGGCTCATGCCTATAATCCTAGCACTTTGGGAGGCTGAGGCAGAAGGATTGTTTGAGGGCTGGAATTTGAGACCAGCTTGGGCAACAAAGCAAGATCCCCATCTCTACAAGAAATAAAACAAATTAGGGTCAGGCACAGTGGCACACACTTGTAATTCAAGCACTCTGGGAGGCCAGGGCAGGCAGATCACTTGAGGCCAGGAGTTCAAGACCACCCTGAACAACACAGTAAAACCCTGTCTCTACAAAAAATACAAAAAGCCAGGTGCAGTGATGTGCTCCTGTAATCCCAGGTACTAAGAAGGCTGACGCATGAGAATTGCTTGAGCCTGGGAGGCAGAAGTTTCAGTGAGCCAAGATTGCATCACTGCACTTTAGCCTTGGGAACAGAGTGAGACCTTGTCTCAAGATAAAATAAAATAAAATAGCCCAGAGTAGTGGCACATGCCTATAGTCCAAACTGCTCAGAAGGCTGAGGTAAAGAGGATAGCTTGGGCCCAGGAGTTCAAGGGTATACTGAACCATGATTACAACATTGCATTCCAGTCTAGGTGACACAGTGAGAAGAATCTGTCTCTAAACAAACAAATAACAAAATGTCGGGGTCACCACCTGAAGGGGTCTGTCCAGCTGACCCTGACTCAGTGATGGATGAATAAAGTATACTCACACATAGAACACAGTGAATGAGTGGGCCAAATGTTTGTGGCCTCTGGGTGTCTGTGACTCCCTGAAGAGTGCTGTACACAGTTGTGACCACCAACCCCCACAAGCCAGTGAGACTCATATTTATTCAGTAAAGTTTAATTGACAAAGGCTTGAGTCAACACCACTAGAGTGAAGATTAAAGGACAGGTTCTGATGCCCAAAGCAAACACCATTAGTGAGTAGTATCCCTGGTCGACCTCCTCCACCAAGAGAGCCATCCCACTCAAAGGTTAGTTTTAAGACCAGATGAGTAAACAAGTTAGTTAAGTAAACTCCCCCATACACCCTAGCTATTTGCTTTTCTTATTAACTAAACGTAAAGGGGATTTAGGCTGCCTTCAGCCAAGAATTGTAGAAAAAACCCTTAGACCTTCCAAAAGGGTTTAAGACTATATTTTATATTTCTCTAATATTTTTCCCTTAATATTTTTGCCACTACTCTCAGTGAATATTCTCAACAAAACAATTGACTGTATTTGTGAGGGTTTAATTCTGGCCTCTTCTGTTCCACTGATTTATGTGGTTACCATCTTGTGAGTGTCACAGCATCTTGATTCTTGTACCTTCAGAGTAAAGCTTAAAATCAAGTAAGATGAGTCTTCCAATATTTTGTTTCAAAATTACTTTGCCTTTTCATCTAAATTTTATGACAATCTTGTCTATATCTACAAAAGGTCTTGCTTGAGAGTTGGCTTAGAATTCACTAATACTGTAGATATATTGGAGAGATTTGAAATCATAACTATATTTTCTAATCCATGAACAGTATTTCTTTATTTATTCAGATCTTTTTTGATTTTTTAGCATGTAGATTCCACAGATATCTTATTAGACTTAAACCAAAGTATTTTATTTTGAGGCAACTATTATAAATACAGAACTTCTTTCAAAATGTTGATGCTGACATTTAATAAAACTTGAATGGGATATGAGGATTAGATGGTAGTTATGTATCCTGTGTAGCTTCCTGATTCTGAGAGTTCAATTACAGTTAATGTAGAATGTCCTTGTTTGTGAGAAATGCACACTCAAGTACTTGACACTGAAGAGGTTCAGGTCAGTAAGTTACTCTCAAACAGCTGGGGCAGGGGGAGTTCTTTGTACTATACTTGCAAATCTGACTTCTCTAAGTCTCAGAATGTTAGAAAATTGTGTAAGCAATATTAAATAGAAAATACAAAGTTGAATAAGGGGCAAAGAATGTACAGTCTGAAGAAGTTAAACATGAAATTTATACAATCCAGAGAGTCAGGGAGTGTTTCACTATGCAATTCCAGGGGCTTGACAGACCAAGAAGTGGGCAGAACAAGACAGACTAGAAACTCTTAAGCAACCCATTTAACCAACTACCCAGATTAACAGACACACACTCAAATTCCCTGAGTAAAGCAGTCAACTACCCAATTACCCCCAACTGCCACAATGACTGAAGTCCCCCATATGCAAACTGCTTGCTGCTGTAGACTGCTCTCTAGCAGAGCTGAGAGCTCCATCAGTTGAGTTATACACTTTATATATTTGCCAAGGACCAACTGTGTTTGGCCTTAACTTTGCTTGTGTTTGTTACTGTAAGTACAGTTTAAATAAAAACTGTGATATTAAAATAATAAAATGTTGATGTTGAATTGCTCGTTGTTAACATATAGAAGTGTGATTTTTAGGCCGGGCGCGGTGGCTCGAGCCTGTAATCCCAGCACTTTGGGAGGCCGAGGTGGGTGGATCACAAGGTTGAGAGATCGAGACCAACCTGGTCAACATGGTGAAACCCCGTCTCTACTAAAAATACAAAAAATTAGCTGGGCATGGTGGCGTGTGCCTATAATCCCAGCTACTCAGGAAGCTGAGGCAGGAGAATTGCCTGAACCCAGGAGGCGGAGGTTGTGGTGAGCCGAGATCGCGCCATTGCACTCCAGCCTGGGTAACGAGCGAAACTCCATCTCAAAAAAAAAAAAAAAAAGAAATGTGATTTTTATATGTTAATCATGTATTCTGCATGTTAACTGTGCTAAACTAATTAGTTCTAGCAGTTTTTTTTTTTGTAGATTCTTCAAATCTTCTGCATAGTCATATCATTGTGAATAGAGAAAGTTTTGTGTTCTTTTCTCCAATCTGTATGCCTCTTACTTCTGTTTCTTGCCTCATCGCACTTGCCAGTACTTTCAGTACAATGTTAAACAGAAATGCTTAGAGCAGGCATTTTTGCCTTTTTCCCAATCTTAGGCAAAGTAATTGGCCCTTCACCATTAAGAATGATGTTAGCTGCCAAGTTTTTCTTTTTATAGTTTATTTATTAAATTAAGGATGTTCTCTTGTATTCATACTCTGTTGCGTTTTGTTTTATAAAGGATGAATGTAGAGGTTGGGCACGATGGTTCAAGCCTGTGCTCCCAGCACTTTGGGAGGCCAAAGCAGGAAGGTTGCTTGAGCCCAGGAGTTCAAGGTCAACCTCGGCAACACAATGAGACCTTGTTTCTATAAACAGTTGTAAAATTAGTCAAGCATGGTGGTGAGCACTTGTAGTCCTAGCTACTACGGAGGCTGAGGCAAGGCTGTTTGAGCCCAGGAGGTTGAGACTACAGTAAGCCGTGATTGCCACCACTGCATTCCAGACTGAGCTACAGTGAGACCCTATCTTAAAAATTAAATAAAAAGAAGGCATGTTGAATTTTGTCAAATAGGTTTTCTGCATCTATTGTTATAATCATGTTTCTATACTTTAATCTGTTAATATGGTGGATTATATTGATTTTCAGATGTTGGAACAACCTTACATTCCTAAAAGAAAATTTTATTTAGATATTGCTGCATTCAATTTGTCAGTATTTTGTTGGGGATTTTTTTGTCTGTGTTCAGGATACTGATATTATTTTTGAAATATCTTTCTCTGGTAATGTTAGGGTAATGCTGATTCTTAAAATGAGTTGAAAATTTTTTCTTTCTCCATTTTCTGGAAGAGATTATACAGAATTGGTCTTCTTTATTCCTTAAATCTGAACCTGGAATTTTCTTTTTTGGCTAATGGTTTTCCAGCCTTCTAGATTCTTGCTGATTTTCTGTCTACTTGTTTTATTGACTACTGAGAGGAAAATTCAAATTCCCTTCTATAATTGCAGATTTATCTATTTCTCCTTTCAATTCTATTAGTTTTTGTTTTATGTACAGTATTTTGACATTCTGTTGTTAGCTGCACACATACTCAGAATTATTGTCTTCTGAGTGAAGTGACCACTTTATTTAGTAGGTAAATTACCTCTACAAACTTGTTAATTTTCCTTGTTCTGAAGCCTATTTTATCTAATATACTCATTTTAGCTTCCTTTTGATTAGTCTTTATATGGTCTATCTTTCTTTTCTTTCTTGAGATGGAGTCTCACTCTGTCACCCAGGCTGGAGTGCAGTGGTGGGATCTTGGCTTACTGCAACTCCTACCTCCTGGGTTCAAGTGATTTTCCTGCCTCAGCCTCTTGTGGAGGCACCTGCCACCATGCCCAGCCAATTTTTTTTTTCTTTTCTTTTTTTTTTAGTAGAGATGAGGTTTCACCATATTGGCCAGGCTAGTCTCAAACTCCTGACCTCAGGTGATCTGCCTGCCTCAGCCTCCCAAAGTGCTGACATTACAGGTGTGAGCCACTGACATGGTATATCTTTCTCCATCCTCTTACTTTGTACATACTTATGTCATTTAAAGTGGACTTCTAATATATAGCACATAGTTGAGTCTTGTATTAACCAAAATGACAAACTCTGTCTTTTAAATGGTGTTTCTAGAACATTTACATTTAATCTAACTGTTAATATAGTTGGATCTAGCATTCTATTACTTGTTTTCTGTTTGTCCCCCTTTTTCTTCATTCCTGTTTCTCCTTTTCTGGATTTTTTTTTTTTTTTCTGAGAGAGGGAATTGCTCTGTTGCTCAGGCTGGGGTGCAGTGGTATGATCTCGGTTCACTCCAACCTCTGATTTTCAGGCTCAAATCATCTTCCTGCGTCAGCCTCCTGGGTGTGATGCACACATGCACCATGTCTAGCTAATTTTTTAATATTTTGTTTTGGAGAGATGTTACTATGTTGCCCAGGCTGATTTCTAACTCCTGGGCTCAAGCAGTCTGCCTCCCTTGGCCTCTTAAACCGTTGGGATTACAGGTATGAGCCACCATGCCTGCCTCTTTCTTGGATTATTTTGAATTATTTGAAAATCTTTTGGTTTTCTATTTTATCTCTTGGCTTTAAAAATAACTATATACTTTTAGTAGTATTTTAAATCATTATTCTAAGGATTCCAATATATAACTTCACTTTTAAAACCAACTATTAATTTTTTATCATTTCAAATAAAATGTGGGAAACTTTCAACAATTCAGGTCCTTTAACATTCCACCCTTTATGTTGTAGTTGTCATATGTATTATATCTACATACACCAAAAATCCTACCACCAAGTGTTATAATGTTTGCTTGCATCCCATTAGACAGATTTTAAAGAACTTCTGAGGAATAAAAAGTACATTTATCCATATATGTACTGTTTCTGTTGCTCTTCTTTCTTTCCTGAAATTGTGAGTTTCCTTCTGCTATTATTTCCTTTCCACCTGATGAATTTCCTTTAGGATTTCTTCTAGTACAGCTGCATTATCTTCCGTTCTTCTGGGAAGGAATTGTTTTGCCTGCATTCCTGAGGAATATTTTCACATAATATAGAATTATGTGTTGCCATTACTTTCAGCATCAAAAAAATATTCTACTGCTTTCTGACCTTCATGATTTCTGATGAGAAACCCAGTCATTTTAGTCATTTTGCCTTTATACATGTAATGTGTCATTTTTCTCTTTCAATTTCTTTTTAAGCCAGTGTCTTGCTCTATTGCCCAGGCTGGAGTGCAGTGGCACAATCTTGGCTCACTGCAACCTCCACCTCTGGACGCAAGTAATTCTCCTACCTCAGCCTCCCACGTAGCTAGACCACAGGCATGCACCACCACGCCTGACTAATTTTTGTAGTCATATATATATATATATATTTTTTTTTGAGACGGAGTTTCACTGTTGTTACCCAGGCTGGAGTGCAATGGCGCGATCTCGGCTCACCGCAACCTCCGCCTCCTGGGTTCAGGCAATTCTCCTGCCTCAGCCTCCGGAGTAGCTGGGATTACAGGCACGCGCCACCATGCTCAGCTAATTTTTTGCACCATTAGTAGAGACGGGGTTTCACCATGTTGACCAGGATGGTCTTGATCTCTTGACCTCGTGATCCACCCGCCTCGGCCTCCCAAAGTGCTGGGATTACAGGCTTGAGCCACGGTGCCCGGCTTTTTAATTTTTTTTTTAAGAGATAGCGGTTTCGCCATGGGCTGGTCTTGAACCCCTGGGCTCAAGCAATTTGCCTGCCTTGGCCTCCCAAAGTGCTGGAATTAGAGGCGTGAGCCATCACACCTGCCCACATTTTAAAATTTTTCAGCAATTGGCCGGGCGCGGTGGCTCACGCCTATAATCCCAGCACTTTGGAAGGCCGAGGCGGGCGGATCACGAAGTCAAGAGATCGAGACCATCCTGGTCAACATGGTGAAACCCCGTCTCTACTAAAAATACAAAAATTAGCTGGGCGTGGTGGCGCGTGCCTGTAATCCCAGCTCGGGAGGCTGAGGCAGAAGAGTTGCTTGAACCCAGGAGGCGGAGGTTGCGGTGAGCCGAGATCGCGCCATTGCACTCCAGCCTGGGTAACAAGAGCAAAACTCCGTCTCAAAAAAAAAAAAAAAAAAAAAAAAAAAATTTTTCAGCAATCAAAAATCTTTAATTTTCAGCAATTAAATTTGGATGCATCTCAATGTAGTTTTTATTTATTTTAGTGCGTCTTGTTTAGGGGTTTCCTGAGTTCCCTGAATCTTTACATTGATGTCTTTTGCCACATTTTAAAGTTTCTTCCTTTATTTTTTTCAATATTCATCTGCACCACTATCTTCCTCCTGTTCTGGGACACCAAAGACATAAATGTTAAGCTTTCTGACACTGTCCCACAAGTATGCAAGCCTCTGTTAGTGTTTTCAATCTTTTTTCTTCTCTGTTGTTCAAATGGGATAATATATCTTGATCTTGATCTTTTAAGATCACGGACTCTTCTGTTATTTCCATTCCACAAATGAGCACATCCAGCGAAGGTTTTTTTTGTTTTTTTTTTTTTTTTTTTTTGAGACAGAGTCTAGTTCTGTAACCCACACTAGAGTACAGTGATGCAACCTTGGCTCACTGCAACCTCTACCTCCCAGGTTCAAGTGATTCTCCTGCCTCAGACTCCCAAGTAGCTAGGATTGCAGGTGCCTGCACCATGTCCAGCTGATTTTTGTACTTTTAGTACAGACAGGGTTTCACTGTGTTGACCAGGCTGGCCTTGAACTCCTGACCTCGTGATCCACCCACCTCGGCCTCCCAAAGTGCTGGGATTACAATGCATGAGCCACCACCCCTGGCCCTAGTGAAGATTTTTATTTATTTATTTATTTATTTATTTATTTTTTGTTTTTTTGTTTTTTTTTGAAACGGAGTTTCTCTCTTGTTACCCAGGCTGGAGTGCAATGGCGCGATCTCGGCTCACTGCAACCTCCACCTCCTGGGTTCAGGCAATCTCCTGCCTCAGCCTCCTGAGTAGCTGGGATTACAGGCACACACCACCATGCCCAGCTAATTTTTTTTTTTTTTTTTTTTTTTTTGAGACGGAGTTTCGCTCTTGTTACCCAGGCTGGAGTGCAATGGCGCGATCTCGGCTCACCGCAACCTCCGCCTCCTGGGTTCAGGCAATTCTCCTGCCTCAGCCTCCTGAGTAGCTGGGATTACAGGCACGTGCCACCATGCCCAGCTAATGTTTTGTATTTTTAGTAGAGACGGGGTTTCACCATGTTGACCAGGATGGTCTCGATCTCTTGACCTCGTGATCCACCCACCTCGGCCTCCCAAAGTGCTGGGATTACAGGCTTGAGCCACCGCGCCCAGCCGCTACTTTTTTTGGTATTTTTTAAATAGAGACGGGGTTTCACCATGTTGGTCAGAGTGGTCTCGATCTTTTGACCTTGTGATCCGCCTGCCTCGGCCTCCCAAAGTGCTGGGATTACAGGTTTGAGCCACTGCGCCCGGTCAGGTTTTTGTTTTAATTATATAGTTTTCAGTGCATATAACTAGTTTGTTCTTCCTTCCTGCGTTCTTTCCCTTCCTTAACTCTGAAATATAATTTAGTTTTACTTAGAACTATATTATGAACATCTTTTCAGGTAAGTACCTATCAATCTACTTTAGTTTTATTGTGGTAAAATACATGTAACATAAAATTGGCCATCTTAACCATTTTTAGTATACAATTTGGTAGTGTTAAGCACATTCACACTGCTGTACAGGCAGTCTCCAGAGCTCTTCTGGCTTTGAAAAATGGATACTCCATATCCGTTAAACAACAACTCTCCACTCCACCCTCCCCAAGGCACTTGCTTGTAGCTTCTATTTTTCTGTTAATTTTTCTTTCCATTCATTTCAGGAGTGTTCTCTCTTACTTCTTACTGCTCTCTCACTGTTATTATGTACTTTTTATTTTATTTTATTTTATTTTATTTTTTTTGAGATGGAGTTTCACTTTTGTTACCCAGGCTGGAGTGCAATGGCGCAATCTCGGCTCACCGCAACCTCCGCCTCCTGGGTTCAGGCAATTCTCCTGCCTCAGCCTCCTGAGTAGCTGGGATTACAGGCACGCGCCACCATGCCCAGCTGATTTTTTCTTATTTTTTTAGTAGAGACAGGGTTTCACCATGTTGACCGGGATGGTCTCGATCTGTTGACCTCGTGATCCACCCGCCTCGGCCTCCCAAAGTGCTGGGATTACAGGCTTGAGCCACCACGCCCGGCCTATTATGTACTTTTAAGATGTCTGCGTTTTCTTTCAAGAGTTTTTGGTTGTAATCACTGAGAAAGATAGTGGTATGTGCTGCTTACTCCATCTGAACTAGAAATTAAAGTCTGAACTCCTTTTTAAATTAATTAATTAATTTTTTGAGACAATGTCTCACTCTGTTGCCCAGGCTGGAGTGCAGTGGCATGATCAAGGATCACTGCAGCCTTAACCCCCTGGACTCAAGTGATCCTTCTACCTCAGACCCGTGAGTAGCTACACCTGGAACTTGGCCGTAATCGCTGCTTTGAAGTCACTGTCTGATAAGTTTAACATCTGAATCATTTGGGGACTGACTTTTTTCTTGAAAGCTGGTGAGATTTTCCTGGTTCCTTATATGGTTGATCAATTTTAGATTATTCCTGAATGTTTTATATATGTTACAAGTCTCTGAGTCTTGTTAAAGTCCTTTGGTCAATGCTTACTTTGTTTTAGCTGCTAATTAACCTGGTTGGTTCAGATAATAAGTTTGGACATACTTTTAGTAGGCTGTGGCTTTAGTGTCACTTCAGTTTGCAAAGGTTTTGCAGTGCCATCTGGATCTAACTCACATATGCACCACCCAGGTGGTCATTCTGGTGGTAGTCTACACCATAGCCAGTTCTCAGAGCTTTTGGTATGTTGTTTTGGGTCAGCTCCCTGCGTGAGCAGCTTGGGGTGGAGCTGAGAACTTTATACACAGCTTTTTAGGAACTTTTCCTTGAGCTTCGTCTTTTCTGTGATTTCCCCCATACTCTCCTGCTGCCAAGAGCCTCTTTTTCTGGTTGTGTGACCAGAAAAGTAGAAATTGAAAGTTTCACCCTCCTTGCATTGTCGTCCACTTTTTGTGACTAAGTCCACATCTAGTGTAAAGTGTTGAAAGAACAGAGACCACCACCACCACCAACAGAAATAACAGAGTGCCATTTATGAGTCCTTACGGTCAGAGAGAATTTCTCCCTCAGAGTTTCAGGTGGCCACGCATCTGTTGCTGCTGTTGCCACCACCATCTCTGCTACTGCAGGAGAGAAGTTGAGGGACTGGGGTTTGACTTGGGGGAGGGCTGGGAGAAAAAAAAAAAAAACCCCAGAGGATTTCCCCAACTATATCCACCTCATAGGGAGTCTCCCTTCCCAGTCCTGTAACAAGGTTTCTCGTAGAGCTTTTTCTGTCCACACCCACTGTGCACTAGAGCTTTTAGTCTATAGGCCAGAAGGTATGGGAGGAAGAAGAAACACATAAAAACCCAGGACCTCACCACTGTATGGATTATCCCTCAGTCTTTATTTCCCTCCCCAGTCTGCCTGCTATTATTCACTTTTCAGACTCCTAATTGTTTTATGTTTTCTTTCAAGGGTTTTTGGTTGTAATCTTCGGGAAAGGTAAAATGGTATGTGCTGCTTACTCCATCTGAACTGGAAATTAAAGTCTCAATTCTCTTTTTAATTAATTAATTAATTTTTTTTTGAGACAGGGTCTTGCTCTGTGATCCAGGCTGGAGTGCAGTAGTGTGATCGAGGATCACTGCAGCCTTGACCTCCTGGGCTCAAGTGATCCTTCCACCTCAGTCACTGGATCTACAAGCGCACCCCCCATAACTGGCTAATTAATTTTTTTGTAGAGACAGAGTCTCACTATGTTGTCCAGGATGGGCTCAAGTGTCCTGGGCTCAAGTGATCCTCTTGCTTCAGCTTTCCAAAGTGGTGCGATGATAGGTGGGAGCCACCACGCCCAGCTCATTTTATTTTTTAAGCTACTTGATGTTATTCCTCAATCAGAGAAACAAATTTGTTGGGAAATAAGCATGAAAGTAATAATATACTTTATCATTCCCTACTACTATTGATAGTAAATTATAAGTGGTATTAGATAATTGTTGCAATCATTACCAATACAACAGAGCACAGACAAATCCATTCTGACCCATACAGGCTGTGAACTTCTAAGACAGAGCTAAGATTTCCTCATCATTGACTTTTCTTCTTTGTTCCTAGTCATCAGAAACTGCTATACCCCTACTTCATTTTTTTTTTTTGAGACGGAGTTTCGCTCCTGTTACCCAGGCTGGAGTGCAATGGCGCAATCTCGGCTCACTGCAACCTCTGCCTCCTGGGTCCAGGCAATTCTCCTGCTTCAGCCTCCTGAGTAGCTGGGATTACAGGCACGCACCACCATGCCCAGCTACTTTTTTGTATTTTTAGTAGAGACGGGGTTTCACCATGTTGACCAGGTTGGTCTCGATCTCTTGACCTCGTGATCCACCCGCCTTGGCCTCCCAAAGTGCTGGGATTACAGGCTTGAGCCACCGCACCCGGCCCCTACTTCATTTTTGATTCATAAAATTAAAACTTTCACAAATATATTTCAGAGCTTGAACAAAACAAAAACAAACCAAAAATGCGTATGACTAAACATGCATTATTTACATGTTTCACACAAAGAAGTAACTGTGTGTGCTGTTCCCACAGGCAAGTTGCAGCTACAAAGAGACAGCAGAGGACAAAGAAGAATGCTTAAAGGCTTCTCCTGAACACATCTTATATCCTTCAGAAACTATGTGAATTGGATACTTATTTAAATAATTCACCAGCAGGAATATAGACTAACTTTTTATTTTTATTTATTTATTTATTTATTTATTTGAGACAGAGTTTCACTCTTGTTACCCAGGTTGGAGTGCAATGGCATGATCTCGGCTCACTGCAACCTCCGCCTCCTGGGTTCAGGCAATTCTCCTGCCTCAGCCTCCTGAGTAGCTGGGATTACAGGCACGCGCCACCATGCCCAGCTAATTTTTTTGTATTTTTAGTAGAGACGGGGTTTCACTATGTTGACCAGGATGGTCTCGATCTCTTGACCTCGTGATCCACTCGTTTCGGCCTCCCAAAGTGCTGGGATTACAGGCTTGAGCCACCGCGCCTGGCAACTTTTTATTTTTTAATAAATAATAATAAGTAATAATGGTCGGTCAATGGGCACCTTAACTATGACATTATTCTGCAATTAGACTTATTTTGCAAAAGACAGGGCAAATGGTCAGAAATACCATACATTCAAGCTTTTATGGCTTTGTATCAGAATACTTCCATCTGTAAGTCTCCCAAGACTTGCCCTCAAATGGAGAGCCCCAACATTGAACCGGGGATTGTGGATGATCCTCTCTCACAAGGGCCACTTGTCTCTCAGGGGGAACCACAGCTATCCCTATATAACCCCTTGCCAAATGCTCCAACCATGCAAGGCCAGCCAGAGAAGGAAAAAATTATATGAAGCCCCCAACATAACCGAAGTGGAACACCCTACTCAGCAGCTCCTCTGGCACTACTGCCTCTTACAGAAGTAGCAGGAGCAGAAGGGCCAGTTTGAGTGCAAGTCTCATTTTCCATAACTGATACTCAACAATGAAAAGAAAACTGGGAAGGTACTCTGATGACCCTGACAAGTTTGTAGATGGGTTCCAAACCTTGGCTCTGGCCTTCAATTCATCATAGAGAGGTATCCAATTCATTTTAGCATGCTGCTACACCGCTGTGGAAAGGGAAAGGATTTTTGAAGCTGCCCACTGAGAGGCAGTCAGTATGTTTGCCTGAAACCCCCAGGGCAATCATCTGGGCCCAGACGCAGTGCTCACCACTGACTCTAAATAGTATTATAATACCCTGTGGGAATAAACAGGCAAACAAATTTTCTTGAGGCACTCCTTGGAGGGATGAAAAAAGGGATAACCAAGACCATAAATTTTAAGATGAGGGAAGTCACACAATCTATGTTTTATGGCAGGTTAGAAGAGGCTTTCAGAAAATATACAAATTTAGACCCAACCTCTCCCAAGGTTATAGTGCTAATGGCACAACATTTTATCAGCCAGTCTACTCTGGACATTGGGTGCACCTGCAAACTCCAAAAACTGCACATGGGACCACAAACTAACCCAAATCAGCATGTTGACCAGGCGTCCCCAGACTTTTTACACAGGGGGCCAGTTCACTGTCCCTCAGACCGTTGGAGGGCCGCCACATACTGTGCTCCTCTCACTGACCACCAATGAAAGAGGTGCCCCTTCCTGAAGTGTGGCGGAGGAGCCGGATAAATGACATCAGGGGGCCGCATGCGGCCCGCGGGCTGTAGTTTGGGGACGCCTGATCTTGACATTGTCTTCATGGTATATAACAATCATGACCTGGAGGAGGGGAAAAAAGAACAGAGCAGAGAAAAAATGGCAAACCAAAATTATGATAGCCATCACTGGCAATGCCCTAAGTGCCCAAAGAGCATCCAAGGGAAACCCAAAGAGCCATAAGGATGATGCCAGCAAGGCTCTTGCTTCAAGTGCAAGAAAAATGGACATTAGGCAAAGGACTGCATTAATCCCCTTCCGTCAGTGTCAAGGCACCAGTTATGACCCCTGGCACTGGAGAACTGACTGCCCTGGCTCCCACCAAGGGGCTCAGCCAGTCAAGACTCTAGCAGTGCAAAAGAAGGAGCTAGATGAAGACTGAAGGGGCCTGGGACTTCCTCACTGCCCCCATCCAGGAACATCATCATTACCACTGAGGAGCCCTGGGTAACTGTGATGTGATGGGCAAACAAATTCAGTTCCTTTTCTTTTTTTTTTTTTTTTTTTGAGACGGAGTTTCGCTCTTGTTACCCAGGCTGGAGTGCAATGGCGCGATCTCAGCTCACTGCAACCTCCGCCTCCCGGGTTCAGGCAATTCTCCTGCCTCAGCCTCCTGAGTAGCTGGGATTACGGGCACACGCCACCATGCCCAGCTAATTTTTTGTATTTTTAGTAGAGACGGGGTTTTCACCATGTTGACCAGGATGGTCTTGATCTCTTGATCTTGTGATCCGCCCGCCTCGGCCTCCCAAAGTGCTGGGATTACAGGCTTGAGCCACCGCGCCCGGCCCTTCAGTTCCTTTTCAATACAGGGGCAAGCTACTCTGCCCTTACCGCTTTTTCAGGAAAACCCTCCACTAGTACCATGACTATTACAGGAATGGAAGGGAAAAACAAAGTCAGGCATTTTACCCCTCTTTTAACCTGCCAATTTGAAAAACATGTTTTCCCACAGGAGTTTCTAATAGATCAAGCTCCCCAGTCCCCTTGAGAAGAGATACTATGATTAAAATAGGGGCACTGCTGCAATTTAAGTGCTACCCATCAAGACTGCTCATGATAAGTGATGCAGACAATGTTCCAGGCCATGTCAACCAACAGGTCAACCACTAGCACTGTATACAGGGAGGCCTGGAAGAGCTAGAATGGCAGTGCCAGTCAAAATACCGCTTAAAGGCTCCACTCATTTTCCCTACCAAAAATAATACCCAAGTAAGCCAGAGGCAACAAAGGGCCTTAGCATATGTAGTTAAGGAAGTGCTTGCCTATGGACTCTAAAACCCTGAAATTCTCCCTACAATACCCCCATTTTACTTGTTTTAAAGCCTTCAATAAAATACAGTAGGTTACAGGATCTCAGGGCAATTAAGCCATGATCACTGTCCACCCATTAGTGGCAGATCCATATACTCTTAACTCAAGGGCTGGGGAACAAAGAATAGTTCTCAGTCCTAGACTTAAAACATGATTTATTTTTCATTCCTCTGGCCCTGGAATCTCAACACCTTTTTTTTTTTTTTTTTTTTTTTTTTTTTTTTTTTTTTTTTCTGAGACGGAGTTTCGCTCTTGTTACCCAGGCTGGAGTGCAATGGCGCGATCTTGGCTCACCGCAACCTCCGCCTCCTGGGTTCAGGCAATTCTCCTGCCTCAGCCTCCTGAGTAGCTCGGATTACAGGCATGTGCCACCACGCCCAGCTAATTTTTTGTATTTTTAGTAGAGACGGGGTTTCACCATATTGACCAGGATGGTCTCGATCTCTTGACCTCGTGATCCACCCGCCTCGGCCTCCCAAAGTGCTGGGATTACAGGCTTGAGCCACCGCGCCCGGCCATCTCAACACCTTTTTATTTTGAATGGGAAGATGTTAATGGCAGAGAAGAATGACAATACACCTGGATAGTACTTCCTCAGGGCTTTTGGGATAGCCCCCATTTTTTTTTTTTCCTGAGCCTTAGAAAGGGATCTGAGGGATCTGCAATTGGGAAACAGGAGTATACTCCAGTATGTAGATGACCTTTTTGTGTGTAGTCCAACCTGGGAGGCACCTAACAAAAATACTATAAGAACGCTGAATTTACTGGCAGACAGGGAATACAAAGTGTCCGAAGAGAAAGACCCTCCAAGAGGTCCGATATTTGGGGTATAGCTGTGGGAGTGCTAACACAGAAATTAAGACCAACTGCCTGCTTTTCAAAGAAATTGAATGGAGTGGCCTTGGGGTGGTCAAGCTGTCTGTGGGCAATAGTAGTCACTGCTATTTCAGTGGAGGAAGCCACTAAAATCACCCTGGCTCACCCACTGGAAGTGTTAAGCCCACATCAAGTAAAGTCAGTCCTGGAAACAAAAGGACGTATCTGGATGATGGGAGAAGGCTTAACCAAGTACCAGGCTATGCTCCTAGCCAATCCAGAGGTTACCCTTAAAACCTGTAGCACCCTGAATTCCAGCTTCATTGCTGCCCACAGTCCCAATAATTAATCATTCCTGCAAGCAGGTCATGGCACACACATATGTCATCTAACATGATTTAAAAGATCGGCCCCTCCCAGATTCAGACAATGAATGCTTCACAGAAGGCAGTAGCTTTGTCTCAAAAGCGGGGTGGGGTAGGGGTGGCGACCACCAGGCTGGATATGCGGTAGTAAATTACAATACCATTACTGACACTGCACCCAGGCACATCAGCACAAAAAGCTGATATAATTGCTCTTACCCAAGTCCTGATATTGGGAAAAGGGGAAAAGATTAACATCCATATGGATTCTAAATATGCATTTCTTGTGGTTCATACGCATGCTGCAATTTGGAAAGAAAGAGGACTAGTAACTAGTAAATATTCCCCTCTAGAGCATGGGTTCGAAATTCTTCAACTATTGGAAGCAATACACTTGCCAAAAGTCATATCCATGATCCATTGTAAAGGGCATCAAAAGAACTTACCCCTATAGCATGTGGGAACAAAAAGGCTGATAAGGAAGCCAAGGCAGCAGCCCACAGGGTGCAATCCCAAAAAGTCTTAGCACTGCTTCCATTTTTATGATTCCCCAAATAGAACCTGAATATATGTCACAGGAAGAGTAGTTAATAAAGGAATAAAAGAGACAAAAACAAGGATCCTGGTAGCATACAGGATCAAAAGTGTATCTCCCTCAAACAGCCCAATGAAAAGTTATAAAAATCCTGCATAACTCTTTTTTTTTTTTTTTTTTTTTTTTTTTTGAGACAGGGTCTTGCTTTGTCACCCAGGCTGGAGTGCAGTGACGTGATCTCAGCTCACTGCAATCTGCCTTCTGGGTTCAAGTGATTCTCCTGCCTCTGCCTCCAGAGTAGTTTGAATTATACGCACGCACCACATGCCCAGCTAATTTTTTAAAATTTCTAGTAGAGATGGGGTTTCGCCATGTTGGCCAGGCTGGTCTTGAATGCCTGGCCTCAAGTGATACATCCATCTAGGCCTCCCAAAGTGTCAGGATTACAGGCGTGAGCCACACCACCGGGCCTAAACACCTTGGATGAATCTTTCCATATGAAGGGAGATGCTACTCTGGCCATGATAAACAGGCTCCTTATTGGGCCTAACGCAGCTTTGTTGATTAAGCAGGTCTGTCAAGCCTGCTCACTGTGTGCATTCAACAACCCAGGAAACAAAATGCCTCCTCTAATGGAACCAGTACAGAGAAGGCAAACTCACTCAGGGGAAGACTGGCAATTGGACTTTACCCATATGCCACCCTGCAGAGGATACAAATTCTTGCTAGTGATACAGGATTTTCTGCTCCTTAGTTCAGCTAAAATCCAGGTTCTAGTCTCACATCCAGGAAAAATTAAGCACACGGACACATTGAAGGGTGAGGAAGGCAGATTCATTAGGTGAAAAGAAAGGTCTCAGCAAAGAAGGAGGAGGTCCTGCCAACAGGCTCTTACCTCACAGACTGAAAACCAGGCCACCACACAGTAGCTGAAGAGGCCAGCCTCCTTCCCTGCAGAAGATGCAAGGCGTGAATTCCTGTTGGCTCTACCTCATTCTTTCAGCTTGCATGTGGGCCCTTAATCCGAGCTACTCTATGCTGATTTATTTCCCTTACTGTGCATGCAGTAAGAAACAGAATTTTTCAACGTGGGCATGTTTAGGCAAGCCTCCTGTACACAACGACCTGGGTGGCATTTGACTGTCTCCTGTCTCTATCATTAGTGCTAACCCACCTGGCTGCATTGAAGCTTACTTTACCAGAACAGAGAAGGCTAATGAAGTTATAAAGCTTCCTCTTAAGGAAATAATCCCCTGGTTTGAGTAACCCCAAAGCCTCCAAAGTGAAAACAGCCCATTTTTGTCTCCCAAATAACTCAAGGGGTTGCTAATGCTCTCAGAATCAAATACTATTTACATTCAGCACGGAGGCCTCAAACCTCAGGAAAGAAGGGCTAAGCAAACTCTGAAATGGGCGTTAGCTAAGCTATGCCAGGAAACATCAGAAACTTGGGTCGGCTTACTGCCCATAGCCCTCTTAGGAATCCGTAACTGCCAGAGAGCAAAACTAAGTATGAGGTCATATGAAATGCTATACAGGAGGCCATTTTAAACTAATGATCTAATTACTAACCCAGAAAATGGCTGGCTTAATACATTAACTAGTTAACCGGGGAAAATTTCAGCAGGTATTACAAAAGTTTGGAATTCAAAGGCTCCCTGCATCAGGAACTAACCAGCAACCCAAGTTCAGGCCAGGAGATAAGGTACTTGTTAAAACATAGAAAGAGGGGTCCCCCACTCAACAGCTAGAACTTAAAGGGAAGGGACCTTTTATAGTGGTGTTGGCCATGCCTTCTGCAGTCAAAGTACTAGGATTAGATAGTTGGATACATCTTTCCAGGATCAAGTCTACCATACCTGAAGCCCTGGACCTGGAACCTGAAGCTCCCATCAGCCACTATCCATGTGAACCTGTGGAAGACCTGAAGTTCCTATTCAAAAGGACAAAATAACACGTAAGTACTGTTGGCTCCCATAATGATTTGGCATGGCCTGCCTATACCGGACCCTGTACACAGGGAACTAGCTTAATTTTTCAGCAGGGCTTCACCTTACCCCTTTGGCAATTAGTGAATTCTGGGTATTAAGACCTTTAATTTAACACGTAGCTTGGGAGGCCGAGGTGGGTGGATCACGAGGTCGAGAGATCGAGACCATCCTGGTCAACATAGTGAAACCCCGTCTCTACTAAAAATACAAAAAAACTAGCTGGGCGTGGTGGCGTGTGCCTGTAATCCCAGCTACTTAGGAGGCTGAGGCAGGAGAATTGCCTGAGCCCAGGAGGCGGAGGTTGCGGTGAGCCGAGATCGCGCCATTGCACTCCAGCCTGGGTAACAAGAGCGAAACTCCGTCTCAAAAAAAAAAAAAAAAAAAATTTAACACGTAGCCTGTTAAATACCACCAGTCCAGCTTTGGCAAAGGACTGTTGGCTTTGTTTATCTCCATCATCAACCAAATATGCTGCCATCCCAATCCCAGTCCGATTTTGGGCCCCTGAAAAAATGATTTATCACCCAAACTATAAGGGAGGAGGAAATTCCTTCAAATTAATGAGCCTGGATGACTTACATGACTTCAAAGTTATAAAATTGACAAAGGTTACAATGACAGGATGAACAGTACACCTTCTCCAGTCTTATCAAAGTGACCTTTCTGGGGTCACATCCCCTTAAAAACCCATTTGGGGCCCAGTATCAATGCATACAAAACTAAGATTCCATGCGCCTCTTTGTGTTAAAAGAAGCCAAAATTTTGGTTAGGCCTTGGGTACCTTGAAAACTCATCAATGCAGCTACACCCTAGATATTAACTCTTCACATGATCATGTAAGCTATGCAGTTACCCAGACTGCATCATTTAGGAAACCTGTAGAGTTTTCAGGGAAACCATCCCTAGTTAAGGGTACATTCAAGGATTCATAGCATAAGTACTGTCAGGGTAGGCCCACTAGCTATGTTCACATTTTCCCTTGGGAAGACTATACTAATCCTGAGACATCTAGCTGCCTTTTAGTTCCCCATTAGGAAAACACCTCTGGGTGGTTGTTTGTGGATACTAAGCATACCCACCTACACTGGGAGAAGAACAAAACCACTGGAGCAACTCAGGATACTTCCTAAGGCTCCTTCCAGCCTTTAACCGGGGCCACTTTAGTAAGGACCTTAACCACATGGGAAAGTGAAAACAAGCTAACCCATATGTTCACCGTACAGAACAATTTTTGTCTTGAAAAACAGGAATTCTTTTTCCTGTGTGGGGACTAGTTCCTACTTATGCTTACCAGTCAACTGGACTTGAACCTGTACACTTTTTTATTTAGCCCCTCACATCAATATAGCTCCCAATAACCAGTCTCTCATTATACCTTTAACTGCAACTGCCAGGCACAAATGAACCATTTAATGCATGACCCTTTTAGTATGAGTTTAGGAATAACTGCAGGAGTAGGAACGGGAGTTACCAGGCTTGCAACTTCCCTTTCCTATTACCAACGCTGTCCAAGGATTTTTGACAGCCTGGAAAACACTGCCCAAAGCATTGTCACCATTCAAAATCAGATAGACTCCTTGACAGTGGATGCTTTATAAAATAGAAGGGGACTGGATCCCCTAATTGCTGAAAAAGGTGGCTTATGGCTTTTCCTAGAGGAAGAATGCTGTTTTTATGTCAACTAAATCAGGATTAGTAAGGGATGCCATCTGAAAATTAGCTGACGAGGCCTCTGAAATATGACAACAGCTGCCAAGTCATGGGGCTCCTGGTCAAGGGCACTAAGTTGGGTTTCATGGCTCCTTCCCCTAGCCGGCCCATTATTAATCATTATACTTGCATTGATTTTTGGACAATATTTGCTAAATCTTTTAACCAGATTTATTTCTTCTTCCCTAGAGACCAAGACCATTAAGCTTCAAATGATCATGTAGCAGGACTTCCTGCCAGTTCCAGGTGACAATGCCAGCCCCGGCCATCAAGAAGTCATCCTGTCTCCACTAGACAGAACAGGGTGAGAGTTTTATGATCCCCAATAGGTAGGAACTGTACCCCAATCAGCATGAAGCAGTTACGTAAGAAAGACCATTGATCCCTCTGCCTCTCATAAAGATTGAAGGAGGAAATGAAGCAGGAGAATAGGGTATGGAAACAGGGAGCCTAAGGTCAATGTGTGGCTGACTTCTTGGAACTGGACCAAAAGGAAAACGTCCTCTCCATGGCCAAGAGACAAAGGGCCAGAAGCCTCTCCCTCTACATAATCTCATCTCCCCTCCCACAAGTGGAAAATGCCTCTGATTGTTGATAGGACAAGCCTCCCCTTCAGCCTCTAATTTGTCACAGTCTAATCCTCCATTTGCATAGGGGATAACCCATCAGAGGCCTCTAAAGGGTACTTGGGGGTGTTACCAAATTTTTTTTTTTTTTTTGAGACGGAGTTTCGCTCTTGTTACCCAGGCTGGAGTGCAATGGCGTAATCTCAGCTCACTGCAACCTCCGCCTCCTGGGTTCAGGCAATTCTCCTGCCTCAGCCTCCTGAGTAGCTGGGATTATAGGCATGCACCACCATGCCCAGCTAATTTTTTTTTTTGTATTTTTAGTAGAGACGGGGTTTCACCATGTTGACCAGGATGGTCTCGATCTCTTGACGTCGTGATCCACCCGCCTCTGCCTCCCAAAGTGTTGGGATTACAGGCGTGAGCCAACGCGCCCGGCCCACCAAATTCTTTTAGTTAATAAAAACCCTAAAGAACACTGCAGTTGGGGCTCCTGAGCCACTTGCTCAAGCTTGCTCCCACTCTGTAGAGTGTACTTTCACTTCAGTAAATCTGTGCTTTCATTGCTTCGTTCTTTTGTTGCTTTGTGTTTTGTTCATTTCTTTGTTCAATGCACCAAGAACCAGGACAACTTACAGTTAAGACTTTGTATCTGGCATAATCTCAAGATAAAGGATATTATCATCACCATAGAAGGCTACCTGTCCTTCATCAAAGGAGGTTTTCTAATAGGGTAAGCTGATTTTGCTTCTTTTTGCACTTGATATACAGGGATACACACACACACACACACACACACAGAGTATGTATGGTTATGTCCTTTGTTCATGCCATTTTTATTTCCCCCTGTGTAGTTTCCTAACTGGGGAGAGAGGTCAAGAGATGAGGGGCAGAGGGAACCAATTTGCTGTAGAGCAAAGATGACCTAACAGAAATAAGTAAGACTGGACCTTTTAAATAAATGGCCGGGGAGCCACAGAATCTCACACTGTCCTCCAATTTAAAGGTGGGTGAGCATGAGAAACCTGAGATTGTTCACCCCACCCCCCTTACACCGGACTAGACATACACTAGTGATGAAAAATGAAACAGATATGGTGATCGCATGCTTAGAGATAGCATACCTAAAGTGGGCTGGCTTTAGGACACCTAAAGTGGGATTTGCTGCTCAACATCACTGCTCTCTGCTGCTCCCTGCCTATCTCTATTGAAAGTAACTGAATAACCACACAGATTACAAGGTAAAAACATAAGGAAAAGGCAGGTGCATTAATACTTACTTTTACTATACTGGACAAATATCAGTCTATGTAGAACTGTCCCCACTCAAAGATAAGGAAAATGATGGTATCCAACCTATGCAAAAATAATTTTTATAATTAAGGGCTATAACATTAAAAAGATAAATGCAGAATATACACGTGAAGCCAGGCATAATGGCTCACACCTATAATCCCTGCACTTTGGGAGGCTGAGGCAGGAGGACTGTTTAAGCCCAGGAGTTTGAGACTAGCCTGGGCAACATGATGAAACACCAACTCTACAAAAAATACAAAAGCTAGCTGGGTGTGGTGGTGCATGCCTATAGTCTCAGCTACTTGGGAAACTGACGGGGGAGGACTGCCTGAGCCCAGGAGGTCAAGCCATGATTGCATCACTGTACTCCAACCAGGGGAAGAGCGAGACCCTATCTTGGGAAAAAAAGAAGAAAATACATTTGAAGATTCCTCCTGAAAACTTAAAGTTTTATTGAAAAAACATGACCTATGTTCTCTTAGGATCTGAAGAAAACAAATGGAAAGAGAAAGGGAGAGCAACAGAGGGTAAGAATAACTGGGGATACAGAAAATGAAAGTTATTACTAAAAACGTCCCATATAGAGTTCAATAGAGTAAACATGTGGTAACAAGTTTTTCCTTTCTTTTTTGAGACAGTGTCTCGCTCTGTACCCCAGGCTGGAGTGCAGCGGCATGACCATGGCTCACTGCAGCCTCAACCTCCTGGGCTCAGGTGATTCTCCCAGCTCAGTCTCTGCAGTAGCTGGGAGTACAGGCACACACCATCGAACCCAGCTAACTTTTTGTATTTCTTTGTAGAAACAGAGTTTTGCAATGTTGTCCAGGCTGGTCTTGAACTCCTTGTGTGCAAGGAATCTACCACCTTAGCCTCCTAAAGTGCTGTTATTATAGGCATGAGCCACGGTACCTGGTGGTTTTTCTGTATAAAATTTTTCTGTATAAAAGGAAAGCTGGGCCGGGCGCGGTGGCTCAATCCTGTAATCCCAGCACTTTGGGAGGCCGAGGCGGGTGGATCACGAGGTCAAGAGATTGAGACCATCCTGGTCAACATGGTGAAACCCCGTCTCTACTAAAAATACAAAAAATTAGCTGGGCATGGTGGCGCGTGCCTGTAATTCCAGCTACTCAGGAGGCTGAGGCAGGAGAATTCCCTGAACCCAGGAGGCGGAGGTTGCGGTGATCCGAGATCGCGCCATTGCACTCCAGCAGCCTGGGTAACAAGAGCGAAACTCCGTCTCAAAAAAAAAAAAAAAAAAAAAAAAGGAAAGCTGCCGGGCGCGGTGACTCAAGCCTGTAATCCCAGCACTTTGGGAGGCTTAGGCGGGTGGATCACGGGGTGGATCACGAGGTCAAGCGATCGAGACCATCCTGGTCAACATGGTGAAATCCTGTCTCTACTAAAAATACAAAAAATTAGCTGGGCATGGTGGCACGTGCCTGTAATCCCAGCTACTCAGGAGGCTGAGGCAGGAGAATTGCCTGAACCCAGGAGGTGGAGGTTGCGGTGAGCCGAGATCGCGCCATCGCACTCCAGCCTGGGTAACAAGAGTGAAACTCTGTCTCAAAAAAAAAAAAAAAAAAAAAAAAAAAGGAAAGCTAAACTAAGGAGAATGAAAGGGCTCACTATGTTTTAGGAAAAATTAATAAAATATAGTCACTAGTAAAAAATTCTGGTTATAGTGTTGAACTTCAAGGATAAAGAATATTTATGTACCATAAGGAAATGTGATGCCCAAGAAAAATAAATCAGACTGACCTTAATTTCTCCTTAGCAATAATAGATTCCAAAAAGCAATGATGCAAAGTTCCCAAGGCTTGAATGAAACAATGAGACCCTAAAAAGTCAAGCTTCCATTCACACATACAAACAAAAGAAATATATGTGGGAATTCAGGAAATACAGCAACCACGAATCCTTTCTAAAAAATACTGAAGATATAATCTAGTTAAGTTGATGCATCACAATAAAGAACTTGCAGGGAAGTTTTGATCTGGGAAAGCTAGAAATAACCATCATTTCCAGTTAAACATAAGACACAAAAATATGTGTAAGTAAAGATTCCAAATATACTATAACTGTCATAAATTTTTGAAGAAAAGCGAATGTTAAAAAGAGAGAGAATAATTCAATCATAATGAACTTAGAAAAAAATCCAGAATACATCAAGAAAAAAGGGGGCCAAAAGAAATAGGAGGAAAGCAGTGTAAGAAATAGGCACAACATATTTTTCTGTAGTTTTATACACACACACACACACACACACACACACACACACACGTATATATGCATATTTTTGGGGGCGGGGTGGTGATGGGGGTGTCTTACTCTGTTGTCCAGGCTGGAGTGCAGTGGTGTGATCATGGCTCACTGCAGACTTGACCTCCTGGGCTCAAGTGATCCTTGCCCCTCAGCCTCCCCTGTAGCTGGGACTACAGGCATGCACCACCATACCCAGCTAATTTTTTTGGTATTTTTAGTAGAGGCAAGTTTTCACCATGTTTTCCAGGCTGGTCTTGAACTCCTGGGCTCTAGGTATCTGCCTGCCTGGGCCTCCCAAAGCTTTGAATTAGGCTGGGCTCCATAGCTCATACCCATAATCCCAGCACTTTGGAAGGCTGAGGTGGGCAGATCACTTGAGGTCAGGAGTTCAAGACCAGCCTGGCCAATATGGTGAAACCCCATTTCTACTAAAAATACAAAAACTAGCCAGGTGTGGTAGTGTATGCCTGTAGTCCAGCTACTCGGGAGGTTGAGGCAGTAAGCCTCAGAGGCTCAACCTTGAGCCTAAGAGGTGGAGGTTGCCATGAGCCGAGATTGTGCCACTGTATCCAGCCTAGGCAACACAGCAAGACTCCGTCTCAAAAAACAACAACAAAAACACAAAGCTCTGGAATTACAGGCATGAGCCACTGCACCTGGTCTGTAGTATTACATTAAAGAATAAAAATTTGGCTGGGCGCAGTGGCTCACGCCTGTAATCCCAGCACTTTGGGAGGCCGAGGCGGGTGGATCACGAGGTCAAGAGATCGAGACCATCCTGGTCAACATGGTGAAACCCCGTCTCTACCAAAAATACAAAAAATTAGCTGGGCATAGTGGTGTGTGCCTGTAATCCCAGCTACTTAGGAGGCTGAGGCAGGAGAATTGACTGAACCCGGGAGGTGGAGGTTGCGGTGAGCCGAGATCGCGCCATTGCACTCCAGCCTGGGCAACAAGAGTGAAACTCCGTCTCAAAAAATAAAAAAATAAAAATAAAAAAATAAAAAAAAATAAAAATTTAACATATGATTGTTTTCAGTTATAAACACAATCCCAACAGAACTAATGGGATGATGGACAAACAAAAAGGGGCCATGTAGAAAAACAGAAAGAATAAAAACTTTCACAAAGATATGTAACAAGAAAAATAATAGGGGCCGGGTTTGGTGGCTCACACCTGTAATCCCAGCACTTTGGGAAGCCGAGGCAGGTGGATCACTTGAGGTCAGAAGTTTGGGACCAGCCTGGCCAAAATGGTGAAATCCCTTCTCTACTAAAAACACAAAAAATTAGTCAGGCATGGTGGCACATACCTGTAACCCCAGATACTTGGAAGGCTGAGGCTGAGAATCGCTTGAGTCTGGGAGGTGGAGGTTGCAGTGAGCTGAGACTGCGTTACTGTATACCGGCCTGGGAGACAGAGCAAGACTCCGTCTCAAAAAAAAAAAAAAAAGAAAGAAAGAAAAGAAATGAAAAAAGAAAAAGAAAGAAAAATAATAGGATCCC
This sequence comes from Saimiri boliviensis, assembly GCF_048565385.1. Lineage (NCBI taxonomy): Eukaryota > Metazoa > Chordata > Mammalia > Primates > Cebidae > Saimiri > Saimiri boliviensis. The sequence continues at coordinate 228,331,121 of NC_133449.1, forward strand.
AAAATTAAGATTAAATATATCAGTTGTGTCAGTTAATTTATAAAGGATAAGTTCACCTATTAAAAAAAAAAGGGGGTCAGAGATTCTAACAACTATCTACTGTCTTTAAGAGACATACTGAAGTCACTAGGACTTAAAAAAAGAAAAGGAGTATTGGTGCAGATATACTGGGTAAATGCAAACTCAAATAAAGTAGGTCTCATCATGTTAATATTAGGCAAAGTTGAATGCAATGCAAGAGGCATTAAATAAAACAATGTGGGTTACAGTAGAATGATAAAGAGTGTAATCTATAATGAAGATATATAACTCGCATTTTATGTGGCAAATAACAAAGCGTCAAAGTACATAAAACAAAAACTTCATAAATAAGCAACTATCAGGTTTAATATGTTTTAGTTCTAGAAAAATTGAACAAATTTGAGGGGAAATTATACAGATAATCTGCAAAGTATAATTCATATGATTAAAATCATCATAAAACAGGGTCTGGGCGTGGTGGCTCCAGCACTTTGGGAGGCTGAGGTGGGAGGATCATTTCTATCCAGGAGTTTGAGACCAGCCTGGGTAACACAGTGAGACACCCATCTCTACAGAACATCAAAACTTAGCTGCTCATGGTGGCATGTGCCTGTAGTCCCAGCTACTCCTACTCCGGGGGCTGAGGTAAGAGGACTGCTTGAGCCTGGCAGTCAAGGCTGCAATGAGCCTGATTACACCACTGCAGTCAGTCTGGGCGACAATGAGACTTCATCTCAAAAAAAAAAAAAATAATAATAATTATAAAATAGGACATAGAAAATGTGATTAATATAATTAATTTACATGGGATCTGATATAAGGGTCAACCAAATAATAAGTATTATAGGCTTAGCAGACCATATAGTCTCTGTTACACTACTCAACTGTAAACGCAGCCACAGACACCATATAAACAAATGGTCATGGCTGTCATCAAACTAAACGTTTTTTACTAAAACGGGCAGTGGGCCAGATTTGGTCAATAGGCTATAGTTTTCCACCTCTGATCTAATGGTATAAAATTTTACATATACTTGCATAAAACTTTACATCCTGAGTACAGGAAAAGCACCTTTTATTCAAGCACTCATAGGAGAATTTTTAAGACAGTCGAAAGGGTACAGATGGTATTTTCTGACCACAATGAAACAAAACTCAGTAACAAAAGGAGAAACAACCTAACTTCTATGACAGAAAAAACAGAGTGGCTCAATCAATAGCCACTCCAACTCATTTGTTGCATTCCTTCCTGTGGACAAGAGCTGGAAGACCCAAGTCTGCATTTTTCCCATTCCCTTGAGACTAAGGTTCCGTATGGGCCTGCCTTTCACCAAATAGACAGATCTATGAGAGAACGTGGAAGCAGAATGGAATTTTGTAACGGGAAGGCCACATGGCTGCTCAGGCATCTATCATCTTCCAGTCTGGATTTTCTGCAACAGTTGCAGTAGAGCATCTGGTATCTAGTCATTATCTTTGTGAGCAGCAAAGGAGAGGTGGCAGCAATGAACTTTTTACTGGCACAGTATAGTGGGACAGTGATCCTGACCATACCGCTTCTCATTATAAAATACCTAGGCTTGATCCTTTATCGCTTTCAGAAACCCTGAATATTAAATAGACTCTATAATAAAGTCCTGTCTTCATAAACTGGCAGGTGTGCTTTGTTGTCTGTAACTACAAACTTGTTCAAAACAACCCCAATCACTTCAAGGTTTTAAGCTGTTTAAAGCTTTAAGACTCTTTTAAAGATACTAAGTGGCAGGGCCAGCACTAGAAGTACTGTTTGTATTGAGCCATAGAGACTCAGTTGAATGTACACCATATGTTGTATCACTCATATTTCAACCAATGATCGGATGAGTCACAGTTAGATGAGTATCTTTGGAGTCTAAAGAAAGACTGGTTAGTGCTCTCTCTGCATGTCCTCATTTTGGGTGGAAATCATGAGCTAAGGTGAACAATTTTTCTTTCCTCCAACTACAGTGAATAATAGATGTCATAAAAAATGATGGCCTGTCTAAAATACACACACACACACACACACACACACACACACACACACACAATCCTTTCTATCCCAAAATGATGGCCCTTCTGGTTCCCCTTTGGATCCTCTTAGTAAAATTAAACTCAGGGATTAAAACACACATACACACACACACACACACACACACACACACACACACACACCCCCTACCTCTAAAACAACCCACTGAATCCAAGTTAATCCTTTCTATCCCAAAGCTGTAAGTTGTTCAGCAAGTTCAGAGTCATTTGGGAACAAGGGGAAAGGCATTTCAGAAAAACTAACATCAGGTTTGGGACAATAAGAAAAGGTAGAGAAGTAGGAGGTAGCATGTGAGAGGGTAATGGGTACAGGCAGGTGCAAAGGACAGCACACAGGAAGTTATAAATTGTTCAGTAAGAGAGAAGGGAGAAACAGCAAGTACAGAAAGAGGAGGACACATTGGGCTGCTAGGACCTTCGAATCATTAATTCACAAGGCCATAGGCAGGGAATTCCGTGCCAGTGGTTGCTACTCTCCACGCTAGCTGCTGTCCATGTGAGTGCCCCAGACAAAAACTGTGTAACAGGAGCTACACCCCGCATCATTAACATAACCAATCAGGTCTGCCTTCCTAAACAGTTGAAGGACAAAGGAAGTAAGAAAGTGGTAAACTGGTAGAGGGGGTAGGAACAGAGACACCTGGAAAGAAGGCAGTTAAGACAGAGGAAAACCCAAGGCCAGAAAACAGAGCAGAAAGTCGGTAATGGCAGATGCAGCAAAAATGAAGACAGAGAGAAACTGATTCTCTGTAATGATGGAACAGCTGCCAAGCATGGAGAAACAGAAGTAGTGAGAAAGGAAGCTTGCTGTGGATAGAGTGACAAAATAACAGAAATCAAACCACACTGTATTCTGAAAACGATTCCAATTTCTCTTCTTCCATAAGCCCAGGTTAGGCCACTGTTTCTATTTTCCTTTTCAATGTATTCTCCAGTGTTTTTCTGTTCTTGCAACTTAAGAGAATTTATTACTATTTACTAAGTTTGCAGTTATTCATTTAGACACAGATTTATGATAAATTGCCACTCTGAAGGAATCATTTTAGTTTAACAATGTCTTAGCTATGGTTGAGCATTTACATAACATTTTCTTCTGGTTTAGGGCTGATCTCAAACTGACTGAATATAATTAGGTGTCTTGCAATTGATGACCTGCACTCACCTGCCACTAACAAATGTCTTTTTTACCTTTAAATCAGATAGTTTGAAGTCTCTGGTACTTCTGCAGAAAAGTTACCATTCAAAAAGCTACTAATGAACCTAAAAGCCCATCAATGACAGACTAGATAAAGACAATGTGGTACATATACACCATGGAATACTATACAGCCATAGAAAGAACGAGATCATGTCCTTTGCAGGAATATATGGATGGAGCTGGGGAGCATTATTCTTAGCAAACTAAGGCAGGAACAGAAAACCAAATACTGCATGTTCTTGCTTATTAAGTGGGAGCTAAATGATGAGAACTCGTGGACACAGAGGGGAACAACTGACACCAGAGCCTCCTTGAGAGCGGAAGTTGGGAGGAGGAGAGCAACAGAAAACATAACTATTAAGTATTAGGCTTAGTACCTGGGTGATGAAATAATCTGTACAACAAACCCCTATGACAAGAGTTTACCACCTATACAACAAACCTGCACATGTACCCCTGAACCTAAAAATTACAAAAATAGAAAAGATACTATTTCAACTTATTCAACTTATTTCTTCCCACAAATAAGAAACTACATATTCTAACTGCAAGAGAACATTAACTGAAGGACTTAAAAAAAAAATTCAGGGCCGGGCGCGGTGGCTCAAGCCTGTAATCCCAGCACTTTGGGAGGCCGAGGCGGGTGGATCACGAGGTCGAGAGATCGAGACCATCCTGGTCAACATGGTGAAACCCCGTCTCTACTAAAAATACAAAAAAATTAGCTGGGCATGGTGGCGCGTGCCTGTAATCCCAGCTACTCAGGAGGCTGAGGCAGGAGAATTGCCTGAACCCAGGAGGCGGAGGTTGCGGTGAGCCGAGATCGCGCCATTGCACTCCAGCCTGGGTAACAAGAGCGAAACTCCGTCTCAAAAAAAAAAAAAAAAAAAAAAAAAAAATTCAAATCTTACTCCAAGTCTTCTAATATAGGTTTGATTGTTGGATGATTTAATATTGTAGTACAAGTTCACCCACTGCTGATCAGCATTCATTTACACAGGGCCTTACATGCCTGTTGCTTACAAAGTATGAGTTGATTCCCGGGTTCGTTAACAACTCTTTTCTCTTTTTTAAAAAAATAAAGATAGGGTCTTGCTATGTTCCCAGGCTGGTTTCGAACTTAAAGCAATCCTCCTGCCTCAGCCTCCTAGCAGTTTCAAGATGTGAGCCACTATACCTGGCCAACAACGAAATCTATCATGTTTTTGTGCCCACAGTGAAGTAACAGTTTAGAATCCTAGCTTGTGTGCTAATACCAAAGCTACTGACTGATAGAAACCGTAATGCTTAACGTCTTGAAGCAGAGTTGGTCCTTGGGAATATTTTCGTTACCTCCTTTCCTGATAATGCTATAAAATGATTAAAATATTATTTAAAATCTAAAATACTACTCTTGTAGAGTTTATCAACAGTCTGAAGTATCATGCACGCTCTTCATAGGTACTTCTTTAAATCTCTTAACACAAAAATGCAACTTAAATGTTTGCTTTTGCCTGGTATTCTGTTAAGTAATCTAAAGAGCTTAGAGAAATTAAAGACTCACTGTTATTTGAGGAAGTGGCCTCTTCTGATGAATAATGATTTGAAGGCAATATGGCTTTTAAAACTTGATTCTTTAACTGTATAGGAATCACTTAGAATAATGATTTGAAGGCAATATGTGCTTTTTAAAACTTGATTCTTTATCTGTATAGGAATCACTTAGAATACTCAGTTTAAAACTCAAGTGTCCTCTTCACATTTCCATTCAATTTTGCTGTGAACCTAAAATTGCTCTAAAAAATAAAGCCTATTAAAAAAGAACCTATTGACCTTACACCCTTCACAAAAACTTATTCAAATAGACCACTGTAAAATGCAAACTATAAAATCCCTTGCGGATGGAAGAGAAAACCGAGAAGACCTTGGCCATCGCAATGATTTTTTAGGTATAACTCCAAAGGCATGATGAAAGAAAAAAGTGAAAGCGGGACCTCATTAAAATAAAAAACTTCTGCTCCATGAAAGGCACTGTCAAGACAATGAGAAGACAAGCCATGGATGACAAAAAAACATAGCTGATAAAGGACTGTTATCCAAAATATGCAAAGAACACTTGAAATTCAACAATAAGAAAATGAATAAACAGATTAAAAAATGAGCCAAATATCTTGACACCTCACTGAATAAGATAGATGACCAATATGCATATGAAAAGATGTTCCACATCACGTTATCAGGGAAATGAAAGTTAAAATAATGGAATATCATGACATACTATTAGAATGGCCAAAATCCATAACACTGATACCACAAAATGCTAACAAGAATGTGGAGCCACAGGAACTCTGATTCATTGCTGATGGGAATGTGAAATGGTAGTGTCACGTTGGAAGACAGCATAGTGGTTTCTTAGGAAACAGTACATTTACCAGCAATCGCACTCCTTGGTAGTTATCCAAATAAGCTGAAAATGTATGTCCACATAAAAAGCTGCACACAGATGTTTACAGATGCTTTATTCATAATTGTCAAACTTGGAGGCAACCAAGATGTACTTCAGTGGGTGAATGGATAGACTGGGATATATCCAGATGATGGAATATTATTCAGTGCTAAGAAGAAATGAGCTATCAAGCTATGAAAAGACGTGGAGTAACCCTGAGTGCATGTTATGAAGTGAATAATAAGCCAGTCTGAAAAGACTGCCTACTGTGTGATTCCAACTATATGACATTCTGGAAAAGGCAAAACTATGGAGACAGTGAAAGGATCAGTGGTTGCCAGTGGTTTGGGGTGAGTGGGATGAATAGACAGAGCACAGAGGATTTTTAGGGCACTGAAACTATTCTGTATGATACTATAATGATGGTTACATGTCATTAGAAATTTGTCCAAACCCATGGACTGTACACATTAAGAGTGAGCCCCAATGTAAATTATGAACAATGGGTGATAATGTTGTGACAATGCAGGTTTATTGACTGTAACAAACGCACCACCATGGTGCAGGATGTCAATAGTGAGGGGAGGTGGTGTGTTTGGGCAGAGAGTATGTGCTTCCCACTCAATTTTGCATTTAATCTAAAACTTCTCTAAGAAATAGTCTATTTGAAAAATAATAACGAAGTTCCCTAGACCCCACACCAGATGCAGTAAATTGATAGAATCGTAAAGAGTAGTCATGAACCAAGGAGTATGATTTTTAACAAATTTCTTTGGAGGCCAGATCACTGGCCACATGGGGAAGGAAAAAGTGAGAGAACGTGATGAAGAGAGATAGAAATTAACACTGACTGGTATTTCTGTGTCCCAACTTCAGAGATTCAAAGTCAGTAGCTTTAAGGTGGGGCCTAGAAATCAGCATTTAAGAAACTCCTTAGGTGCCTCTGACAGGGCAAGACAGTCCCACCTCCAAAAGGCAGCTTCCTGTAAGTAGGATTAAGAAAAAGGGGCTTGAAGCTGAAAAGGAGGTGAAAATAGCAGATAACATTTCTTTTCTGATGTGAAAATAAAGTACGGTTTTGTCAAAAAAAATAAAAAAAGATAGCCAATGGCAATGAAGAGAGGATCTGAGCAACGGACAAAAGAACTACAGGCGATTCCTCCTGAGGAATAATTATTTCTGCAAGAAGACAGTCTTGCTGTATATCTCACAAAGTCATGTAGGTGCACATTCCTCACCATGATTTCATGGAGAAGAGGCAGATGACATGTTATCTTCAGGGATTTAGTCTCAACAACAGATTAGGTAGCAAAGCTCTAACGCACCAATTAGCAGAGCTGTAGCTTCTAAATGCCACAATACAAAACACTTACCAAGAACAGGCAAAAACAATTGGCAGGTCTTTGGGGGCTGGTTCATCCAATAGGTAAGAAAAAAATGAATTTTTTTAGATGACATTCAAAATGTAGCAAGTCAGTAACTGTGCTCATAAACTAGCACCTATAATTGAGGTAACTGTATAAGTTATTATTCAAAACAGGACACTTTTGAATTAAAGAGGCTTTTAATAAATATGCCATCAAAACAGGTATAGAATAGACTTCCCAAGTAAACCAGAATGAATGGCTCTCAAACTGTGGTACTTCCCTGGATATTAATAAACTGAATAATCATGATATATAATAACTACAATGTTCCACAGAGGAATTGGCCTTAATTACAAAGTTAGAAATCACAGATGGTATTAACACAAGTTCTTTTCTCTCTCCACCTATATCCTTGGTGTGAAACATCAAATAGCCCTTTAATAATTACACAGCACAGCAGTAATTAATATTGATCTCAGAACTCAGTAAAGGTCAACATTAATTTGTAGAATATTTTGGATTAAATCTAGTTTCTACTCTGGAATTCATGCAGTGGGCAGTGTTTCACCAGCCCCATTACCATCACCATGATGACAACAGGCACAAGGTTGGACAAACTGTCTGTAAAAGTTTTTATTTTTTTCTAAAGATGTAGCACACTTCTGTATGGATCTTGAATCCCTAGTGAAATGGAGCCTTCATTATGAAAAGTAACATCTTTTCATTGGGTTTCTAAGCTGAAGGAGTTTGGGGTTTTTTTTTTCCACTTTAACAAATATTAATTAGGGCCTACAGTACGCCACACTCTGCCCTAAGTGACAGATGAAGCAGAGGCCAAATGGACCAAATGACTGTCAACCCAATTAAAAATATTATTTAGTCATTTGTCATCTTTGAGGCTAATGGTTCACAAACGTGACTACACATCAGAATTACTAGGTGAGCTTTTTAAAAAATATTATGCCTTGTCACACAAAAACCTGCATACAAATGTTCACAGAATTATTCATAATAGCTAGAAACCATCCAAATGTGCATCAATGAATGAATGGATAAATTAAAATGTAATGCATACATAAAATGCAATACTTCTTACCAGTTAAAGAGAATGAAGTTCTGATACACAGATGAATCTTGCATCTAAGTGAAAGGAACCAGACACAAAAGACCACATATTCTATGGTTCCGTTCATATGAAATGTCCAAAATAGGCAAATCTATAGAGACAGAATGTAGATTAGGGGTTGTCCAGGGCTGAGGATCTTGGTTGGGGAGGAATGGAGAATGACAGCTAATGGGTACAGGTTTTCTTTGTTAGGATGATAAGAACGTTCTAAAATTGATTATAGTGACAGTTGTACATCCTTCTGAATATACGAAAACCCACTGAATTATTCACTCTAAATGAGTAAATTGTTTAGTATGTAAATTATGTCAATAATAAAACTGAAAAAAGGATACTAAGCTTGGATTTCAGTCCAAAAGACTATGATTCAATTGGGAATCGTTTGATTTTCATATTCAGCACCGAGAAACATTGAGATAAACTGAGTAACTCAAATGCTTAGGTTTTTACATTTCTTTTCCTTAAAATTTTTTTTTTTTGGAGACGGGAGTCTTCCTCTGTCACCCAGGCTGGAGTGCAGTGGTGTTGTTCTCGGCTCACAGCAACCTCCATTTCCAGGGTTGAAGCAATTCTCCTGCCTCAGCCTCCCAAGGGACTACAGATGCATGCCATCATGCCTGGCTAATTTTGCATATCTTAGTAGAGATGGGGTTTCACTGTGTTGCCCAGGCTGGTCTCAAATTCCTGAGCTCAGGCAATCTGCCTGCCTCAGCCTCCCAAAGTGCTAGCATTACAGGCATGAGCCACTGTGCCCAGCCTTTAAATTTATTTTTAGCTTATAAAATTTAATTTTAAAAGTTCATTTTTCCTTCCTTTTTTCTCTTTTTAAATTATAAATTATAGTCCCATGGATTTTCAAATATTGTTATACTAATTATATTATATAAGAATATTTTTAAAACTACATAGGATAGACAGCACTGAGAAGAGATGAAGCAAAAGAAAGGTCAAAGTTGAAACCTGTTAAAATGTACTTGGCTTTTTTTCCCCTAAGGTTGGAATGATTAAACTGGTCGGACTCCAGCCTGGCCTAGATGGTGAAACCCTGCCTCTACTAAAAATACAAAACTTATCTGGGCACGGTGGTGGGCACCTATAATCCCAGCTACTCAGGAGGCTGAGGCAGGAGAATCACTTGAACCTGGGAGGTGAAGGCTGCAGTGAGTCGAAATTGTGCCACTGCACTCTAGCCTGGGCAACAGAGGAAGACTGTGTCACAAACAAACAAACAAACAAGCTGGACTGACTTTAGAAGGCTTTCGAGGAATTGGTATTTGTTACTGCAGAATCATTATCTTTTAATTTGTAATTTGATGGGTAAAAACAGACAAGTCACTTAAAGGAAGACATCACATTAAAAAGTTACTTTCCTTGACATCTGGCCACCAGTCAGCCCAGTCTCTCCCAGCCTTCATCTGAAGAACGGAAGACGTTTAGCTTACAGGTTCGTGCCTATGCAGTACCAGAGGGAATCTGGAGGGCCCTCGCCATGCACCAGCAGCCCTATTCTCACTGGGATGGTTATATGTAATCTTAGAATTGCAGCCCTATGTTGATTACCTGAAACACAAACCCAACTGATTGCAACTTTCTGCCTACCTCCCCATGGCATTCGGGCAGTCTTTATGACTGGGATTTGGCCTCAACGTTTCCTTCAATATCTCAGTAACCTGGCTGGGGATGAGCCTCACTTAGAAATGCAGTTCAGCAGTGCCGGCCTCCTCCTCAGCTTGGAGGAGGCCTGCCCTCCTGCAAGCTGGCCGCCTGGCTAGCATCCTGCTCATGCTGGAGAATCTACCCTGTAAAGTTCCATGCTGTCAGCTGCCAGACACTCTGTGCTGTGTCTGGCAGGACACTGCCAGGACACCATGCTCCTGGAACCCCTACCTGCTTCAGTGTTGATACTGGCCTGGACCAAGCAACAGGGAGAGGTGGCTCCAGATGTCCACCTGGACATTACCAGTGTTTGCTGGTCCCTGAAGCTCCCTCTGGCATGGGCATGACATTCCTGGAGTCATCTCCTTTTCTCCTTGGCCTGCCAGTGAGGTTATGGCACTATCTTTGAAATCTTGTTAGAAAGAATATCAAACATTTAGTTATATACAGTATTAAATAATTTTGTTTTTTAAAATTTAAAGAGTACATTCCAACTAACTCTATTTTAACAGTTTTGAGAACTTGACTATATGTTAGTATTTCTGGAGGGGTGGTAGAATCAATCAAACTAAATCATACTCTAATTCCAAGAAGGTTGGGAGTCAGATAGCTAAAGAGTGACTGACTCAAAGGCGAAGCAACAACTTGGGGATACTGTATTGAGTCCTCTGTCTGGGGTCATTGCTGGGATCACTGAAGGTAATAATCCGGAAGAAGGAATTAGAAATGTTCATCATATGTGGGGAAGACATTTAACTGAGCAGAAATAATAAAAGAGAGGAAAATAGGATGGAGAGCTTTTGTGCAAGATCATATATTTAGAAACAAAAAGAACACATGGATATGGGAAGCCAGATTGTAAGTGCTGTAAAAAACCCAGGGACACAGTTGAGCACGTGTTACCCTAAATTTGCAGGAAGGGAGCACTGTTATGAATCAACTAAGCTATAAGGCTCATTACTGGGAGGATCATACATCTGATATGTTGATGAATAGAAAGGTCCCAAATGAATAAGTTCACTCTTGTGTACTGCACTAGCCAAAGCAGCAACCTTAGTTTCATAATTACACCTAAAAAAATGACAATTTCCAAATACTTGAAAACATCAAAATTCAATAGGACATACCATAATCTATAGCAAGTATTCATTAAATATTTATTACTTGAATGAATGACAAATAATTTCATCCAACAATCTTTAAACTGCTTAATCTGTGGCAATATCTAACCTTTTAAATTTCATGACCTTATTCCTTCTGTGCTCTAGTTTTCTTTCTTTTTTTTTTTTTGAGATGGAGTTTCGCTCTTGTTACCCAGGCTGGAGTGCAATGGCGCGATCTCGGCTCACCGCAACCTCCGCCTCCTGGGTTCAGGCAATTCTCCTGCCTCAGCCTCCTGAGTAGCTGGGATTACAGGCACGCCCCACAATGCCCAGCTAATTTTTTGTATTTTTAGTAGAGACGGGGTTTCACCATGTTGACCAGGATGGTCTCGATCTCTTAACCTTACGATCCACCCGCCTCGGCCTCCCAAAGTGCTGGGATTACAGGCTTGAGCCACCGCGCCCGGCTGTGCTCTAGTTTTTAAAAGCTCGATAATTCTACTTCTTTTCTTTTCTTTCTTTTTTTTTTTGAGGTGGAGTCTTGCTCTGTTGCCCTGGCTGGACTGCAGTGACGTGATCCCGGCTCACTGCAACCTCCGCCTCCTAGGTTCAAGCGATTCCCCTGCCTCAGCCTCCCAAGTAGCTGGCACTACAGGAATGTGCCACCAAGCCCAGCTAATTTTTTTTTGTATTTTCAGTAGTATTTTTAGTACTTTGTATTCTTAGTAGAAATGGGGTTTTGCCATGTTGGCCAGGATGGTCTTGAACTCCTGACCTCAGGTGATTTGCCTGCCTTGGCCTCCCAAAGTCCTGGGATTGCAGGCGTGAGCCACCATGCCCAGCCAATTCTTTTTATTTCTTGTCAAAAAGTCTTATGTTCTTGGTGGATAAACTGGTTGCATAATAAAACTATTTTAGTTCAAATGGAAAGATAGATTCCTGCCAGATTCACCCAGTTGCCAATTATCTGAACTGAAACAAATAAAAGTATGAAGTAAATTTTTACATCACCCTCCAAAAGCTTGTGAATTATATTCTACCACTTAAGGCATAACTGGACTTTCTGTCCATGAAATTTTCTAATTAAAAGTGGAAGTCTATTCAAGAGTGTTTATACTTAGAAAAGATAGGAAGACAGGAACCTGAAAAAGACTGTCTTGAGAAAAGCCTCTGTTTCCAATAGGAATATACCATGGTCATAATTTTATGCTCACATGTCACACAAAGATAGGCTGTTACTGGAGAGTTATTTTGCACAGTTGGTATTTTTAATTCTCCATTTTTTTGTTCACAAATGTAGTCTTCATTTTAATGAGGAAGAGAAGTCTGTGTTTCTTCCATTTCCAACTCCTCTGTCCACTTCTGCAGGTCTTGTGCATTACTCATTGTCCATAACTTTGCAAAATACTTTAGTCTCTTCCTGGGGAAAAAGAAAATACTACTTATTTAATAAATGAATACCAGGCAGACTCTATAGTTAGGAAGCTGTGTTGTCACCCTTCAGAGCTGCTACTATAATCAAGGGACCCAGGTTATCAATTGCCACTACTGCCTCTGTGCCTTCTCCTAAAATCTCTACCCCCACCAACCCAGAGGGGAGAAGCTGACCTCCTTCCCCTTCAAACTCTGCTAGAGGCTGGTGGTGTGTGCTTATTTGCACCTGAAGACAAAAAACTCCTGTGACATGTTCCCAGGATGAAAAGTAACACCAACAAAAGACAATAAAGCTAATTACAGAGTAAAATATCAGCATACCATAGACTTACTTTTTTTTTTTTTTTTTTTTTTTTTTTTGCAGAATAGCAATCCAGTTGAGTATTTTAGGGTCTGCAGCTAGAGTATCTGAATTCCAATTACTGCTCCACCATCAACTAGCTAGGTGACCCTGGGTTAGTGTCCTGTCCTTGCTGGCTTCACTTTCCCCAAATATACTATGGGGATAAGGCTGCCATAAGGATGAAATGAGTTAATGTATGAGCACAGTAACTGGCACAATGTGTAGGCTGCTGCAAATGACTGCTCAGAATGATTTCTACACACAGTAACCATTCAATATATGGTAACTATTATAACAAATCCACACTAAGGCCCAAGATTCTGTTTGATTTCTTTGATCTGGCCAAAGGAATTTATATGATAAGCACTTTTAGGAAAAAGGTAAAATAACAAATACAGTATCTTGATAAAATTATCAGATTCCATTCCCATGCAACGTCTTCTAATAATTCTCTTAACTTGTCAAAATAACTTCATGAATTTCAAAATGTCACTTACTAGTTGGAAGAGTTAATATATTTATGAGTAATCTGTGAAATTTTTTGCTCTTGCTTTATAGGCTCTATAGCAGAAACAAGAATATATGAAAATACAGAATTGCCATATTTTATTACTATCTTGCATACATTTCTATAGCAAATATAGAAATTGACATACTTTGTTGCTATCTTGTACATATATCCTTTGTAGTAAAGTTTTATTCTGGCTTTTTTTCAGAGAAAAAGAACAATAATAAGATGACAGCTAAAGAGAATTTAAATTTGTCTCTGGACTTTGCAGAGGAAGAGGGTTAAGTTTATTTTTAAACTCTCACAGATAACTTTCCCTCAGGAAAAATTTTATATTAATCTGCCTTGTAACAGTTATAGGCTGAAACTGATCATGCCACTTTGCTTCTGTTTTGGCATTGTGATTTGGAAATGAGCCAGAAAAGAGTGTCACTAGAGGAGGCTGTGTACCATTTGTAGAGTCCAGTACTCTGGACTTGGTCAACTATAGTATACCAAGGTGGAAGAGTGTAAGGCGGAAGCACAGGAGGGAGGAGGTAGGGAAAGAGAAGTTAATTGTACTACTGCACCTTGTTAAACAAGTTAGTAACTGTTTCTTTTTTCTTTTTTTTTTGAGACGGAGTTTCGCTCTTGTTACCCAGGCTGGAGTACAATGGCGCGATCTCGGCTCACCGCAACCTCCGCCTCCTGGGTTCGGGCAATTCTCCTGCCTCAGCCTCCTGAGTAGCTGGGATTATAGGCACGTGCCGCCATGCCCAGCTAATTTTTTGTATTTTTAGTAGAGACGGGGTTTCACCATGTTGACCAGGATGGTCTCAATCTCTTGACCTCGTGATCCACTAGCCTCGGCCTCCCAAAGTGCTGGGATTACAGGCTTGAGCCACTGCACCCGGCAGCAACTGTTTCTTTAGCTAGTTTGATAGGCATTATTATTTCAATATTGAAATCTGGTAATAATTCCCAGAACCAAAGAATATTCTTTTTTTTTTTTTTGAGATGGAGTTTCGCTCTTGTTACCCAGGCTGGAGTGCAATGGCGCAATCTCGGCTCACCGCAACCTCTGCCTCCTGGGTTCAGGCAATTCTCCTGCCTCAGCCTCCTGAGTAGCTGGGATTATAGGCACGTGCCACCATGCCCAGCTAATTTTTTTGTATTTTTAGTAAAGACGGGGTTTCACCATGTTGACCAGGATGGTCTCGATCTCTTGACCTCGTGATCCACCCGCCTCAGCCTCCCAAAGTGCTGGGATTACAGGCTTGAGCCACCGCAGCCGGCAGCAACTGTTTCTTTAGCTAGTTTGATAGGCATTATTATTTCAATATTGAAATCTGGTAATAATTCCCAGAACCAAAGAATATTCTTGGAGTATAACACAGGAACCACCAGTAGCCAGCCAAGATCTTTTATTTGATCAACAATCTGTTCATCATGGTCATATAATTATCAACCAGGGTACTAATGTCCTGTCCCCAGCACATCAGGCTCCCCAGGAATGGCGGGAGCGGGAGGGGGCAGTAGGTAGATGGGGAGCTTATGTTGTCTTATAATTTTATATTTGGGAAACAAAAGGCTGTAATTTACTATTTATTAATATATTTTCCTAGGAATACCTTTCTTCCAAAGTATACCTCAGGTTTACATTGAGATTAGTTTAAGGCCGGGCGTGGTGGCTCGATCCTGTAATCCCAGCACTTTGGGAGGCCGAGGCGGGTGGATCACGAGGTCAAGAGATCGAGACCATCCTCATCAACATGGTGAAACACTGTCTCTACTAAAAATACAAAAAAATTAGCTGGGCATGGTGACGCGTGCCTGTAATCCCACCTACTCAGGAGGCTGAGGCAGGAGAATTGCCCAAACCCAGGAGGTGGAGGCTGCGGTGAGCCGAGATCGTGCCATTGCACTCCAGCCTGGGTAACAAAAGTGAAACTCTGTCTCAAAAAAAAAAAAAAAAAAAAAGATTAGTTTATATACTGACTACATATTGGCTGGATAGCAAGGGTAAAAGGTGGAAAGTATTCCCATAAGCATTTAAAGTGACAGAAGCCAGTTTAGAATGGAAAAATTTGTCATAATCTACAAAATAAGTGACATGTGGATATTGACTATGATTGCCTGTTACATAATACTATTATTTTCATTAATGTTCTGATAGAATTTCTGGATGTAATCATTGCATATATGAATAAAATCTATGAATTAATGAAATCCTCTGTAGGTTCTAAATATCTTCAATAACCTTTGGCATAACTGCATGTTTAAGGCAACTAATGTGTTGGCACATATTAAGGAGTTAACTAAATTCTTTAGAAAAATGACCGAAAAACCAATTTAGCAACTTAATAATGATCTAATAAAGATGGACTGAATTCATCTGAGCTTTGCAAGAGCTGTTTTCACTTCATCATAATTAAATGGTTCAGAATATTTGAAGAGGTGCTTAAAAGTAGATCTGATGTTCGTTTTCAGGACACTCCTCTTTCTTGGACAACTTAGGTTTTGTTACAAATGAAAAAATGCAGCACAATCACTCTGACCTTTTTGTATTTATTAATCCTTCCAGCTCTTTTGACTTGTGAGCTGCTTTCTTCAAAATTTCTCCAGGAACATCTGCTAGCTTAGCCACATTTAATCCGTAACTCCTTTCTGCAATTCCTCTAGTTATTTGATAAAGGAAAGTGACAAAATCAGGGACTTGTTCTTCACCTGTGAAATAAAGAAAAACAGAGAAAGAGATCAAACCGGTGCCTCAAAGCTGAAACAAATTAGAGGATTAAAAAGGACATGTAAATTCTCATAACTTTATTAAAGCATACAATCTGAAAAAGAAGTTCACTGTTCCTACTTGCCTGTTAGCTCCATTTATCAATCTGACATGTCTAGAAAAGGGTAAATACTGTTTTGAAACTGCTGTGTGCATGTAGGATCTATCTTTTAGCTCACTTAAAATAGTTTTTAACAATGATTCATTGCAAATTTGAACTGAATGTCTATATTAAAAAGATAATGATTTTATTTATTTACTTTTTCAGAGATAGGGTCTCACTTTATCGTCCAGGCTGGAGTGCAGTGGTACAATCATACCTCACTGTAACCTCAAACTCCCGGGCTCAAGCAATCCTGCCTAGCCTCCTAAGTAGCTAGGACTACAGGCTCGTGCCACCACACTCAGCTATTTTTTTTAAATTTTGTGTTGAGATCGGGTCTTGCTTTGTTGCTTAGGCTGGTTTTGAACTCCTGGCTTTAAACAATGCTTCCCTCCTCAGTCTCTCAAAGTGTTGGGATTACAGGCATGAGCCATTGCACTGGGATGAGAATGATCTTAGTACATGGTTGATACAATATAATTTCTCCTTTTTATGTTTCTGAGACAGGGTCTCACTCTGTCTCCCAGGCTGGGGTGCAGTGGCACAATCTTGGCTCACTAGCAGTCTCAACCTTCCAGGTTCAAGGTGATTGTCCCATCTCAGCCTCTGGAGTAGCTGGTACTACAGGTGCATACCACTAGGCCTAGCTAATTTTTTTTTTTTCTTTGTGGAGATAGGGTTTTGTCATGTTGCCCAGGCTGGTCTCGAACTTCTGGGCACAAGCGGTCCACCCACCTCAGCCTCCCAAAGTGCTAGGATTACAGGTATGAACCACCGTAGCAGGCCTATAATTTCTCCTTTAAAAACAGATGAGAAAATATTACATGTTGGACAATTTAAATAACAGGATTGAGGTGTTCTGGTTTATTAAATATTCGGGTTAACTAAGAGGTCCACATAGTGGATTCTGTTCAGTACCACCCAGATCCCACTTTCGACTAAAGTTTATTCCCTCAGCTGTCAGAAAGACTGTTAGCCTGCAACCCTCCACTGTCTGCCTTCTTTGGAAATTGCTGCAGCTGAAGGGAGGGGCTTTACCCAAGACCACACCCCACTTTGGGGCTGCCTGCAACCAGTGACTGGTTGTTGCAGGTAGCACCTAAGATGGCCATCAAGGACCTCGGCTGGCTAGCGTTCATGTGCTTGTGTCATTCCCTCTGTGTCATTCCTACCCAGTGACTCACTGCTAATGACTAGAATATGGTAAAAGTGATAAGATGTCACTTCAGAGATTAAGTTACAGAAAGACCGGTTTCTGACTTGGGCACTCTCACTTTGTTGCCTGCCTGTTCTGAGGGAAGACAGCCGCCAAGTTGTGGGCTGTCTATGGATATGCTCACATGGAAAGAAACTGATGTCTCCCACCAACAGTCAGCAAGGGCCTGAGGCCTGCCAACAGCCACTCGAGTGGGCTTGGAAGCAGATATTGGGAGGCTTGCCAAGAGCCATGTGAGTGGGCTGGGAAGCCTTGACATGGCTGCTGCCCTGATTGGTGACTGACTGTAGCCCTGTGAGGAACCAAGCTAGAGGGTCTCTCACAGGGCGACAGTGTTCAGCCTTAGAGATGTTCAGCTAAGTTGCTCCTGGGCTCCTGACTCACAGAAATTATGAGGTGATAAATGTTTGTTGTTCTAAACTGCCACGTTTTAGGGGGTAATCTGCTGCACACTGTTTGCAAATTACCTCAAACCAATAAAGATAACTAATAAACAGTATAGAAGTCTATCCCTCTCACCCCAAGTTGAGGTAACTCTAAAGGACCATCCTAGCCTCAGAGCTCTCTGCAGGGATGGCTGAAGCCTTTTGACTGTAACACAGCCCAGCACTCTCAATGAACCTTCTGAATGCAAATCTCAGAATCTGCTTCCTAGAGAACCCAGTCTCATATATATACATAGACATGAACTTAAAACTTTAAAAGAATTAGGATGTAATGAAGTACGATAATTACAACAAACCACTGCTTTGCAGTTTAAGCTAAAGCAGCTCAGGATATTACATAACTTTTATCATGAAATTCAACATAATTGTACTGTGCTGCAAAAATATCCAAGGTGAACCATAGTTACAAAGATTTCTATAATCCCAGTGTACTTTTGAGTTTGTTAAGAGCTTTTCCTCAATCATTACTTCATTTGATAGATGTATATCTTTTCTTCTTTTATCAGTGAAAATTTAAAAAGCCAAAGACTGAACACAACAGTGAAAAAGGACAATGGATTTTCCCTGGCCCTTCTCTAAGAATTCAGCAACATAGAGATGAGAGCTTTCCAAGGGTGGGTGCTAAAGAGGGAGGTGGAAAGAATGCCAACTCACTCAGGAACACAGACCCAAACTTCCATTACAAGGCACTGAGAGTACTTTTTGCCCCCAAATGAAAGTTGAGGAACACACATGAAGAAGTGGGTGGGAACAGATTAAGGAAGACACAGCTAGAAGCCAGTACCTGCAAACCTGGATAATTTTTTGTTATTTTTCAAAGTTCACAAGAGTAAGAGTGAAGTGAAAAGCAATAAGCAATCAAAAAAAGCCATGTCTTATCTTTAAGACAGAAAAACAGTTTATCACTTCAACTGTGTTAGTCCTAACTGATCTCCCTGTCTCCAGCTCTACGGAATAATCTAGACCCCACGCTGACCTTTCTAAACAAGATCCATTCATCTGTCTGTCCATCTATCCATCCATCCAGGGAGCCTAATAACTGCCACAAAATCTCCCTACTTAAAAATTTGTAACGACTTTTAAATATTTTGTTTTTATGTAAATAGTATAGACAGTTATAACAATGTTTATATATATAATGTATAATATAGCTACAAAATATAGCTAACTTACATAAAATATTACACTTCTCTGAATACCTTAATATACAAACAGTTGCTGAGTGTGTCATTATATGCTGGTCTCTACTTTAGTAGTAATTATGGTAGTTCTCACATGTTCAAGGTAAAGAATGAGACCACTCTTCCATAATCACCTGGGGGATCTCTTTTTGTAATTATGTATTCCTTTACCCTCTGTGTGGGGGACAGGTTGGGGGGGCTGGTAGGATGGAAATATGAAGTCAGAGAACGTCACATGGGAGAGAATAAAACTTGTTTTATGAGTAAAACTCTGTTTCTTTACAGGCTCACAGTAAAAGTTCTTGATGAGGATATAACTACTTATAAGCTATGGCCATTTCTTAAATGGACATTATTAAAATGTTTACCTGGCACTGCTTAGAGTCAGTGGAAGTAATAATTCATGTTTCTGCCAATTACAGGGAAACATAGCAAGATGTATATTTAAGCCAAACTTCTCTACGCAGTTCTTAAAGAGATGTGTGCTGACAAATAATTTCTGAAATTGCTTTTAGAGTAGATTCACAAAAATTTAGGGGGTGAGTGAAATTAGGTGACTTGTCCAAGATCATACAGATTGGAATAGACTAATACACAGGTTTCTTCTCTGTCCATTATTTTACCTATCATATCATGGGAATTAGAGTATCTTAGAAGCCATACAAAAGACCTGTGGTGCATTTTACTGATGACCTATGCAACGGCCTCTAACTTACACAGAAGAGGACAAGTTGGGGTGAGGTAATGGATGAAACACAGATATAGCCAGGAATAATACTGGAAGGCAGCAGGCAGTGGAGCACTGCTTCAAAATTCTGACTGAAAATGGTTTTCAATCCAAAGTTCTAACCCTGGCTGAACTATAAATTCGAACATGGAAGCTCTACAGATTTCTTTTTTTTTTTTTTTTTAACTTTTAAGTTCAGGGGTACATGTGCAGGTAAACTTGTGTCACGGGGGTTTGCTGTGCTGATTAATCACCCAGGAATTAAGCCTAGTACACAATAGTTATTTTTCCTGATCCCCTCCCTCCTGCTACTCTGCACCCTCTAGCAGGCCCCACTGTGTGTGGTTTCCCTCTCTCTGTCCATGTATTCTCATTATTTAGCTCCCACTTATAAGTGAAAACATGTGATGCTTTGTTTTCTGTTCCTGCATTAGTTTGCTAAGGAAAATGGCCTCCAGTTCCAACCATATTCCTGAAAAGGACATGATCTTATTCTTTTTTAAAGGTTGATAGTATTCCATGTTGTATTTGTACCACATTTTCTTTAACTAGTCTACCACTGATGGTAATTTAGGTTGATTCTATGTCCTGCTACTGTGAACAGTGCTGAAATGAACATACGTGTGCATGTGTCTTTATGACACAATGATTTATATTTCTTTGGGTATATACCCAGTAATAGGATTGCTGGGTTGAATGGTAATTCTGTTGTTAGGTCTTTGAGGAACCGTCACACTGTTTTCCACAATGGTTGATCTAATTTAGACTCCAACCAATAGTGTATAGCATTACTTTTTCTCCACCACCTCACCAGCACCTGTTATTTTTTGACTTTTTAATAATAGCCATTCTGACTAGTGTGAGATGGTATCTCATTGTGGTTTTTATTTTAATTTCTGTAATGATCAGTCATGTTGAGCTTTTACCATTCTAGACATAGGAATGGGAAAAGATTTTATGACTAAGAGGCTAAAAGCAATGGCGACAAAAGGAAAAACTGACACATGGGACATAATTAAACTAAAGAGCTTTTGCACAGCAAAAGAAACTACGAACATGGTAAAAAGGCCACCTACAGAATGGGAGAAAATGTGTGCAAACTGTGGATCTGACAAAGGTCTAATACTCAGCATCTATAAGAAACTTATATACATTTTAAGAAAAAACCAAACCCATTAAAAAGTAGGCAAAGGACATCAACAGATACTTTTCTAAAGAAGACATACATGTGGTCAACAAGCATGTGAGATATTTTCATTCATGAAAAATCTCAAAACTTTTACCTCCTTTAGTTGATATTAGTAGTAGCCTATTCAACATTTATTCCACCCCTAAGAAAACCCCACTTTTAAAAGGAATTAACTTGCTAATCAGTTAACTCAGGGGACTGGGTATTCAATGCCAGCTCCAGAAGTTGATCCTGATTCATCTAGGCCCATCAGAATCACCCCTGCCATCTTCTGCTAAGGAGTGTTTTAAGAAGGAGCCTGTTACTCAATTCTGAAAATGGGATGAGGCAATCATGAGACACTGGAAGGCATCTGAGAAAAAGTTCCCTTATTCTAAGAAAGAGTTATCAGGAAATGCTGATCTCTTTTCTCCCTTTGGACATCCTGGGCATGATGCCAGGAAGAACTGCAGCCATTGTCACTAGCCTGATGATAAAGCTTGCCAGGCAGGAAGACAGAGCCTGGAAATCGTGAAAAGGAGGAGCTGAAGCCTACTCTTCCTCTGGAGTTCATGGAACATGGGATTATATATACTGCATCCTTGTTGTCTGAGCCAGTGTGAGATTGAGTGTTTTGTTCCTTGCAATCACATGCTCAGTAGAGGGGTAATGGAACTCCTAGGATGTCAGCAAGGCAGGCAGGATGACAGCTGTGCAGCAGGCTGAGACAGCAGCCAGTTTAGATGAGCAGGAGGACAAAGGGCTCCAGGGGGAAGGGTCCCAGTGGGACAAATGGGAACCAGTAGGTTCAGTTGTATGGAAAAACATCTACAGAGGCATTTTACAAAGCTATTGGAGGGTACAGGAAGATTCAGCTATAGACTCAGAAACAAAACAAAACAGAATGAAAAAATAAGGACAGTCAATTCTTATTTTTGAGAAAATAGAAAATGTTGTAAAACAAAAAAAATGCACTTGTCTCCATACTTGGCTCATAAGTAAGCATTACTTAACATGGCAATAATAATGAAAACAACAAATAAGAATGACATACAATACATGTGAAATGACTATACTAGAAGGACAGAGGAAGGGAAAACTGAAGATTCTCAACTAACACAATGAGAGGTTCATCAATAATGTGTCAATTCGATGAATCGCGAGACAGTAAAATATGCACATTACTCAGAAATACAACAGAAATGGAGAAAAGTGTTGAAAGTAGTTGCCTTGGGTCTAGGATGGGGAAGGACATGAACTGAAAGGATGGAAGCTTGTCAGCAGGAGCCTTTTAGTACCACTGAATTTTAAACATTATGTTCATTGATAAAAATTAAAATCAGCTAGGCAAAGTATTACAGCATCCTGTAATCCCAGCACTTTGGGAGGCCAAGGCAGAAGGATTGCTTGAGTTCAAGAGTTTGAGACCAGCCTGGGCAACACAGTAAGAGCCCGCCTCTACAAAAAATACAAAAATCAAGCCGGGTGCGGTGGCTCAAGCCTGTAATCCCAGCACTTTGGGAGGCCGAGGCGGGTGGATCACAAGGTCAAGAGATTGAGACCATCCTGGTCAACATGGTGAAACCCCGTCTCTACTAAAAATACAAAAAAATCAACTGGGCATGGTGGCGCGTGCCTGTAATCCCAGCTACTCAGGAGGCTGAGGCAGGAGAATTGCCTGAACCCAGGAGGCGGAGGTTGCGGTGAGCTGAGACCGCGCCATTGCACTCCAGCCTGGGTAACAAGAGAGAAACTCCGTCTCAAAACAAACAAACAAACAAACAAACAAACAAACAAAAATCAGCCAGGTGTGGTAGTGTATGCCTGTAGTCCCAGCTACCAGGGAGGCTGACGTGGGAGGATCACCTGGGCCTGGGAGGTTGAGGCTGTAGTGAGCTGTGATCAGGCCACTGCTTTCCAGCCTGGATGACAGTGAGGCCCCGTCTCAAAAAAATAAAATAAAATAAAATAAAATGCCCAGAACACTTAAGGGAAAGGTACAATGCTCTGGGTTAGTTTTCAGTTCACATCAAATGCAAGCATTAGCAGCACTGACTCCTCCTCTTCCCTGTTGGTGAACTCTATTCTCTTTGTCCCAAGGGTTTTAGCTCACGTCTCCTCTTGTCACTCTGGATGCAGATTAATAGACACAAAACTACTTCCATGAGAGAATTTATGATGTGTTTTCCAAGACTGCATGGTGGTGAAAGGCAGGAACTGCCTAACATTACATTTATCTTAGGCCCAGTGCTTTGTTTTATTTGGGCCAGTTGCCTGATTTCTTTTTCAGGTCCATCCTTATTACTTTTCCAAAATAAAACTTGGACTCTGGAGTATCTTGCATGATGGATTTTCCATTGTACCATACCAATTGTGTAACCCACCACAGGCCTACAGGCTGGTAGCTTAAAACAATTACTACTGAACAGAAAAAAAATGCTAAAGTCTACTATATTACTTACTGCTCTTAAATTTACTGCTATTGGATAACGGTGTTCTTTTTCATAAAATGTCCCATTTCGGTGACACTAGTAACCGGAAAGACTAGGAAAAATATTGTAGATTTTCCCCACAGCAGCTCTGGCCGAGGAGAACAGAAGAGAATCCAGAAGCAGAAGTGAATTCTCGGCTCGTTTCAGCCCCCATCTAAGTCCTGACATGGTCAAACTGCTTTACCTGTCTGAGATTCAGTTTCCTTGTAATATTAAAATAAAAACCCATGTCCAGTACAGTATATGGCCCTTAGTAAGTTATGATATTTGGGGTAAAATATTGAGCATTTTAAAAAGACGACTAATTATACTCTGCAATTGACTGTCATCCTTACTGAGATGAATCATGTAAAAGTATAAGGCACTAAGAGGAAAACCTAAGTGCCGCCTTCACTCACACCCGATTCCTATAAAAAAAGAGAAAAGGATTGCCACAACAAATGAGAAAAGGAAGACCAGAGAAGAACTCGGAGACAGCAAGGATAAATGTGAATTCTACTTGACCTAAAGCTTAGCGAAAATGAATCTTGGCAAACGTTATTTATAGCTCACATTCACAGCTTTCATTATTAATAAGCAGTAAGTTCATATTCCAACAAACTTTGAGTTATCAAACATGAAAACCAGTATTTGTACCAACTGCAGGAATATTTCATACCTGGAGGTAGTCTGCTTTCATCCTCACTGACCAAGAAGCCCATGTGGTAATTCCCCACCTGGTGCGAGTAATTTTTTTCCAGTTCACAAACTGGAGGATAATGGGTGACAAACAGGGTTAAGGATTTCACCTACAGCAATAAGACAGAATAAATGTTATTTCCTTTTGAAATTTTATTTTAATTAAAATCTGTCTTCAACTTTCTTTCGAAAATTTTTAAACGCTCCTAAAAGTCACAAGTAAAGTACAATGACCAACTATTATATACTCTTTATCCAGATAATCAATTGTTAATATTTTGCCATATTCCCTTTCTTCTTCCCCCCACTCCACAGAGACTTTTTTTCCTGAACCATCTAAGAATTAGTTGCGGGTATTATACTTCATCTCTAAATATTTAAGATTCTATCTTCTAAGAACAAAACATCCTCCTATTTAACTAGAATACAATTATTACACTCAAGAAACGTATTACTATTATATACACAGTTCCTAAATTTCCCTAATTATCCCAACAAAGTTTCTTTTTTGTCTTTCATGACATGGACATTTTTGAAATAAAAAGTATCCTTTTGTACAGGAATAGAGTATGGATGGAGGGGGCACTTACGCTGTTTTGCATAATGTCTTTCAATTTGGACTTCGCTATTTCCTCCAGACATTACTGCCAGTAAGGACTAAGCTCTGATTGTTCATCTTGCCCAAATTCCTACATAAGGGGTTTGAGGAGTCATGCCCTGCAAACCATGGATTCTCATCAGATGAGTGTTACTGGATCGTGTATATTGTCACTTGCTTTTCAATATGACTCTGGCATAACATTATGAGACATGGAGAAGATATTTAAGCCCAAAATATATTTCCTTGCCATGCCTTGAAATTGCCCTGCGAAGTCTCTTGTGGGAAAAATCCACATTCTATAGAGAGTCCCCTTTCCCTTTTGTTTTCCTTCCTTACCAGAACCACGAGATAATCAACTAAGAGCCAGGCACCCTTTTAGGTCAGATAAGAAACATTTTACAACCTGCTCTCTCTGAAGTCTGCTATCTGAGAGATTCCTCTGCACAATAACACTTGGTCCCCACAATCCTTTATCTTAACCTGAACATTCCTTCCCCTTAATCCCAGATCTTCAGATAAACTCAGCCAATTGTCAACCAGAAAATGTTTAAATTTACCGATAGCTTGGAAACCCGTCCTCCTCTCCCCCGCCACTTTGAGTTGTTCTGCCTTTCTAAACCAAACCCATGTATTTCTTAAATGTATTTGATGGATGTCTCATGCCTCTCTAAAATATATAAAACCAAGCTGTACCCTGATCACTTTGGGCACATATTCTTAGGACTTCCTGAGGGCTGTGTCATGGGCTATGGTCACTCATATTTGACTCAGAATAAATCTCTTCAAATATTTTACAGAGTTTGACTCTTTTTGTCAACACCAGGAATACTCCATGTATATGTAGGTGATGGATCATTCCCAGTGCATCACATCAGGAGGCACATGATGTCAATTTAACTGGGGACACTGAATTTGGTTATCTGGTTGAAGTGGGTGCCCACCAGATTTCTTCACTATACCTCTTCCCTTTGAAATTAATAAATAACCCGTGGCATGATCCTTTAAGACATATGAATATCCTGTTCTTCAACAATCTTTCATCAAAGATTTTATAATCTATTGATCATCACTGCCTGAATCAGTTATTATTATAGTGATTATTAAATGTTGATTAAAAAATTCTTCCTACATTTATTCGTTGGCATTCTGTAAAGCAGAGCTTTCACTTCTCTCCACTCACCTCCACCATTTTAAAATTTATTTTTGTTAGTGTCAGTATGAATTCTTTATTAACAAATTTTTTTTCTTTAAATACAGGGTCTCACTCTGTTATTCATGCTAGACTGCAATGCACAATCATAGCTTACCATAACTTCAAACTCCTGGACTCAAGGGATCCTCCCACCTCAATCTTCCAAGTAGTTAGAACTACAGG
This sequence comes from Saimiri boliviensis, assembly GCF_048565385.1. Classification (NCBI taxonomy): domain Eukaryota; kingdom Metazoa; phylum Chordata; class Mammalia; order Primates; family Cebidae; genus Saimiri; species Saimiri boliviensis. The sequence continues at coordinate 228,357,123 of NC_133449.1, forward strand.
TGTGTGCCACCATGCCCGGCTAGTTTTTTATTTTTATTTTTATTTTTGTAGAGAGGGACTACGTTGCCTAGGCTGGTCTTGAACCTGGGCTCAAGTGGTCCTTCTGCTTCAGCATCCCAAAGTATTGAGATTATAGGTGTGAGTCACTGCACCCAGTTTCATGGATTCTTTAATAAGCATTATTTTAAAGCATATTTTATGTATTCTAGAAACCCCTAACTAAAGGAAAGTTAAAACCAATCTTAGCCTAAATATTGGCAGAAGGAGGTAATTAGATCAAATAACTCCAGTTTTGATTCAAAGGCCATTCACCTTATTAAAAGTCTGCCTTCTTCTGATAACAATGACAAAGAAACCTATTAAGGCAGGATTTCTTTAAGAAGCTGTGCTTAAAGTCTGCCCTGAGGGATCTTAGGACCACTTATCTCCCTGGTGCTCCTTCTTGAGCTGACAACCATTTTTAGCTGGAAGACATAAGGGTCTGGGATCTAACACTGCACTCCTCAAGGCTGTTCTAGACCTGCAGCAGCAACACATGACCTCCCTTACTGCTCCCTCTCTAATCTCTCTTCCCTATCCAAAGACCAGAAAGAACCATGAAAATAAAGATTGTCATCCATAAAAAGGTCAGGGAGGTTTCTGGTTTCCAGTCTAGCATATAAGAAGCTTGGAGGTTGCCTATCCATCACAAGGAAAAAGCAGGACAAACTGAAAAATCAACAACTCTTCTTAGATCTGGAAGAGAAATGAAGTCACAGGCAAACCACCAACCCCCAAATTAGAGACAGACAAGCAGATACAAAGAATCACAACTTTCCTGAGCTAAAACGCAGGCAAAAGCCTCTGAGGAAATCAGTATCAGGGTAGGAAAACTGGAAGTGGAACTGATAAATTGCTGGAGGCTCAGTGTCAGGAAGTCTGAGAGTCAAAAAGTCCAGGGGAACTGAGTCATGGGGGAAAGGGGCACACTTTTGTAAGTTTTACTCCCAGGAGTTCCACTTGGTTCTCACAATAAATAGTGGAGTAAACTCCACTTATGCTTCAGGCAAGGGGAAGAAAGAAAGAACTATTTTGAAATGCACCAGGGCACTCTGTTCTTAACAAGGCCTAGCCTCAGAAGAAACTGCTTAAGCAGAGCCTAACCTGCTGGGGTTTTATTAGAGCCTAACCTACCTGGGGGGAGGGAAAGACTCAACTCTAGCCTCCTCTAGCCTATCACATAGGAGAGGGGAAATACCCCACTCCAGCCCACTCCAGCCTTCCTATTCCACCTGAGGGGTGGGAGGGAGGTAAGACTGAGACTTAATCATAGGACTCCTCCACTAGCCCTTACCACCACATTACTAAAAGCTAATTTACAGCAGTGCCTTTTATCTAATACATGGCCAGCTGTCACGAAAAAGTCACAAGACATACTAAAAGTAAAAACCCACAAATGTGAAGAGACAGAGCAAGCATCAGAACCAGACATAGCTATGGCAGGGATGTTGGAATTAACAGACCGGGAATTGGAAGCAACTGATGAGTGTGCTAAGGGCTCTATGGATAACACAGACAGCATGCAAGAACAGATGGGCAATGTAAGCACAGAGATGCATATTCTAAGAAAAAATTCAAAATGAAACACCAGAGATCAAAAACACTGTGATGGAAATGAAGAATGTGTTTGATGAGCTTACTGGTAGACTGGACACAGCTGAGGAAAGAATCTCTGAGCTTGAGGACATCTTAATAGAAACTTCCAAAATGGAAATGCAAAGAGAAAAAGACTAGAAAAAAACAGAATATTCAGAACTTTGGGGCAACTACAAAAGATATAACATACAGCTAATGAGAACACCGGAAAGAAAATAAAGAGAGAAAGAAACAGAAGAAATATTTAAAACAATAATGACTGAGAATTTCCCCCAAATTAATGTCAGACACAAAACCACAGGTCTAGGAAGCTCAGGGAACAGCAAACAGGATAAATGACCCCAAAACCACACCTAGATAAATCATATTCAAACTACAGAAAACTAAAAATAAAGAAAAAATAAAATACTGAAGCCAGAGGGAAGAAACACCTTATCCACACAAGCTCAAGGATAAAAATAACATCTGACTTCTCGGGAACCACACAAGCAAGAAAAAAGTGACATAAAATTAAAAAAACAAAACAAAACAAAAAACAAAAAAAAAACCCACCTCACCAACCTAGATAGAATTCTGTACCTTGCAAAATAATCCTTCAAAAGTGAAGAAGAAATAAAGACATTCTCAGACAAACAAAAATTGAGGATTTGTAGCCAGCAGATCTATCCCGAAATGTTTAAGGAAAGTTCTTTAGAAGGAAGGAAAATGATAGGGGTCAGAAACTTGTATCTACATAAAAAAAAGTGCAGCATTGAAGAAGGAATCGGTGAAAGCAAAAAAATTTATTTTTCTTATTTTTAATGAATCTAACATAACATTTTGTTCAAAATAACAGTAGCAATAGTATATGTGATTATATTATGTATGTCTATATATACATATGCTATGTACACTTATGTATAAGTGAAATGAATGACGGTGATGGTACAAAGAATGGAAGAATGTAATCAGGGTTATTTTGTTATTAAAAATATGTGCATTACTCATAAAGCAGTATAGTGTTATTTGAAAGTGGACTTGGATTAATTGTAAAAGTATATTTGCAAAATCTAGGGCAACCACTAGAAAAAGTAAAACAAGAAATATAACAGATATGCTAAGAAAGGGGAGAAAACAGCTGGGCACAGTGCCATGCACCTGTACTCCCTGCTACTTGGGAGGCTGAGGTGGGAAGAGCACATATATATATATATATATATATATATGCACACATGTACATATATATATGAGGAAGATATATCATGTTAACATTAAAGAAAACTGAAGCAGCTATATTAATTTCTAAAGTAAGCTGGAATAGCTACAATAATTTGAGACAGAGCAGACTTCAGAGCAAGTAAATTTGTCAGGGATAAAGGATATTATATAATGATAAAGGGATGAATTCTCCAAGAAGACATAATATCCTTAACATGTATGCATCTAACAAGAGAATGTCAAACTACATGAGGCAAAAGCTGATAGAACTGCGAAGACAAACAGATGAATATACTACTATAGTTAGAGACATCAAAATTATTCCATCTGAAACAGACATAGATTCAGCAGGCAGAAAATCAGTAAGGACATAGTTGAACTCAACAACACCATCAATCAACTAGACATCATTTATATCTATAGATACTTCATCCAACAGCTGAATACACATTCATCTCAGGCTAACATGGAACATTCGCCAAGAAAGACCACATTCTGGGCCATGAAACACAGGTTGACAAATTTAATATAATAAAAATCATACAATATTTGATCTCAGACCACAATGGAATTAAACTAGAAATCAGTAACAAAAAGGTAACCGGAAAATCCCCAAATACATGGAGACTAAACAACACATTCTTAAAAAACATATGGGTCAAAAAAGAAATAATGAGAAATTTAAAACATTTGGAACTAAATAATAACAAGAAGCACACCTTATCAAAATTTGTGGAATGCAGCAAAAACAATGCATAGAACAACATTTATAGGCCAGGAGTGGTGGCTCCACCACTTTGAGAGGCCAAGGCAAGAGGATCACTTGAGCCTAGGAATACCAGACCAGCCTGGGCAACATAGTGAGACACTCATCTCTGCAAAAAATAAAAATAACATTAGCTGGGTGTTGTGGCACGTGCCTGTAGTCTCAGCTACGTGGGAGTCTGAGGCAGGAGGATCACTTGAGCTCAGGGGGTCGAGGCTGCAGTAGGCCATGTTCATGCCACTGCAGTCCAGCCTAGGCAACAGACCAAGACTGTCTCAAAAAAGGGGAGGGGAGGAAGAAAAGAAAAGAAAAGAAAGAAAAAGAAAAAAAAAATTAATAGCACTGAACACATTAGAAAACAAAAATTTTAAATCGACAATCTAAGCTTCCATTTTAGGACACAAGAAAGAGAAGAGCAAAAATAAGCTCAAGAAAAGAGAATAAAAATTAGAGCAGAAATCAATGAAATTAAAACAAAAAAGCAATGGGGAAAATAATCAGTAGAACCAAATGCCAGTTCTTTGAAAACTGATAAGCTTCTAGCCAAGGTAACTAAGAAAAAAGAGAAAAGACACAAATGGCTAATATCAGACATGAAAAGGACAACGCTATGGATGCCGTGGAAATCAAAAGGATAATAAGGGAATACTATGACCAGCTCTATGTCCACAAATTTTTCAGGAAAATTTCCTGAAAAACAATTCCTTAAAGACACAGTCAGCCAAACTGCACACAAGAAAAAACAGAAAATCTGCATAGGTCTATCTATTGAAGAAACTGAGTCAATGGCCTTCCAAAAACAAAAAGTACAGGCCCAGATGGCTTCACTGGTGAATTCTAACAAACATTTAAGGAAGATATTTTACCAATTCTCTACAGTTTTGTTCAGAGGATAGGAGAGGAGTAAATACTTTCTAACTCATTCTATGAATTACCTGAATACCAAAACCAGACAAAGACCTTATAAGAAAACTACAAGCCAGTGTCGTTCATGAGCATAGATGCAAAAATCCTCAAAAAATATTAGCAAAATGAACCCAACAATGTATAAAAAGAAAAACAGACCATAACCAAGTAGGACTCATCCTAAGTGTGCAATACTCATTCAACATTTGAACCCCAGTTAATGTAATCCATCACAACAAATGGCTAAAGAAGAAAAATCATACGATCATATAAACAGATGCACAGAAAGCATTTGACAAAACCTAACACCCATTCATGATAAAAACTCTCAGTAAACTAGGAACAGAGGAGAACTTCCTCAATTTGACAAGGAACATCCACAAACAACCTATAGCTAACATACTTAGTGGTGAGAAACTCAAAGCTTTCCCACTATGTTCCCTTTTGTCTTTTTTTTTTTTTTTTTTTTTTTTTAAAGATGGGGTTTTAACACGTTGGTCAGGCTGGTCTTGAACTCCCGACCTCAGGTGATCCGCCCACCTTGGCCTCCAAAGTGCTTGGATTACAGGCATGAGCCACCGTGCCCGGCCCCAGCTTTCCCACTATGATCATAAACAAGGCAAGGATATCCTTTTTCACTACTCCTTTTCAACACTGGTACTGAACATCCTAGCTAGTGCAGTAAGACAAGAAAAAAAAAAATAGATTGGGAAGAAAGAAGCCAAACTGTCTGTCTGTAGCTGACATGACGGCCTATGTAGGAAATTTTAAAGCACTGACAAACATACACACAGACTGGAATTAGTAAGTAATTATAGCAATGTTGCAGGATGCAAGGTTAATATAAAAAATGAATATACTTTTGTATATTAGTTTCTATAATGTAGATTCTATAATGATTAAAGCTCCTGAGTTACGTCCTTTTGCAAATAAATTTTTTAAAGCAAAACAAAAAATTCCTTTTAAAAAAAGTGTCATAATTACCTATGTAATCTAAACAAATGTTTAAACAAAACCCGAGTCTCTCTTGGGTCTCCACTGCCAAAATAACAAAGAAAGGAAAGAATGCTGAGCACAGTAACTCATGCCTATAATCCCAGAACTTTGGGAAGCCAAGGCAGGTAGATCACTGGAGGGAGCCCAAGAGTTCAAGACTAGCCTGGGCAACATGGTGAAACTCTGTCTCCAAAAAAAAAATACAAAAATTAGCTGGGCAAGGTTGGTGTGTTCCTGTAGTCCCAGCTACTCGGGAGGCTGAAGTGGAAGGATCACCTGGACCTAGGTAGGCTGAGGCTGCAGTGAGACATGATCATGCCACTGCACTGCAGCCTGAGTGACAGAGTGAACCCCTGTCTCAAAAACAACAATGATAACAAAACAAAAACAAAAACAAAAAACAGAGGATGAGGAGGAGAAAAAAGAGGAGGAGGAAGAACAACAACAACAGTTGTGCCTAAAAGGGCCATAGCTAGGTGCAACCTATTTGCTGCACAAACTCTACTGGATGCACACCTCAGGATAAGGTCATTAAGAAGTTTGTCATTTGAAATACAGTACAAGGTACAGATGTCAGGGACACTTCCAAACTGAATGTCTTTGATGTCTATGTGCTTCCCAAGTAGTGTGTGAAACCGTATTACCGCATGAGTCATGCCACTGACAGCAAGGTAGTCAGGAACCATTCTCATGAAGCCTAGAGGACAAAACGACCCCACTCCAATTTAGATCTGAGGATGCTGCCCCACAATCTCCTTCAATGTATGAATCTGAGTCTCTAGGGACAGAAGAAAAACTACCTTCTGGAAAAAAAAATAAATGAAAATTAAGCTTTAAAAACAAAACCAAGCCCCAAAACACCAAGGGCAACAAAAGGCTAAAGAAAAAGAAATTTTATGTTTGTGTTGCTTTTTGAAAAGAAATATTAAAAATATGCTTTTATTGGCTATTTAAGGAAGAGAGAAAAATGAAAATGGGGGAAGACACAATGATAAAGGAGCAAGAAAATGGGGGAGAAAAACATCTAAGAAAGACCAGAGAAGAGAAAGTCTCAGCAGCAGGTGCCATGAGGAGGAGATCTGAAAGGCAGGGACCAAAATGAACAAGATAGAGAAAGTAAACTAAAAGGGAGAATTCAATGGAAATGATAGGGATGGAAAGTTTGACACAAACAAAATTTCACAATAAAGTTTAGAAAAAGGAGACATACGTGGAAGGAATGATGTTACTAAATCAGATAGAGACACAAAGAGATGAAATCAAGGATCTCACACTGAGATCTTTCAGGATGTTGGTGAAAAAAAAAAAAGTATATCACAAAGTAGAAATGGCACTATCTCCTTGTTTTTCCCTTGAGGGATTTGGCTGTAGATGGATGGTACCTGTTCTTGATTTAGGGTTGACCAAGGATAATAAGATACAATTCTGAATGAAAATACTGGGGGCAGGGTGCAGTGGCTCAGGCCTGTAATCCCAGCACTTTGGGAGGCCGAGGCAGGTGGATCACGAGGTCAAGAGATCGAGACCATCCTGGTCAACATGGTGAAACCCTGTCTCTACTAAAAATACAAAAAAATTAGCAGGGCATGGTGGCGCCTGCCTGTAATCCCAGCTACTCAGGAGGCTGAGGCAGAAGAATTGCCTGAACCCAGGAGGCGAAGGTTGCGGTGAGCCGAGATGGCGCCATTGCACTCCGGCCTGGGTAACAAGAGTGAAACTCCATCTCAAAAAAAAAAAAAAGAAAAGAAAAAGAAAAAGAAAAAGAAAATACTGTCAGGGAGGTCTTTTTCCTACAACCAGATTTATGTTGAATCAGCAAGAAAAAGGAACATATACCAAACAACTACAAACATTATTTATGGTCATTTCGTCTGAATTCAGTGTGTAGCATTCTAATGATTACTTGCAGGGCTGTAGTCAATTATAAAAAAGATAATTTTGAGTATTTGGAGATTGCATTCAGGGAAAAAAGGTATATAGAGTGTATCATCCATGTACAAAAGGGTATTCAGGGATTGCATAATGGTATCATGACTACAGTCGATAATAATATATATTTCAAAATAACTAAAATAAATTTCAAATGTCTCACCACAAAAAAACTGTATCTATACAATTATGACTCATTTAAAAATAATAATTTAAAAATCAATTTCTTTTAAATACAGTTTACAGGATACTTACATCTCTGATGAAATACTCAAGTGTAGCATAGGCAATAGCAATTCCATCATGGGTGCTCGTCCCTCTTCCCAATTCATCCAAGATAACCAAGGACTGTGATGTTGCTTTTCTGATTATTTCCGCTGTGTCAGTCAGTTCTTCCATAAATGTACTCCGTCCTTTATATATATTGTCTGCAGCACCCATCCTATGAGCACGAAGAAAACACCTTGAATTTCCTCTTAACTTTCTTGTTAGGAAGCCAAGCATTATTTTATGAACAATAAATATAAAAGATCATTAGGAATCTATATATTGAGCCAGTAACAGCTGAAATTACATTAAACAAAAGAAAATAATTGGATGTAAAGAGTGTCTAACATCAAATTGTACTTTGTAGGAACATTCTAGATAGAATTTGAGGTACTGCACAGAACACCTAAAAAGTATGGAAATGTTTGATCCTGCTTATTTTTCGCCAATAATTTCAAATCAAAGTTTTGGTATTCACAGGACAAAACAATGCTTCTCTGTGTTTCTGTGTTTAAAAATCCATGATGTTGTACAAAGATCTTGTACAATTAAAGGTTTTTTTCAGTGTTTCTTTAAGGATTCCATAGTGATATTAAAGTACTACATATGACATAATTTATTTATAAACAACTTTTTACGGGAACTAGGATGCTAAATGTTTGATACCTCAGACAGCAGCTAATACAAGTTCCTAAAGTGGATTTTATGAAACAGTTCATACAGATGTCAATAAATGGTCCAAAAGATTTAAATTTCTTTTCTGTTATTCTTCTTAGAGCCTTTAGCATGGAACTACACATTGTGCATTTCTCTCTTTCTTTTTTTTTTTTTGAGAAAGGGTTTCACTCCTAGTGCCCAGGCTAGAGTGCAGTGGCACACTGTCTGCTCACTACAACTTCTGCTTCCTGGGCTCACCTCCAGCCTCAGCCTCCCAAGTAACTGGAACTACAGGCGTGCACTACCACATCCAGCTAATTTTTTTTTTTTTTTTTTTTTTAAAGTAGATCTGGGGTTGCACCATTTTGGTCAGGCTGGTCTTGAACTCCTGGCCTCAAGTGATCTGCCCACCCTGGCCTCCCTAAGTGCTGGGATTACAGGAATGAACCACTGCACCCAGCCAATGCATTTCTTAGAGACAGATCTAGTACACAGCTTTTCTTTAACTGTTTTAACTATGGTCCCTGAAATGTCTTCCAGAGGACCTTGTAGCAATAATGTCTTCCAGAACACATTTGGGAAAACACCTACATAATGCAAAAGGAACTGAAAAAAAGAAAAGGAATCATTAGGTAATAGTGTCATGCAGCTATTTGCAAAAGTTAGAATTCAGGTTTTTTCACCCAGTAGCCAGCTTTGTGAATGCTGGTAACTACTTCTTAGCAAAATCCCTTCATTGATTTAGTTTTGCTACAATAGTTCACAAAATAGGTCACATACTTCACACCTGACCTACAGCACCATAATGTATCTTTCACATCCCAAGAAATTCACAGTAAAACTGCAGTTAACCAGCTGTGTTGTTGAAGCCCTATAAGGACAGGGGGATGGAATGTGATGTCTATACATGAGCAGAGCCTTAGAACTGTTCCAATAACCAGCGGCATTGAGAAACTTTAATTAACTCCATCTATGATGGAGTTAATAAAAAGGTTTTACTCAAAGTCTTGTCAATTTTATCCGTTTAAAAACCAATGGCCAGGTGAGGTGGTTCGCATCTGTAATCCCAGCACTTTGGGAGGCCAAGGTGGGCGGATCACTTGAGATCAGGATCAGCCTGGCCAACATGGTGAAACCCCAGTTAGCTGGGCATGGTGATATACACCATAGTCCCAGCTACTCAGGAGGCTGAGGTAAGAGAATCGCCTGGACCCAGGACCCGGAGGTTGCAGTGAGCTGAGATCATGCCATTGCACTCCAGCCTGGTGACAGAGCAAGATTCCATCTCAAAAAACAAAAATAAAAACTAATGAATACAAAGTATAATTTCTGAAATGTTGTTACCTTAGGAACATTCTGGCTACATTTTAAGAGTTCAAATACTGGTATTTACCTCAATTTTCAATTTTTACTTTACCAGTATTTCCTTTCCCCTACCACAAAACAAAATGATGACACTTTCACATCTCTAAAACCACTTAGAATTCTTCATAATCACAATGTTTCACCCTATTTACCACTGTTTGCCTTTATTCCTGGCAGGTTGTGAGCAGACAAAAAGAAATCTTTGGCTGATAACAGAACATACTGATGAAGGAAGGAAATATTTGGGAGGGGTGGGTCTTTAATTTTTAGAAATTAGAAATTAGGATAATACATAAGCACTGGATACAGTTTTTTTTTTTCTTTTTTGAGACAGGATTTTGCTCTGTTACCCAGGCTGGAGTGCAGTGGCGTGATGACAGCTCACTGCAGCCTCCACCTCCCAGGCTCAAGCAAGTGCTCACCTCAGTCTCCTGAATATCTGGAACCACTGGCACATGCCACCAGGCCCAGCTAATTTTTAAATGTTTTGTAAAGGCAAGGTCTTACTATGTTGTCTAGGCTGGTCTTGAACTCCTGGGTTCAAGTGATCCTCCTGCCTTGGCTTCCCAAAGAACTGAGATTATACGCATGAGCCACTATGCCTGGCTGTATGCAGTTTTAATACAGTAGATTAAGTATTATACTTACATGCTTTCTAAAACGGTAAAGTAACAGAGTGGTCTTGTTAGAAATGTCAGGAATTGTAAGATATGCTTGGGCAAGTTATTTTTAGGCAGGTACACACACATATTTATATAAAATGTTTGGCATATGACAAAAGTGAAATTTCAAATTAGTGGGGAAAGAATGAACTGCTAGTCAATGAAAAAGATACTAGCTAATTAGTTATTTTAGAAAAAACAAGGATGTGTCCCTATTCAAGCCATATTCTAAAACAAATGTGCATGAATTAAAAAGTTTAATGTGAAACTAGAAATCATAAACATACCAAGCTACATATAAATGAAATTTAATCTCTCAACAGGTGAGTGGGTAGCTTTACATATATGGCATCAAAACACATATTTAGCAAAAGACACATAATGAAAAAGTTAAAGGCAAACCACAAACTGAGAAAAACTTGCAGCACTTACAATGAAGACTTAACATTCCCAAAATAAACAGTCTGACAAAGCAAAACAAAATGGTGAACAGAAAAACAGGCAAACAACATAAAGAGTCAATTCACAAAAGAAGCAAACTCAGGAAAATATCCAAATATGTAAATTCAAACAGGAAAATATTCATATTCAATATGTATATCACTAAGTTAGCAAAGATTAAAAAGAACCTTATCTGCCATTATCAAGAGTACTGGGGGGAAAGGTATTTTTGTGTGAGACTCAGACTTGCTACAATCTTCCAAAAGACAATTTAGCAATGCCTATTAAAAGTCTTTCATGACCTATAAATTGCACTCTAGGAATAAGCATTATGAAAACTATCAGAGATACATAAAGAAATACATGTACAAATGTGTTCTTGATGTTATTTAATGAAAAGTTGGAAAAAATCAAATATCCAAGAATAAGAGGCAGAGTAAATAGTACTACAATAAAAAACTATCCAACCAGGCCGGGCGCGGTGGCTCAAGCCTGTAATCCCAGCACTTTGGGAGGCCGAGGCGGATGGATCACGAGGTCAAGAGATCGAGACCATCCTGGTCAACAAGGTGAAACCCCGTCTCTACTAAAAATACAAAAAATTAGCTGGGCATGGTGGCGCGTGCCTGTGATCCCAGCTACTCAGGAGGCTGAGGCAGGAGAATTGCCTGAACCCGGGAGGCGGAGGTTGCGGTGAGCTGAGACCGCGCCATTGCACTCCAGCCTGGGTAATAAGAGCGAAACTCCGCCTCAAAAAAAAACAAAAAAAAACAAAAAACAAAAAACTATCCAACCAACAAAACTAGTGTGTTAGAATTTTTGGCAGTGGAAAATGGTTATATTAATAACATAGTGTATGTTAAAAACTGATGTCATCAGAAATTTTTTAACTTCAGTGGAGGGGTCTGCTAGGAAAAGAGACCTTGAACTACTGGGAATTCATTCTTGCTATTATAATAACTCAAGTAATGTTCCAGTTAGATATATGAGCAGCATCCGCATTAAAGAAAAATTTGAGGACACCTGAGGAAAAATGACAATATGAAAGAGAAGACTGAGAAAAACCAACAGAGCAAGTACGCCAGAGGAAGTGCATAAAAATACAACTCACTGGCGATATGGTTCCGCTCTGTGTCCCCACCCAAATCTCATCTTGTAGCTCCTGTAACTCCCAAGTGTTGTGGAAGGGACCTGGTGAAAGATGACTGAATTACGGGGCGGGTCTTTCCCATGCTGTTCTCATGATAGTGAATGAGTCTCATGAGATCTGATGGTTTTAAAAACCGGAGTTTCCCTGCACAATCATTCTCTTTGCCTGTCATCAACGTAAGATGTGACTTGCTCCTCCTTGCCTTCTTCCATGATTGTGAGGCCTCCCTAGCCATGTGGAACTGTTAAGTCCAATAAACCTCTTTCTTTTATAAATTGGCCAGCCTCAGCTGTGTCATTATCAGCAGTGTGAAAACAGACTAATACAGCAAATTGGTACCAGGAGTGGTAAGTTGCTGGAAAGACACTTGAAAAAGTGAAAGCAACTTTGGACCTGGGTAACAGGCAGAGGTTGGAACAGCATGGAGGGCTCAGAAGACAGGAAAATGTGAGAAAGTCTGGAACTTCCTAGAGACATGTTGAATGGCTTTGACAAAAATGCTGATAGTGAGATAGATAATAAGGTTCAGGCTGAGGTGGTCTCAGATGGAAATGAGGAACTTGCTGGGAACTGGAGCAAAGGTAACTCTTGTTATGTTTTAGCAAAGAAATTGGTGGCATTTTGCTCCACCCTAAAAATCTGTAGAACTTTGAAATTGAGAGAGATGATTTAGGGTACCTGATGGAAGAAATTTCTCAGCAGAAAAGCACTCGAGATGTAACTTAGGTGCTGTTAAAGGCATTTAGGTTTTTGTTTGTTTGTTTGTTTTTTGAGATGGAGTTTCGCTCTTGTTACCCAGGCTGGAGTACAACAGCGCAATCTTGGCTCACCGCAACCTCCGCCTCCCGGGTTCAGGCAATTCTCCTGCCTCAACCTCCTGAGTAGCTGGGATTATAGGCACGTGCCGCTATGCCCAGCTAATTTTTTGTATTTTTAGTAGAGACGGGGTTTCCCCATGTTGACCATGTTGGTCTCGATCTCTTGACCTTGTGATCCACCCGCTCGGCCTCCCAAAGTGCTGGGATTACAGGCTTAAGCCACTGCGCCCAGCCAGGCATTTAGTTTTATAAGGGAAGAAGAACATAAGAGTTAGAAAAATTTGCAGCCTAAAAATGTGATACAAAACAAAATCTCATTTTCTGAGGAGAAATTCAAGCTGGCTGCAGAAATGTGCACAAAAAACAAAGCTGAATGTTAATCCCCAAGACAATGGGGAAAATGTCTCCAGGGCATGTCGGATGTCTTTAAAGCAGCCCCTCCCATCACAGGCACAGAAGCCGAGGAGGAAAAAGTGGTTTCATGGGCTGGGCCCAGGGCCCCCCTGCTGTGTGCAGCCTAGGGACTTAGTGCCCTGCATCCCAGTAACTCTAGCCATTGCTAAAAGGGGCCAAGGTACAGCTCAGGTTGTGGCTTCAGAAGGTGCAAGCACAAGCCTTGCCAGCTTCCACATGGTACTGAGCCTGCAGGTAGGCAGAAGTCAAGAACTGAAGACTGGGAACCCCCATCAGAGGATGTATGGAAATGCCTGGATATCTAGGCAGAAGTTTGCTACAGGGCAGGGCTCTCATGGAGAACGTCTGCTAGGGCAGTGCAGAAGGGAAATGTGTGGTCAGAGCCCCCACACAGAGTCCCTACTGGGGCACTGCCTAGTGGAGCTGTGAAAAGAGGGCCGCAGTCTTTCAGACCCCAGAATAGTAGATCCACCTACAGCTTACACAGTATGCCTGGACATATCAGACCCTCAATGTCAGTCTGAGAAAGCAGCTGGGAGGGAGGCTGTACCCTGCAAAGCATAGGAGTGGTGCTGCCCAAGATCACAGGAACCCAGCTCTTGCATCAGTGTGACATGGATGTGAGACATGGAGTCAAAGGATATCATTTTGGAGCTTTAAGATCTGACTGCCCCACTGGATTCTGGACTTGCATAGCCCCTTTGTTTTGGTCAATTTCTCCCATTTGGAATGGCTATATTTACCAATGCCTGTACCCCCACTGTACCCAGGAAGTAACTAACTTGCTTTTGATTTTACAGGCTTGTAGGCAGAAGGGACTTGCCTTGTCCTGGATGAGACCTTGGAATGTAGACTTTTGAGTTAATGCTGAAATAAGTTAAGACTTTGGGGGACTGCTGGGAAGGCATGATTGGTTTTGAATGTGAAGAAATGAGATTTGGGAGGGGCCAGGGTGGAATAATATGGTTTGGCTCTGTGTCCCCGCCCAAATCTCATCTTGTAGCTCCCATAATTCCCAAGTGTTGTGGGAGGGTCCTGGTGGGAGATGACTGAATCATGGGGGCAGGTCTTTCCTATGCTGTTCCTGTGACAATGAACAGGTCTCATGAGATATGATGGTTTTAAAAATAGGAGGTTCCCTGCACAATCTCTCTCTTTGCCTGCTGCCATCCACATAAGATGTGATTTGCTTTCCCTTGCCTTCTTCCATGATTGTGAGGCCCCCTCAGCCACATGAAACTGTAAGTTCAATAATCCTTTCTTTTTTAAATTGCCCAGTCTTGGGTATGTCTTTATCAGCAGTGTGAAAATGGATTAATACAACTGGAAAGAATTAAAACAAACAAAACCTCTATTTGGTATCCTCAAGGAGATTAAGAACACGACAGACTTAAAACAAGAACAGTCTATGAAGAAATAAACAACTAGAGAACAAGAAATCTTGGAAATTAAAAATACAATCACTGAAAAAATTTACTGTATGGGTGGAATTAAAATTAGATGCTGTATAGGACCAAGCTTTCATTTTATTTTATTATTGTTTTTTGAGACAGGGTCCTGGCTCTGTCACCCAGGCTGCAGTACAGTGGCATGAACATAGCACACTGCAGCCTCAACATTCCTGTACTGAGATGATCCTCCCACCTAAGCCTCCTGGGAAGCTGGGACTACAGACATGCCTGACTAATTTTTTATTTTTTGTATCTTTAGTAAAGACAGGGTTTCACCATGTTGCCCAGGCTGGTCTCGACACCTGGGCTCAAGTGATTCACCAGCCTCAGCCTCCCAAAGTGCTAGGATTACAGGGGTGAGCCACCCACCGTGCCTCACCCTAGATCCAGTTTTTAAACCTGAATGACAAATCCAAAGAAATTTCTGAGAACAGCAAATAGAAAGACCAAGAAATATAAAGTACCCACATACAGTTTTAAAACACAGAGGTCCTGTCCTGACAGTTGAAAGCCAATCAAATAGGAAGTGCAGAAGAGAAAATGCCCCTACCCTAAAATAAAACATGCATCTTCATGTGGGAAGGTTCCACAAAATGCTTAGCAAGATTAGTTAAGGAAAGATTTACATTTAAACATTCTGCTGAAAATTTTATAAAGATTAGAAAAAATTATAAATACTTCAGAGACAGAAAAAAACATCATTAAGCAAGGCATGAAAATCAGACTCTTACTTTTTATCTACATTGAATGTAATACTGGAAAATAATAGGAGCAATGTCTTTAAATTTAAAATCTGGATATTTATATTCATCTAAGCTTTCAAAGCAAATATGAAGATAAAATAAAGTTGTTTGAGGCTTTCTAAAACTAAAAAATTTTGCCACCAAGAGCCCTACATGAACAAAAGTACTCAGAGACAGACTCACGAAAGAATATTTGGTCAGGTACAGTGGCTCATGCCTGTAATCCCAGCACTTTAGGAGGCTGAGGCAGGCAGATCATTTGCGATCAGGAGTTTGAGACCGGCCTGGCCAACATGCCAAAACCCCATCTCTACTAAAAATACAAAACTGTTCAGGTGTGGTGATGCGTGCCTACAATCTCAGCTACTCAGGAGGCTGAGGCAGGAGAATCGCTTGAGTCCTGGAGGCAGAGGTTACAGTGAGCCAAGATCGTGCCATTGCATTCCAGCCTAGACAACGGAGCAAGACAGAAAAAAAAATTAGTCGGGCATGGTGGTGAGCGTCTGTAATCCCAGCTTCTTGGGAGGCTGAGGCATGAGAACTGCTTGAACCTGAGAGGCAGATTTTGCAGTGAGCAGAGATTATGCCACTGTACTGCAGGCTGGGAGAGAAAGAGTATTAGACGGGGATACCTAGAGGATTCCTCTTTTATCAACAAAGTTTAGTATCTTAGAATGATATACACATATATTTAGCTCTAAGGAGAATATACATGTAACATGTGGTCACAATAATGCATTCTATTTTAAATAAACTAGTCTATGAAAAAGCATGAGACATAATATACCAGTAATAATAAATGTCAGAGACCTTTTCAAGGTAAAAACCGTTTTACAAACTGAAGCTGAGAAGAAAGGCTCATGAATTGATAAAAAGTTTCTACATATTTTATAGCAAAAGGTCAACACTGTCTAAAGCTGATAAATCTAACCTAGAGTTAACAGATTTTATAGGAATATAATGTTAACTACCAGAACAAAATCAGGCACCACTCAGTGGTTGCCTCTAGTGCGCAGGGCTGGGGTGGGTAGGCGGGAGTTGGAAGGAGATGGGAATCTCTTAGTTTTCAGTTTTGTGCTCTCTGATTTGCTTTCGTTTCTTCCTACCATGACAGCCACTGCTTCTGCAATTATAATTTCTGAAAGTATTTTATTATGTCACTTTTATTAAAAATTACATGTGCAAAAAATATATATAGAAGGCTATCAACATGTTTAGAGTAGTTATCTCTGGGTAGGAGGATTAGTCATTTGGTGACCCTTTCACATCCCTCAAGCACCTAGCAAACATCTGACACAAAGATGGAAATTGATAAATGTACATTAAATGAAAGCAACACAATCAAGCCTTCTTTCCCAATTCCAGTGGATTAAAATATACAGGAAATATTGTTCTAGGACAGCTATAAAATTTTATGCTGCTTAAGTATTATTTTCATTACTATCATTGGGATACCCTTAAGAATCAGTTCAAAAAATATAGAGAGCCCATATATACAGCATGAATACACATACACATTTAAGTAGCAAATTTAGTTTTTGTTTGTTTGTTTATTTTTGAGACAGAGTCTTGCTCTGTCTCCCAGGCTGGACTGCAGTGGCACAATTTCAGCTCACTGCAACCTTCACCTCCCAGGTTCAAGCGATTCTCATGCCTCAGCCTCCCAAGCAGCTGGGACTACAGGTGTGTACCACCACATCTGGCTTTTTTGTATTTTTGGTAGAGACAAGGTTTCGCTATGTTGACCACGCTGGTCTTAAATTCATGGCCACAAGTGATCCTCCCACCTCAGCCTCCCACATTGCTGGGATTACAGGCGTGAGCTACCACGTCCACGCAATTTAGAGTTAAAACGTCAAATCACATCTTATATAACAGAGACATTCAGAGAGATTGAGTATTGTCACTAGAAATTTGCAAATTCTTATTTTAGGGTTAAGGCCTTGAACTTTTTAATATATCTATTTCTTGGCATTAAAAAATTAGCTGTCACACTAAAAAAGAAGTTTCTAGTTTTTAAGATCAAGTGAAAAAAATTTATAAATGCCATAATTAAAAATTATGTCACATAGCTAAATATGGTAGAAATAGCAGTAACTTGAATAAAGAGGCCATCACTCTAGTCCTGGCGTAGCCACTAACTATTGTGAGATCTTAGCCACATCGGGTAACTTTTTTATGTGGTTGTAGCTTCCTTGTCTGTAAAAAGAAGAGGTTGATTAAAAAAAAAAATTGGCCAGGCGCGATGGCTCAAGTCTGTAATCCCAGCACTTTGGGAGGCCGAGGCGGGTGGATCACGAGGTCAAGAGATCGAGACCATCCTGGTCAACATGGTGAAACCCCGTCTCTACTAAAAACACAAAAAATTAGCTGGGCATGGTGGCACGTGCCTGTAATCCCAGCTACTCAGGAGGTTGAGGCAGGAGAATTGCCTGAACCCAGGAGGCGGAGATTGCGGTGAGCCGAGATCGCGCCATTGCACTCCAGCCTTGGTAACAAGAACGAAACTCCGTCTCAAAAAAAAAAAAAATCTTCTACTCAAGTCTAATGATTTTTCATGAATGTGTTAATCCATGCTGAAAATGATATAGAAAAAAAGTTCATTAGATTAAGTTTTAAACTCTTACTGAAGAGCAAAACTGATTTAATATAGGCAAATCATTCAATGGAAAACTTTTCAATCAGTTATTTTTCATGGTAGCTGAGACTCAAATGTGATAACACATGTGAGCAATTTTCCTGTGTCTTGGACACTTACTGAAGTGTTTTACCTGCATTATCTCATTCTGTACTGATACCACCATCGTGAGATGTAGATCTTTATCCCTATTTACAAATGAGAAGACTGATCATGGGGTAAGGATTCAAACCTGGCTTGGTCTGATGCCAGAGTCTATACTCTGGTCACTCGGATTTGGAGTATGCTCTACTGTACTTTAAGAGGCTAAAAGGTACCTGTGGTGAACATGCTCTATAGTGATCCCAACCATTTCCACTTTCTGGTATTTACCCCCTTGCATAATTTCCTCCTCTTTCGGTGAGTGGGACTTGTAACTTGCTTTGACCCATCAGACTATGGCAAAGGTGATGGGATATTAATTTCATGATTATATGATGTTGTATGTTTTGCCAGTCAACTAGCGCTAGAGACTTTCTCCCTAGCTGGTTTTGAAGAAGTTCACTGTCATGTTGTGAAGGGCCATGTGATCTGCAAGCATCCTCTAGGAACTGAAAGCAGTCCCCAGTCTATAGCTGGCAAGCAGCTGAGGACCTGAGAACCACAACCTCAAGGAAATGAATTCTGCCAACAACCTCGGTAATCCTGAAAGTAGGTCCGTCTCTAGTCCTGCCTCCAGGTAAGAACTCCACCCTGACCAATACCTTGACCACAGCCTCACACAGCCCCAGCTAAGCTGTGTCTGGGGGTCATGAACCACAGAAATGTTGATATAATAAATGTGTGTTGTTCAAGCTCCTAAATTTGTGATAATTTGTTATGTGGTTCGAAAACCTAATACAGTATCTTTGTTCTATAAATATGAAAATGAGAATTCTGCGTTTTCTTATATTTTTCTTGCTCTTTTAAGATTCAATACCGCCGGGCGCGGTGGCTCAAGCCTGTAATCCCAGCACTTTGGGAGGCCGAGGCGGGTGGATCATGAGGTCGAGAGATCGAGACCATCCTGGTCAACAAGGTGAAACCCCGTCTCTACTAAAAATACAAAAAGTTAGCTGGGCATGGTGGTGCGTGCCTGTAATCCCAGCTACTTAGGAGGCTGAGGCAGGAGAATTGCCTGAGCCCAGGAGGCGGAGGTTGCGGTGAGCCGAGATCGCGCCATTGCACTCCAGCCTGGGTAACGAGAGCGAAACTCCGTCTCAAAAAAAAAAAAAAAAAAAAAAAAGATTCAATACCCAGTCCCCAGTTTTTTGTTTTTGTTTTGTTTTGTTTTGTTTAGACAGGGTCTGGCTCTGTTGCCCAGGCTAGAGTGCAATGGCATGAGCTTGGCTCACTGTAGCCTTGACCTCCCAGGTTCAAACAAGCTCCCACCTCAGCCTCCTAAGTAGCTGGAACCATAGGCATGCACCACCATGCCTGCCTAATTTTCATTTTTGGTAGAGATGGGGTTTTGCCACATTGTCTAGTCTGGTCTTGAACTTGTGAACTCAAGTGATCCTCCTGCCTCAGCCCCCCGAAGTGCTGAGATTACAGGCGTGAGCCACCATGCCTGGCTCCCGTCCCTAGTACTCTTGCAAACTAGTTTCACTAGTTTACACTCTTTGGTCGAAGCTGTTTCAATAGGCTCGTTTTTCTCTCCACCTTCACTTTTACTAACAGCTAATTTATCTTCTACCTCCATATTTTAAAATCAATGGAGTCATTTTGATTCCTATGCTTAAAAACTTACAATGTTTTGCTAATGCCTGGAAAATAAAATTCAAAATTCCTAGCATGGTTTTCAAGACCCTCTGTGGACTCTGGTCCTACATCTTTCTCCAATCTCCTCTCCTTGTGCACAACACAGGATCCCATGTCACCATCACAACAATTTACCCTCGCCATCCATAACACATGGCATGTACTTTTAAAAAATAACAGCTTTATTAAGATATAAGTGACATAGCACAAAATCCATCCTTTTAGAGGGTATACAATTGGCCCTCTGTATCTGCATCTACAGATTCAATCAACTATAGATAAAAAATATTCAATAAAAATACAAAATAAGACAAATGTTAAAAACAATATAGTATAGCCACTGTCTACATAGCACTTTCATTATACTAGGTATTATATGTAACCTAGAGATGATTTAAAGTATTGAGGAGGATGTGCACAGGTTATATGCAAATATGCCATTTTATATCAGGAACATGATCATGTGCAGATTTTTGTATTGGGGAGTCCTGAAACCAGTTCTCAGCAGATACTGAGGCAAAACCGTAATTCGGAGTTTTTTGTTTTTAGCATATTCAAAGAGCTGATGCCACACACCTTTATCCCTCTGCTTGTTCTCATGGTTCCATTAGCCTGGAATCATCTTTGCCCCTCTCTTTCTGTGGAACAGAAGCTTTATCTTCCTTAAGCTGCTTCTGTGTAGCTGTCCCTGATTCCCCTCCCACAGAACTGACCAGAAGAGCTTTCTCTTGTTATCTTCCTAGAAGTCAGTGCTCTCCGAGAACAGGCCTCACTGATTTACCTTTATAGTCCCCTCAAATATTAGGCAGTGTGTCTTGTACACAAGATGTTCGATACATGTTGAAATGAATGACTTGTTTCCAGAACTGTAATACAACTTACTTTACTCACATTACTCAAGAGTTAACAATTTTGTGAATGTCCAAAGTTAAAGTTTAAAATAAAAAGAACTGACTGACCAAGGGGCAAAAGGATTTAAATTTATATGTTCCTCTGTGCTTCTATATAGATTAGAGTATCTTTGTATACGATTGCTGAGTTTATTCATAAAATTTTTTTAAATTTTTGTAAATCATAAAATTATAACATATGTAATTCTAAGAAATATGATAGAAACTTAATTTTTAACAACAAAAACAATTCTTTTTGTTGTTTTCAGAAAGCTTATCGTAGTAATATAACTGGTTGTTATTAAACACTGGCACACAACCTCCACAGTATTCATCAGTATTCATTCATACACACACACACACACACACACACACACACACACACTTTTTTTTTTTTTTTGAGACAGAGTCTCGCTCTGTTGCCCAGGCTGGAGTGCAGTGGCACAATCTCAGCTCAGGGCAACCTCCGCCTCCCAGGGTCAAGTAATTCTCGTGCCTCAGCCTCCTGAGTAACTGTGACTACAGGCACGTACCACCAAACCCAGCTGATTCTTGTATTTTTTTTTTTTTTGAAACAGAGTTTCGCTCGTTACCCAGGCTGGAGTGCAATGGCACGATCTCGGCTCACCACAACCTCTGCCTCCTGGGTTCAAGCAATTCTCCTGCCTCAGCCTCTTGAGTAGCTGGGATTACAGGCACATGCCACCATGCCCAGCTACTTTTTTGTATTTTTTTTTAGTAGAGACGGGGTTTCACCATGTTGACCAGATGGTCTCGATCTCTCGACCTCGTGATCCACCCGCCTCGGCCTCCCAAAGTGCTGGGATTACAGGCTTGAGCCACCGTGCCCGGCTGATTCTTGTATTTTTAGTAGAGACAGGGTTTCACCAGGCTGGTCTCAAACTCCTGAACTCAAGTGTTTTGCCCACTTCAGCCTCCCAAACTGCTAGGATTACATGCATGAACCACTGCACCTGGCCTCATATTTTCTTCTTAGTTAAAAACTCTGCATTAAAAAAACCACAAAACTCCAATTTTTATTCTTTGCAATGACCTAATTAGTGTAAAAATGCCTTTCCTATATTGGTAAGGCCAAACCTGTGCTAATGAAGTATTCTTAAAAAAAAATGCTATTGCTCTTTTTAATTTTTTTTACCTTCTGCTTATCCAATCTGTCTTTGCTAATACCTTCCCTCCCTGCAAGTCTAACAAATCTCCAGCCTGCCTTAGTTTGAGATTTTGTCACTGGTGACTACCCACTTGGTGTAGATGCTTCTGATGATGTTCTCATCAAAGCCCAAACAGTCTTTCAGTCATCCTTTATCAAAGGTCTTTGTTCTTACCAAACCTTTCCTACAGAACGGTCTGACCTAGACAAGCTATAAACAAAAGGCAATTGCTCTAGACAGAGCTACTTACCTTCTCCTACATTTTATTTTTCTGTCCTCACATTCTCTATATAGAATGTGGCCATTTTTTTCTCTAATGGTTCTTCACTTTTGACAGAAGAGAAGAGCTTGTCTGATGGCAAATTCTTTGCCATCCTTGGGTTAAGAGAAAGCATTTTGAGAAAGTCTTGGTGCTGGACAAGATCTTAGTAATCGTTTTATACTCCTATTTTACAGATGAGGTAAGACATTTCAGAGGTCAAGTCACTTCCCCAAGGTGACAGGGCTAATATGTGGCAGATAAGAGACAAATACTCAGGTCTTCTGGTTTCTGGCCTGGAGTTTTTGAGTTACCCCTATGTGCCTCATGGTGTTACAGGGTTTCTTTCTTTTTTTTTTTTTTTTTTTTTTTTTTGAGACGGAGTTTCGCCCTTGTTACCCAGGCTGGAGTGCAATGGCACGATCTCGGCTCACCGCAACCTCCGCCTCCTGGGCTCAGGCAATTCTCCTGCCTCAGCCTCCTGAGTAGCTGGGATTACAGGCACGCGCCACCATGCCCAGCTAGTTTTTTGTATTTTTAGTAGAGACGGGGTTTCACCATGTGGACCAGGATGGTCTTGATCTCTCGACCTTGTGATCCACCCGCCTCGGCCTCCCAAAGTGCTGGGATTACAGGCGTGAGCCACCGCGCCCGGCGGGTTTCTTTCTTAAGAAGGACAGGCCAATGCTCAGGAGATCTTGGACATACTTTTACTGGCCAATGGTCCTGACTCTACTACTAGGTCAGAGGTTTTAAAATATCTTTTTAGCTGTTAAATCCTTCATTCAAACAATATTTTTATTTTATTATTTTTAGGTATTATTTTTATTTTAAATAAAAATGTTTTATATTTAAAACATAACTAGAGCTTGAATATTAAAATTATTAAGTAGAGGCAATGATTATTTCTATTACAACAGGATTCTTTGACATACTTCAAGTACTTTTAAAAATTATAATAAATAGACCAGGCATGGTGGCTCACAAGGTCAGCAGTTTGAGACCAGCCTGGCCGACATGATGAAACCTCGTCTCTACTAAAAATACAAAAATTAGCCGGGTGTGGTGGTGTGCACCTGTAATCCCAGCTACTCATGAGGCTGAGGCAGGAGAATCGCTTAAGCCCGGGAGGCAGAGGTTGCAGTGAGCCGAGATCGTGCCACTGCACTCCAGTCTAGGCAACAGAGCAAGACTCCATCTCAAAAAAAAAAAATTATGATAAGCATAACATAAAATTTACCAATTTAGCATTTCTTAGGTACACACTTCAGTGGTATTAACATCCACAGTGTTGTGTAGTCATCACTAATTTCCATTTGTAGAACTTTAAAAAAAAATGTTAAGTGTATTTTTAATACTAGATATATAACATTTTACAAGAAAATTCACTCTGCAGTTTAGATACAAGGAATGATGTTCGCTCTGGTTAAGAACCCAGCACTATTAGGCCCCTTATCCAGAGGTGACTCTGTGGAACTCTAGCACCCAGGAGGGCAGTTTGAAGGCCACTGCATTAGAAGCCAACACATTTTCTTTTCTTTTTTTTTTTTTTTGAGACGGAGTTTCGCTCTTGTTACCCAGGCTGGAGTGCAATGGCGCGATCTCAGCTCACAGCAACCTCCGCCTCCTGGGTTCGGGCAATTCTCCTGCCTCAGCCTCCTACGAGTAGCTGGGATTACAGGCACGTGCCACCATGCCCAGCTAATTTTTTGTATTTTTAGTAGAGACGGGGTTTCACCATGTTGACCAGGATGGTCTCGATCTCTTGACCTCGTGATCCACCCGCCTTGGCCTCCCAAAGTGCTGGGATTACAGGCTTGAGCCACCGCCCCCTGCCTGCCAACACATTTTCTATTACAATTCTATTTTTCCGTAGCACCTGATGGTAAAGTAGCAATGCTGCCCTGTACACACTACAGAAATACTGGCTCATGAACCAGTCATCAAGGCTACTGGGGAAATACTTATTTATGATTGTGGGAACTGTTTATTGATAAATGTATTTTCTGTTTATTTCCTTTAAGAAATACATAGTTGCCAGGCGTGGTGGCTCACGCCTGTAATCCCAGCACTTTGGGAGGCCGAGGCGGGTGGATCACGAGGTCAAGAGATCTAGACCATCCTCGTCAACATGGTGAAACCCAGTCTCTACTAAAAATACAAAAATTAGCTGGGCATGATGGCGCACGCCTGTAGTCCCAGCTACTAGGGAGGCTGAGGCAGGAGAATTGCTTGAACCCAGGAGGCAGAGGTTGCAGTGAGCCGAGATCTCGCCATTGCCCTCCAGCCTGGATAACAAGAGCGAAACTCCGTCTCAAAAAAAAAAAAAAAAAAGAAATACATAGTTTATTTATTCTAGTTTGATAGTACTATTTATTCTAGTTTGAATAACATCTTATTATAATGAATAAATACCTGGGTTTATCTCACAATTCAACTCTTATTTTCTCAGTGATCCAGAGTCTTTGGATACCATTATCTTCTCTTGTTATTCTGCTATGTTGTATATATCGCAGTCGAGTGCCTAAAATGGTTGAGCACGGTGGCTCATGCCTAAAATAAGTTTTTGAAGCAAGGCAAGATATACATTAACAAAAAAGTTTGGCTGGGTGTGGTGGCTCACACCTGTAATCCCAACACTTTGAGAGGCCAAGGCAGACGGATCACGAGGTCAAGAGATTGAGACCATTCTGGCTAAGATGGTGAAACCCCGTCTCTACTAAAAATACAAAAATTAGCTGGGCATGGTGGTGCACGCCTGTAGTCCCAGCTACTCAGGAGGCTGAGGCAGGAGAATCGCTTGAACCTGGGAGGCGGAAGTTGCAGCAGTGGACCAAGTTTGTGCCACTGTACTCCAGCATGCCAACAGAGTGAGACTCTGTCTCAAAAAAAAAAAAAAAAAAAAGCCAAAAAACAAACAAACAAAAAAACTCTAAAAAAGTTTCTAGCTTTTTATTAAATCAACAATCATTTATAAGACATACTATTCTAGACAATGATCCTTAAATTTTTCAAATGTTAAAATATGGTAGAGATTTAGGGAATTCCACAGCATATGTATATTATCATGCTTTATTTACAGTAAAATGTAGTAAAAAATGAAAAATGCATTCTTTAGGTTTCACCTTAGAGTTAGTTTGCTCTGAGTAGACAGAAGGTTACAGTTATGTGATTAAGGAAAAAAAATCACTCTGATATTTTTAGGAGTGGCAGCCGACTAATCTTCCTAATCCCCCTACTCCCCGCCTCTCCTATAACCCTTATATAGGTCAACAAAGCTTAATAAAGCATTAATGGAGAAAAGAAATTATTACTTTTTTGAGTCAAAACACTTTCATGGAAATTTGCAAAAGAGTTTTTCTTTTTTAATGAGATCTTAATATTTGAGACAATATTCTAGATGTTTCTCAATTAGGCAAATGGAATGGGCTTCTGTCCCTTCAAATCACAATTTCTGGGCCTTTGCAAGGAAAATGCTAGTATAAGGGAGAAATATTGCAATTAGGAAAAGAGGATTTTTCATATTAAATGATAACTAGAGCTTTAATATTATAATTGTTAAGTAGGGGCAATGATCATTATAATAGAATTCCTTGACATACTTCAAGTGCTTTTAAAAATTATCATATGTTATACACACACACACACACACACACACACATATATATATAAAATAAAATTTACCATTTTAGCATTTCTTAGGTACACAGTTCAGCGGTATTAACATCCACAATGTTGTGTAGCCATCACTACTTTCCATTTGCAGAACTTTTTTTTTTTTTTAAGATGGAATCTCACTCTGTTTCCCAGGCTAGGGTGCAGTAGCACGATCTTAGCTTACTGCAGCCTCTGCCTCCCAGGTTCAAGCGATTCTCTTGCCTCAGCCACTTGAGTAGCTGGGATTGCATGCATGCACCACTGCCCCTGGCTAATTTTTGTATTTTTACTAGAGACAGAGTTTTGCCATGCTGGTCAGCCTGGTCCTGAACACCTGACTTCAGTTTATCTGCCCACCTGGCCTCCCAGAGTGCTGGGATTACAGGCATGAGCCACCACTCCCGACCTCCATTTGTAGAACTTTTTCAGCAAAAACAGAAACAGAAACTCTGTATCCATTAAAAGTAACTCTTCACTCTCCCCTTTTCCGCATCCTGGAAAACCTCTATTCTATTTTCTGTCTCTATGAATGTACCTATTCTAGGTATCTCATATAAGTGGAATGTAGATTTATCCTCTAAGTGCTTCATATGGGAGGGTTTTTAATGTTCATTTATTTTGTGTGTTTTCTGAAACTGAAGATGTTCCCATTCACTTCAGGTTGCTAAAAACTTTGCAGAATTCTGTCCAAAATGGATGTCTAAGTCTAAGCTTCTTGGTTTGTTTGTTTGTTTTCTTTTTTGTATATTTCATATATTTTACAAAAGATAACTAATCTCCTAACTAACAAAGTACTCTAACTTTTAAGAAGGATGATAAAAGGAATTTTTAAAAACCCAAAAAACTAAAGTCCAAGTAAAGGAAAGACTGCAAGAGAATACCAATTACTAAAAGATATGTAGGCACCATGCAGCATATAAAAGGCATAAAAAGCATGAATTAGTAAATCTGTCTTGTATTTAATTAAATCTAAACATTAACTCAGAAATGGAATGAAATTACAAATCATTTACCACTACATGTGTGCATTTTAAAAAAGCCTGGAAGGCCATCTACCTAAATAATGATGATCTCCAGGTGGTGGAATTACAAGTGATTTAAAAATTTTTCTTTTGAGTTTTAAATTTTGCATAATGAACATGCATTTCTTGCATAATTAGAAAAACAAATGTTATTTTTAAAAATCACAAGTGATACATTTAAAAATTACATTGTATCATCCTGTTAAGACAAGGCAGAAATAACTAGCCTTCTTCTAGCAATATGAAAAACATTTATTAGCATGAGTAAAATTACAGACAATCCCTGACTTATTATTTTTAAATTTTATGAGAAGCTTATTGGAATATTAAATGCATTTTTGATTTATAATATTTTTGACTTATGATGGGTTTATCAGGGCATGGCCCCTTTTTAATTTGAAAAACATCTGTATTATAATAGAAAAAAAGTTACTCTAATATATCCTTTATTCTAATGGTTGCAATAGAATCACACACAGTATTTAAAGTTTATTTAGAAAAGTTATAATACTAAACTGTACATATAATCAAGCAAAAACCACTATAGCAATTTTTCAATTTCCGTGGAAACACTGATGAGAATCAAGAGAACAATCCAGCAAAGTTCTAAACTTCTACTGGCTCACATGATACAGTGTTCACTGAAACTGTCTATAAAGCATGTGTAGGACACTTATGAAGGACACAAGCATTTTCCTCCATAGAAAATCCATACTGTGCTGACTTGGCAACTCATCCTCTAACATAGCTGTGGGAAAATCCCAAGAACTGCAAAGGAAAATAATTAACTGAGCAAATGCTTTTACTCAACCTTAACTATAGCTAGGAAAACCACAGATAATTAAGGTTGCCAAAGGAAGGTAAGATTAATTAGTCATCATGAATAAGATGAATCAGATGAATTAATAAGACAAATACAGGGAAGCCCAATATAACCAGAGAATGCATCCTTGTAACTGCACACATTATAACCTCATGCAAGTCATAATCTCTCTCTGATCTTCAGTTTTTCTTCCTATAAAATGTCAGAAATTAAAATGGAAACAATGGCTTCTAAATTTGTGCATCAGAGTCACTTATAGAGATTATTAAAAGTAAGAGTTCAAGGGCAAGCCAAAAATTACAGGAAAGTAAATTAAGTCTGAAGTAAGCAGAAGACAATAATGAGATTAGAGCAGAAATCAATGAAATTAGAAATAGAAAATCAGTAACACCAAAAGCTAATTCTTTGAAAAGATAAAGAAAATTGATAAGCTTCTAGCCTGGCTAACTAAGAAAAACAGAGCGAGGATACAAATTACGAATATTAAAAACTAAAGAGGAGACATCATCACAGAGCTCATGGGAATTAGAAAGATAAAAGAATATTGTAAACAGTGTTATGCCCAGAAATTTTATATCCTAGATGAAACAGACTGATTCCTTGAAAGACACAATCTGTCAAAACTCACACAAAAAGAAAGAGACAATCTGAATAGACCTGTATCTATTAAAGAAATTGAATCAATAATTATTAACCTTCTAAAACAGAAAACACCAGGCACAAACAGCTTCACTGGTAAATTTTATCAAACATTTAAGGAAGAAATTAAAACAAATCTCTACAATCTCTTTCAGAGTATAGAAAGGCATTTCTTATAATGCCTTTGTTTGGTTTTGATATTAAGGTATTTTATTCTGTCTTACAATGCCAGACAAAGACATCATAAGAAAACTACGGGCCAATATCTCTCACGAACATAGATGCAAAAATCCTCAATAATACATTAGCAAAATGAATCCAACAATGTATAAAAAATTCTCTACAATCTATTTCAGAGAATAGAAACAGAGGGAATACTTCCTTACACATTTTAGAAGGCCAGCATTACCTTACTACCAAAACCAGACAAAGGCATTATAAGAAAACTACAGGCCCATATATCTCATGAACATAGATGCAAAAATCCTCAGTAAAACATTAGCAAAATGAATCCAACAATGTATAAAAAGAGAAATAGACCATAACCAAGTAGGACTCATCCTAAGTGTGCAATACTCATTCAACATTTGAATACCAGTTAACGTAATCCATCACAACAAATGGCTAAAGAAGAAAAATTATATGATCATATCAACAGATGCACAGAAAGCATTTGACAAAATCCAACACTGATTCATGATAAAAACTCTCAATAAATTAAGAAAAGAGAACTTTCTCAATCTGATACGGAATATCCACAAAAAAACCTATAGCTAATATCATACTTACTGGTAAGAAACTTGAAGCTTCCCCAACTGGGATCAGCAACAATGAGAAGTTGTCACCTCTTACCACTCCTTTTCAACACTGTAGTGGAAGTACTAGTTAATGCAATGTGGGAAGTAGAAAAGTTCCTTTTTAGAGTTTCCTCTCATGTAAAGTGTGCTAATAACTTTGTTAAGCCATATCCTATGAGGCTGTTAAACATGCCATGCTTACAGGCATGTAGTACATTCTAGTCTTTGTACTTTAACCAAGATATCTGTGCTGGATGTGCTCCCAGGCATGTCCCAGCTCTCCACTGCTTTTACCTGTTTAGAAAAGTTTTAAGTTATTAGCCAGTCAGGTTTTAGTTTAGATTGTGAGGTCTAGCTCCAGCCAACGCATATCAGACACAGCAGTAAGGACGACCCCAAATGCATAAGGGATAAATTTGTGTGTTTTCCTTTGTTCATTGTACTCTCATGGCATGATGGCTAGTGAAGGTACCCATCCTGCAGTCCAGGAAGTAAAAAGCGCGTTGCTGAAAGATCCTTTGTCTCAGTGCTAATTTTTCTTTGCGGCACCAAGCATCTATTTCCAACATGCAATAAAACAGGAAAAGGAAATAAAAAATGCTTTGGTTCAAATTTTGTCCCTTCTGAAACTCAAGTTGAAATTTAATCTCCAATATAAGAGTATTAAGAGGTGGGGCATTTAAGAGGTGATTGGGTGATGATGACGGCTCTGTCATTCATGGATTAACATCAAGCCAAATGTGGGATCTGAGCCAGAACCAGGACAGAGAGCCCCAGTGCGGTAATGCCTAGTTGAGCAGTGAGAACAAAACCCTGCTGAGATCTCAGAACCGTAGAACTGCCAGCATTCAGCTCCAGCCTGGGAAAGCTGCAGGCACTTGACTCTTATGTGTGAGAACTGACACCTGGGTGAGCCCAGGAAAGCCTAGGTGGTGGGAATGCTCACTGAGGCCTTGGGATTGAATCCCCACACCAGTGTATCTAGGAAGCAAGACCTGGAACCAATGAAGGTTATTCTGGAGCCTCAAGGCTTAGTTTTTCCTTTGGGTGTTGGACTTATTTGGGACCTGTTACTCTTTTCTTCCGATCTCTCCCTTATGAAATGAGAATGTCTTATACCTGTCCCACCATTTATTTTGGACGTAGATAACTTGTTCGATTTCACAGGCTCACAGCTGTAAGAAATTTACCTCAAGACAAATTGTCCCTTGAGCATTACTCACAGCTGATTCAGATGAGACTCTAGATCAGGCGTCCCCAAACTTTTTACACAGGGGGCCAGTTCACTGTCCCTCAGATCGTTGGAGGGCCACCACATACTGTGCTCCTCTCACTGACCATCAACGAAAGAGGTGCCCCTTCCTGAAGTGCAGCGGGGGGGGGGGGGCAGATAAATGGCCTGAGGGGGCCGCACGCAGCCCGCGGGGCAGTAGTTCGGGACGACTTTGGGGCTACTAAAATGGAATTAACGTATTTGTATATGAAAATGACACAGAATTGTGGGGGGCAGGAGCAGAATGTTGTGGTTTGAATATATGTCCCCTCTAAAACTCACATTGAAATTGAATTTCCAACATAACAGGATTAAGAGGTAGGGCCTTTAAGAGGTAACTGGGTCATCAGGGCTTTGTCCTTATGAATGGGTTAATCCATTTGTGGATTAATGGATTAAGGTGTAATGAATTAATGGGTTATCATAGGCGTGGGTTAGTTTCATTTGAGTGGGTCTCTTGTAAAAGCCAGTTTGGTTTTCTCTAGTAAGCCCCCTTGCCATGTCATGCCTTCTGCCATTTTATGAGGCAGTAAGAAGGCCCATACCAGATGTGGCCCCTTGACCTTGGACTTCCCAGTCTACAAAACTGTAATAAATTTACTTTGTTTATAAATTGCCCAATGAGCCCTCGTGTAAACTATGGACTTTGGGTGGTAATGACGTGCCAGTGTAGGTTCATCAATTGTAAGAAAGGTAGCATTCTGGTGGGGGATGTTGAAAATCGGGGAGGCTACATAGGGGCAGTCACAGGGGTATATGGGCACTCTATATACCGTCCTCTTAGTTTTGGTGTAAGCCTAAAACTGCTCTAAAAAATAAATAAATAAAAAAATAAAAAGTATCTAAAGGTCTCCTTCATCATATCTACTACAACAGTATCTATCTCCAGGGGATCTTCAATCAGATTTGCCCAGGATTTGCAAACCAAACCAAACCTTCAGGTGACTTTGAGGCAGTTAATTAAAGGAACAAGCATTAAATTCATAAAACCATTTCCTATCAAAAAGATGAAATAAGACAACTAGTGTTTGCTAGACACAGCCACGGGAGCTAAAGAAAGCACAGAGACATTCATAAGACAACATTTCTAACGGCAATAAAATCTTAACTTAATCACTTAGTGCTGACTTATCCTGTGGATTTTAGTACTGGTATGTTCAACTCATTAGAAGATGTGGAACTGATTCAAGATGTTTTCTTTCTGTCCATAAAGAATATATTTTGTGTAGAGTACAAATACTCCACAGTAGGTGCTCAATAAATATTTTCTGAATTATACTAAGTTAGACAAACAAATCAGTTACTAAGTACTTGAATGCTTATTACCTTCCCATTCTCTTTCAAGATAAACACACGTATCCCACTCTGAGTATACAGCATTCCCTGAAGCTGGGTGGCAGAAGGGGGAGTTTATGTAAGTACTATGGCATGAAAATTGTTAACTATGGGCCACTTCGAGAAATATCTCTTTTCACCAATGTTTAATAGAAATAAATTATGCTGAGAGAAGAGGCCAATTGTTTTGCTTTTTTCAAACTGTTTTCTAATGAGACTTAATAATTCATCGCTTTTCTAAAACTTAATTACTGAGTCTAAAAGGCTAGATAAGATTTAAGTTTATATTCATCAAGATAATAAACAGAACTTATCTTGGTGATGCATTCAAGGCTGTTAATGATCCTTGGAAATATGGGTCTAGAAATATTTCACTGATGAGTACACATATACTCACATAATACACAGATACACAAATAAATCAATTAGAGTCAAATGTATGTATTTGCCAAAATTCTACTTTAAAAAAAAATCTGCTTCTTATTTAGGAAAAGATTAGTGTGAGGTTATAATATTCAGATTAAAGATTCCTAACCTCCTATCTGTTTACAGCTTTTCATCCATTTACTACTTCTTACAACACACTGTATGGCACATAGTAGGCACTCAATGCATATGGAATCTACAGATTTCAACCTAGTGTTCTAAATGGCCAATTGATAATACAATCAATTTAGGGATAAAGCTTGGAGCTAACTCTTATGCAAATACCTAATTCTGCTAGATTTTAATATTTTTCCATTGAGTACAAAGAGCATTTGAAGTGATTTAGGACAACATATTCTAATGAAAGAATTACAATGAATATGAAATTAAGATTACAAGCCATACAGTAGATTGTTACATATGAGTTTAGCAGGAGCTTTTAAAATACTAATTCTTGTGTACCACCTTGGAGATTCCAATTAAAAAGATGTGTGAA
Organism: Saimiri boliviensis; assembly: GCF_048565385.1. Taxonomy (NCBI): domain Eukaryota; kingdom Metazoa; phylum Chordata; class Mammalia; order Primates; family Cebidae; genus Saimiri; species Saimiri boliviensis. Next base: position 228,389,723 of record NC_133449.1, read on the forward strand.
AGGGCTTAGGAAGTAGCATTTTTAACTACCATCCCTAAGATTCTGATGCAGCTTTTCTAAGAATGACGCTAGAGAAATACTCCTATATAAGAAGAGAAGGGGAAAACTAAACCAAATCTGTTTCCACACCTGAACCTTGAGTTTAGCTCTTGCTGTCTTGGCAGCCAAGACAAAAAGGAATTAAAGCAGCAGCAGCCACTGGCTGATAGCAGGAAGCCTGGCAGTTTGTCAGAAAAGGCCAATAAATTGCTTCAAATCTTTTTGTAAACAGGCACAGTATGCACATGGAGAGAAAAAAATGTCCCCAGCATTAACAAAAAAATAATTTACCAGATGGCATTTCATGTAAAGGACATAAGTAATAAAAATGAAAATGTTCTTACAAGGAATTTTGGAGAATATCAAATGAGTATTTCTTATTCCAATCTATTTTAAGCATGAGAACAAACTTTTAAACCCTGGTGGTGGGATTCTGAGTTGGTACAGCCTCCTTGGAGAACATGAAAGATGCTTGTTCCTTACAATCCAGCAATTCCACTGCTAGATACTATATCCTAGATTGAGAAAAACTCCCTGTTGAAAAACTAGGAGTTGAATATGAGACAAGTAATAAATATGACTGATTATATTAGGAAAAAATTGGCATCAAGAAAAATGAGTGAATACTAATATATTCACACAATAGACTATCATAATTAGGGAAAAATTTAATGAACTAAAAGTGTATGTACCCATATGGATGAATTTTGTAAATATACCACTGAGGGGGGAAAAATCACTTACAGAAGAATATAGTGTGATACACTGTGTCTAAAGTTTAAAAGCATATCAAATACTTCTATGCACTCTTTCAAAAAACATATCAATGAGTGAAACTATAGAGAAATGCATGGGATGGATGCCAAAGTCAAGGACAACCAGTTAGTTACTATGGATGGGGTAGAGGGCAGTGGGATTAGGGAAGATTAGAGGTTGGATTGTATTGTAATGTTTTATTTCTTTAGTAGGGTGGAAGGTGCATGGAGGATTATTATATGTCTGAATTATTTCATAAAAAAATAAATGAAAGTTACAAGGGCATAATATCAATCTACATTCTAGGGATATAATTTAACGTGGTCCATACAGATTCCTTTCCAATGGTAACAACAGGAAGATGGGGGGAGGGGTGCAGAGGAATGGTTAGGGAACATGTCCCATATACCAGAGGGCAGTCTGTCCCAGATGGAGCTCTCAGAGGTTAAAGAGATCAAGGAGTATCTGTACTCCAGATACACTGCCGCCATTAAAAAGAGCAAGACTAATCTGTATAAACTGATAGAGAAATATGTCTCCCACATATTAGGAAACAAAAGCAAGTTATACAACAGTGATGCTTAGTACGAAACCATTTTAGAAAAGATGTATACTTGTATACTTGTGAAATGTTACCTAAAGAAACGTGCTAGGCTTGGGAGAATGGAGTGTTTTTGTTTCACTTCATGCCCTAGTACACTGTTACTTTTCATAATAAGCATCCATTATTTTCATAATTCAACACCTGATTTCTCCAGCAAGGGCTTGGGGAAGTGCTTCCACACCTTGGTTTCACTTTAACATTATCTGGGATACTTTTTTAAAATGTGACTTCTAGACCCTGCCCTAGTCCAACTTAAAATTTCTGGAGGTAGAGTTCAGGCATCAGTATTTTTTTTTAAGTTCTGTGAAAAAAAAACCTGAATGTGCATTAAGGGTTAAGAATGCTATATGAGCAGTGTTTTTATTATGAAAATGAAATACATGAAATATATGAAAATGAAATACATCTTTCCCCAGACAAAATGCCATCAACTCCTAAAGGAAGAAAAACTAGGGTTACTTATAGGCTGGGAAAAACTTTGTGGAAAAGTAAGTAGGGTCTGATATACTGAAGTGCCCAGAATGGTCACTTCAGTGAATCCGGGGTTTCCAAATTCCATGCCCCTGAGTAGGGAGGATAAATTTGCCCCCCTCCACAAAAAAAGTTACCAGACTGACCATGTAAGCATTTCACCAGATTCCTGTAAAACATCTCATTTAGCCAAGGCGGGTGGATCATGAGGTCAGGAGTTCAAGACCAGCCTGGCCAAGATGTTGAAACCCCATCTCTACTAAAAATACAAAAAGCTGGGCGCAGTGGCAGGGGCCTGTAATTCTAGCTGCACAGGAGGCCGAGGCAGGGGAATTGCTCGAACCCAGGGGGGTGGAGGTTGCAGTGAGCTGATATCACACCACTGCACTCCAGCCTGGGTGACAGAGTGAGACTCCATCTAAAAAACAAAACAAAACAAAACTCATTTTGACCAATACTGGTAATCTGTGAGGGCAGGGAGATTGTACTTTTATTACACACATTTATTTTAGAAATTAAAAGATTTATATAAGAAAAGAAAAATCACCATAAAGCCATGTCCCCCATGGTATTTTAGAATAAGCTTTCTATCTAGATGGCTTTCTCTGCATATATTTATATATACTATTACTCATACAAAAGTGGAATGAATGCCAGGCTTTGTAACTGGCTCTTTTTCATATATTACAACAAGCCTCTCCTTCCATATAACACTACCCACCAGGACCAAGTCACTGCAAAATATATCCCTAAGTAGCTAAAAAAACTGATATGTTTGATGGAGTTAATTGAGAATGAATCCTACTTTGAGAGGATGAATCCTACTATGAATGAATCTTACTATGGGAGAGAATGAGACTGAGAATGAATCCTACTACGCTGAAACAACAGATTTGGTGCTGGCAAGGTTTAAAGCTTTGTTGTTCTTTCACACAGTGACTGGCAATTGGGCCAGCTCCTTCAGGCTGTTCCTGGGTCATGAGATAAAGGCATGTCTCAGCATGGAGGAGGATGTGCAACTTCTATGCGACCACCTTCCATGGCAGCCACTTCCTGAGGAACAGGAGGAAACACACTGCCATCATCCTATTCTGTGTGGGTGGTGCCTCCAGGTTCCTGGATTCTCAACTCTGTACAGTCTTCCAAGAGGGAAAGTGTCAGGGAGATTAGATTTGGTCAACTTCTGTCAATGAGAATAGCTAAGAGCACTTCATAGTGATTTCACATCCTTTTAAAGCTTATTCTCAAATCAACCTTGTGAAGTCAGTATTAACAAACTTTTTGTTTTATAGATGCAAAAACTGATGGTAAGTTTAGAAAAGGGAGTACTATACTCACACATATATGAAGATAGATTTTAAAATCTAAAATACTAATGGCATAGAATCTGGAAGAAAAAAACTGTAATGTACTGGGTACCTACTATGTGCCCGGCACTCTCATGTACTTTATTTAATTCTCACAATAATATATGAGAGTAAGCGGCATCATCTCCATTTTACAGGTGAAAAACTGAGACACTGAGAAACAGTAATTTGGAAAAGGTCACACAGTTGTTAAAAGGGAAAAGCAAGATTTATACTCAAGTGTAACATGTCTGATTCTTTTGACTATGGCACAGCACTTCTCTCAGGGTTCTAGAAGGATGAAGTAACTTGTACATGGTCAGGACACTAGGGAACTTGTACAGAATCCTGAATTTTCTAGATCTAAAGCCTCTATTCTTTCTCATACACAGCCTGTTTACTCACATTTTGCAGCTATTTAATATTAGCAAGAGATCTAAGAATCCACTGACCCATCAAAAACTGTGTAAAGTCTAGGATTTTACTCTACTTAAAAGCTAACAAGTTGCTGGGCGCAGTGGCTCAAGCCTGTAATCCCAGCACTTTGGGAGGCCGAGGCGGGTGGATCACGAGGTCAAGAGATTGAGACCATCCTGGTCAACATGGTGAAACCCCGCCTCTACTAAAAATACAAAAAATTAGCTGGGCATGGTGGCACGTGCCTGTAATCCCAGCTACTCAGGAGGCTGAGGCAGGAGAATTGCCTGAACCCAGGAGGCGGAGGTTGCAGTGAGCCGAGATTGCGCCATTGCACTCCAGCCTGGGTAACAAGAGCAAAACTCCGTCTCAAAAACAACAACAACAACAACAAAAAGCTAACAAGTTAGCCTAATACCCTTGGTTTCATAGATGCTGGCAGAAGACACAAGACCATTGGGTTAGAGACAAAGAACTTTATTACTCATGCATTAGCATCCAAGTCCTGTGAGGGTGATGTACCATGAATGCTGTGCATACAGCAAGGGAAGCGAGCTTCCTCTTTAAGGGGAGAACTACCTTATCCCTCCAGGTTGCTTGCTGCAAGCACAACCCTGACAAATGAGAAGTGGTCCATGTAAAGAGCAATCAGGGACTTTCTTGGCATACTCAGTAAGAATATGCAGGGACACAGAGCCTATGGCAGACTGCTTCTATAAACATGACTTGAAGATCGATAAACTACCAGCTACTCAAATGGCAGAGCACAGAAAAATGTCCCATATTTCGGCATTTAAATCTCCATAATCTGCATATTTCTTTTTGAAATGGCTTATGTAATTAGTTATTATTTAATGCTTTAAAGTTGTGGTCAATTTTGAAATATGGGATCAGTATTTCTGGGTATGTTTCAGACTAATGAAAACTTCCAGGATGAAGTGAAAACAATGTAATATAAATGTGAAAATAATTTCATTTCTGATTGACTTTAATTTATATTACTATCTATAATTACTGCCATCCTGAGTGGGATAGGTGATACACGATGGAGTAGAGTTCTTTCCCTCAAATAGTGTACAAATAGCATGACGGCATGGGATAATCAGTTATGAACTAAGATAGATACTGAAATAAGACAGTGAAATAACTGAGTCCAAATAAATAGAGCATTAAGAGTTCAGAGTAAATAGATCATGGTGGAAGGAAACGGTCAGAGTAACTGTCATAGAGGTGGGACTTAAAATTATAACTAACATTACTGAGGAACTACAGTATGTCAGGTTCTAGATTGTTTTATGTGCATTATTTAAACTATACAACACCACACTGGAATATAAGTATCATAATTATCCCATCTTATAGAGAAAGAAGCAGGTTAAGAGAGCTGAATTGCCAGCACAGTCTGATACTCAGATTTGCCTGAGACTTCCCACTTTAGAGACTAGGGTCCAGATTGAGCAACTAAGCTTAACCCGGACCTTCATAAAGTACAAATCTCCTCTTAACTCAACATCAAAAGGTGCACTGGCGCACAGAGTGTTCTCAGGACAGACCAATGCCCATGACACTGGAACTTTTGCTCTTTACCTTTGTATTAATAATTTATTCTGTCACATACCTAAACTTAAGTGTTTTCTTTATAAAACTAAATCTTACACAGAAATTTGATGACTTTTTGACTCCCGTGGCAAATCTTAGTTAAGCTCCAATATACTATTTTAGATGGTGTTTGAATCACAAGGGGATGCCTCAGTCAGATTCCAGAAATCTGGACTAAGAAACAGAGCTATGTCAACACATCTTATTTATATTAAAATTTTTATCATCAGTTTTTCTGCAAATATTTACTGCATGTCTACTTAGTACTAGAAATGGAAGATAAAAGGTATGCAGAATAAGCACAATTTCTGTCTCAGTGGAGCTCGTGATCCAGAATAACATAACTGAACATTTGTTTCCTAAACTCTAACCAAAGGGACCCAATAAAAACTTGTCTATGTGATACTACCCAATATATTCTTCTAGCTGATTTTATTACTAAAAGATTGTTGCCTAACACAATAAAAAATGTTTAAGTTGCCTTCTTAACTAATTAATTTATTTTTATTTGGTTTTCTGGGCACTGTGAACTATTTAATTGAACGAGTTTTCTTTGCGGAAACCTTTGAACCAGATTTGTGGCTTATCCACAGCAGTGCTGGTCAGTGATGTTTTAATTATCAGTCATGGCTCCATTTTAAGCCCTTATCCTTATTTATTCACTTAGGCTATTTTGAATTTTCTGCAAGCTGCCTCATTCCTTTCTGGAAGATGGTAGGATAAACATGAATGAATGAATGAGCAAGCAAATAAATACATATACACATCCACTTCTCTAGCATTGTATGATCTTATTGAATTGTAAAGATTTGCTTCTCCATCTTCCTTACTGCTCTTGACCTCCATGAAGACAGGTAAATTATCTTATTCAGTTTTGTATCCCTAACATCTAGCATAAAACTATGGTGCACTAAGGTTTTAATAAAAATATGACTTTGGCCAGGCACAGTGGCTCATGCCTGTAATCCCAGCACTTTGGAAGGCTGAGGCAGGCAGATCACTTGAGATCAGGAGTTCAGGACCAGCCTGGCCAACACGGCAAAACCGTGTCTCTACTGAAAATACAAAAATTAGCCAGGCGTGCTGGCAGGCACCTGTAGTCCCAGCTACTCGGTTGGCTGATGCAGGAGAATAGCTTGAACCCAGGAGGTAGAGGTTTCAGTGAGCTGAGGTCACGTCATTGCACTCCAGCTTGGGCGATGGGACCAAAACTCCATCTCAAAAAAAATGTCTTTAGCACAACAGAGCTTAAATCTCATTATTGCATCAATATTAACATTTCCTAATACCATTATAATTTCCATGTCATTACTGATGACATGGTAATGTAAAGGCCTTCTTATCACATAACTCTACTGCTGTGCCACATGCTACAAATTAATGCTTTTGATGCTTTTTCTTCTACTCCATTCTACTGCACTAAAAAAAAAAAAAAAGAAGCTTATTTGGGTCAGCTGGACATTGGCTGCATCCTGATATGCTATGATGTGGAACACAAAGCACTATCTAGGAAGTATTGCCTCAAAATGCTAATTGCAATTCAATGCATTGATTTCACACCCATAGTTTGAAACAATGCTTATCCTACACAAGGGATCTTGTCTCTTTCTTAACTGGCTAAATCCCATGAACTTTAGAACAAAAAAACCCTTATAAAAAAATCCAAAGATGTACAACAAAGAAAAATGCATAAAATAACTCCAATGCAGCCATCATCTAACTCAAACAATGACCAATCTCATTGGCCAATCTCATTTCATCTCTATCCTGCCAAAGTTCCCTATCCATCCTTGATTATTGTGCTGTAAATCTAAGGTAGCAGATCATGTAACATGTAAACATTTTAGCATGTATCACTAAAGTAAGGATTTTTCTATTAAATCATAAAATAAACCCTTTGATTTTACTTGTATCTACAAACACTCCTGATATTCTGCTCAGTAACAAGATCCCCTTCCAGGCAAATCCCCTTAAACTGACCAAGAATTTTTTTCTTTTTTCTCTTTGTTTTCTTAATACTGTAACCAAAATAAAATACCAGTTTTGTTTTTCTTATAAAATAGAAAATGAATTACAATCTTAAGAACTAAAGAAAGACTCTTCAAATTTCTTGAGTTAGTTTAGACATATGGGGATCAGGATAACATCTATTTGGTAACACAGCATCAAACAGAATTCAGGGTACTTTGCTTTGTTCATTCTCAGATGAAAAATGAAGCTTTAAAGCATTTTAGTGTCCATTCAAGAATATCAATATAGCATGTGATATATTCTGATGTGATTCCACAGTCAAATATTACATAAATATGTAGCTGGACAACTCAGACACTCTATACACGGAGCTTGACTATACATATAGAGACTGTATTTACTTTTTAGAAATGTACATGTAAGAACTCACAATGCTCTAAGAACTGATAAATCAAAGGTGTCAGACAGATGAAACTATGAATTCTCCTTAGTGAAACAAGGATATTTCATTGATATTCCTAATGTGGCATAAAATTTAGGTTTACACATTGAGGATAAGAGTTAGTCAGTTACATGCAATGTTTTAGAGTAAAAACGAATATAAACAAAATGATCTTGGTCCAATGCCTTTTGCAGTTTGTCTCAGGTCTGCTCCTAAAATGGGGAGGGTGGACTAGTTTTCAGACTGTGCTCTACAGAGCCTAACAGCCAAGCCTCCAAGCCTTCTACCCCTGGAAGACAAGGCAGATCTGTTTCTATATTTTCAACTAAAGATTTTCCTTCAAATAAGAACTCGGCTGGGCACGGTGTTCATGCCTATAATCCCAGCACTTTGAAAGGCCAAGGCAGGTGGCTCACTTGAGGTCAGGAGTTTTGACACCAGCTTGGCCAACATGGCGAAATCCCTTCTCTACTAAAAACATAAAAATTAGCTGGGTGTAGTGGTACGTCCCTGTAATCCCAGCTACTCAGGAGGCTGAGGCAGGAGAATAGCTTGAACCAGGGAAGCAGAGGTTGCTGTGAGCTGAGACAGCGCCATTGCACTCTAGCCTAGGAAACGAGCAAAACTCCTTCTCAAAAATAATAAAAATAAAATGTAACAAGAATTCATTAAGAATAATTTGGAAACTACTGGACAAAATTAACTCCTAAGTCTTTTCTAGTTCTAACATTCATAATAAAAATCACCTTTTTTTTTTTTTTTTGAGACAGGGTCTCACTCTGTTGTCCAGGCTGGAGTGCAATGGCGTGACCTTGGCTCACTGTAGCCTTTACCTCCCCAGGCTCAGGTGATCTTCCCACCTCAGGCTCCTGGCTAATTTTTAAATTTTTTGTAGAGATGGGGTTTTGCCATGTTGCCCAGGTTGGTCTCAAATACCTAGACTCAAGTGATCCTCCCACCTTGGCCTCCCAAAGTGTTGGCATTACAGGTGTAAGCCACTGTGCCTGGTCTTGGATTAATTTAAGCTCTTAAATGTTGAATGCTTTAAAAGCATCTAAATATGTATATAAAAGGAAAATGCTTATAATAATGTGGGCTTCAATTATTTCCAAGAATACATTCAAATTGAATTAATGTTCTAACCTCGTGAAAATGCCATCCACAATCCCAATTGTTGCTTCTTCTGCAGGAACATAGGAGCCAATCTGAGCCATGATGGTAATCAACGCAACTTGTTTTATGTAGGAGCTCTTTCCACCCATGTTTGGTCCAGTAATTATCATTACTCTCTCTGAGTCCTCCTAAAAATTAAAAAGGAATTTCACTCATTGTACCAGAAAAGTTTTAAGGTAATATCCACAATTTATCCCATAAATGGAAATGCATTAGGCAAAACAATACTTTGCAGTGTAAATATCACGAAAGGAAAGAGGACCTTTTTGTCTTCAACCTGAACTGTGTGATACTGCTGAAAAGTCAATTCTTAGCAGTACACACAGCTATTCCTGGGTATTAAAAAGCAAAAAAGACCAAAGTGGATAACTGCTAGGGCTTTCTCAGTAAGCATTTTGTGATCGGCCTATGTGGACGTTCTCCCTATTGCTTATGTTTAAAGTCTATCAATTTCCATTTGTCCATCTTAAAATGACAGGTGTTACATATCTAATCACCCAAGGCCCTATTTGGGATTGGCAGCACATGAATTTTTCAGTTACAGGTAGATGACTACTAAAAGATATTTACAACACCAAATTCTAGATATTGGTTTATCAGAATTTAATTATTTACTAGCATTCACCAGAGCACGTGAAGGAGGCAGAACTGTAACTCTTGCAAGAACTTAATTTTCTAGAATTTCTCTGTATTGATCAATTATAGTATTTTCCATGTACACACCACTGCTAAGGGAACTTGTCCAATGACAGCCCTTGGCAGGTGAGTTAGCCCAGGGCATCTGTGCTCTGTGCTATGTGAATCCCACACTTTGGCAATAGCTGCCTGGTCACAAGCCAGCAGGGCACAGTGGCTCACTCCTGTAATCCCAGAACTTTGGGAGGCCAAGGAGTTAGACTGCTTGAGGCCAGGAGTTTGAGACCAGCCTGAACAACATAGTAAAACCTCATCTACATAAAAATTAGCTGGGTGTGATGATGCCAGTTACTTGGGAGGCTGAGACACGAGAATCACATGAATCCAGGAGGCAGAGGCAGAGGTTGCAGTGAGCCACTGCATTCCAGCCTGGGTGACAGAGTGAGATTCCATCTTAAAAAAAAAAAAAAAAAAAAAAAAAAAAAAAAAGCCAGAACCAGCCAATGGGCCTAGCATAAAATCTTCTCAAACTAAGCCAATCAAATAATCTTTTGGGAGTTAACTGAGAACCAGTGAGGTTCAATTACTTGGTAACTTGAGAGACTGAAAAGAATCATAGAAAAGGCCAGGTGCTGTGGCTCACACCTGTAATCCTAGCACTTTGGGAGGCCAAGGTGAGTGGACCACCTGAGGTCAGGAGTTCAAGACCAGCCTGGCCATCATAGTGAAACCCCACCTTTAAAAAAAAAAAAGAATCATAGAACAAGGCCATAAGACACTGGGGATCATGAGGAAGTAGTTAAGAGAAAATAAAAGATATGATAAAAAATTATTTAGACGGGGCAAAAGGGTTAGTTAGTAATGAAAGGAAGAAAAGATACACAAGAGAGAGCCAAAAGGAGGTGAGAAACTTCTCACAATTAACTGGGTATCAAAGTAAAGCCTTACAAAGTATAACTAATGGGGGATAAAAAGAAAACCTGTTCCATCCCTAAAGCTGCATCATATTCTAATTAGCCACACATTTCCAATCTCCCTAATGCCAAACTGTGCTAGTGATCCTGCTCTTTCTGTGTGATTCCTTTCTCTTATGGCTCCATATGGCTTTATAATGCACCTCATACATCTCCTTTACTTGAAGGAGCTTCAGTGAATCTATGTTTCGTGTGACAGGAAGAGCCTAACATAATAAGAACCTTGAAAGTAGTTTGGTATAAACAGAATAAAAGTAATGATAAAAGTAAAATGAATTCTACAGAGATTAAAAATAAGCCTGTCATAAAACAATGACAAAACTAATGAAAAAAAAAATGAATTCTACAGAGATTAAAAAATAAGCTTGTCATAAAACAATCAAATATTTGGCATGATCAAATATTTTATCTCTTTTTAATCTCTTTTTTAATATATGTCTTTCTCTCCTTTTTTAAAAATCACAAAATGACACAAGAAATAGAAAATCTAACAATCCTATATTTATTAAATTTGTAAAAGCCCTTCCACAAGAAAACCTCTAAATGCAGTTCCTCACTGAATTCTTGCAAACATTTAAGAAAGAAATAGCACCAGTATTACAATAATTCTTCTAGAGAACAATAAGGTTTTTCCAAATAATTTCAAATTTGAGTATCAATATTCTTGATATTAAGAACATTACAAGAAAAATTACAGACCAATTTTATCTATAAATGTACATGCAAAACTTTTAAATAAACTATTAATAAATCAATCCAAGGTTATATAAACCATTTAGAGCTTTTGAGGAATACAAAGTTGGTTTAGTACTCAAAGTCCAATCAGTAAAATTCACCATATTAACAGAATAAAGAACTATATAATTATCTTCAACAACGCAGAGAAAGTATTTGACAAAATCCAAAACTCACTTGTGGAAAAAAATGGGCAGGAAAGGGAAATAAAAATAAAAGGTATAAGGATTATAAAGCAAATAATAAAACTGTCATTATTCCTATATGTTATGATTGTGCTCCCAGAAAATCCAAGGAAATCTATAAAAATTGATATCTGGATACAAGTTCAGTATTCAAAAATCAACTTTCACCTATAATTTAGCAACAAATGTAGGCTGAGTATCCTTTATCCAAAATGTCTGGGGACAGAAGTATTTCCAATTTCAATTTTTTTTTGGATCCTGAAATATTTGCATTATAAATAAAATTTAAAATGCTCTGATATCCAAAGCTTTTTGAGCACCAATATGATGCTGAAAGGAAATGCTCATTGGAGCATTTCAGATTTTGGATTTTCAAATTAGGAATGCTCAACCTGTAATTCAAAATAAAACATTTTTAGTGACACAATTTACCACAGTATCAAAAGAAATCAAATATCTAGGAATAAATCTAACAAAGTGAGCAAGACACTATACAGAAAACTACACAACATTATTGGAAAAAATTAAAGAAGACCTAATTAAATGAAGGAATATACCATGTTCATGAACTGGTTGTAATGCTATAATAATTACAGTAGTGTGATTCGGCACAATGATATACATACATAACCAGTGGAATGGAAAGCACAGAAACAGACTGATATGTATACAGTTCCCTGATTTATGACAAAGGTGACACTGCAGCGCATTTGACAAAGGACAGTCTTTTCAACACAGGATGCTGGCAAGATATGGAGAGCAATCTGGAAATGCCTAGAAAGACTGTGTCTACTGGTCTACATGACCCAGCAATTCCGCTGTTAAGTATCTACCCAAAAAAACACACAAGTGCTCAAAAAGGCATGTATAAAACTGTTCGCTGTAGTATTGTTTGTATGCATTCATAATTGACAAAAACAGAGGTAATCTAATTGTCTATTGTTAGGAAAATAAATAGATCTACTTGTACAATTATTAAGACAATTGTTTACAATGCAGAATACTAAGATAGGCTCAGTGAGACATTAATGTATATTTTTAAAGATACACGAAACATGATTATATGCTTAGTTGATACATATATATGTGTGTGTGTGTGTGTGTGTGTGTGTGTGTATATATATATATATATATATATATATGTCAAATAAAAGAATAAAAACCATGCATAAGGATAATAAGTAACATCAGGATAATATTTGCCATGGAGGGTAAGAGGTGAAGAGGGAGACAAAGAAATAGCAGTTAATTATGTATGACCTTAGCTGTATCTGTAATTTTTTACTTACTAAAATTAAATTCCTAAATATTACAAAATGTCAATCTCTATGACATTTGTGTGATGGGTAAATAGATGTCTGTTACACTGTTTTCTATACTTTTTCATCAGTTGGAATCATTAAAAATCAAATGAATTTTCTTAGTTATTTCATAGATCACCATCACAAACAATTCAATAACTCCTTACAAACACATTTATGTAATTTAGGAATAATTCACATAACTTCCAAATGACATTTTGTTATTTGGAATTCCAGAACATTGTATACAAGTAAAACAATAGAGAAAAGTAAAAAATGGAATGTGCAAGAATGTAATGGAAGAGAGAATACCACACAGAAGGGTTATGTGTGTCGTGCCAAGGCTCCCTGAACTGTGACCACATTGTTAAAGGAGCTGTCTCAAATGGGATTACCAAATTCAACAAGCACATGAGAGTGACCAATGGAAATGCAGAAACAGAAATGTTTTCAAATCAGTAGTTTAGGAAAAGACAGGAGGAAAAAAAAGAAAAAATAAACACTTCTTATTTTGTAGAAAGCTTAGGCCTTCCAATACCTTGAAAGATAAGAGTATTTATACTTATTGTTCAATTTGGCTTTTTCATGCAATGAGAATCAGTAATTTGACAGTGTATTTTTTTAAAGTATTAATTTGGTAAACTAACGTAGTTTACTAAGTAAGATTTGTAGTGGTAAAGCACATTATCGTACCATTTAGAGTTAGAAGACGGGTTCAGTTTCTGGCTTAGCCATTGGCTAGGCTAGATACATTTCATTTTCTCATCTGTAAGACCGAGTAATAATGGAAATCCTAGTCTTACATGCATTTTGTAAAGTTTAAAACAATTAAAATATATATATGAAATTCCTTTGAAATTATAAATGCCATAATCATTTTTATAAATCATAAATTCTTAAAAATAAAAGATGCCCAAAGCAGCCACACACAGTCCCAATGCCCCATAAACTAATTAACTGAAACAGAGGAAATGAACTAAAACAAATGAAAATACATTTGGTTTAGGTCTAATGTAAAAGTCAGATGTGAAACTTACTTGAAGACCTTGATAAGTAAAATTCTGTGTATGATATTTACATGAATAGAAATGTTACTCTCTTCTGAATTTAAATTATATATACACTGGTGAAAAGGATGTATTACCCAAAGTGATTAAGCAAGTCTGACAGTTTCCAATATTTTCAGAAGGAGTAATGTTTTTTATACTGAACTACACAGAAACTGCCAGCTTTTAAAACTATACAGTCTTTGAGTATTTCATTTCTCCTGAGTTTAATACAGAATGATGAAGTTTTTAGTTGATTTGAACTTTAGGATTTCAGAGCTAACGGACACACAAAAATCATTCTTTGTACATATGGGGAAAAAAATCTTATAAAAAATTTCACAGTTCCAATATTTAAACAATGTTTATTTAGCTGGGAAATAGGTTTCTTTCTGACATCATCCACCAGTAAGTGGTGAGTGAGTGACAGAACAAAATTACCCTTAGACAACTTCTTCAACCAGGTCAGGGATAGCTACTAAAAACCTACAGAAAACACAGGCTTAATGGTGACATGAAAAGTCTTTCCTTAGGTCAATCAAGACACGATATCCACATTTTCCTGGAGGTCCCAGATAGCAAAACATGACAATAAAAATAAATAAAAAGGCATTAGGATGAGAAAGGACAAAACAAAACTGTTATTTGCAGATCACAAAGCTACCCATAAGGAAAACTAAAGGGAATCTCCATACGAAGTATTGTAATTGATGAGAGGATCTAGGAAAGTGGCTACATTTCAGATCAAGATGTAAACTCAGGTGCATTTTTCTATAAGAGCAACAAATAATTAGAAGACTATTGTAAAAAAGATATGACCTATATACCAACAAAAAATACTAAATAATTAATCTAATAAAATATGTAAAATTCCTTTATAGAGAACATTTAAAAACTTTATTGAAAGGACTTAAAACCAAAATAAAAACACAGCAGGTCCTCAAATAATGTCATTTCATTCAGTGTCATTTTGTTACAAAATTGATAAGGGAAAAAAAAAATTCCCAGCCAGGGCCACTGTGTTTGCACATTCTCCCCATGCCTGTGTGGATTTTCTCTGGGTATTCCGGTTTCCTCCCACATCCCAAAGATGTGTAAGTTAGGTTCGCTGGTGTGTCTAAATAGCCCCAGTCTGAGTGTGGGTGTGTGTGAGTGTGCCCTGTGACGGGGTGGCATCCTGTCCAGGGCTGGTTCCTGCCTGGTGCCCTGTGCTGTCAGGATAGGCTTTGGCTACCTATGACCCTGAAATGGAATAAGTAGGTTGGAAAATGAATGAATACAAATAATTGTCAAGCAAAAATTCAAAAGGTATGTGATAATCATACAAATGCATGACAATAAACTGATGTAACAAAAGTGGTAAGCAAGTCTGCCATATGTATTGCTGGCTTTTGAGCTGCATGATAGTAGGAGGTGCTTCTTACCATTTTCACTAAGCAAACATGTATTCATTTGTTCCTCGATTTAACCCACCATTGCTATGACCTCTTTCACTCCCTGATTTACCAAAAATTGTTTATATAAAAATCTTAAGTTTTTATTAATCTTTAACATATAGTTCATATTTATTTCAATGTTTTATATTAGAAGTGTGTTGGGTCTTTATTTAGAAGTCTGACGATGTTTTTTGTGGACAGAAGTATGACATAGGAATTTAACTTTGTATCCATTAGCCTATGATAAAATTAGTTTCATTTTATGTCATTTCACTTAAAAGTTGCAGATTTTTTTTTTTTTTTTGAGACAGGGTCTTGCTTTGTCACCTAAGCTACAGTGCAGTGGTGCAAACATGGCTCACTGTGCCTCAACCTTCTGGGCTCAAGAGATCTTCCTGCCATAGCCTCCAGGGTAGTTGGGACCACAGGGTGGTTGCCAACACATCAGGTAATTTTTTTTATGGACATGCGGTCTCGTAATCCCAGGCGAGTCTTGAACTCCTGGGCTCAAGTGATCCTCTCACTTCAGTCTCCCAATGTGCTGGGATTGCAGGTGTAAGCCTCCATATCCAACCAGCAGTTTCCAAGAACCTACTGATAACGTTGAGTGAGGACTCACTGTATAAACTGTTTTCATGGAGGGACATATTCACATGTTCACCTATGTATCATAAAGATGTCAACTCCTCCCCAAACTGATCTATCGAATCAATGCAATTCCAATAAAAATCTCAATTTTTTCCCCTAAGAAACTGAGTAAGTTGATTCTAAAATAAAGAGAGGAGCAAATGCTAAAGGAAGTTCTATTAGAAAAACAGGTGGGGAGAACTTTCCCTACAGATATAAAAAGCTGGTTTATGGACAAACACTAAACAGTGAAAAATAAAAGTTCAAAACAGCCCCATAAAAATATGGAAACTTAATATATGATAAATAATTCCATAAACTGATGGGAAAAGTATGGATTATTTGAAAACCGGTGCAAAACAATTGACTATCCATACAGAAAGATATGAGATTAGATTCCTAACTCATTTTATTCATGGATAAAAATATTCTGAGTAGACTGATTAATGAGTTAAATTTGAAAATTAAACTTTAAAATGCTGATAAAAGATTATAGGAGAATATGTTTAAGACCTCAGGGACTGGCTGGGCATGATGGATCACGCCTGTGATCCCAGCACTTTGGGAGGCCAAGGCAGGCGGATCACAAGGTCAGGAGATAGAGACCATCCTGACCAACATAGTGAAACCCTGTCTCTACTAAAAATAAAAAAAAATTAGCTGGGCATGGTGGCGTGTGCTTGCAATCCCAGCTACTCAGGAGGCTGAGGCAGGAGAATCACTTGAACCAGGGAGTTAGAGGTTGCAGTGAGCTGAGATTGTACCACTGCACTCCAGCCTGGGTGACACAGACTCTGTCTCAAAAAAAAAAGAAAGAAGAAAAGACCTCAGGGATTGAAAGATTTCTTATTTAAGGCACAAAGACATTTACTCATAAAAGGAAAGACTGATACATTCAACTTTATTAAAGTTAAGACTTTTTCTGTCATCAAAAGGCATCATACTGAGGCCAGGTGTGGTGGCTCATGCCTGTAATCCTAGCAGTTTGGGAGGTCAATGCAGGCAGATCACTTGAGGTCAGGAGTTTGAGACCAGCCAGGCCAACATGGTGAAACCCCTTCTCTACTAAAAATACAATAATTAGCTGGGCTTGGTGGTGCATATCTGTAGTGCCAGCTACTCAGGAGGCTGAGGGAGGAGAATCGTCTGAATGCTGGAGGCGGAGGTTGCAGTGAGCCAAGACTGCACCACTGCCCTCCAGCCTGGTCAATAGAGCCAGACTCTGTCTCAAAAAAAAAAAAAAAAAAAAAAAAAGGTAGGGGGCATCATACTGAAAGTGAAGACAAAAAATTACTTTAAATAATCTCCTTTAGCTATAAAAATTAGATTCCTCATCATTTAATGTATTTAAAGTGTAGAGTATCTCAAATTTTCTAATAAATTCTAATGTATATTTCAGCATTTAATTGTGTGCATTAGGGGAAATTTACATGCTTGAAAAGTCAAAAATACTATTAAGAAGACTTAATTGTTCGCAGAAGTTTTTTCTACCATCCCTTCTAAATTGGCTTGCCTGACCACTACGTTTATTTCCCAACCCACATACCAGTTTTAACACTCTTGGCTGTTTTGGTCTGAGGTCAGGTAGCAAGGCTACAACTTTGAGAGCCAGACCCTGCTGAAGCAGGCAGCAAAATACCAACACACTCAGTGCTTTGCTTTGGCATCCACTGAAACATGAAATGTGATGAAGGTGGTTAGACTAGAACAAACTCCAAATAAAAACTTTACTTTCTGGAGATGACTGGTGGATTCCTGTGGGTCTTTTGGCCCAAGGTATCAGAAAACAAGTATTACAAGGTAAATTATTCTGTCTTCACTCCTGTGACAGAGACCAAAAAGATCCCTACTGTTGAGGGCTAACAAAGAACAGGACTGCCGAGTCATATACATGTTATCAAGGTCAAATTAATTACTTTCCTTCCAGAGTTTCATCCACTGTTGCTGGGCATAGTGGTATAAACAGTGCTAGCCTTTCAGGCTGAATTTGCCACCTGCTGACTGTAGGGCCCTAGGGCCTTTAGTGAACATAGGTAGTTGTTAGACAGTGGTCACATGGGCCTTGGGTGAGACCCAGTGTTGTGTTGGTTTCAGGTCTGATCCAGTGCAGCCACAGAGGTGCTTGTGTCACCCCTCCACCAGCTCTAGGTGGCTCAGCAGAGACAGAGAGGTTCCATTTGTTTGGGGAAAGTAAAGGATGAGAACAAGAGTCTCTGCCTAGAAATCGAGGGAATTCTCTAGAATATTATGCAAAACCACCAAGGTGGCACCTCTAAGAGTCTATTAAGAGCCACAGCATTACTGGGCTTAGGGTGTCGCCTAATGCAGACATAGCTGCAGTGACCACAGATTTAAATCAGAACACCCAAGTCCCTTTGAATACTTGGAAAGCCTTCTCTAGTACAAGTACAAACAAGCTAGGCTGTGAAGGATATAATAAATACCTAATTCTTCAATGCTCACTGGGTCAAACCTGAAGCCAGCACAACACTGAGTCTCACCCAAGGCCCATGGTGACGACTGTCTGACTACTACCTATGTTCACTCAAAGTCCTAGGGCTCTACATAAACTAATGCAAAAAACTGAAGTGGACATACAAAAAGGGAAAAATATTCCACACGTATTGACTGGAAGAATAAAGACTGTTTAAGTGTCCATACTACCTAAAGTAATCTACAGATTCAATGCAATCCCTACCAATGACATTCTTGACAGAAAGAGAAAAAAAGTCTTAAAATTTCTGTGGAAACACAAAAGGATCTGAATAGCAAAAGCTGTCTTAAGCAAAAAGCACAAAACTGGGGGCATGACATTATCTGACTTCAATTTATACTACAGAACTAGAGTAATCAAAACAGTGTGGCACTGGCATAAAAACAGACACATAGACAAATGGAACAGAATAGAGAACCCAGAAACAAATTTACATACCTACAGTGCACTCATTTTTGACAAATGTGCCAAAAACCTATGCTGGGGAAAAGGCAGTCTCTTGAATACCCCAATGAATGAAATTGGACTTCTACCTCTCACCATGTAAAAAAATCAAATCAAATGGAATAGAGAGTTAAATCTAAAACCTCAAACTATGAAAGTACAAGGAAACACTGGGAAAAATCTCCAGAACACTGGTCTGGGCAGTAATTTCTTGAGGAATACCCCACGAGCACAAGCAACCAAAGCAAAAATGAACAAATGGGATCACATCAAATTATTAAATAAAAATCTGAACAGCAAAAGAAACAATCAACAAAGTGAAGAGAAAACCCATAGAATGGGAAAAATATTTGCAAACCATCCGCCTGATAAAGGAATAATAACCTGACTATAAAAGGAGCTCACGTAACTCAACAGGAAAAAAACGAAAATAAAAAAATTTTAATGGGCAAAAGATCTTAACAGATATTTCTCAAAAGAAGATATACAAATAAACAGGCATAGGAAAAGGTGCACAACATGACTGATCATCAGAGAAATGCAAATTGAAACTACAATGAGATATCATCTCACCCCAGTTAAAATGACTTATATTCAAAAGACATGCAATAACAAATGGTGGTGAGGATGTGGAGAAAAGGGAACTCTTGTACACTATTTATTGGTAGGAATGTTAGTTAGTACAACCATTGTGGATAACAGTTAAAGTTCCTCAGAAAACTAAAAACAGAACTACCGTGTGATCCAGCAATCCCACTGCTATATATATGTATGCCCAGAAGAAAGGAAATCAGTATATCGCAGAGATATCTGCGCTGCCATGTTTATTGGAGCACTATTCACAATAGCCAAGATTT
Organism: Saimiri boliviensis; assembly: GCF_048565385.1. NCBI lineage: Eukaryota > Metazoa > Chordata > Mammalia > Primates > Cebidae > Saimiri > Saimiri boliviensis. Next base: position 228,409,276 of record NC_133449.1, read on the forward strand.
GGAAGCAAATTAAGTGTCCATCAACAGATAAATGGATAAAGAAAATGTGGTAAATATACACAATGGAGTACTGTTAAGCCATAAAAAAGAATAAGATCCTGTCATTTGCAACAACATTGATGGAACTGGAGGATATTATGTTAAGTGAAATAAGCCACAGAAAGATAAACTTTGCATGTTCTCACTTCTTTGTGGGAGCTAAAAATTAAAACTACTGAATTCATGGAGTAAAGAGTAGTTACCAAAGGAAAGAGGATCCAAGATGGCCAAATAGAAACAGCTCTGGAGTGCAGTTCCCAGTGAGAATGCAGACAGTGAGTAATCACTGCATTTCCAAATGAACTTTTTACTGCCTACAGACCAGGAAATTCCCAGGCAGAAAAGCAACACGAGTCTCCAGCATGGCTGTTTCAGCCTGCACAGCAGGTCTCTGCACAAAAACACAAAAATCTGGGTGCCGATTCAATAGGAGTCTGGAGCACCTGGGAGACAGAGTCACTCATTCAACTGAAAAAAAGGGGGCTAAAACAGGGAGCCAGGTGATGTGGCTCAGTGAATTCTACCGCACAAAGACCAGCAATCTGAAACGCTCTGGACTGAGAGTTTCACAGCAAGCACAGGAGGCTGAGACAGGAGAACTGCCTGAACCCAGGAGGCGGAGGTTGCGGTGAGCCGAGATCGCGCCATTGCACCCCAGTCTGGGTAACAAGAGCGAAACTCCGTCTCAAAAAAGAAAATAAAAGAAACTAACTCAGAACCACACAACTTCCTGGAAACTGAACAACTGGCTCTTGAATGCTGACTGGATAAACGATGAAATGAAGGCAGAAATAAAGATGTTCTTCAAAGCCAACGAGAACAAAGACACAACGTACCAGAATCTTTGGGACACATTTAAAACAGTGTCTGGAGGAAAATTTATAGCAATAAATGCCCATATGAGAAGCAAGTAAAGAACTAAAATTGGCACCCTATCATCAAAATCGAAAGAGCTAGAGGAACAAGATCAAAACAACTCAAAAGCTAGCAGAAGTCAAGAAATAACCAAGATCAGCGCAGAACTGAAGGACAGAGATACAAAAAATCCTTCAAAAAAAATCAATAATTCAAGCAGCTGGTTTTTTGAAAAGATCAACAAAATAGACCACCAGCCATAATAATAAAAAAGAAAAGAGAGAAGAATCAAATAGATGCAATAAAGTGGATATAACCACAGATTCCACAGAAATACAAACTACTATCAGAGATTACTATAAACATCTCTATGCACACAAACCAGTAAACTTGGCAGAAACAGATAAATTCCTGGACACTTGCACCCTCCCAAGCCTAAACAAGGAAGAAGTCAAAACCCTCAATAGAGCAATAACAAGGACTGAAGTTGATTCAGCAATTAATAGCATACCAACCAAAAAAAGCACAGGTCCAGATGGGTTCACAGTCGAATTCTACCAGGCATACAAAGAGGAACTGGTACCACTCCTTTTGAAACTATTCCGAACAATACAAAAAGAGGGAATCCTTCACAAATCATTTTGTGAGACCAACATCATCCTGATACCAAAACCTGGCAGAGACTCAACAAAAAAAGAAAACTTCAGGCCAATATCCATGATGAACATAGATGCAAAAATCTTCAATAAAATAGTGGCAAACCAATTGCAACAGCACATCAAAAAGCTTATCCACCACTATCAAGTAGGCTTCATCCCGGGATGCAAGGCTGGTTCAACATATGCACGTCTATAAATGTAATTCACGACATAAACAGAACCAAAGACAAAAACCACATGATCATCTCAATAGATGCAGAGAAGGCCTTCAACAACATTCAACAGCGCTTTATGCTAAAAACTCTCAACATACTAGGTTTCGAAGGAACGTAACTCAAAATAATAAAAGCTATTTACGACAAACCCACAGCCAATATCATACTGAATGGGCAAAAACTGGAAGCATTCCCTTTGAAATCTGGCACTAGACAAGGATGCCCTCTCTCACGACTCCTATTCAATACAGTATTGGAAGTTCTAGCCAGAGCAATCAGGCAAGAAAAAGAAATAAAGGGTATTCAAATAGGAAAGGAGAAAGTCAAATTGTCTCTATTTGCAGATGACATGATTGTGTATTTAGAAGACCTCATTGTCTCAGCCCAAAATCTCATGAAACTGATAAGCAACTTCAACAAAGTCTCAGGATACAAAATCAATCACAAGCATTCCTATACACCAATAACAGACTTAAAGAGAGTCAAATCAAGAACAAGCTGCCATTCGCAATTGCTACAAAGAGAATAAAATACCTCGGGATACAACTAACAAAGGATATAAAGGATCTCTTCAAGGAGGACTACAAACCACTGCTCAAGGAAATAAGAGAGGATGCAAACAGATGGAAAAACATTCCATGCTCATGGTTAGGAAGAATCCATATTGTGAAAATGGCCATACTGCCCAAAGTAATTTACAGATTCAATGCTATCCCCATCAAGAAGCCTATGACCCTCTTCACAGAACTGGAAAAAAACATCTTAAATTTCATGAAGAACCATCGGTGGAATGAAAGAGCAGGAATTTAACTGGCACCAGAGCTTTGTCCAGCATTTGTTTGAAAGATAAGATGTTGTGGAATTTGCTTGCATGAAGTACCTGGGAAAAGTGGTGCATGGTGAACCTGGTCAGACTTGGGATACTGTTTTGGAGGCAGATTTTTTTTCCAGAACCCTTCCCTGGATTTGTAGATGTCAAAAAAGAACTAGGAGCTAAATGTTTACAGCTCACTAAAGTCAAATATTTGTAGGTGACAACATGGTGGCTTTCCTAATAAGCCCTAAGAGTTAGACTGCCAGTGGGAGATAAGTTGTACAGCAGGCATTCTAGTAAAACACCAGCGGGAAAAAAGATACAAGCCTATGAAGAATCAGGAGGTCCTCTTGGTGCATAAAATGACTGCAGTGGCTCCTGCTGGGTCTTTCTGCTTCTCCTCTGCTCACAATCCACTCTCCATATGGCAGCCAGAGTGACTGTCATAAAAAGTAAAACAGGACTTGTCTTTTGCTAAAAGCCCTCATCATAGACTAAAGGCCATGCCTGCCTCCAACCCATTCTCCACCACTCTCCTCCATGTTCACTTGGTGCTAGCCAGATTTGATTTCTGCTCTCTTTCCATCTGCCAGAATACATGTTGCTCGTTCCTGCTTAAGGCCTTTCCACAGGTCTAAGCTCAAACATCAACTCCCAGGACACACCTTCCTTGACCACCAATTTACAGAAGCCCCTTTGCTCTGCCATCCTCTAACACATCAGCCCATTTTATTTTGTTTTTAACCTTCGCTGAGAATTTTCTTGCTTGTTTATTACCAATCTCACTGCTAGAAAGTAAGTTCTCATGAGAGCAGGAATCATGTCTTCTAGTTCATCCCCATTGCCTAGAACAAGACTTGGCACAAAGAAGACACCCAATAAACTGATCAAAGAGATGAATATAATACATGAAAGGCATTACAGCAGAAATATCTACCTTGTTTATATTTCAAAAACAATCATTTGCATTCTCCATAAAAATTTCTCAGGAATATATGAGCCCCGTGCTTTCACGGTTCCCAAGATGACACAATAAGTAAGGAAATTGTCAAGAAATTTCACTCATCTAATGTGTTAATCTCTCTTTTTTGGCAAGGATCGTGTATTTGAGGCAGTACATGTCAAGGGTTTCCAGATATAAGACACATTAAGCCTATCTGCAGGACCATTTAGTATGAGTGAGTGTTCTAACCAAATAGCCAGAATCCGAAAGTTGGCAATAACCACCTCTCCACCCATTCTGGAGCCCACTGGGAATGCATCAAACCAGACTGGCCTTGACAGTGCCCAAAGCTGTCCTAGCACCAAGCCTAAGGAGGTCACACAGAGTAAGTTCTCAAGAAACTAAAGGGGGATGAATTAATGAATGACAGCAAACAAAACGGGGAAGTACTGCACTGAAGCGACTATGTTTCTGGATAACACCTAGAGAGGACTGCCTTGGCAAACCTATGGAGAGACTAGAAGCACATTCTTTTAAGTTTTCCCTTTAATATTGGTAGTATCTGTCTGAATAGCATCAGTCAGTAAGATCTTAGTATTGTTGATCCAGTATCTAAACAGTGAACCTAAACTTGTGATAACTAAGCAACTTCCACATAGAATGCCAACTTCTGTGGGGGAAGAGAAGATTAAAAATAAAAGGCAAACTTCAAGGTATTGTAAGAAAATCACAGATAACAAGTGCCAGGCACTGTGCTAACGATTTCATATGTATCACCTCATTTAGTTCTTACGACAGTGTCACAGAGTAATACCAGTATTACTGTATTCCCATCATACAGGTGAGGAAACAGAGGCCTGGAGGAGCTAAATATCTTGCCCAGCAATGTACAACAACTAAGTCACAGAACCGGAATGTTAAGCGACACTCATCCTCGGACGTGTCTCAACGGGAACGCTTGCTCGATGACAGGGAATCATAGTCACTACTAAATAGAAGAGATGCTTTAGCTTAGGGTCTGTGTGTTCATCATTGAATACATTAGAATGATGGACAGTCATAATATCCACGAAGCCAGGAGATGTACAGCAGAAAAAAATAAAAATAAAACTGTCACATGTTCATCTCTAAGACCTGAAAAGTGAATTTTCTGCAAAAAAAAAAAAAAAAAAAAAAAAAATTCTATCTTCCATATCAGGTATAAATATTGACAACTGTCTTTAAAGAAAAATTATGGGGGAACTATTTTTATAACAGCTGCAGACTGCTAAAAAAGTTTGGTAGTTTCAAAGTGTTTTATTCCTTGAAAACGTCAATCAACAGTAGGTTATGGTAACAGACTCTTGAATCAAAGCCTCCTCCAGAAAAGCTCTCACCAAATCTTTGCACTTTTAACCCGAGGTGAACTAGAAACAGAAAGAGGGAAAATGAGGCTGGAGAGCGGCACCGGCTGCATGTTGAGATGCCAAAGTCAGGACCTATATCCTCCCAACACTTGGATCCTGTCCGATTTACACTCCCTCAGGTGTGAGAGCTGGCTATGATCCAGCTCACCAAGGCCCAGAGAGTATCATGGTCTATCCAAAATGACCGTGAAATGAGAGCAGAGCAGGATTTGAATTTAAATCTCCTGCCACTGTGAGGCGCTTTCCTACTATACCTCTGTACCAAAAGTGGTAGGTGAGAACTTTGAAAACAGAGCAAAGAACATGCTCAAATAGAAAAGGATTTTTTTCTGGCCAGAGGATGGTGAAGGCTCTCAGGAAGAGGCAGTGTTTTGTTGGGTCCTGCAGGATGAGTGTAAGACCAATCAATGCAGACAGGTAAAAGATAAGAAGAGAGGGGAGGGCCGTTCTGGGCAGACACAGCAAATGTCCTTCTCTCTCCATTGTTTCAGAAGCAAGAAAGAGGAGAACCAGGGGAAAGGATCGATAGGAAAGCAATATTCGACTGCCATTAATATTTCCTCAAATTTTAATCCATGAGCCCGTGATTCAAAGACAATACTATGTGAAAAACACCTTTGCAGCAGAATCTGTGAGAATATAATTTAGCCATGGAATTAAATTAAGCTTTAAAGCTTAGATATATTTGATGGTATGCATTATCACTGTTCTGCTTGGTAATTAGGCACAAATTGTCAACAGCCTATGAGTATTACTGTAACTAATCTTTTAAACGTTTATACAGCCAAAGTTAAGTATTTCTGGGGCAACTAGACATTATTTGTACTGAGATAAGGGAAGGAATTGGGAAATCTGTCCTCATCTTTACCAGCTTCAAGCACTTGTTCGTGTAACAAACATGTGAGCACCCATTCCATTCCACATGCAGAGGTAAGGACTGAAGCACCCCAGGCCCCTCTTGATCTCACAAGAAGGGACCTGTGACTAGCATATCAGTGTCTACCCTGCCCCAGCATTAAAATACCTGGGGTGTGAATTCTGCTTGGGCTAGAAAGAGCTACAGGGTTCGAGCGCCTCCTGGGAGTCTTCCTGTTCTGCACTTTTGACACATTTTCTTCCCACCCAACAAACTGAGAAGCTATCAACCACTCTTTCTCCTCCCCTCCATCAGTTGAAATTTATATTATTTATACTAAAAACAAAAACCCTACAAATGAACTGAAAATTCCAATTTTAACTGCTGTTGAAAATCCATCCACTAAAAAAAGAGTCATCTGGTTTAACAAACAATCCTGTGAGAGTTGAGATTGCAGTGGGTATGCTGGGGTTTCCTAAGCAGCAGTCCTGGGCTGCTTCACAAGGTGACAGGGGTGCCAAGATGCTGACCCCTTAACCCACAGGTGGCAGGTGGGGCTGTGGCCACCACAGTCCCTGGACCAGCCTCCTTGGCCTCTGAGCAACCTCTTCCTTCTCCTTTTAAACCAGTGTGCCATTAAAATATTATCATTTTCTGTGTGCTGAAAAGTGAAAAAGCACTGGCTTGCCTTAAGATGTGTTTATGTTTAGGGAAACAGTTCAAGATGACCCAATCTGAGTAACCTCTGGCAGATCATTTCCCTTTTCTGAACCATAGTTTACTCAAATGTAAGAAGAAGTGGTTACACTGAAAGATCCCAAACTTCCCTTCTAGTTTGACAGTAAAACTATTCTGTAAATTGGAGAAATCCCCATATCATATCCTGAAAACTAACATTTTGTATAGAAAATAAAAGGCAAAAATTTAAACTGAGACTTGGAGACTGCTGAAGGCATCTAGCTACTCCTTAGTGATGTAATAAATCTGATTAGGTGCCAGCTATGTGCCAGAGAGCTGTGACTGATCCGGGATTACACACAGGTGACAGAGGTGTAGTCCCTGTTCTCTTCATGCTTATAGTCCACCGAGAAAGGCAGACAAAAAAAAAAAAAAAAAGGAAAGACTATAAATTTGTGGAATAAATACTGAGATGTGGAGAAATCGAGTGGCAAGGGTATGCGAGAGGGCTACCCACCCCAGCTAGGCAAAGGAAGGCTGAGTGCAAGAGCTGCCATCCAAGGCAAGAATTGAACAAGCCAGAGCTGGAGAGTGGGGTGGGTGGGTGGATGTGGGGGTGTGTGAGGCGGGAGTGGGTGGGGTGGGGAAAGATGACATTCTAGGTGGAGGGAACACCATCTGTCAAGTCCCAGAGGCACAATGACTTGGGAACCACATGAAGTCCAATCTGGCTGGAGTTCAAAGCACGAATTCAAAAGGGAGAGTGACATGGCCGGTTCCAGAAGCCCTGTGGCTGCAGAGTAGAGAATGCAAGGAGGTGGGCGGGGTGGAAGAGGGCGATCCAGTGGTGACCACGTGGATGAATGCTTGGATTATATAGTGAATCAAGGAAGGGGACAAAAAGAAAGAGGGTTTTAAAAAGTATTCTTAAAACTGGGAGAGAAAAAGCGGGCAGAAAGTTGGCTTGTTTAGAAGCACTATAATAAGTTCATGTAATACAGAATGCAGAAAAGTATACTTACAATTCCATGTACAAAAGACTCGTTCTTAAAACTACATGATTATCAAAAGCAACAATGTCATTTAACTTTAAAATTAATTTCAGGGTATATTTTATAATTAACATCCATAAAATATTTTAAATTGAATTTTACGTAAGTTCTTTCTCAACACTATCCCTATATATAAATTTATTCCCTGAAAAATAGAATGCACTTCACCATAGCAACAGTTCTATATCAACTCCTACTCAAGTTAGAAAAAGCATATGTAATAGAAATGAATATTCTGGAATATTCTGAGGTGCCTGCTTAGAAAAAAAATTACTCCATTTATTTTGTAAAGATTTAAATATAAGAGTTCAATGTTTCTTTAAAACATTATTGTAATTAGACAGAAGGCTATTTTAGTTCTTCAAATCTTGCTTTATTAAAGTGTAATATACTTTATAAAAGAAAAAGGGAAAAAGAAATGAATGAAAAGAAAAAAGAAATAAAAAAGTCAATCCCAAGGGTAATATTCGTGGGGTCAAGTAAAAGGGCATGGAAACAGTAACAGGAAATTATTTTAAGAGACTTATACTTCTAATATTTAGTCACTTAGTTTATATTTAACTTACATTACTTTCTCAAGAAAGGCTATATCCTACTGGTATTATGAGAACTGAAAAAAAATTCTTATCTCTTTTTTTTTTTTTTGGAGACAGAGTCTCGCTCTGTTGCTTAGGCTGGAGTACAGTGGCTTCCCAGGTTCAAGCAATTCTCCTGCCTCAGCCTCCTGAGTAGCTGGAATCACAAGCAGGTGCCACCATGCCCAGTTAATTTTTATATGCATAGTAGAAACAAGGTTTCACCATGTTGGCCAGACTGGTCTTGAACTCCTGAACTCAACTGATCCTCCCACCTTAGCCTCCCAAAGACATAGTCTTTTTTTTAAAGACAATAAAAAGATTGGTACTTATTAACTTGTTTGACTAATAAATATAAAAACTTCCTAATAAGAATGAACAAGTTTAAAAACACTGGGTCTTAGGTGGCAATGATATGAATGTTTGTGTCTCGCCCAAATTCATATGTTGAAATCCTAACCCTCATGGCAATGGTATTAGAAGATGGGGCCTTCAGGAGATGATAGGTTCATGAGGGCCTGAGAGAGATCCCTTACCCCTTCTACCATGTGAGTACATGGGTAAGAGACCCTTTACCCATTCCACCATGTGAGGTGCCATCTATGAATCAGGAAACAGGCCTTCACCATAAACTGAATCTGCTGGTGCCTTGATCTTGGACTTTCCAGACTCTAGAACTCCGAGAAATAAATTTCTGTTGTTTACGAGCTACTCAATCTATGATATTTTGTTACAGCAGCCTGAACAGACTAAGACACGTGTTATATACTACCAACAAGTCTTGTTATGATATGAAAATGCAATATTAAACCAGATGTCATTTCCTTTCACATCCCCCTCTCATGGCCAGTCAAATGCACCATGGCTGCACACATCTCTGCCATCCTTGCTCATAGCCCAAGGTAGAATACTCTGTTACAGTCCCAACTTGCTACTATTCTGAGCTTCCTTTCTCTAACCTACATTCCAAATGCTCCCCTACATCTCAATTCTTTCACTGTCCTCAGAAAAGTTCCCTAGTACTTCTGTTTCTAACCTCCTTGCTTAACATTTCCTTCATACACCAAGATGAAACCTGGCTGGCTGTTATTCCCCTGCAGGTCTCCCATTTGGGGACTGAGCTTTCTGCCACATCCAACCATGGACCATGCACCTCAGGGCTCAGAAGTTCTTCCTTCCTTCCAGTTTACCACTGCCTGTCCTCAATGCAAGCCATATACAAACTTCAGGGTTCCCAATTGCCATTCCTTGTAATCTCAGACATCCAGACCCCTGTTGTCTTCTAGGATGAATCTTGCTGTTAGACTTCAACATTCACATGGACAACTTTTTCCCAAACTCTGTTCCTTGACCTCTCCATCTCCAAAGATCGTCTCCCTTCTGCTACCCACCTTCCATAGCCATACCTAGGAACTTGCCATCACCCAGAAGAACACCACGTCTGCAATCTGAAAGTCAGGCATTTCATTCTCTGATACCTTCTCTCTCACGTAATTACTCCCTACATATTATTTGACCCATCACCATACTGTTTTATCCCATGTCAATGAAGACCCTCTCCTTGATCAAATTCTCATCAGGTTTCACTGAGCCCTCTTCTGGACTAGGTCTCAACTTTGACCTATAAAAACCTATAGACTTTGAGCAAAAATGATTTTGTCCACCCTTCCCACTTAGAAAGTAGCCCACTAGCACAGTTTCTAACAGCTCAAGGCTGCATCCATAAAATGACCCCAGCCCCACTAACAGTACCTGCTTGAAAAAGCTCAGTGCTGCCAGGATTCACTATTCCAGCCAAAAATTGGTGACAGGCAGCCAGATGCTGAAGCCCTTCTTAGAACAGTTACCTTTAGAAAGCTTGCAATTATAAATACATTCTCTGCCCCTTTGGGATGTAAATCTATCACCCAGAACTGTCTTCTTAAGGACCAGAGAGCTACTCTTTGACATGTGGTATAAGTGGCCAGGCGCAGTGGCTCACGCCTGTAATCTCAGCACTTTGGGAGGCCGAGGCGGGTGGATCACGAGGTCAAGAGATCGAGACCATCCTGGCCGACATGGTGAAACCCCGTCTCTACTAAAAATACAAAAAATTAGCTGGACGCGGTGGCACATGTCTGTAATCCCAGCTACCTAGGAGGCTGAAACAGGAGAATCACTTGAACCCAGGAAGTGGAGGTTGCAGTGAGCTGAGAATGTGCCATTGCACTCCAGCCTGGGCAGCAAGAGCGAAACTCCATCTCAAAAAAAAAAAAAAAAGAAAAGAAAAGAAAAGAAATGTGGCATAAGCAAATAATTAGTAAACCTAGATGGGTTTCACATTACCACACCTTACTTGTTCTCCTCCCCTCACTCATTTCCTCTCCCTGTTCCCTCGAGCTTCCTTTAAAACACCCAGCCATCTATGCCAAAATGAAGTCAAGTTCAGTTCACAACGGACTCTTCCCTACTGCAGGAGTATTACTGAATAAGATCAATGCTTACCACTGCAGTGCCTGCTCCATTTATCTTTGACAATGGAACTCACACACTCTGCCACAACTTCACTATTTTCCCCAGCTTCAATCACTCTCTTGCTAGTATTCTTAATCTTTTAGGGGGAAAAATGTAAATTCCTTGATATAAGTGAACTGGGCTCTTCCTTATCTCTGAACACTTCTTTCTTTACACTCTGCACTCCGACCTTACTCACCATCCTTGAATTCATCCTGCTATGCCTCACTTCCAGCATCTGCCATGCTGGTTCTTCTACCTGGAATGCTCCCCTTCACTTCCCTGGCTTGCACTGATTCATTCTTCAGTTGGTATCTCATCCCTGAGGAACATTCCTCAATGCTTCCCTGCCGTTGGGTTAGGTCAACCTGCTACCTATCCCCAGGCCACCCTGGTCTCCTCTATCATGCTAGGCACTAAGCTGTATTGCACTAGCCTATCTTCTCTGCTATACCACAAGCAGAGGGCAGGGAAGAGTTCCGTATTTTTTTTTTTGAGTTCTGTCTTCTTTACCACTCTCTGTTCCAAATCTTGCTTTACCTGAGACACAGGCACTCAGTAAGTATGTGTTAAGTGAATAAATATTTAGGATCATTCATGTTATGTAAGAGAAATCCAGACCCTATAATGAAAATTCTCATTACTGGAATCTGCAGAGGCATCTCCGATTCTTTCATAGAAAGAACATCTGAAAATAGTCACAGTACAAAGGATGTAACACTATATGCTAATACGAATTTGCAAAACTATTGTGTAATTCCAACTCTATTTGCTTATTGGGTATTTACAGATGTAAAATACTTTTATTGGGTTACCTAGGATAACTAATTACATAGAACTAAAGCTTTAGTTACTAAATCTACAGATAATCTTTCATTGAAAATCGCACCAATTCCGCATTTGGTGGTAAATATAAAACTATGTCCAGGATTAGCCCATTTAAAGTCAAAGTTGAAATCTGGGTAACTTTTAATTATAAAAACGTTTCCTTGGTATTTAAAAGTTTGGGAAGTTATTGTCAACTTTTTTTTGGCATAATATAGTACTTACTGATAAATCTGTACTATTGGGAACATATTGATCCTGTTCTCCCAGCAACACATCAATCACAGGGTGCCTTCCATTTTTTATTAAGATTTTTCTTTCTTCTTGTACAGTTGGTCTGCAAAAAGAAGTATGTTTCAATTTACTAGGCATGGAAATAGCCTTTAAAAAAATCTCTAAGATAGCATGAAAAATTTCAGTCCTCCATTTATACAACAGAAAACAAAACTTTAAACATAGATTTTAAGAACATATGTCCAGAATAAGGCCTTGAGTACAAAAGTTAAATTGGAACTATAAAATAAAAATTGAGAAAACATTTATTATTATAATAGTGCAATGAAGCACATACTTTAGAAGAGTCTGGGCTAGGTGTGGTGGCTCATGCCTATAATCCCAGCACTCTGGGAGGTCAAGGTGGGCAGATCACAAGGTCAGGAGATCGAGACCATCCTGGCCAACATGGTAAAACCCCGTCTCTACTAAAGATACAAAAATTAGCTGGGCGTGGTGGCGCATGCCTGTAGTCCCACCTACTCAGGATGCTGAGGCAAGAGAATTGCTTGAACCAGGGAAGCGGAGGTGGCTGTGAGCTGAGATTATGCTATTGCACTCTAGCCTGGTGACAGAGTGAGACTCCATCACACACACACACACACACACACACATACACACACACACACACACACACACAAAAGGGTTTTATAATGGCTTCACCTTTGTAGTTTACCCTTATAAGATCTTTTTTTTTTCTTTTGTTTCTTCCTTTTTTTTTTTTTTTTTTTAAGAGACAGGGTCTCACTGTGCTGCCCAGGCTGGAGTGCAGTGACTATTCACAGACACAATCATAGCATACTACAGCCTCAAGCTCCTGGGCTCAAGTGATCCTCTTGCCTCAGCCCCTTAAGGAGGCTGGGACTATGGGTGCATGTCACCATGTCAGCCTTTATTTTTCATTTTCCTATTACTGTCTGCGATCAAATCAATATTTTCATTAGTAAAGATAACAGTTCAGATTACTGCTACTTATTTTCATTAATGAATATAATAATGTAAATCAAATAACATTGTTTCCAGATGTAATTATTAATATAAACTATGGGTTGGACATGGAGATGAACTGACCTGAAATTTTCATACATTGTGTAATTAAAACATCTTTCTATGGTCTTTTGTATCTTTTACTTTGATACAAAAATCATTTTTGTTGATTTGGTGTTGATAAGTCTAAAAATGAAAATATTTTGAAATTATGGAGCAAAGATGACCATCTTTTAGAAAATTATGAGCTTTAAAAGATTTCAAAAACTTCAAGTATTTGCATTTTGGTTGATACAAGGGTGAAAAGAAACCGAAATAATGAGCACTAGAACCTGTTAGAAGTGTATTGACATTTGGAATTTAGTAGTTATGAATGAATATGGTCCAGGTGCACTGTTGGTCTTTATGATTTTTTTTTAACAAAACATCTATATTTGTTTCATCTACAATTTTATCTGTGTCTCTAAGCCCCTCTGAGTCCTGCCCTACTCTCAGCTCTCCTTCCCAGAGGTTACTACTGAGACCAGCTTGGTGTCTACCCTTTCCAACCTTCTTCTGTGCATTTATGTTGATATATGTATCATACTGGTTGTGATTTCTTTAGAAAAGTCACACTGTAATATATGATTCTGAAACTTAAAAAATTCAATAGTTAATCTTCAGTTACTATACTGAATTAACCCTCAGTACACACACAAAATAGATTTTACCATTTACCATCTGGATCCAATGTACTCCTTTAAGGTCATTTCACAAATAATTTTACAGAAATGTGAATAAAGGGACAGTAAAAAAAAAAATCAACCTCATGAAAAATTTTAATAAGAATTTAAACAGCAAATCTCAAAGTTTTATTCCATATTTTCCTGGTTTTCAAGACATATATATCCAAAATGAGTAACACATTCTGACTGCCATTGCTCATCAGCTGTCAAGCATGTACCTGGAGCATATTCATTCATAAATACTACATTCCAAATATTAATACATTTCCAATAGGTTCTAGAGCTCATTATTTCTGATTCTTTTCATACTTGTATCAATGAAATGCTAATACTTGAAAGTTTTGAAACCTTTTAAAGCTCATAATTTTCTTAAAGAGAAGATGGTCATCTTTGCTCCATAATTGCAAAATATTTTCATTTTTAGACTTATCAACACCAATTAGAAAAATCAAATGAGTACTTTCATTCTACATCATCTATATCCTTTCAATCTCCTGTCTGTCCACCTAGAAATTGTATCTAGTAAATTTTAGTGAATAAATATTATGAAAGATAGAAGAATACTATCACATGTCTTTCAGCAAAACAGGATAGTCCAGATTCTTGTCACCAAATATTTCATGATGAATGTTTCCTATTGAATGACTAACTAATGAGAATTTTGCCCTTACAAATACATTATTCACATGCCAATTCTTGAGTTTGAGAAAATTCACCTAGGATATTGTCTGAGCATTCAGAATCTCGGATTTTGCTGATACATGAAATTTCACCATCACCAAGAATATCCAGAGCACAGGTTTCTTTCTCTTCACATTCATCATCTGATTAACCTAGTAATTGTGAAAGGCCTCTGCCAATTTTTCTCTCTTTGCTTTTATAGGTGAAAAAAGGAAAATTCTAAATTTACAACTGTGTTCAATGAAAGTTAGAAGCAGACTCCAACTGTGGCATCTGCCCTCTTCTTTTATACCTTCTTGGGAGATGACGTAACATGGGCAATACAATAAGAAAACAGAAGGATGATGTGGCAGTGATTTCTCCCCTCACTCGTGCATCATCATTCTCCCGTTTTCTTTTTATTTTAGACTTTTATAGTATAACTGAAACAACCAATAAACAATACTGAAATAATTCTCAAGATGATGAAATAACAAAATGTTCCAAGATACAGAAAAAATAAGATCACTGAAGAGCCCAAAACGCATCTTATATTTATAAAAGAATCCAATAAACTCACATGGTAAATTAAGACAGAATAAGTTTTACTCTCCTTTTTAAAGGAAAAAAAGTAAACTTTGTCTTTGTTCTTTGGATGGCCTTTAGGAAACTGAAATTAGGGTCAATATACCTTTATAGTTACAGTATACTTAAGACACTTCTTGTCAGATTTTCAGCATTCTGTCAAAGCTGCTACACAGATGAGTTAGTCATTTTCCACTGTTGAACATTTAGATTGCATCCAAATTTTTACTTACAAATGATGATGCAATGAACAATTCTATACACGTCTCTGACGTAATAAACAATTCTATGCATGTCTCTACGTGTACATGTCCAAGTGTTTTCCAAAGTTAGAGTAAATTTTTAAAGTGGGATTTCTAAGTCATAGGGTATACATATTTTTTATTTTAATAGATAAGAGTAGACATACCAATATAACTTCCTACAAGCAGGATATGAAAGTTAACTTGTTTTCTCATACCCTCACCTAGACTTGTTATTATTAAACTTTCTAATGTTTGTCAATGTAATAGGTGAACAGTGTTATCTCACTGTTTTAATTTGCACTCACTGATGACTGAGATTGAACATCTTTTCATCAGTTACTGGTCATTCATTGGTCTTTTTCAAAAGCTTAATTGCTACCAACAACCTCCTTGAGTTCTTGACTCAGAACTTGAACATGTAACCACATTTCTGAACTTTCTCATAATACCAATCAATGAATACTATTTTCCTAAATTATTCTTCTTAAACATATCTGGCTAATAAAATCCCAAATGCTCTCATATGTTGCGAAGAAAGAGACTACAGGCCAGGACGGCGGCTCAGTCTATAATTCCAGCACTTTGGGAGGCCAAGGTGGGTGGATTGCTTGAGGCCAGGAGTTCAAGACCAGCCTGGCCAACATGGTGAAACCCTGTCTCTACTAAAAATATGAAAATTAGCCAGGTGTGGTGGCATACGTCTGTAATCTCAACTATTCAGGAGGCTGAGGCAGGAGAATACCTTGAACCTGGGAGGTGGAGGTTGCAGTGAGCTGAGATTGCACCACTGCATGCCAGCCTGGGCCACAGTGAGACTCTGTCTCAAGAAAAAGAAAAAAAAAGTGACTACAGTATCTCCTGAGTAATTAATCTGAAATCCTCTGTTGGAGAGAGACGCTTGAAATTATGAATAAAGGATAGGTTTGGGATTTTAGAGTATAATTCGGAAGACAGGATTTTAAAAATCTAGGTGGGTTATAAATTCACTGTAAAAAACAAAAAGAAAGTATTTGTCATATCAATTTTAAAATAAAATCCTAGGTGCTCTGCCAAGTGAAATCAATATATAATATTCATGACACTGATATGATTTACCAGGAAGATTTTCATTTTGAAACAAAATTTTAAGTGACTTACTCTGTTGCTATCAAAATTATATAATGACAAAGCACTTCCTGGAAGAATTGGACACAAAGGATTACTCAGAGCTGGGAGGATATACTAGGATAGAACAGGCATAGCAAAAAAGACAGACAAGGGAAAGCATACTGATGACTTCTATGGCAGTGAAGTGGAGAATCTAGATGCTTCCTGAAAAGAAAACATTTGAACTTGAACAAATGTATTTATTTTATTTTATATTTTTAAATTGTATCTCTTTTTTTTTTTTTTGAGACAGGGTCTGGCTCTGTTACCCAAGAGCACAGTGGCACTATCATGGCTCACTGCAGCCTCAAACTTCTGAGCTCAAGCAAATCTCAGCCTCCCAAGCAGCTGGTGCAACTACAAGTGTGCACCACCACACCCAGATAATTTTTTAAATTTTTGTAGAGATGGGGTTTCAATATGTTACCGAGGCTGGTCTTAAACTCCCTCATTTCAAAAGATGTTCTTGCCTCAGCCTCCCAAAGAGCTGGGTTTACAAGTGTGAATCACCACACCCAGCCTTACTTTTTCTTAAATATATATAAACTCCAGGTTTTGGAAGACATACAACTTGTATGAAAGCTGTGTCTGAATTTTAGAGTTCGATTTGTTTGACGCTAACATCCTTATGAAAAAGAGAATCAATATTCCATGTTGGGATGTCAATAAAAAATAGTGAGATGAATATAGGCTCTTAACAAAAGGAACAGATCACAGAAATGTCCTCCAATCCCTATCTTTTCAGTCTTTTGTTGCCTAATCAAACTTTTAAAATAATAAAAGTGTTCAAGTAAAAGCTAATAAATGAAAAGAGTGCTCAAACTTTATAAAAATGTCACCCACATAAACTTTAACATCTGCTTTCATTGTACTCAGTGACAGAGCAAGAAAGAAATTTCTTAATTTTCAAATCAAGCTATACATGTATGACATTCAGCTTTTCCAAGAGTCTAACACATTTGAGTCATTTTAATATTTTATAATAAAGACACTATAATTAATTGAATAATGTCATCTTATCCAAAGCACTGATAAAGGAGGAAATGAAAAGTATATTACCTGCAGTAATCTCCTTGCTTAGCGACCTTGGCCAGGGAGAAAATGCAGTCAATAGTTGCTAGGTGATCCACTGCCTTACACAAGGAGTGATAATGTTCACTGAATTTCCTACAGAAGCAGCAGCAACAACAAAAAGGTGAGCAAACTGATTTCTTAGACCTATAATAGCTCTACAACAAGCAATCACTTTATCAGCTAGTATAAGCATACGGAAGATTAGCAGACATTCCTAACAGTTAAGAGAGATGGAAATTACACCGAACAGCTTTTCTTTTTAATATAATAACTAGATTACTGAGGCTTCTTTTCGTTTTGTTTGGGATGTAATTACACAAATTTAAAACAGCTTCTATGTAAAAATACCAACTATTAAGAACACATCACAGATTTCATCTGATCCTGACATTTGAACTTAGACATAACACAAATATAGCAGTCATTTTTATTTCGTTTCAATAACATCATGAACTACTCATGTGGGTCAGCTTTGCTTCTCCTTCATAGCATCCTCCAAACCTGAAATTACAGTTTCAATACCTTTCTTACACACTAAAATGGAAGCTTCTTGAGAGCAGACTGTCTATCTGATTAACCCCATTGTAGATCTAACAACTAGTTCATAATGTTGTCATAAAATAAACAGTGTAATAAATATTTATTAAAGACAAGGGGAGAGTTACTTTTTTCACTTATCTTCAGTTATCTTATTAGTAAGGCATATAAAACCTAGTTTTAGATTTGTTTTTTAAAAGACAATGGTCATTGCCTCAAGTCTTTGGCTACTTTATAATACCTGTTGATCTAAAAGCTTAAATGACTTTTATTGAACAACTTATTCAGAAAACATACCTGAATATTTTTTTCTTTTTTCTTAAATTATCCCATTATCTCATATTATAGTATTTTACATCAACGTGTGTAATATTGTTCAAATTGTGGACATCTGTGTATAGTGACCAATTGTGGATGTTTGAAGTATACATAATTAAACTACAAAAAGGACCAAAAACTTAAGTTTTTAAGAATGGCCAGTAAAAAGAATCTTTTTAAGTAAGAGGAAATATATAGCTGAGCTTAAATCTGCCTCCAAGAGAGATTAAGACATTGCTCAATTTAAAAAAATTTTTTAAGTAGGTGGTGATGTCACAAATTCTTAAAAGATTGGAAAACGAGAAAATGTAATAAGTAAACTAACTATAAATAGGTCCAAAAGGAAAGCTGAAAGGAAAACAAACATTTACTAACCAAAGATAATGAAGAGGCCACTATATTTTTTTCTTTACAACAACCATAAAGGTAGGTCTTCATTACCTAAGTTTTACAAATGAAGTTCAGAGAGATAAAGCAGTTAGCCTAAAGCAATTGAACCTAGACTCAAACTGTGCTCTTCCTATCACCCTACCTCACAGTGCAATTTTACAGACTCCTACTGGCATCTTTCCTTATTTTTGTGCATACATAGAAATAAAATAGAAATAAGTTACCTACTTTCTGCATAATATCTGAGTGTAACTTGGATACTCTGTAAAGATGATCCAAAAACAAAGAAAATGATGACCAATGGACAATAAATACCTCTCTTAAAAAACATTTCTCTATTGTAGTGTGGGTTTCAGAAATGTTTAGACTTAGTCTGTTTACTACTGAAATTCAAAAGTTTCTAGAGTGCTTCCTAGTTTGAAAAAGATATCCAGATTAAGCTACTAAAATGAGGGATTGTTCCTATATAATCACTATGACTTTTTAAAACTGTAACTTCTGATTTTTCTATTATTAGAATAAGATATTATACATAAATGACTTTTTCCAGATACTAGAAACAAAATTTTAACTATCCAGCTTCATTTCTGTGTTTTTTGTGAACTATACTTCTTTGCTGAGTGGACAGGACATAATGAATATAACTTATCTATTTCTCACTGAATTAAAGTTCATCAAAACAAATAATATAATTCCCACTAACAGTGTTAGAATCTGTGCAAAACCCCAAACACAAAAGGGACAGGCCCCTGGCATCAGACAGGCAGCCCTTAGTCACTACTTTAAAATGTGGAGGGAAGTGGAGATGGTTAATGGTTCCAGGAAAAAAAAAAAAAAAAAAAAAATAGAAAGAATGAATAAGACCTATTATTTGATAGCAAAATAGGATGAGTATAATCAATTATAACTTAATTGTATATTTTGAAATGGCTTTTTTTTGTTGTTGAGACAGAATCTCACTCTGTTGCCCAGGTTGGAGGGCGGTGGTACTATCTTGGCTCACTACAACCTCTGCCTCCCGGGTTACAGGGATTTTCCTGCCTCAACCTCCTGAGTAGATGGAACTGCAGGCTCACACTATCACACCCAGCTAATTTTTGTATTTTTTAGTAGAGACAGGGTTTCACCATATTGGCCGCTGGTCTCTTGACCTCATGATCCTCCCACCTCCACCTCCCAAAGTGCTGGACTTACAGGCCTGAGCCACCAGGCCTGACCTGGAATGGTTTAAAGAAGGTAATTGGATTGTTTGTAACCCAAAGTATAATAGCTTGAGGGGATGAATACCCCATTCTCTGGGACATGCTTATTTCACATTGAGTGCCTGTATCAAAACATCTCATGTACCCACAAACATTTAAAAAAATAATTAAATAAAATACTCCCTAGTTTTGAAGATGGTATATGTTGCACTCACCTAACTGTCCTGGGTGTTTAGAGTCAGAGCCACCCTAAACCCTGAGTGGTTGTTCACTGACTTTGCCTTGTTATTTATTCTTTATTATTATCATTTTGAGATGTAGTAGTCAAGCTCTTTCACCCAGGCTGAAGTGTAATGACACGATTTCAGCTCACTACAACCTCCACCTCCCAGCTTCCAGTGATTCTCCTGCCTAGTAACTGAGATAAAAGGCGTGTACCACCGTGTCCAGAGAATTTTTGTATTTTTAGTAAAGATGGGGCTTCCCCATGCTGGCCAGGCTGGTCTTGAACTCTTGGCCTCAAGCAGTCCACCTGCCTCAGCCTCCCAAAGTGCTGGGATTACAGGTATGAGCCACTGCACCTGGCAATGGCTTCAACTTTAGATCTGACCACTCATTGCCCTCTTGTACTGTGGTGTCTGCTGTGTCTGTTCTAATTTCTAACCCATCTGGTCCTCCTATCTAGCAACCCTCTCATTTGCCAGAAAGCAGCCACAGTTGGTGTTCCTTCCCTTGCCTCTCTGGACATAAGTATCAAAGCTTTGGCACTAACAAATGGTCAGGTTTTCTTTCTCACTCTCCTTCCTTCCTTCTCAGGTCCTGCCCAGGTCCTCAAGACCCTAATTTGCTACTACTCAGTAGCCTGACTTGAGGGTAACTGTCCCTGATGACCTAATTTTTAAGATGAAAGTGAGATAACATAGCTCTTAGTAGGTCCCATTTCAGTTAAAACAACAAAAAAGCAAAGAGGGATAAAGTAATTAATTTGATATAAACAACAATGCTCTTTCTAATGTCAATGGTAAAAATAAGATGTGAATAAAACGAAAAATTATCATAAACCTTTAACATCATCATAATTTTTTTTTTTTTTTTGAGACGAAGTCTTGCTCTGTCGTCAGGCTGGAATGCAGTGGCGCAATCTTGGCTCACTGCAACCTCCACCTTGTTCAACCAATTCTCCTGCCTCAGCCTCCCGAGTAACTGGGGCTAAAGGCATGCATACCACGCCCATTTAACTTTTGTATTTTTAGTCGAGATGGCATTTCACCATGTTGGCCAGGATGGCCTTGATCTCTTGACCTTGTAATCAGCCTGCCTCAGCGTCCCAAAGTGCTGGGATTACAGGCATGAGCCACTGTGTTTGGCCCAACATCAACATAACTCTTAAGGAAGCTTTGTTTGGGTTAGGAGATCGAGACCATCCTGGCCAACATGGTGAAACCCTGTCTCTACTAAAAATACAAAAATTACCCAGGTGTGGTGGTGTGTGCCTGTATTCCCTGCTACTCAGGAGGCTGAGGCAGGAGAATCGCTTGAACCCAGGAGGGGGAGGCTGCAGTGAGCTGAGATAGGGCCACTGCACTCCAGCCTGGGTGACAGAGCCAGACTGTCTCAAAAAAAGCGGCAGCAGCTTTGTTTGACTTCTTGGTCTTTGTCCATTTGATACACTTTGCCAAACTTCAAAGAGATTATTTATACTTAGAAAAATAATAAGCTGAAAAATGGTCAATGCAAATAATAATGTGATAGACTGTGTTTACAGCATAGTAAGCAATTTTATCACTATGCTACCAACCAACTTAAGGATGAAGTCAAGGCACTATGATTTAATCTCTGGTCGAAAGATACTGCTGGGCCCATGGGAAGCAGATGAAGACACTTGGGTTCTAAAGCTGTTAATGATGACTAGAGAAGGTTACCATCTCTATGATATCTGATATTATGCTCAATGATATCTGAAGTTAATAAAAGTTGAAAATATTTTATTTTTTATTTGCAAATGAATATCTACAGTTTTTTATTATATGATGTTACAATTCAATGTTTACAGAATTTGCAATTGAGACGACTTTTGAATATCCACAGTCCATCTTCTAGAATGAAAAAAAAAGAGAGACATGTTTTAAGGGAGAATTTAATCCACAGCAGTGTCTACAGCCTTAATTTCTGGTAACATTTTGATAAAAAGTAATATGAGTAATGCACAACAATTAGTACCACAGCAAGTGACAAATAAATTTGTAATGCTGGTATTTAATCCTCTGATGTCAGGTTCACGGAAGTTAATCATTTTTTTAATGATATCATAGTCACACCATCTGGCACCTCAATAAATAGTGTACATAACAATCAATACTGCACTCAACTGGGGGCTCTAGCTGCAAATGCTCCAAATTTTCAGCCAATATTCTTTTTTTGGATACAAACTTTTTTTTTTTTTTTTTTTTTTGAGACATAGTCTCACTCTGTCACCCAGCCTGGAGTGCAATGGTGGTATCTCAGCTCACTGCACTCTCCGCATCCTGGGTTCAAACGATTCTCCTGCCTCAGACTCCTGGATAAAAACTTTAATACATTTTTCCTATTTTGAAAGTAGTATATGTACAATATAGAAACTTCTGAAATCACGTACAGTCATCCCTCAGTATCTACAGAGGATTAGTTCTAGGACCCCCTCCACATGCCCAAATCCAATATGATCAAATCTCTTACATAAAATGATACAGTATTTGCATACAACCTATGTATACCCTCCCATATACTTTAAATCATCTCTAGATTACTTACACTATGTAATACAATGTAAATGCTACAAATAAATAGCAGTTATACTGTACTGTTTAGGAAATAATGACAAGGAGAAAAAAAGCCTGTATGTGTTCAATATAGATGTTACCATCCTTTTCATTCCTCGAATATTTTCAACCTGCAGTTGATTAAATCCATGGATGCAGAACCCACAGATACAGAGAGCCGACTGCATTTGCAAAGTAAAGAAATTAAAATCACCAGTAACCTCTAGAAATAATTAGTTAAATGTTTTGAGTCTATACATATAATATATATGTTCATATGTGTATATGGATAGATATTTCTCCAAAGATATACACATGGTCAATAAGTATATTAGGAATACAGTAAGTATATATATTTAATCTTTATAAATATAAAAGTTTGTATGCTGCCGGGCGCAGTGGCTCAAGCCTGTAATCCCAGCACTTTGGGAGGTTGAGGCGGGTGAATCACGAGGTCGAGAGATCGAGACCATCCTGGTCAATATGGTGAAACCCCGTCTCTACTAAAAATACAAAAAATTAGCTGGGCATGGTGGCGCGTGCCTGTAATCCCAGCTACTCAGGAGGCTGAGGCAGGAGAATTGCCTGAACCCAGGAGGCGGAGGTTGCGGTGAGCCGAGATCACGCCATTGCACTCCAGCCTGGGTAACAAGAGTGAAAACTCTGTTTCAAAAAAAAAAAAAAAAAAGTTTGTATGCTATGCATTACGTGAATATACACACAAAAAACTGTATCATAGTTTGACTGTTTTACATAATTTTCTTCACTTAGTAATTAGAATATCACATTCTTCTGTGATGTTATATTTACTGTTAGCTCACTCTTCACAACTCTCAATTACAGCCGAGGGATGACATAATAAAAACTCCTGGGTCAACCTAGTAGAATGCCCAGTCAGAAGGCTGATGCAGTAAGAATGGTTTGAGTTAACAGTGGGCTGTCAGAAGACAACAGAAGAAGGGACAAATCAAAGAGACATCTCAAACGGGGGAAAGACAATCAGAAATTTGATAACAGGTTGGGCACGGTGGCTGGCACCTATAATCTCAGCACTTTGGGAGGCTGAGGCGGGCAAATCACTTGAGCCCAAGAGTTTGAGACCAGGCTGGGCAACATAGAGAAACCCTGTCTCTACAAAAACGCTTAAAAATTAGCCAGGTGTGGTGGTGCATGCCTGTGGTCCCAGCTACTTGGGAGGCTGTGGCAGGAGAACTGATTGAACGTGGTGGAGGTTGCAGTGAGCCAAGATTGCACCACTGCATTCCAGCCTGACAACAGAGCAAGACTTCGTCTCAAAAAGAAAAAAAAAGAATTTTATAACAAATAAAAGGACCAAAGGGAAGATAAATAACACCAAGATGATTAGCCTGGGATACCTGAACTTTCCTGAGTCTGGAATAATGACAGAGAGAATAGAAGCCAGATCTATGAAATTATGTATGGTCTGAATGGAATGAACATGCAATTACCTCACCAAATCCCAGGACCCTTCTAGAATGTGAGTCCTTGAAGATTGAAAGGTGTAATTTTAGTTCAATTGTCACATTTTCAGTGGTAATACTAAGGAAAAAGTCAGGAGAACTGAAAGACTCAAAGGTCCTGAAAACCCTTAAAATGGAAAATTCAAAGTGAAATAGAAAAGAAACTGATAGGCCAGGCGCGGTGGCTCAAGCCTGTAATCCCAGCACTTTAGTAGGCTGAGGCGGGTGGATCACGAGGTCAAGAGATCGAGACCATCCTGGTCAATATGGTGAAACCCCGTTTCTACTAAAAATACAAAAAAGTAGCTGGGCATGGTGGCATATGCCTGTAATCCGAGCTACTCAGGAGGCTGAGGCAGGAGAATTGCCTGAACCCAGGAGGCAGAGGTTGCAGTGAGCCGAGATCGCGCCATTGCACTCCAGCCTGGGTAACAAGAGAGAAACTCTGTCTCAAAAAAAAAAAAAAAAAAAAAAGAAAAGAAAAGAAACTGATAAGACAAAATCTGTATCTCTGCATTCAATATTCTGAGTAAAGATAATCTCAAATGATTTAAGTAAATTGGAATTTCTTCCTAGTCTTATAATTTGACACTCCTCAGGTCAAAAAGATTGGCACCAACTTACTACCTTGTAAAAATTCTCACATATCTGTCTCGTTTTTTTTAACTTATCAGGTTGATTACTTGAAATGCAATAAAACTCTCTGAAGGACATCACTGAATTTTTACTGTTTAAAGTTTTATTTATTTATTTGAGACAGTCACACTCTGTTGCCGAGGCTGGAGTGCAGAGGCACAGTCTCAGCTCACTGCAACCTCTGCCTCCCAGGTTCCAGCAATTATTGTGCCTCAGCTTCTCTAGTTAGATGGGATTACAGGCACACACCATCATGCCTGGCTAATTTTTGTATTTTTAGTAGACAGGGTTTCACCATGTTGTCCAGGCTGGTCTTGAACTCTGGTCTCAAGTGATCTGCCCACCACAGCTTTCCAAAGTGCTGGGATTACAGGTGTGAGCCACTGTGTCTGGACTGTTTACGTTTTAAAGTGAGACTAGTAGAGATGCATTTAGACTGATGCCTGTGGGCTCACCGTGGGCAGGCTGGCAAAGGCTACACACCTGGCTGACTGATGGCTGGGGCTGAATCTTGACTCCAACCCTACCCTTGGAAGATTAGCTTCTTAATTCTGCATCTCACCTTATTCATTTGTAAGTTGGGTGTGATACTTAGCTTCATAGGCCTAATGTGACACATAATAAGTTTATCTATAAAGTACTTAGGCCAGTGGTGGCCTAGAGCTGGCTCCTATGGACTCATGAAAAACAACTGTGTACATCTCTTCCCAACTCCAATCCACTGGTGGCTTGAAATCAGCCCTGGTGAGAATGTTTACACTTCAGAAATCAGCAAATTCTACAAACATGACTGTTCTTCCAAAGAGCTGGCTGTTAATCATTCGCCAGCACACCATCACTTAAAACTGCCAATATGAACACATGACTATCAATAAATCCAGAATGTGAGACATTCTTTGAGACAACGGCAAGGACTCTTCAAACACCATAGTATAAAAATAAAAAAGGGTGGCAGAAGATTCTAGGTTCAAATAGACTAAAGAAGCATAATTACCGGCTGGGCGCGATGGCTCAAGCCTGTAATCCCAGCACTTTGGGAGGCCGAGGCGGGTGGATCACAAGGTCAAGAGATCGAGACCATCCCGGTCAACATGGTGAAACCCCGTCTCTACTAAAAATACAAAAAATTAGCTGGGTATGGTGGCGCGTGCCTGTAGTCCCAGCTACTCAGGAGGCTGAGGCAGGAGAATTGCTTGAACCCAGGAGGCGGAGGTTGCGGTGAGCCGAGATCGCGCCATTGCACTCCAGCCTGGGTAACAAGAGCGAAACTCCGTC
Organism: Saimiri boliviensis; assembly: GCF_048565385.1. NCBI lineage: Eukaryota > Metazoa > Chordata > Mammalia > Primates > Cebidae > Saimiri > Saimiri boliviensis. Next base: position 228,435,018 of record NC_133449.1, read on the forward strand.
TCAAAAAAAAAAAAAAAGAAGCATAATTACCAAATGCAACATGTAAATGTTGATTAGGTCTTTCATTTAAAAATCTAAAGGAGGGGACACTGAGAAAATTCAAGGAATTCAAATACATTCATAAGTTAATGTTAATTTTTCTTAGACATAATAATGGTGTTATAATTATATAGTAGGAGGTCCTTATTTTTAAAGACATAGGGTATTTAGGGGTAAAGTGTTATGATGTCTAAAACTTACTTTCAAATGGTTCAGGAAAAAAAATACACGAGAGATAAAATACACGAGAGATAAAAAACAAATGTGGTAAATGCTAACATGTGATAAACTTAGGTGGTCATTTTAACTTTCAATAGATTTTAAGAATTTCTTTCAGGCCAGGTGCAGTAGCTCATGCCTGTAATCTCAGCACTTTGGGAGGCCGAGGCAGGTGGATCACTTGAGTTCAGTAGTTTGAGACTAGCCTGGCCAACATGCCCAAACTCTGTCTCTACTAAAAAAATTAGCTGGGTGTGGTGGCGGGAGCCTGTAATCCCAGCTACTCAGAAGGTTGAGGCAGGAAGAATTTCTTGAACCTGAGAGGTGGATGTTGCAATGAGCTGAGATTGCACCATGGCACTCCACCCTGGGCAACAGAGTGAGACTCTTTCTCAAAAAAAAAAAAAAAGAAATAAAAGAAATAAAATCAGAGAACACGTGTACTCAACTATTTCATGGTGGGCCACAAGCTGTAATCTCTATTTTCTCTTTGATAAAAAGACTTTTCCAGTCTGTTTCTAAAAGTAAAAAGTCAGATTATATTTTTCATTGTCAACTCACTCTAGAAAATCAAGCCATTCAGCACTGCAGTCAAGGACTAGCTGCTCCCGGAGCTGATTCAAATGTCTGTAATTTTCTACAATAAAAGGAGTGTGAAAACGGCTCACAGCTTTTGTGCTAGAAGAGGGGAAAAAACATAAATAGGAAATCAAGGTTAGTAAAAAATTGAAATGCCATCACTTTAGAAAATTAAAGTAGTTATTTATTATTCTCTGATGAACCTTGAAAGTAAACAGCTGTAAACAGAGGAACATTCTTTAATTATGGTCCTGAACTCTACTGATTCCAAAGAATATGTCTTTGCTCAGGAAGTCTTTCTAAATGCATTTCAAATTATATCCATATGGCAAAGTCAGAGTTTAAAATTTTTATTTCATAGGCAAAAAGCTTTTTTCTTTAAATTATACTAAGTGAGAATGCTTTTTTAAAAAGATAAGAAGCAAATATGGTAAAAGAAAGTATGACAGAGCTGGGAGGTAGATACATTGGTGAAGGTTATATTATTCTTTGTTTTATGGACTTTTCTGTATGATTAAAGTATTCCAATGAAAAAAGAAAAATAAAAAGCATTACAAACAATAGCAATGCATTAATTCAGGAGGCAATTAAAAAAGAGATCTTTAGGATACTGTGATCTGTGCAGATTCATAGTGGCCTTGGATGGCAGAAAATACCAAATGCTCCCCATCTGGGCTTGAGTATCATCTCTGCTCTCCATTCAGTAGCTGCAGAGCACAACAGAGGATGTCATGGATCCCCAGTCAGAGAAGCCAGGTTGAGGCTCTGGTCCTGCAACTTACTTACTAGCTACGTCATTTCAGGCAAATGGAACAGACCTTCTCTAAATATCACTTTCCTCATCTATGAAATAGGGATAATAGTATCTACCTCATAGGTAGTGTTGAGAGGATCAAACAGATAGCACTTAGGAAAGCACCTATATGTATTCAATAAAACTAGTTGTTTTGTGGTGGTGGTGGTTGCCATTGCCCTTAATGCTGTCATTATGATGATAAGTCTTCAAAAAGAAAAGGTCAAGGTGTCTGGTCTTTGTTTGCTCCTCCACTCTTATAATACACTGCTGCACTTTAATTTGCCAACTTGCTGAATTAGGGGTGGGCCTTTTGCAATCAAAATCTGACTGCCGATGTTCTAACTCATCTCTGTCAAAGCCCTATGGTTGAACAGATAAATTGCAATGAACCTTTCTAAAACCATCTTATCTGTTGATTCAATTTACATTATTGAACATTCAAAAGATGGTGACACTGATTTACGCCTTGCTTGTTGCTTTTAAATTACATCATCTAGACTTCTATGCCAACACATTTATCAAAGCTTTCTCTTCTGGCAAAACTCATTTAGTGAGACATTTTGGTTATTGTTGTAGATAGACTAACATGGTTTTTGGCAATTTCTCTTCATAAAGCATATTTCATTCATTAGCTGTGATATAGGACAAAAATAGATAAAGGAAAGAATGCCTGCAAAGAGAGAAAACAACATCCCTAGAATCAACAATACCCAAATCTAACGTATACCTTCTGGTAGCATTTAACAAAAAAATAATGGTATTAGTGTGAAAGAAATGCATGCCTGTGCCTTCAACATTTGATAATGTGGTAATGGATAATGAACATTTTCTTTTTAAGTTAAAATAATGAATTACAGGCTGGGCATGGTGGCTCACGCCTATAATCCCAGCACTCTGGGAGGCCGAGTAGGGTAGATCACAAGGGATCACAAGGTCAGGAGTTCAAGACCAGCCTGGCCTACACGGTGAAACCCTGTCTCTACCAAAAAAAAAAAAAAAAAAAAAAAAAAAAGCAAAAATCAGCCTGACATGGTGGCATGTGTCTGTAATCCCAGCTACTTGGGAGGCTCAAGCAGGAGAACTGCTTAAACCCTGGAGGCAGAGGTTGCAATGAGCTGAGATCATGCCACTGCACTCCAGCCTGGGCTACAGAGCAAGACTGTGGCTTAAATAAATAAATAAATGGGAGGCTGAGGCAGGTGGAATACTTGAGTTTGAGACCAGCCTGGCCAACATGGTGAAACATGATCTCTACTAAATATACCAAAAAAATTAGCCAGCCTTAGTGGTGGGCACCTGTAATCACAGCTATTTGGGAGGCTGAGGCAGGAGAATCACTAGAACCCTGGAGGCAGAGGTTGCAGTGAGCCAAGATCACACCATTGCACTCCAGCCTGGGTGACGAAAAGAGACTACTCAAAAAAAATAATAACAATAATATAATAATAAATTAACAATCATTCACACATTATGTCAAAATTTCCCTTCATCCTTAAAACAGAATGCCCATACACTATTACCAGCTACCAGTCCCTCTTCTACCACCTTAGGCAAATGTACCATTTGCATCTTGTTTGTGCAACTTACTGGTAACAGTACTAATAAATATTCCATAAAGAATACTACTCACAGGTGTATATACTTCCCTAAGACCTTGTCTTTAAATGAGTCCCCTCTTGAGGATTAATGTCTAACCAAGGACAAAAGGCAGAGTCTCAATGTAGTTCTCTAAATTTGTTTTTGATTAATTTATTTTTATCAATTCATGATCTGGGTTACCAAAAAAAGATGTAAAGATTTATAATAATTATGTGCCAAGGAAGGCATTAAGAATAAAGAGATGTGGAGCTCAGTGAGGTAGAAAATGAAATTGCAGCTTCTTAAAAGAAATGTCAGGCATAGCATTCATCATGAAGTACAAGCAACTAAATTAATCTTAAAACTGAAAGTTCCTCAACTTTTCTTTCATGTGTACCCTGTGCTGTAAGATAAAATAATTTACAAAACAAGAAAACAAATGTGAAAAATAAGATACTCTTATGAAACATGTTTTAAAATCAATGAGAAAGAGTTAAAAATAATGATCTCCTTGGTTAAAAGTTCCATAACAAAGGGCCAGACTCGGTGGCTTACATCTGTAATGCCAGCACTTTGGGAGGTCAAGGTAGATCACCTGAGGTCAGGAGTTAAAGACCAGTCTGATAACAGAGTGAAAACCCATCTCTACTAAAAATACAAAAACTAACTGGGCATGGTGGGGCACACCTGTGGTCCCAGCTACTAGGGAGGCTGCGGCATGAGAATCCCTTGAACCAGGGAGGCAGAGGTTGCAGTGAGCTGAGATTGCACCACTACACTCCAGCCTGGGCCACAGAACAAGACTACAAAAAATCAAAAAGTTCCATGAGAAGAAAAAAATAAAAAGAATTGCTTTTAGTTTCAAGAATGTGGTTACTATCAGTCCAGTAGCACGTAGATACACAGATGTCATTAAAATTCATTATAAGTAAAAAACTTATTTTAAACCTACCTTCCAACCTTTACCCAATCAGTTGGTATACAAGATACAGCAGAGTTCTTTATTTCAATCATAAACTAAAACAAATACAAATAAACAGATGTTTAAATGAATAACCATTATATATTTTAAAGCATTCCTCAAATTGTGGTATAACAATTTATTATATATTGTTCTAAACACTCGAAATAAACCCAGCATTGTTTTTCAGACTGTATATATGTCAAAAAAGACAAACATTAATTAAAGGTTCAATACTTGGGACAAAGTCCAATTTGTATTGCGCAAAACATCGTAATATGTAGGCTTTCATATATCTAATATTGTTAGATATGTACTCTGAATGACGGCTTTTTCATTAACAAACTCTTTCATTTATTCTCACTTATCTTAAGAATTCTATTACTCAGAAAAGATTGAATTTCTAAGTATATAAAATTTTAAAATATTCAATTACTAGATGTTACACCGGTTTGAGATATGATCCTCCCCTATTCTGAACAAAGAGGATTTTTAAATAGTTTTTATCCAAGGAACCTAAATCCTCTAAAATTATTTTCATAGGAAAGTACTGACTTCTCCACCTACAAAGAGAGGAAAATATTTCTTCCCATATGAGACTTTTCTTTACGTTTCTGCTTATATGAACCAAAATATCTTTTTAAAAAAGTTTTTGTGGGCACATGGTAGTTGTATATATTTACTGGTTATATGAGATATTTTGATACAGGCATACAATGCATAATAATCACATCAGGGTAAACGGGGTATCCATCACTTCAAACATTTATCTTTTGTGCTACAAATAATCCAATTATACTCAATTAGTTATTTTAAAATCTACAATTAAATTATTACTGATTATAATTTCCCTATTGTACTATCAATACTAGGTTTTACTCATTCTTTCTGTATTTCGTATCTATTAACCGTCCCCTCATCCCCCCCACCCCCACTACCATTGCCAGTTTCTAGTAAACATCATTCTATTCTATATCTCCATGAGTTCAATTGTTTTAATTTTTAGCTCCCACAAATAAGTAAGAAAATGCAAAGTTTGTCTTTCTGCACCTGGCTTATTTCCCTTAACATAATGACCTCCAACATCCACGCACGTTGTTGCAAATGACAGGATCTCATTCCCTTTTTTTGGCTGAATAGTACTTCATTGTGTCTATGTACCACATTTTCTTTACCCACTCGTCTGTTGATGGACACTAAGTTTGTTTTCAAATCTTGGCTATTGTGAATAGTACTACAATAAACACAGCAGTGCAGATACCTCTTCAATATACTGATTTTCTTTCTTTTGGGTATATACCTAGCAGTGGGATTGCTGGATCATATAGTAGCTCTTTTTTTTTTTTTTTTTGAGGGACCTCCAAACTGTTCTCCATAGTGGTGGTAGTGGTATTAATTAGCATTCCTACCAACAGTGTATGAGAGTTTCCTTTTCTCCACATCCCCACCAACATTTGTTATTGCCTGTCTTTTGGATAAAAGCCATTTTAACTGAGGTGAGATAATATCTCATTGCCATTTTAATTTACATTCTTAATATCTTTATAGATCCAACTGTGCCCTGTAAGTATGGTTCTCTGAAATCAGCCAGGAAGCAACTGAAGTTCTTCTATCACACCATTCATTTTTAGCATTAGTTACATATTATCTCTTCTCAGTGTGCTCTCATTCCTGTATTATTAGTCAAATTCAGGCCAGGTACGGTGGTTCACACCAATAATCCCAGCACTTTGGGAGACTGAGGCAGATGGATTACCTGAGGTCAGGAATTCAAGACCAGCCTGGCAAACACGGTGAAACCCCGTCTCTACTAGTAATACAAAAATTAGCTAGGCATGGTAGCAGACACTTGTAATCCCAGCTACTTGGGAGGCTGGCGCAAGAGAATCTCATGAACCCAGGAAGCGGAGATTGCAGTGAGCAGCGATCGCGCCACTGCACTCCAGCCTGGGCCACGGAGCGAGACTCTGTCTCAAAAAACAAAAACAAGAACAAAAACAAAAACACAAAATAAATGTTTCATTTAAATACATTTCTGAAAACCTATTTTGAACAGAATGGAACCCAGAAACTCTGGTTGTAGTTTTGAGATGGCTATGAGAACTTTTTCACATTTATCAGTTTCATTATATGCTTATAACTGCAGGTATTTATAATGTTCATATTAATAATAGTATCAATATGGTTCTTCAGTTTATTTTTCCCATTAATAGAAACACTGTAGCTTTTACATTAATTATATTAAGAATCAGTGGCTAATTTAAAAAATTTTCATCCTTACAAAAATGTTTGGAACTAGCGATGTCCTCATGTATAGAGAAGAATTAATATAGTTTCAAATCTGCCACACCTACTTAAATAGTTAAGAGTGAAGATTCTAAAAAAGTCTCCTTTGGCTACAAAAGTAATTTTTGAAAAACCACAAAAAATATTATTAATGGGAAAAACAAAACCACTTTTAAACTATGCTAAATAATTCTGCTATTTTAAAGTGTTCTATCAAAAGAGATGTTGGCCTTTTTATAAAATAATTCTGGAAAGAGCTATGCTAAAGGGAAACAGCAAAACTCAGCAATAGATTGACTGGATCACTGATATATGGGAAGGACACATCCAGATGCATAATGACTAACACAGAGCTCCACAGGAGTTACCACCTAAGGGATGGTGGACATTTTGAACAAGGAGCGCCTTGGGAATAGTTTGGACCATAACTATTCAATCTGTACATATCAAAGTTCTACTCTAGGGACCACAATTGCTATAGCAGGCCACATACACAGAGCCAATACAAGGAGGAAAACAGTGAGAGTCAGAAAGGTGCAAGTTAAACACCTTTGGTCATGCCCTCAGACAAAGCCTGGTCCTTGGACTCATCCTCAATGTCCTTTTTCCTCACTCAGCAGTCCTCGGGATTTCAGCCTGGGCTCCTCCTCGGAGCTGTCATCTGCTAGCTTTTCTTCTGTTCTATGCTGACAATAGGATATAAAATTTTTTCTCCAGCTATTCTTTTCTTCAAACATTCTAAGAATGAGAATAAGCAGGTAGGCCTTTGGTTTAAGAATTATATTACTAAAGAAAACTAACACGGAAAAACAGCATACATTCCAGTAATCTTAGAAAGCTCTTACAGCAACTTTTCCTGTTCTACAGTTTCTGACTTTGTTTCTTAGGTGTTGATTTGAGTAGTCTGCCTTGATTCATTATAGCAATCTCTCATATTCTTCTCCTGGGACCCAATTCTGTCTCAGTTAAATGTCAGATATTGTTACTCAATCTATATAGCCTGTGGTATCACTGGGCTGGCAACATTGCTAGGTTTGCTGAAATTCTTAACTCACTCCAGAAACTGTTGTTTTCTCCAGCACCACACTTAACCCATTCCTCCACCCCCATCATTTCATACTCTCTTCCTTTTTTTTTTTTTTTTTTTTTTTTTGAGACAGAGTCTTGTTCTGTTGCCAGGCGCCAGGCTGGAGTGCTGTGGCGTGATCTCAGCTCACTGCAACCTCCACCTCCTGGGTTCAAGCAATTCTCCTGCCTCTGCCTCCTGAGTAGCTTGGACTACAGATGAGCGCCACCGTAACCAGCTAATTTTGTATTTTAGTAGAGATGGGGGTCTCACCATATTGGCCAGGATGGTCTTGATCTCTTGACCTCATGATTCGCCCGCCTCGGCCTCCCAAAGATCTGGAATTACAGGCGTGAGCCACTGTGCCTGGCCTCTCTTTCTCTTAATAATTTAAGAAGTACTTAGATTTAACAGATTTTTTTCCACATTTTAAACATAGTAAACAGATATCTGGATATGCTGCATGCTGTCAATTAATAAAACTTTTTTTTTTTTTTTTTTTTTTGAGATGGAGTTTCACTCTTGTTACCCAGGCTGGAGTGCAATGGCGCGATCTCGGCTCACCACAACCTCCGCCTCCTGGGTTCAAGCAATTCTCCTGCCTCAGCCTCCTGGGTAGCTGGGATTACAGGCACGCGCCACCATGCCCAGCTAATTTTTTTTGTATTTTTAGTAGAGACGGGGTTTCACCATGTTGACCAGGATGGTCTCGATCTCTTGACCTCGTGATCCACCCGCCTCAGCCTCCCAAAGTGCTGGGATTACAGGCTTGAGCCACCGCGCTCGGCCTCAATAAAACTCTTTCTAAAGATTTTTTTCAATATCTTTTTTTCCTTAAAAATAATAATAATACTTATTAGTACTACCCCCAATCTAAATGTTGCCCCATTTCCATTCCATATTTGATTCAAGGTTAAAAGATAATTGGCCTATATTCATAAAATATGATAAAGGCTGTTACAGAAACAGTACACTCTGCAAACTTCTGTTTTCATTACATACGTACATAATATTCATACACATATGCATTCATTATTATGTAATAATACATAATAATGTGTGTATATTACTACATAAAATATAGTTTCTGCTTTTATTAATTCCTTCTAAGCCAATAATTACATAGTCAGAGACAATAAGGCACCATAAAATAAGGCTTTAATACTCTAATGAGTAACGAAAGCTGGAAACAGAAGTGAAAAATGAATGTTGTCAAAATAACACTGGATTGTGGCACATTTACTAATTTTAGTAAAAATAACAAGATCCACAAGATTCACATGGATCACATGGGGCTGCTATAATGGATCTTTTAAGGTCATTACAAAACCCATATGCATAGAAATAAAATGTCAGACAGAACAGAAAGGTAAAAAGAAGCACCAATAAATGTAAAATAAGGGTTTTCCACCCTGTCTCCCTCAATTCTAAGAGATAATCATATTTGGTAGAGTCTGTTCCTAGTCATTTAAGTACCTCTAAATAATTTGAGGATACCATCAATCCTGTTTGTTTTTTGTTTGTTTGTTTGTTTGAGATAGGGTTTCACTCTGTTGCCCAGGCTGGAGTACACTGGCACGATCACAGGTCACAGCAACTTTGGCCACCGAGGCTCAAGTGATTCTCTACCTTTGTCTCCCAAGTAGCAGGGACCACAGACAGATGCCACTATGTCTGGCTAATTTTATTTTTATTTTTTAGAGATGATATCTCACTATGTTGTCCAAGCAGGTCTTGAACTCCAGGGCTCAAGTGATCCTCCTGCCTTGGCCTCCCAAAGTGTTGGGATTACAGGTGTGAAACACTGTAGTCGATTTTTTAAAAACAGAATCTGATGAAAACAGTTTTGAATATTTATAATTCCTTTGGTGTTCCAATGAATAGAATCATTAATTTTCAAAATGTTTTATGAAAGCAATTCTGTATTAATGTTCTACTAAAATCCTAGAGAAGATTATTACAAACCAACAAGAATCCCTCCTACTATTAATAATGAAGAAATTTTGTTCCTCAAATTCATCAACTTAACCTAGTAGAGACAAAAGGTAACTGATCTTCCTTTGTAATAATTTTTAATACAATTTGTTGGCCTCCATGCTGTACTTTTTCTTAAACCTCAATGCCACAATCATAATGAATAAGAGATAGTCTACTATCTCTTCTGAATTCCTGTTAATTTTCTCTCATTTTTACTCAAAATGCCAAATGAATCCAGGAATGTCTTTCCAAGACTTGAACTTTATTTTACTTTGAAAACTATGAGCTCTAAAACATCTACATTTTGTCACATAAAATCCATGGTTTTGAGAATCATTTGTGTTAATATTTGGAATTAATAAATGGAGTGAAATACTGATAATATAATTGAAAGACTGGGGTCTGGCAGAATTGGGATGGAATTGTGCTTCTGACCTTGGGTAACTTATCTACTCCAAACCTTGGTTTTCTTTCCAGCAAAACTGGAATGACCCTTTTTGGTATTCTTATAAGAATTAAATAGGATAATATATGTAGGCACCTACCACCATTCTAGACTTTAACAAGTACTTGATAAATAGTAACTGTATTACTATTATTGATTATATGAGTAGCATAAGCATAGCACTTTATGATTAAAAAGCACTTTCATGTATATTAACTTAATTGGTATCCATAATAGTCTTACAACTGAGGTAACTCTTCTATGGTCATACATCATGAAAATGGTAGAACTAGCACTTACACTTAGCTCTCTCCACTGTACACCAGGCAGCCACTTTTCTACTACATGTCTTTTATAAAAGTAACTAAAGCAGTGTTAATCATCTGATTTTAAACCAATAGCCAGAATAGTGGCCTTAGGTCAATTTTCACTTTGCAACGTCATGACTGCATAGTAAAAACGAGAGTTACAATTAAATATTTGGAATTTGTCTGTTCAGACAATAAACATAAGTATAAATATTGTTAAATCATTTTTCTGTTATATAGAGCTCCATGCAGCATTCTGAATGTCTGCTGAGTATAACATCTTAATAGTTTTAGTTCAGAAGACAGGTTGATTTAATGGGTAAATCTATGAAACAGCACAAGACTAATAAACGCTTTAATGAACATCCTCAATTACTGCAGCACTGCTTATTTCAAATAACTATACAATCAACAATCTTTTGGCAAAACACACAAAGCAATGTAAGTATTTAAAAATTTGATTTGAAATTAAGTTCTTCCCCACTAGAAAAATACGTATTTTTTAAAAAATCTTGAATAAAATGCTCACTCTATAGATGTTATCCATAAATTTCCTAATTTGCTATTTTAATAAAACAGAATTTCTCAAACTCCCCCAGGCTGAATCTTCATATTTTATTAAACATAAGATATAGGAGTAGCAAGCCTCAAGACTCAGAATAGGACTGAAAAACACAACCATATTTAAAAGGCATACTTCCTCCTTTTCTGGTTCTCATTCAGACATTACTATTAAACTTTAAACAGAAGTACACATCTCCAAGAAACATATTCTAAACAGTACCATAATTTTATGGAAGACTCACTAAATGTAGTTTCTCACTCTAGATTTGTTTTTTTAGCAGCTATACTCTTTAGGAGGAAGAGCTGCATTTAATCACTGCATGAGCCAATCAACACAGGTGGCCCATTTTGTATCTTTTCATCATCTGTAAAGCAGGGATCAAAGACTAGCTTCTCTTTCCTGGATTTAAAACAAATGAATTCTGTAAGTTGCTACTCATAATAATCGAGATTTCTATAACATAATTTCAACAAATAACACTAAGACACATATAAGATTAGGTTGCATTACTTTCACAAGAGACTAATAAAACACCATCATTAAAATAATTCTTATCAAAACAAGTTATTATAACATATTTCCAAGGAACAAAACAGAAAATTTGAAAAGATAATATATATCCTATCTTCAGATTTTTATTTACATTTTAAAACAGGTTTTCTACTAGAGGAAAACTAATAGAAAACAAAAGTAGGTTTGACATTACCTCCTGTCCTGATACTGTGACATATTGTGCAGAAGGATTTTTTAGTATTTTTCTTATTTCTTGCAAATGTATTCGGATCTTGTCACTAACACCTTGAATTTCATCCTTCCTCTTTTTTATTAAAGGGAAGTCAGAAAGGTCTTTAAATAATTCAGTTTTATCCCCAACTCTAAAAAATCAAAAAATGCAAATGCATATTCAAAGTTTATTAATTAAAGCAGTTATCACTTATTTTTCAAAGTGTGATGAAAGAGGAAAGCACTAGAAGACAGGGAAATGTGGTTCCAATTGTCACTAAGCATTTATGGTTTTTTTTTAACTTTTCTGAGGATGGTCAAAATTACCCTAATATCATTTTGTCCTATAAGTTCATGATTCCCATGGTAAAACCAAGAAATAAACTATTTGTTGTTTGCCTGTGTAGAAAGTAAAGACAAATGTAAATGTCAAATCTTACTTCATTTATATAGAACGTTTTGTGCAATACATTATAAAATAACTACCTTTTAAATGATAACTTTGCTTTTAAAGATTCTAAGTATAAGGCCATCTCTGGAAATACAGGAAATGAGTACAAGATAACATCTAACACTCATTTTGGGGTTAATAAACTTCTACTGCTTAGCTTTGCCTGTGTTTTACCTTTTCATCATCTGATACCTGGGGAAGAACTATATCTGTCCTAGACAAAACTGTCTAAATTTTAGAAAGCAAGTATTCCAGCTGTAATGTAATACTTTTAGGATCCAATCACATTTCTAATGATATGTGTCCTCATGCAACTTCTATTATTAGTCTAGAAAAATTAAGAATCCACAAATCAAATGGCAAATGCGCTGGATTATGTTGACTGCTGAAAAGGAAGAATAGAGAGTCTAGTACTTACTTGGCAGCTTGTTCGTTGAGTATCTTTAGGTAATGCTCTACTGTACTGAGGAGTTCAGGAATTTCTAAAATAATGGTCCGGAGCAAGTCTGACTGAACGTGGGAATTAACAGCAGGTATTATTGCTTGAAATTCTGACTTTAAGTGATACAAGGTTTTGACAATCAAGAAGAACTCTTGGGTAGAACACTGAAAAGAGAAATATTTTTTACCAAAATAGCATAAGATACATGAAAATGAAGTTTAATTAGTGATCTTTTAAAAGTTAGAATCAGAATTAAGGAAAGTTTTAATTTTCTATTAACTAGTTAGTTGAAATAAAATACCGCTGTATTTTCCAAATGAGGTTAAATACTATGTAATATTTTAAAGACATAAAACAATTTTAGCCAGGGAAAACAAAGCCAATTCTTGTTCAGTATTTTTTCATTTTAAAATACATAAACCATATGGCAAAAATATGTTAGACAAGCTAAAAAAAATGTGAATAATAATATCTGTAAGACATAACAGACACAGAGCAAAATTCTCCCAAATATAATGGGCTCTTACAAATTGACATGAAAAAGATGAATAATCCAAAGAACAATGGCTAAACGAACTGAATGTGCAGCTCACAGAAAGAGAATAGCCAGTAGGTACATGATTATCTTCATATATAACTAAAGACAAGCAAATTAAAAATACAGGATAACATTTGTCACTTATCAGAATATCAAAGATTTAAAAGCTTCACAATAACCACGTAACAGGATGCAAAAAAAAAAAAAAAGACTTTTATATACTATTAGCAGAGGACTAATCCTTTTGAGAAACAACTGGCATGTCTTCATAATTAAAAAATGCATATAACTCTTTGAATAAGCATCACTTTAAATAATTTATCTAAAAACAGGCTTTAACAAATAGTGAAAAGTATGTGTCTGAATATTCATAGCAGCACTGCTTATACTAAAAAGATGAATAAGAAATAAATATCCATCAATTGGGATCTTATTAGAAAAAACTCATGCAATGTAATACTATGAAAAAGCTAAAATAATTAAGATCTGTTTGTACCAGCACAGAACTCTGTAATTTCAACATATAATGAATATACACAGTATGTTTACATCATATACCATATATGTATATATTTTTATGTATTTACATGGTAACACTTTGTGATTTTTTATTTTTTATTTTTTATTTTTTTTGAGATGGAATTTCGCTCTTGTTACCCTGGCTGGAGTGCAATGGCGTGATCTCGGCTCACCACAACCTCCGCCTCCTGGGTTCAGGCAATTCTCCTGCCTCAGCCTCCTGAGTAGCTGGGATTACAGGCACGCACCACCATGCCCAGCTAATTTTTTGTATTTTTAGTAGAGACGGGGTTTCACCATGTTGACCAGGATGGTCTCGATCTCTTGACCTCGTGATCCACCCGCCTCAGCCTCCCAAAGTGCTGGGATTACAGGCGTGAGCCACTGCGCCCGGCCCACTTTGTGATTTTTTAAATGAGATGCATTATTCAATATAAATAAAAAATATAAATATCAATAAATATTTTAGGAGCTAACATATGTGACTTACTTTGGTTACCTCTGGGTATCAGGTATGAAAGAGTGGCAGAGGGAAACTTTTTACCTGTTATTTTATACCCTTGCATACTACTATAGTATTTTTTTTCTTTTTTTTTAACATGAACATAAATAATTTTTACATTGTAGCTTCTGATAAGCAGAGTCGGTTAAACACATGCATCTAATTTCTCTCCATCTTGAAACGACAGTTAAGAGATTATTTTATTTTATTTTTTTTGAGATGGAGTTTCACTCTTGTTACCCAGGCTGGAGTGCAATGGTGCGATCTCGGCTCACCGCAACCTCTGCCTCCTGGGTTCAGGCAATTCTCCTGCCTCAGCCTCCTGAGTAGCTGGGATTACAGGCACGCGCCACCATGCCCAGCTAATTTTTTTGTATTTTTAGTAGAGACGGGGTTTCACCATGTTGACCAGGATGGTCTTGATCTCTTGACCTCGTGATCCACTCGCCTCGGCCTCCCAAAGTGCTGGGATTACAGGCTTGAGCCACTGCGCCCAGCCTCAAGAGACTATTTTCAAAGGCATAAAACCACACTAGAAAAGATGACAACAGCAACAATATGTTAGAAGCTATAAAGTAAACAGATAAATAGAAATTGACTTAAAAGACTCAAGGTACCTGAGTTTTAAACTGTCCTTAAGGAAAACTGAAACACAGTTTACATCAAGAATCCAAAAAGACTTGTTTATCAGTTCAGATTGTGCCCTGCTAGAGAACTTCTAAACATATTAATATCTTCCATGAAACAGAAGATATTACAACCATGAAACAAGATGCTACTTTTAAAAAGAAAAAACCTTTGGAGAACGAGAAAACAAAAATTCTTGGAAATTAAAGTATAACAGTAGAAATGAAAAAATCAACAGAAGAGGTAGTAAAGATAATAAAGTCGGCTAAAACTTAGAATTTTATACCCATCCAAACTAGCAATCAAATGTGAAGGTAGTAACAACAATTTAAAAAAAAAAAAACACTTCGAGACATGAATGTTTTAAAAGATTTACTTCCAACATGTTTCCTCAGAAAGGTTCCAGAGGATATACTCCACCAAAATGAAGGAATAAACTAAGAGGAAGACATAGAATGTAGAAGACAAAAAATTCAACTCAAAAGAAGTAAAGGGAATCTAAGATAGTACTGCACAACAGATATGAGGACAACCAGTCCATAATGGATCAAGTCAGAAGGCTCTGGAAGACAATTCAAGAATATAAAACGGACACAATATTGGCTGAAAAGAAATGTCTTGAGATGAGAAAACAATTTAAGAGTAAAGTAATAAGGCACATAATAAGTAGTATAGATGAAACAGATTAAGGCTAGAAACATATTCAAAAAGGTAACTATCAACCACAAAGGGTTAAATAAACCATACAAAAAAATAAGAAGCTAGGTCCAACTGAGCAAATGTTGAGTTCTAAGTGTATCGTAAGGCAACTTTTCTCCAGAAAAACCTCCTTCCCATCCCATACAGGAAGCTGGACTGTGTACATAAATGTGAACCCTGGAAGCTTTCTGGCCACTAGTCAATTAATGATACCTTTTAACAAAAAGCAAAGGACTAAACATAAATATTTTCAATATAATTTTGAATATTATCCTCTTGTAATTATTGTAATCCCAAGAAAAGGATTAATTTTACAAGCTGAGATACAATGTAAAGTCGGCAACAGAAGCAGGGTGAAAACCAGTAGTGCTTTACAATCACATTGAAAGCTGGAGGTAGCAAGTTGTTCTCAAGTTTCTTAAGCAAAAGAACTCAGAAGCTTTAAGAAAGCTGAGGATGGGTAAATGGCTGCTCCTGGACTCACTCTCCAGAGTTCAGCCCTTCTTCTGGCAGCAGCTATCTCACTGGGAGAGCTTGAGCATACTCACAAGTGTGGAGGCAGGGCCTTACAGGACACAGGATGGGAAGGACCCCAGCCTAAGTGCCACAATGAAAATGCAGCTTTGGGCTAATTCTTGCCTGGCTAAAAGTGATTCTCACCTAGAAAATTCTGAACACACTCTCCTCAACATTTGCTAAGTGCGATTATCCTTTAAATGTATTCACCAACCTTGATAGTTACTTAACACTTTCTTACAAAATAGTTCTTGAGCAAATAGTTCTGTGACTAGCACTATTTACAAGATTTGAATTTGATGTTTTGCCATCAAAAGAAATGCTTATTTTAGGCTAGGCATGGTGGCTCACGCCAGTAATCCCAGCACACTGGGAGGCCAAGGCAGGAGGATCTCTTGAGCACGGAAGTTGGAGACAGCCAGGGCAACATGGCCAGGCCTTATCTCTACAAATAATAATAATAATAATAATAATAATAATAATAATAATAAACTAGCTGGGCATGGTGGCACACACCTATTGTCCCAGTTACTCAGGAGACTGGACCCGGGCAACACAGTAAGATCCTGTCTCAAAAAAAAAAAAAGAAGAAGAAATGTTTACTTCATGTCAGAATCAGCTCACTTGAGATCCTCTAGCACTATCACCATAAAACATCTATTGGTACATATTCCAGGACACTTTCCACATAAGCATACAGCCTATGCTGACCACTTCCAACAACATCCAGCGTTCCTTCTCATTTTATGAATTTCACATAATTGGCACAATCTGTACCCAGGACATCACTCACTATGTGGTGTACAGAGTAGAAGCTTATTTACAGTAATCTAATGATAAAGGACAGACATATGTTTGATGATGCATTCCTAGAGTCAGCCAACTTATCTATACAACATTGGTTTAAAGCATTCAGCTTTCCTGAAGTTGGTTTGTTACCAGATCATTTTTACTCTTCACCCTTCAATCTACTCTTTAGGCACATTCTTGTGTAAACAAAACACTAAAACAGCAACAAGGAATGGCTTCCAAGTGAATCATAAGTTCCCTTAGTAAAATAAATTTTGAAATTCCAAAATAAGTCATTCTTGCACTGCATACTGGTCACTTTTTAAATGAATTAGATTCTGACTTTAGTAGAGTTTTGAAACTTTTATAAATACACAAACCCTATGCAATACAAACATCATAGCCCCATGGACTGATGCTGCCATCTTGATGCCATGGACACTTTGACTTAGTGCGTTTGAGCAGACATTGAGAGATTTTCAGCTTCGCTTCTGTTTTCTCTTAAGGAAAACAAAAATCTCTGACATCTGTCAGTGAATCCTTTCAAACAATGAAGGCAAAGTGCCTGGAGATCTGCTGTTTAAAGAAAGTTAATATGCACCAATTTTTAGGCTCCAAACCAAGGATACAAAACAACAAATGGTTTGGCACCCACTATGCAACTTCAAAAAGGTCTACTCTAAAACTTGTGACTATAAGCACAGCTTCTGCTATTGCCAGCAAAACAACATGGTGTACCCAATAATGATGCAATAGGCTCCCTTGACCCCATAACCAACTCATACATCTTTCTTCCCAGGATGAATATTCCCAATTCTGGCTTGTGCACTGTTTTCAAATTTAGCTGAAGCATGTAAAACAGTTACATAAGTAGTCTTGGGCACCTCAAGTATTCTTAGAAGCAGTATTTATCATGCTAGTAAAATTCTGTAGCGGGGGAAAAAGGGACCGAAAAAAATGGAAACACTAATAAAAAATTGGTCACAACTAAAATTTAGGCATATAGGCTGAGGGTGGTGGCCCACACCTGTAATCTTAGCACTTTGGGAAGTCAAGACGGGCAGATTACCTGAGGTCAGGAGTTCAAGACCAGCCTGGCCAACATGGTGAAACCCCATCTCTACTAAAAATATGAAAACTAGCCAGGTGTAGTGGCAGGTGCCTGGAATTCCAGCTACTTGGGAAGCTGAGACAGAAGAATCGCTTGAACCTGTGAGGTGGAGGCTGCAGTGAACCAAGACTGTGCCACTACAATCCAGCCTGGGTGACAAGAGTGAAACTTCATCTCAATAAAATAAAATAAAAAGATAAAATAAAATTTAGACACATGAAAACTGTTCTACAGTAAAAGTATTAAATCAGCAAGGAGTTACATTTGAAGGAAAAATAAAAGTTGCCTTTGAAAAGTGGCAACGGGAAAAAAAAAATGCCAGTGAAGATAACTACATCAAACACAACAGTATCCAAAAGACACAGCCACTGAAAACACAGTCAAGAATCCTTGGTCTATATACAGATTCTGTTACTAGCAAATTACTAAGCCTCTCAGCATCATCATATTAGCCAAGGTAATTCAAGTGGTTGCAGCAATATATACTTTTTTTTTTTTTTGAGACAGAGTCTTGCTCCTTCGCCAGGCTGGAGTGCGATGGGGCGATCTTGGCTCCTGCAACCTCTGCCTCCTGGATTCAAACAATTCTCCGGCCTCAGCCTCCCAAGGAGCTGGGACTACAGGTGTGCGCCACCATGCCCAGCTAATTTTTGTATTTTTAGTAGAGACGGGGTTTCACTATGTTGGCCAGGATGGTCTCGATCTCTTGACCTCGTGATCCACCTGCCTCAGACTCCCAAAGTGCTGGGACTACAGGCACGAGCCACCGTGCCCAGCAATATATACATATTTTTTTGAGACAAGTTTTGTCTGTCACCCAAGCTGGAGTGTAATGGCGTGATCTCGGCTCACTGCAACCTCCGCCTCCTGGGTTCAAGTGATTCTCCTTCCTCAGACCCCAGAGTAGCTGGGATTACAGTTGCCCACCACCACACCCAGCTAATTTTTTGTATTTTTAGTAGAGATGGGGTTTCACTATGTTGGCCAGGTTGGTCTTGAAGTCCTGACCTCAGGTAATCCACCTGCCTTGGCCTCCAAAAGTGCTGGCATTACAGGCATGAGGCACAGTGCCTGACCATATACATTACATGTATTTCATATATATTATATATATACACACACACATATATAGCATTAGATATAATTTCTCATTACTAAGAAGGTAATAAAAATAGTAATTTCTCAATGTCATAAAGTTTTGACAAGGAACAAACAGTATAAGGTATGTAAGAGTTTCTAGTGTTTTTTATCATTTAAAAATATTAATAATTTTTTTTAATTTTAGGCATATTTTGAAGATAACCTAAATTATTTCCCTAACAGTGGAAAATGACTCGTTTTTGCTATGACTCAAACTGTAAAGCTTAAGCACTGACCTTCACTATCCAAGCTTGTTTGCATACTAATTACCACAACAGATGTTATACCAGCAGATTTTTCCTTAGTTTAAGTCAAATAATAAGTTGTTCTAACATCAAAAGAGATAAGGTATTTCTTTTCTAAAATAACAATTCTACATAAATTTCCTATTTTGATAACAGTCTATACTTTCATTATAAAAATATAATACAGGAGAATATCCTGTATTGTAACAGAAGGGTCTCTGTGTTGCTGTAGTTAATACATGTGAGAAAACTTTATTTTTTAGAATGGAAAAACTGGAATAACTCTAATTTGTACTATTAAAATTTCTGACGATTCAGCCACTCTCGCATGCTATTTGTAAGATTTTACAAAATAAAACAATAATAGAGCTCTCCGAAGTTTTCCTTTAATATGAAGCGTCCTCTAGCTGAAGAACACTGTCAGCTTTAAAAGATTTCTATCACACTTACTTTTTTGTGATAAATGCTACAGAGTCCTCTCTCTATGTCGGGCAATTTATGTAGATGATTTTCTATCTGACCAAACACGCTAGATTCTGAATGGAGGACTTCAGATACAGCATCAAGTCGGGCATTTATTTCCCTGTGAGAAAAGAGTAATAGCAATTATCAGATACGTTAGGAATTCAGAATGTAGACATTTCCCACCATTTCCCACTCTAATGCCCAGGACTGTGACATAGCCACTTACTAGGCACAAAGGGAACGCCTTCATATTGAGACTGTCAGGTGGGAAGGGCTCCCTGGCAAAACTCCAAAGGGGTGGGGCCATAGAAGCTCATGCCTTTGGCAACAGGGAGGAGCCTGCCCCTTCCTCCCCCTGAATGGAACCTGGGATTAGAGTCTGAAGCGGGAAGCGTACTGGTAGGATTCTCGCTCTGTCTTGGCAGAGAGTCACTGTTTCCTTTTTTATTCCTTTTTGCCCAATAAATTCCATTTTTCTCCTCCTTCAAACTGTCTGCACGCCTAATTTTAAATGGCTGTGTGACAAGGACCATCTTCCCTCAACTCCGCTGTCTTTAGGTGAACTAAGGAAAAAGTCCTACAATATATCTGGTTCTTCAATGCCTCTTATTATTATCTTGAATCAGAGCTGGTATTGTAAAAGGAAATTCACCAGCTGGGTTTGACAAAGACAGGCTCACCAGGCAAACACACAGACATTTCCCAGTCTTCCCTGCAGTTAAGTATAGCCATGTACCCGAGTTCTGAAGCATGGGTGGGAATGAAGTAAGCCACCTCTAGTCCTAACCCATAAAAACTTCCTGAATAAGCTTTCACATTCGCCTAACTCCCTTTGCCAGCTAGGCAAGCTTGTGAGCCTCATGGTGACTCCATCAGCCTGAGCCCACAGTAGGAGCTAAAAATCCACCTTTCCCCTATCTGCTACCAATTGAACTTAGATTAGCAAGAAATAAACTTCTAATGTATTTAAACCACTTAGATGGAGAATTTGTTTGTTTGCTGATAGCTTGCAATACCTTGGCTAATACAATAGCTCAACAATGACCAACAAGACTACTTAGTGGTGGTGGTGATGGCTAAACTGATCAACTGTTTGAATGAAATGGAATTAGACATACTGATCCTGACCAAGGATTGAGGAGTAGCAACAGACAGTGCAGAGAATATGACATTCAGATATGTATGAGATCAGGGTTGCAGGATTTTCCCAATGGCTACACCTTAAGTGATGAGCCAACTTAAAATGGAACCCTGATGGACTAAATGTATCCTAAATGAGATGTGGTCCATGAAATACCTATAAACGTCAAAGGCCCACACTAAGTATAAAGGCCATATGTAGCATTAAAAACTAAGATAAGTAAACATGTCTGGTGAGTAGTAGGCTCTCAGTAAGGATTTGAAGTGTTTGTAAATCAATGAATGAATAAATAAGGAAGTGGATGAAAGAATGAACTGATGTTTGGTGCGGGGAAAGGAGTCATTAACCACTGAATAAACAGGACTGTCTCTCAAAATTCTGTTGGCATCACACACAGAATATGAAGAGCAAATCTGAGATCAGGATCCTGCCTAGATTACAATTAAACTGAGGACTTTCCAATTAATTGAGTGCTTTTGTCTTTATTATCCTTGTAACTACCTTTGAGATCATGCATTTTCATAATACAGAGCTTCTATACTAACTTCAGGCCTCCTTTTTGTTCCATTTTTCTCTGGCTCATACTCTTGTATGCAGAAAGACCATTCGTTAGTATGACGCAGGAGAACAAGACAGAACTTTGTACACACAAAGGCTGGCTCTTCCATTCTCAGCAGGGTGGCCTCTGTAATCCATCTACCTCTATCTACCTCTCCTGCCACTACTATAGTCGGAGTCAAAATCATATGGAAACAGCCTCCTAACTTTCCTCCCGACTTCTGTCCCTTTTTCCAATTCATTCTCCACACTGCAGCCCAAGTGGTTTTCCTAAAGCCCAAATCTGTTCATGTCACACCTCTGCTTTAAGCTCATCCGTGACTTGCCATTCATCTTCGGTTCAAATCCAGAATCTTTAATTGTCTTACAAAACAACTGATGCCTGTTTAGCTCTCGGGTCTCCCTTAAGACATGTATCACTCTCTTCCTCCTACTCTTAAGTTCCAGTCAGACTGCATATCTTTCAATGACTTAGTTACTTCAAGCTCTCTGACATGGAGGCTTTCTCATTTGCTGCTCACTTTGCCTAGAAGATTCTTTTCTTCTTCCCTACTATCCATCAGCTACACTTCGTTTGGTGAACTCATACCCACTCTTCCTCTGAAAGGCCTTTACAGACTCACTAGACCAGACTTAATCCCTTTACCAGCATTTCCCATGCTACCGTCTTTTCTCATAATGGTAATCATAATTGTATTTCTTCTTCAATTGGAATTTACTACTTCACTGTTTTTCCTGTAAGACTGTAAATTCAGTGAGGACAGGAGTCATTTCTTATCCCTACATTTCAGGATAAAAATTTGTGCTCAGTAAACAGTTATTCAATTCAATTTCATTCTGAAGACTACATATAAAATAAATCAAGATGAGCTGGAAAAACTAATTTTCTTTGCAAAGGATTGTTGTGATAAAATAAACCAATGTTTTACTCTAACATTTGCCCAAAATGCTACACAAATATAAAGTTTTACTTTAATAACTCACTCCTGCATAAATGAAAGATGACACCAATTGAAATAGACTAAGTTGATGCTACAGATGGTTTGAGGACTGATAAAATAATGCCATCTGTGAACGTATAAGACAGCCTACACACATAGCTACTGTCTCAAAAATTAAAGGTTTGCTGAGATACAGAAAGATACAAGCAAAAGAGTTTAATAAAAATCTAAGTCATATTTATGCAGTCTACTAGAAATGTTTTTTTAATAGATAAAAAACTATAAATTTCTTAGAGACTTGAAAGGTTATGCCAAGTTGATTTCGAATGGAGGGGTTATTCTAGCCTAGTGTCAACACAGGCAAAAGCAGCATTTTCACTATCAATCAGTTTGGTTTTAACCCAACTTTCTGTAAGGACTACGTCAGAGGTTAACAATTTGGGCTCAGAAGTCAGGTGGCCTTGATTGAAACCCAGGCTCTGCCATTTACCAATTATTTAGCCTTGCCCTAGTTTCTCCATCTATAAAATGAGAACAATGGGCCCCAACTCTTGATGTCAGTACAAGAATTCCATGAAATAATACACATCAGGCACTTAACACAGTACCTGATACATCATGACAACCACTCAGAAATGTTAACTGTTACCACATCATTACAAATGTTGTTTAGTAGACACCACAAAGAACAGCATGGAAGAGGAATAAATAGCACCCAAAATATGAGCTCAGAAATAACTATGTGTAGACATACCTCAGGGCACATATATGTAAACAGGTATTTTGTGCAAAGTGGACAACAAGTGGGAATTATACAAGGAAAGCTAGTACTGGGATCTTGAGTACTAAACCTGACAAGTAGTAATGATCTGAAGTACTCCCTGTGCTGAGACTGGACAGTAGGTTGCATTGTGAAAGCACATTGTAACTATTAATAATTATGGAGGTCTAAATGGGCAGGGAGAGAGTGAAAGGAATATGACACTGTTCACCACCAATTTCTCATCACTGGGTTAGCTATAATTCCATCTTTATCTCCTATACAAAGACCAGAATGGAAATGAGTAAGAATGACTATGTTTTTAAATTTTAAATAATTCACATATGGTAGAATTATTCTTTAATGTGCAGTAACAAGACCTTCCAAATAATTGTAATAAAACAGTATGTCAGGGCACAGAATAGAGAATTATTATTTTAGTGCAATTAATAACAGTGATGGGGTGAAAGCAACAGGAAACAAACCTAGAAGAAGCATCATCAACTAGATGATGATAAAGATACTATTCCAAGATGGCCAATAGTATTCTATGGTTGATCTTACAATACTATACAACTTAAATAACTGAAGAAAGGCACTTGAGTCATTTCATTCCATATACCAAACAAACAAAAAGACAAGGTCCTGGGGATGACAAAGATTCATCTTTACTACCAAAGATCCAAGGACTAAATGTGAATGTCACTGGAGTTCTTCACATTTGAAGATGAACGAGGTGGGAACATGAGTATCTACTGTGTGTGGCTGTCACTCAGAAACAATGAGTGTGACCTATAGCTACTGTCAGTGGTGGAGTCAGTACCCACTGGTTGCTACTGTGAAAATATCACTACAATTCAAACTTAAGGTTATTTTGTACAGTTAGATATACTGAATAAGATCTAGTATTTGGGAGTTCAACAGCGTGACTACAGCCAACAATTTATTGTACATTTAAAAGTAACTAAAAGAGTATAATGGGAACATTTGTAACACAAAGAAATGATAAATGCTTGAGGTGATGGATATCCCATTTACTAGTCTGATGTGATTGTTATATATTGTATGCCTGCATCAAAATCTCTCACATACCCTTAATATACATACTTACTCTGTACCCACAAACATAAAATATTTTTTAAAAAGTTATCTGGTGGGGGTGGGGAGCTGAAATACAAACTGCTGGGGGTGTATTTTTTGTTTGGTTTGGTTTTATTGAAAAGTTTGGCTTTAAAGACAATGACACAAAACAAGTAAACTAAATTTACACATTGACACACTCGTCACGTGAAATGGCTAAACAAACTGCCTAAATAACTTTGTCTCGGAAATACGAACCACAGGCCCTTTCTAGGATCTAAGCATCATTAGATTTATCTAACTTCACCTTTCACATACACCCTTCATTCTTACATTCAATGAACAATTACTGAGTGCTTACAAAGTACTAACTGTACAAAGTGGTAGACATTAGGGATATAATTGTTAACAAGAGAGCTTTGCTAGTCTAAAAGAATTTGTACTCTATTGATGAACAGTAAAACTTTTTAAAAAGCATTAATAATAACAATGTAGTAAGATTATAACTGGGTTATGATCTAAGTACAATGGGAACACAAGCCAGGAGCATCTCACAAACAAATGCAGTTTTAAGATCAGGGAGGATTTCCTGGGGGTGGCTACTGAGTAAAAGATTAGCTATTGTCTATAAAAGATAAGTGGAAAATGGAGGGTGACGGTTTGAAAATGTAACCACAGGAGTGGGATCCAAGGCTAATAGTTTGGATGCGCCTAAGAACAGTGGCAGGAATACCAGAGGGAAAGCTATTTCAAAAATCCAGGGAAGCAACACTGAAGGCCTGACATTGTACAGAGAATACAGGAATGGAGAGAAACATGCAGTGTTAAGAAATATTGAGGTAAAATGAACAGTTGTGGCTAGACAAAGGAGGGAAACAAATGAATACGCTGGGTAATGAGATGCCCTATGCCAAGCTTGTTCAACTCGCAGCCTGTAGGCTACAAGCAGCCCAGGATGGCTTTGAATGAATGCAGCCCAACGCAAATTCGAAAACCTTCTTAAAACATTATGAAATTCTTTTCTAATTTTTTAAAAACTCATCAGCTATCATTAACGTGAATGTATTTTATGTGCGGTCCAAGACAATTCTTCTTCTAACATGGCCCACGGAAGCCAAAAGATTGGATACTACTGCCCTATGCCATCCACAAATATCATGCTCGAAGCTGTACAGATCATGAAGAAGCATTACTTGGTTTATACAATTATATCCTAAAAGAGATACTTTGAATATTTACATTGCTGCAAAGAGTAAATCATACATTAAGCTTTAAAAGATTTTTATCATCCCTGTTCCAAAAAGGCAACATTTTGCCAAAAAAGTACGATTCACTCTCTTTAAAATATTAAACAGACAAATTTTCTGACTGTTATTCCTCATTATCACTTTAGACACAAACCTGAGCCTTTAGAAAAAAAAAAAAAAGCATTAATATGAATTCTGCTTGTGGTAATGGTGGCAAAAAAAATTTCCAGACCATCCTTCCACTCAGGACAATTTTAAAAGCCAAATGAAACATAAAACCATGTTTACAAAAACATTAAAGAACAAAATGGTAACTCAAGACTATGTGAAAATCTAAAGGAAAGTGAGAACCCAGAGAAATAATCTAGTAGTCGAAGTTCGTTTTGTACTAAAGGGACATGCCAGAAAAATCAGCCATGCAATGAACTGGCCTCAGAGTAAGGATGAACTTGACATCTTGTTTAGTGTTATTTAGATGGACTGCAACATCTTAAGCATCATACTTGAATTAAGATGGTCCCAGACCAGTAATGCCACCAGAAACCTTACAGAAGGAAAGAAAAATCTCTGGGAGAAGGCATCTTCATCCTAGCCCTCTCATTATTTCCAGAAACAAATTTCCAAGTAACATAAGCAGTACATAAACAATGATAACCAAGCACGAAAAGAAACCAGATGAGTAAGGATCAACAGAAATAACAGACAATAGGAAGAGACACACAAACTACCAAACTATTGGAAAAACTGAATGATAAATATTAAATGAACCCAAAAGAAAGAAAAAAAAAAGAAAAATCAGAAAGCAAATCAATTATGTAATTTTCATCGCTTTACAGGTGATCTTTCTTTGCTGTCTCTTTGTAAGACTTTATCTCTGATTTACTGTTGTGGAGTTTCACCATGATCCACCAAAAAGTAGATTTCTTGTTTGTTTCAATCACACTTTGAATTCATTGTGCTTTCTAAATCTAAGGATTCATAACTTTCATGAATTATGAGAAATTATCCTTTATCACCTCTTTGAATATTGTCTTTCTTTCCATTCTTTCTAATTTTCTTTTCTTCTGGAAATCTGATGAGGATTAAGTTACACTTTCTAATTGTGGATCTGTAGTTCAATCTCTTACATCTTCTATCACATTGTCACTCTATGCTACATTCCAGATAATTTCTTCAGGTATTATCTTGCATTTCAGTTATTTCCTCTATTCTTGTTTAACCCATTTACTGTTTTTGTTTTTGTTGTTTTGTTTTCTTTATTTCTTGTTGGAGTATAAGGTCCATTCTTATTTTATTTAAATAATTTTTTTAAATTTCAATAGTTTTTATGGCAGAGATGGTTTTTGGTTACATGAATGAGTTCTTTAGTCCATTCAGTTTTAAAGAATTGTATGGGGTTCCTTTTTAAATCAACCTGAGCCCTTTTGATAGTATTTATTTCCTATGCTCATCTGTTTTATTCTCCTTTGTATTTTTTTTTAACTTGGTGATTTCTGTGAGTACAATCAGCCTGTTTAAAGTAAATTTCACAGCTTCGAAATTGCCAGACCACACAGATAATATAAATTGAAATTGAAAATCTATGAGGGAGGGCCTGTGGTTAAGAATTCTTAGAAACATTTTCACTAAGTAAGAATAGGTCAAGGCCGGGTGTAGTGGCTCATGCCTGTAATCTCAGCACTCTGGGAGGCTGAGTAAGGTGGATCAGCTGCGGTCGGTGGTTCAACACCAGCCTGACCAACATGGAGAAACCCCATCGCTATTAAAAATACAAAATTAGCCAGCTGTGGTGGCGCATGCCTGTAATCACAGCTACTTGGGAGCCTGAGGCAGGAGAATCCCTTGAACCCGGAAGATGGAGGCTGTGGTGAGCCAAGATCATGCCATTGCACTCCAGTCTGGGCAACAAGAGCGAAACTCCGTGTCAAAAAAAAAAAAAAAAAGAATAGGTCGAACATATTTCTTTGTCACCTCTCTATTGAAACCACAGTCCATTGAATATCTCACATTACTATAATCTCCCTACCTTAAATGGAGCCAAGACCCTGTCTCCTGTCTCCCACAAAGCAATTAAACCCCAATCCTTTTGATTACTAAGATCTGTAAGAGTCCAGAGGGCAGCTGCAGCAGTCAATTCACTTTCATTTCCAGTTCCTTTTCAATCTGTTCCTTGAGTTTTTACTTTATGTTTTAAATACAGATTCAGCAATATCCTAAAATGATGTTTGTTATACTTGATCCAACATATTTAGTTATTTCACATAGGGAGATCTTTTATGACATTAAAACCACAGAAAATAAAGTCTTCTTATAGCATTTTTGAAGAGAGAGATTTGGAAAATCCTCAATAAGGGCATAAAGATGGAGAAAGATAAAGCAGAAAAGGCCAAAAAAGAAAAGATATTTATCTCCTTATCCTCATTCTCTCCAATATTCCTCCCTCTCAGCCCAAATGAAAGCTGCCATTTGCTGCAGGTCATTTATGTAGGTCTAGAGCTCACTGAAGGGGTCCTGATGTGGAAGAACAAAGCAGAAGCCAGCTAAAAGTTCCTGGATGTTAGCTAGTCCCTATGCACTGGCAGTTGGGGCAGGTATTTGGGTGAGAAGCACTTGGGTTCATTTTGTTCTTAGCAGCAGCAGTTCCTCTTTTCAACTCTCATTCAACCCAGCAGAGGAAAGAGGCACGAGGTCAGTCCCAACCACACACAGCCCTCAAATGTGCACCACCTGCTACTCTCTCTTCCCATCTCCAAGCGGTAATGCATCCCCGGGAGCTGAGTAAACCAGAGTCACTACAGGTGAACACTCTGTTGGCGGCTCATGGAACATGGGAAACCACAAAGAATACGTACGGCTTCCCAATGTAGTTCATTTTAAGAAGTTCCACAGTTAAAAGTAATGTTCAGTTTTGTTAATACAAAGCAAATGTTAAGTGGAAGGAAATATGTAACATTCTATTACTTCATCATTTGGGTCAAGATAATAAATTAGAAATACAACCATTAATACTCCAAACATAGGTTTACCAAAACAAAAGCCATTTAATGTAGAATACATTGACCACTAAAATGTACTTAATGCATTAGAAAGTCAAGCAAAAATGTAGTCAAAGAGCTATTTCCTAAGATGAACCATCTTCTAGTCCCTTAATTATTTATGTGATTTAAATGTTAAGAATTAACTTAGCATGCTGAATTTCCTTGAGCAGTTTTCTAAAAATTTAATTTAACTTATAAAGGTATTACTAATTTGCCCTAATTGTGGTATTGAGTTATAGAGTAACAGGTAAGTATTTGATTTTAGGTACAAAACCTTCCGCTACTTTTATCTCCATCTCCTTACTAGTAGATTATACCTTGAACAGATTAGACTAGAAATTCCTTGAGGCTGGGAACACCACTTTGTCACTGAGACTGAATAATACAAATTTGAAATAACTATCTTATACTGCTAAGGGAAAACAGCCAAGTACAAAGCACTGGGTATATCATGGCTCCATCTATGCAGTAAGGGAGAAAGAGATTTCAAATATATATATATAATGGAGTGAAATTAACTTTCACTCCATTAGAGCCATTAGACTTTTTGGGGTGTTTCTGTTACCAGCTAGCTTTCCTAACCAATGCATTGCCTTTTGTGTAACACATTATATATTTTATATATATATATATACACATACATACGTATAATTCATATTTGCTTTTTTAAGCTAAAGATTTCTGGAAGTATACACAACAAAGTAATAACCATGCTTACCTAGTGGGACTGGGCAGATGTGGGGCAGGAATGATAAGCAAATATTTTACTGTGTAACTTTTCACATTTTTAAGCTTTGAAAGTATGCGAAGATACTGCCTGTTCAAAAGTTCAAATAATCTTTTAAATGCTAAGAAGAACGTACAATTGAATTAAAACAACAAAAGCCATCTCTGGCAACAGACTGCTAGGCATTCACCAAACATTTTTTCTTATTCCTTGAGAAACAAGCAGACATTTGTTAGCCCCAGTGCAGTAAAGTATGACCACCAGAATGCGTTCTTCTTTTAATCAGATTCAAGCAGAAAAGCTATGTGCCAATGCAAGGCCTACCTCACATAAAAATCATAAACATGTATCTTCCCTGTTCTTTCTCCTTCCACTGGGGGATGTCAATTCCCAAGATGACGTTCTAAGCTACATGTTTAAGACTGAAGAGCCTCTGGGGTTCCTAAATGCCTATGTGATGAGAGCCTCATCTTACCCCCAATCTGGAAAGGCCACCTCACCCCCAATCTGGAAAGGCCATGGACTGCTTATGCAAAGGAAAAAAAAGAAGAAATTAACTTTCACTCCATTAGAGCCATTAGACTTTTTGGGGTGTTTCTGTTACCAGCTAGCTTTCCTAACCAATGCATTGCCTTTTGTGTAACACATTAGCATATACTTAGTCAATCACAACGTGAGATTGAGCCTCCTCAATTCCCAGTACTTAGTCAAGTTTACAGCATTAAATAAAAGGTACCACAGAAGACATTCCTCAATTGTTCATGGTTATATTATTTTGAGAGGGCGCACACAAAGACTCTACCTACTCACCAGCAGTCCTTGCAAAGTCTTCCTTCATTCCTGACAGTAGCTACAGGCAAAAGAAAACACAGGCAAGTACCAGCTTCAGGAAAAGAACTGACCTGGGAAGATCCTGGAAATTGACAGCATAAGCACCCAGCCTCCTCCCTGTCATCCCTGCAAGGTTTGGTCATCTGATGACTGTCATCTGTCTTTCTAATGCAAGATGTGGTAGAAAACACTCTCTCAAGTTCAACATGGGCTTTCTAGACAGATGTGCATGGGTCTCACTTTCACCTGATTATGATGAGAGTGAAGGTCAATAGCAGTACAATATAAAAAAATTCACGTGTATATATTTTCTGTATAATTTTTTAAAAATATTGTAAATTTAGATGTAAAACATCAGCCTACCTGTATCTCTATCCCTTTCCTAATTTCCCAGAAGTTATCATTGTCCTGACTGTCTTTGTGAAGAAAAAAACACCACTTCTATTTGAACCTCTAAACAGGATATCATGTGACAAAATTTAAATAAGTGATATATAAACAATACATAAATAGTGTTCTTTTACAACATTGTTTTTTTGAGATTCATCCATGTTGATACATGCAGACTTAAGTCATTCATTTTAACTGCTGCATAATATTCCAGTATATAATCAGACAATTTATTTTTTTTCCCTATTAATAATTAGGCTGCTTCCAATTTTTTGGTATTCTAAAGACCACGGCTATCTTCTTGACCAAAAATTGATACGACAAACCACACTAACCCTTTTACATATACTGTCTCATTTGGTCCTCACGACAACACAATGAGGTAAGTAGTGAATTCCCACTTTATAAGTGAAGAAACTGAGCTATATACAAATTCATAACTTCTCCAAAGTGACAAAAGAGGGTATCAGAACTCAAGCTGAAGTATCATTAACTCTAAAATTTTGCAAGGACCCCTATGTGCTTGGCTGGACAACCTTGGAAAAGCTGAGTCTTACTTTTTCTTATCTCTAAAATAGACTAACTATCTCTGAAGATAGTTGAAAAAAATAGATTAAAAACTAAAGGACAGTTAGAGACCAGTTCCCTAGTCTGACATTTTCTTTTTATTCCCTGGATCCCTGAGAGCTTTAAGTCCTCTACTTGCCCTATAGAGAGACATGTTCGCAGAGGAACACATCTTACCTCTTACACCTCAGCTCTTTCCCCTTCCCCTCTTGGCTACTTTTCCTTCTTGGAATCTTAGATTCAGGCCTCTGCTTGTTTCTTTCAAGTCATTTTCTTCTATTTTTAAATATATACAAATGTTTCTTTTTCATCTATAAAATTAATCTCACATTTTACATACATATATCTTCACCTGGACAGATACAGTCCAGGGTATTTGTCAAAAATAAGAGAATAACTTTTCAGAGAACTGTACTACAAACACAAAATTGTACAAGATCGGCAATTTTACAAAATTCACATCAAATGTTGAACAAATGTGCAGAACATTTACATAATAATCAAAACACTTGTTTCTAGTAAAGAGATGGGTACACTCAGTCTACCTGTGCCAAAAGGAAGAAAATTTGGAAACAATGGGCCTATTTGTTTTGGGTTAAATTGTGTAACTCCAAAAAGATATGCTGATGCCCTTACCCCACCACCTCTAAATGTTATCTTATTTGGAAATAGGGTCATTGCAGATGTAATTAACGAGATGAGGTCATTCTACAGTAGGGTAAACCCCTAATCCAATATGACCGTGTCCTTATTAAAAAACAATAGGTGAAGAAACATGCATACAACAAGCACACCATGTAACCATGAAGGCAGAGATCAAGGAGATACATCTACAAGCTTAGGAAAGCCAAAGAGTGCCAGCAAACCACTAGCAGCTAGGAGAGAGGACAGGAACAGATTCTCCCTGAAAGGCCTCAGAAGGAACCAACCCTACTGATGCCTTGATCTGGGACTCTTAGCCTCCAGCTAGCCAATATTCCCAGCAACATTTATTAAATAGAGAATCTTTTCCCCATTGCTTGTCTGTATCAGGTTTGTCAAAGATCAGATGTCTGTAGATGTGTGGTGTTATTTCTGAGGTCTCATGAAACTTTTCATAAAGCATTAATAATTTCATCACTCTTCCATCCAAGCTTCACCACAAATACGATGTTTGTTCTTGCTTTAATTTTTAGCAGAATTTACGTTATTCTGATAGAAGCTCTTTTCAAACTGGTATCTTGTCCCTTTTAATGCCTCAAACTACTTCCTATTCAGACATGCTATAACAAGTTAGTATGAGTTTATTTTGGTGCCAAAAATTTTTGAAATCTATGCAAAGCTTTTTCATAATATGCATTTTCCATGAACTTTTTGAAGACCCCTTGTACATATAATGTAAGACCTCCATACATATTAAGTAAACACAGATAATCATCAAATCATGATAAACTCTATATGCTATTATTGAGTATACAAGGAACATAATTTAGATTAGAAGGCCAAATGAAACCTCTCCAAAGATATTAATATAACATTTTAAGCTAAGACCTCAAGTATAAGCAGTTAACCACGTAAAGATGAAAAAGAAACAGAAGAATATTCTTTTTTTTTTTTTTTTTTGAGACGGAGTTTCGCTCTTGTTACCCAGGCTGGAGTGCAATGGTGCAACCTCGGCTCACCGCAACCTCCGCCTCCTGGGTTCAGGCAATTCTCCTGCCTCAGCCTCCTGAGTAGCTGGGATTACAGGCACGCGCCACCACGCCCAGCTAGTTTTTTGTATTTTTAGTAGAGACGGGGTTTCACCATGTTGACCAGGATGGTCTTGATCTCTCGACCTCGTGATCCACCCGCCTCGGCCTCCCAAAGTGCTGGGATTACAGGCTTGAGCCACCGCACCCGGTGAAACAGAAGAATATTCTACACAGAGAGACCACGAAGTACAAAGACTAACAAGTGCAAAGACTATGTGAAAAGGCTTTGGGATGTTCAGGAACCAAACCATGGACAACAAAAGCAAAAGACAAATGGGATTACATAAAACTAAAGATCTCCTGCACAGCAAGGGAACCATGGACAGAGTAAACGGTCAACCCAGAGACTGGGAGAAAATATTTGCAAATCGAACACTGGATAAAGGGTTAATATCCCAAATATACAGGGAACTCAAATTACTCAGTAACAAGAAAACAAATAACCCTATTTAAAAATGGGCAAAAGACCTGAATAAACATTTTTCAAAAGATACACAAATGGCTAATAGATACATAAAACAATGCTCAACATCTCTAATCAGAGAAATGCAAATTAAAACCACAATGAGATGTCACCTCACTCCTTTTAGATTAGTTACTGTCAAGAAGATGAAAGATAACAAGTATGGGTAAAGATGTGGAGAAAGGGGAACACTTGTCCACTGCTGGTGGTATTATAAATCAGTACAGTCACTCTGCAAAACAGTATGGAAGTTCCTCAAAAAACTAAAAATAGAATTACCATATGATCCAGCAATTCCATTTCTGGGTATATATCCAAAGGAATTGAAATCAGTATGTTCAAGAGATATCTGAACTCCCATGTTCACTGCCACATTACTCGTAATTGTCAAGATATGGAAACAACCACAGTGTCCATCAATAGATGAATAGATTTTTAAAATGTGATACACACACACACACACACACACATACACACACACGAATACTATTCAGCCACACACACAAAAAAAAAAAGCAGGAAATTCTGTCATTTTTGACAGTATGGATGAACCTAGAGGTCATAATGCAAAGTGAAATAAGCCAGGCACAGACAGAGAAATACCATATGATCTCACTTATGTGTAAAATCTGATAAAGTCAAACTCATAAAAGTAGAGAGCAGATTGGTGGTTATCAGAGGTTGGGGGAGAGGGCAGATGAGGAAAAGGGAGATGCTGGTCAGCTGAGGCAAAGTTTTGGTTAGACAAGAAGAACAAGTTCTGGTGATCTATTGCATAGTATGGTATCTACAGTTAATGCATTATATATGTGTCAAAATAGCTAAAAGGATTTTAAATGTTCTCACCAAAAGAAATGATAAATATTTGAGGTGACAGATACATTAATTAGCCTTTGATCATTCTATATTCTATATACATAATGAAATATCACACTGTATCCCACAAATATTGTGATGGTTAATATTAAGTGTCAGCCGGGCGCGGTGGCTCAAGCCTGTAATTCCAGCACTTTGGGAGGCCGAGGCAGGTGGATCACGAGTCAAAAGATCGAGACCATCCTGGTCAACATGGTGAAACCCCGTCTCTACTAAAAAATACAAAAAATTAGCTGGGTATGGTGGCGTGTGCCTGTAATCCCAGCTACTAAGGAGGCTGAGGCAGGAGAATTGCCTGAACCCAGGAGGCGGAGGTTGCGGTGAGCCGAGATCGCGCCATTGCACTCCAGCCTGGGTAACAAGAGTGAAACTCCGTCTCAAAAAAAAAAAAAAAAAAAAAAAAAAATACTAAGTGTCAACTTGACTGGGTTGAAGGATGCAAAGTATTGTTCCTGGGTATGTCTATGAGGGTGTTGGCAAAGGAGATTAACATTTGAATCAGTGGACTGGGAGAGGCAGACCCACACTCAATCTAGGTGAGCACCATCTAGTTGGCTGCCAGCACAGCTAGGATAAAATGCAGACAGAGGAACGTGGAAGGACTAGACTAGATGAGTCTTCTGGCCTCTGTCTTTCTCCTGCCCTCAAACATCAGACTCCATTCTTCAGCTTTCAGATTCTTGGACTTACCCCAGTGGTTTGCCAGGGGCTCTGCACTCTTCAATGACAAACTGAAGGCTGCACTGCTGGCTTCCCTACTTTTGAGGGTTTGGGACTCAGACTGGCTTCCTTGCCCCTGAGCTTGTAGATGGCTTCACCTTGTGATCATGTAAGTCAATACTCCTTAATAAAATCCCTCTCATATATACATCTGTCCTACTAGTCCTCTCCCTCCAGAGAACCCTAATATGAATATATACAGTTATTTGTCAATTAAAGATAAAACTTTATAAATTTTTTTAATTAAAGAAAATTAAGGTACAGGTAGAAAAAGAGGTACCCATGAAAAAAACTAAATTTCTTTTTGTTTCTTTTTAAAATACATAGTTTGCTACTGAAAGTGGAATACCTCTAAGATTAAAAAAAAATTCTGCCTTGGAAACTAATTATTTTGCCTAAATCACCATTTTAGAGACTCATCCCATATATCCCACTGATGAATCTGGTACATAGAGTCATCTCACGGTTTTCTTTTTTCCTCCTCTACCAATATTTACAAGCAGAATTTGCATTTTCAGACTTTTTGACAAAACCAACAGCATACACATGGGGGTGGGTGTGTGTGTGTGTGTGTGTGTGTGTGTGTGTGTGTGTATAAATAAAAGATTGACAAGACAGTAGCAATTGAAAGTAAAGTCCAAAGATAGAATCTCAAAAAAAATGAATTCAATATAATCTATTTAATTTTAAAAGGCTTTAAGACTAATGGCATCCCAATGCAGCATTCATTTATTTAAAAAAAAAATAAAATTAGGCGGGACGCGGTGGGTGGCTCAAGCCTGCCTGTAATCCCAGCACTATGGGAGGCCGAGGCGGGTGGATCATGAGGTCAAGAGATCGAGACCATCCTGGTCAACATAGTGAAACGCCATCTCTACTAAAAATACAAAAAATTAGCTGGGCATGGTGGCACGTTCCTGTAATCCCAGCTACTCAGGAGGCTGAGGCAGGAGAATTGCCTGAACCCAGGAGGCGGAGGTTGCGGTGAGCCGAGATCGCGCCATTGCACTCCAGCCTGGGTAACAAGAGTGAAACTCCGTCTCTCAAAAAAAAAAAAACAAAAACAAAAAACCTACATTGAAGAATCTTCTTTCCTAAAATTAGCAGAACTGATAAAAACGATAGGTGACAATACATAAGAAAAAAATAACCTATTTATAAACACTAATGTGATACCAATAAAGTAAAATCTAGCATCAATAATCTAAGTGAACTCTTTGAATCAGTCAATAAGTATAAAGTAAAAAACATTTTTACTTTCTAAAAGTCACTAGTAAAATTCTGCACCAAAGAGGCCATTTTATAGAATAAAAGGTGATAGGAGTGGAAAGCCCTCTGAAACTTGAATGCCTGGTCCTAGACTTGTGAACTGTGTGTTTGCCCTTAAGAGCAAGAACAAGGTAAAAACACAAAGGAGCTTAAGGGATTTAGGAGAACTCATGGATGACTGACAACGGGATCTTGCAGAACTTGGGGAGATCTGCATTATTTTGCTAAATTCCCTTGTCATCCATTATTTGTTCTATGACTTCACTGTAGAAGAAAACCAGACCCTAAACCTCTGGCTGTTAATGTCAGAGACAGAATATTAGTCTGGATGAGCCACTAATGTGATCAGCATGGCACTTACATTAGTATAAACAACACCACCATCATGCCTCACTTAATGATGGGAATACATTCTGCAAAATGCATCGTTAGGCAATTTTGTCATTCTATGACCATTACAGAGCATATAGTTACATAAAATTAGACAGTATAGCCCCTGCACACCTAGGCTAGGCTATACAGTACAGTGTACTGCTCCTATGCTAACACCTGGACAGCACGTTACTGTATTAAATACTGTAGGCTACTGTAATATAATGGTCAGTATTTGTGTGTCTAAACATAGAAAACACCTCGGTATATGCAGTCCCTCAAGGACCAAAATGTTGTCATGCGGTGCATGACTAATGATACAGCTAAGCCACTGAATAATCAGCAGATTCTCTCCAGGTATTTGTTTGGAATAAGTTGCAGGTGCCATTAAAATTAAACTGGAATTCTTTGGAAAGAGATTTAATGGATTAGGATGATAAAAGTTTGAAAACCATGACCTAAAATAAAAGGGCAAAGAAAAGTTTTGTGTGTTTGTTTTTGGCTAGCATCAATGTTAGGTCAGCAGAAAGTTCATGCTTAAAAACATCAGTGTTGAATGCCTGGCATGTTTCTCTCTGCCTTTCTGGGAAGGTAGGATCCCCAGAGATACGTGATTCAGCCCCTAACAGCAGACAACATGGTCTACTGGATTTATCGCAAATTAATCCTGGGTACCTACAAAAAAAGGAAATTTAACATTGGAAAAAAAAATTTTTATTTCAATTTACATGGAAAAGTCTGCTAGTGAGTCTGTTTCTGCAGAAACAAGCAAGCAAAAATACAGCAAGAACTGCAGTAGATATTTAAGCAAATGTCTTTCCAGCAGCCACAATGCTACATTCCTGACAGAAAGCCATCTTGCCTGCATTTGCTCTACAAGGTCTGCTTATTTCATTAAAATGCTGAACTAAGGGAGATATTTCCATTTTCAGGATTTCTTCTTTACCTCATTAGTTTCCCATGTCTTAAGGTCTTTATGGTTAAGAAAAGAAATTGCAGTGACCCACTAAATCTGAAAAGATTTGGTAATTATCATCATCAAAACAGTGTCTTGAGTGTCCTTGTCCTCTGCCTTCCTCTTTTTTGCTGACGGCACCCTGCTCAATCAGCCTCTGGCCAGTGTTCTCCTTAAGATCGGACACCATGCCATCAATTAAGGTGCAGAGTTCTGATGGGGAGATATTTGATTTGGAAATCGCCAATCTGTGACTATCAAGACCATGTAGGAAGATTTGAGAATGGATGACAGAGATAATGACCCAGCTGCTCTACCAAATGTTAATGTAGCAATATTTGTAACAGGTCATTCAGTGGTGCACCCACCACAAAAATGGCCCTTCTCCTCCCGAGGATGAGGCGAACAAAGAAAACGAACAGAGGAGATCCCTCTTTAGGACCAAGAATTCCTGAAAGTCGACCAAGGAACACTTTTTATACTTATTCTGGCTGCAAACTACTTAAACATCAAAGGTTTGCTTGATGTTACATGCAAGACTGTTGCCGATACGATCAAGGAGAAAAGTCCTCAGAAGATTCGTAAGACTTCCCATATCAAAATGACTTTACTGAAGAAGAGGAAGCCCAGGTATGCCAAGAGAACCAGCTATGTGAAGAAAAGTGAAATGCTGTAGTTGACGCTGTCACACTGTAAGAAATGTTACAAATACTAGTTGCCCTGCTCTGTTTATAATTGTTAATATCAGACAAAGAGCGGAGAAATGCAGCAGCAAATCAATCATATGAACAGAATATTGTACCCAGTAAATGTGTAGGTAAGAGTACAGATTCCAAACCTATGGCTGAGTTTCTCATGGTATGATCAAAAGTTCCTTTTTTCTTTGCTCTGAATAAAACTGTACTGCAGGTTCTCTGTAGAAAACGGCATTTTGGGCTTTCTCTCTTTTTTGTAAAGTGACAACTGCCTAGATTATTGTCCAGTTAACTTTAGTGACCTTTTAAAGTTCGCATTGTAAATAAAACAACTTGCAAAAGAAAAAAAAAATACAGCAAAACCCAAAACAATGTTTTCAAGCTTATGACCATCCACAATCCTTTATAGAAGATAGTGACTATTTACTAATCACAGAGTAACATGGGGCTAATAACAGCATCTGCTTAGTGAGGCTGCTGTGCAGTTTAAAAGAGACAATGCTCATAAAGCTCCTAGCATACTGTGTGGTATTAGATCAGGCGTCCCCAAACTACGGCCTGCGGGCCACTTGCAGCCCCCTGAGGCCATTTATCCGGCCCCCCCGCCGCACTTCAGGAAGGGGCACCTCTTTCATTGTGGTCAGTGAAAGGAGCACAGTATGTGGCGGCCCTCCAACGGTCTGAGGGACAGTGAACTGGTCCCCTGTGTAAAAAGTTTGGGGACGCCTGTATTAGATAAAGAGCTCAGAATTTTATTCCTTGCAGCAATGCTGTGATGAGGTGTTCTACCATGCCAAAGGTGAGAACACTGAGGATTAGTGGGAGTGACTCACTCCGTTGACAGAGCCAACACATAGCAGTTCTTTTTACCAGCACACCATATTCACTCTGGTCTAGCCAGAGGTGTAACTATGCAGGACAATGGCTAGTTCTTGCTAGGGTCCCTGAAGTCAATGCTGGTTTTAAAACTGATATTTACCTCTATCAGCTATGAAACTCTAAGCAAGTTAGTGAAGCTCTCTGAATCTGTTTCCCCAGTTCAAGGACCTATCTCAAAGGGTGGTTTTGAGTATTAAACACCAGTAAATAGAATGTCTCAATAGGTAACAGCTTTTATTTAATAAAAATTAACTGGGCTTTGACTAAGTGCCAGCACTGTTCTAGGTCAGAATCTCCAAATTTATCTGCATATCAGAATCATCTGTGTCAAATTTAAATCTCAACTCCCTGGTCATGCTAGAGACCAGTTAAATCACAATTTAGGAGGCCGGACACAGGCATCAGTGTTTTGTGAGGCATCCCAGGTGATTCCAATGTGCAAACAACCTTGGAAATCACTGTATGTTAGGAACTGGATTCAAGTACCTTCCCTTAGGGAGCTCCTTGTTTACTCACTCTACTGTTCTAAGCATTTCACACCTGACCCCTTCTTTTGGACTCCTTGCTGTTACTGATGTAGCTCAGGTCCTCAGCACCTCTCCATGAACTTGCTAACTTAACCCAACCACTACTACCACTTAGTCCCATCGTGCACAAAGCTCAGCTCTGATCATATCAGCCCCATGCTCAGAATCACTGAATGAACTCCCTCTGGCTATCAACTCCTCAGTCTAGCCTTCAAAGCCCTCCACAAAAGGCACCTGCCCACCTCTCCTCCCTATCCTTGGACAATGCCTTATGTTCGCCGATCTGCAAGCAGGCTCATTCGTGAGAATGAGGAAAAAAATCCTTGTAATACTAGATAGCCAGTCTATTGCTCACGTATAAAATAAAATGTTCCCCAATTTAAAACTGTGTTCTTTTAAACAATGATAACCTTAGTTTTAAGATGCCTTTAATTTCACAATTTTATACTTTCAGATTAAACACCAAAAAAAGAATTCCTTTTACCTTAATTTAAGGAGTGGCTGGGTCACCCACTTCTTTAACTTCCGTCTCCCAAATGAAGTCTTAGTGTGGTCTAAAACCCAAAGCAAACTTCCTTTGGTTTTCATATCAGTCTAAGAAAGATCAGAAAATAAGTTTTATTAACTAGACAATTATTTGTCCAAAATTATTATTTCATATGCCCCAATTCTAAATGTCATATATTCCTAGCACAACGTGTGGCACATAAGAGGTGTTCATTTAATGTTTGACAGATGAAGAAATACATACAGAAAGAAGTACTGACATTTCACAAAGAAAAGGGATCATTTGTAGTTTTTGGTTACCTACGAATAAATTATTCAGAAGATTCTTTTGAAATGTACACTTATCTAAGCATCTTTAAAATATAATTGCATACTTTCCTATCTTGAGAACTACAATATATTGAAGATGACTTAATTTTCCTTTGGTATTTCACAGTTACCATTTTATAGACCAATGCGCTCATGACAACATTGAACAAGGTGCTAGAGAGAGATGTGAACCTGCACTGCACTCTAGGTATTTACCCAGGAAGGAATTTTAGTCTGTTTTACTAAATTCCTAGAAGAGTTTGCTTTTGCCACTTAAAATATGGGTCTTAAAAAAAAATCACAATTAACTGAGATAGTTAATTTTAACCAAGTTTTCACAGTATTACAAAGCCCGCTGAGATACTTAAATCTTGAAACCTAAAATGGCTGTTTCCACTTGAGTTGGGTTTTTTGGTCTTTTCTTTATTCCTTCTCCTCTGTAAGTAGTTACTTCCAGAGTATCTTCTATGTGCCGAACATAGCAAGGACATGGTTCCGCCCTCAGGGTGCTTATAGCCAAGATGGAAAAAGACTCATAATTAGGATACAATGCCACCTGCCAGGAATCAACTAAAAAAGGTGTGACATAAGCTCTCGGGAGTTCAACGCAGAGAGCACAGAAAAGGTACAAGGTCAGAAAAGTTCCTCTGAGAATGGGCTGGACAGGCCCAGCAGACAGGGGAGGACAGTCCAGATCAGCAGCAGCACTATATGTTCCTGACACCAGAGCCTGACTGGCCTGACTGGGGTAAAGGGTCCCATGAGGAGGACAATTCCCTGATACCAGTGGAGAAGCAGGCTCAGGTAAGAGGGGTGGGAGAGACACGTGTCCTATGATATCTTTGCTTTCGCTGACACCCAACCCCCACCTTTCACCTCTTTCCATTGCTCCTTGGAAAGGGGGAGGGGGGCGGGAGTTGAGGTACAAAGACAAGCAGATATTAATTCTTAGCTTCTCATTCTAAAATGGTTCAAGGCCCAACAAAGGAAGGAATTTTAAAGAGTATTTTAATTCTAGATGATTTTTGCCTTAGGAATTTGATTTCAGAACTGACTCTGTTGCGGTAGGATTTGAACAGAGAAGACGTGGCAGAAGCAAGGAATGCTTACAATGCCAGGGCTGGCTGCAGGCTGACTGTGAGCGCTCCTTCAGCCAAGAAATGCCCCTTGATTCCTACTACTTGTTTCCTCTCATGAGATGGCTACAGAGTTGATGAGTGAGACCTGCAGGACAGAGTCTCAGCTTTTAGATGATGACAAGATAAAAACGTTACTGAAGAAAAATACATCGGAATTCAGCATAACAGAACAGACTGAAACAGGAAGAAATTAAGGGAAACTGTTATTAATATATAGGTTCAGGAGTCAGGAGAATAAATTCAGCATTTACTTTAATTTGCAAAAGTAACAAATATTTCTGAAGAGTTTTAACTCCTTTAACTCAGACGGCTCTGGTTCTCCACTACTTAATCAAATGACTGGGGGTTGCTTTTTATCTCTATGACTTTGTTGGGATAACATTAATTTCATAATATCTCATCTTCCCAAGTGATAATTTAATAAATAAAAGCAATAACTTTAATCTCTCTATTATCTTCCTAATTCATCAATAAAAGACAAACAATCAAAGTTTACAAACTGAGGCTGGACGCAGTGGCTCATGCCTGTAATCATAGCACTTTGGGAGGCTGAGGTGGGCGGATCACCTGAGGTCAGGAGTTTGAAACCAGTCTGGCCAACATGGCGAAACCCCATGTCTACTAAAAATGCACAAATTAGCCAGGTGTGGTGGTGGGTGTCTATAATCCCACCTACTAGGTAGGACGAGGCAGGAGAATCGCTTGAACCTGAGAGGAGGAGGTTCAAGATCGGTGTTGCAGTGAGCCAAGACTGCATCACTTCACTCCAGCCTGGGTGACAGAGCGAGACCATCTTGGGGAAAAAAAAAAAAAAGGAAGTTCATGAACTGAAATATTATGCATCTTATAGTCAGACTGAATATCCCAGAAACCTGTTTTATAAGTTGAATAATAAGACTGCAAACATTTCAACAAAAAGTTAAAGGTATATAGAAAAAACATAACCAAGTAGACAAAAGAAAATCACTTCATATTAATTTTCAGTGATGATGCCTTTCCAAAAAAATACCTGATGTAGAAATGATGACACAGAA
The DNA here is from genome assembly GCF_048565385.1 of Saimiri boliviensis. Classification (NCBI taxonomy): domain Eukaryota; kingdom Metazoa; phylum Chordata; class Mammalia; order Primates; family Cebidae; genus Saimiri; species Saimiri boliviensis. The sequence continues at coordinate 228,477,362 of NC_133449.1, forward strand.
ATTGTCAGGATGGGCATGCCCCTCGGTCATTAAAAAGGGCAGCTCCATTGTTCCCCCCAAAAACTCCAAAGAAGTATTTCGTACAGTTCATTCTCCAAAAAGTGCAACAGTTATCAATTAACAGAGCAGTCAGCTAAAGACACTATATTTTCACCTGCTCCTCTAAAAACAGACTGCTGCCTACCTTACTCGGAAGGTTTTTCCAAAACAATTTATAATCAACTAACCCTTACGTTTGCCTGACCTGATTCTGTAGGATTTCCAGATTCCTTAATGTTGTTCCATTAATTGTCATAAATTCCATTTTACTTGACAGCTGTTTAAAATTCCTGTAAAAGAATCAAATATAATTAGCCTAGATGTAAGTGCATAAAGAAATAAAAACTAATTCAGGAACTAGAAATATTCGGCTACATTATGGCAAAAATTAGCATTCTGAAAGGAAATCAAATCAAAAGGAGCAAAATGAAAATTCACTGGATTGTATTCCATTAATGCTGGTGCTGTTAAATATACTGATGCGAGACAAGGATAGTTATTCTAACAAAACAAACAAGAACAGGGAAGGAAAGTAATGGTAACAACATTTTGTTTCAGTTTTGCTCCAGGAATAGAACCAAACATGGTCTTTTATCTTTAGTCAAGCATAGTAGTCACATCTTCATGAAAAGCTACGCAATCAGCTAGAAAAATATGTCATGATACTTAAACCTGTCGTCCTTATTCTTTAGCATGAGATCATCTTGATAAATACTTTTAATCAAAATTATAGGCCAGGCACAGTGGCCCACACCTGTAATCCCAGCATTTTGGGAGGCCAAGGCAGGTGGATCACCTAAGGCCAAGAGTTTGAGACCAGCCTGGCCAATATGGCAAAAACACGTCTGTAATAAAAAATATAAAAATTAGCCAGGCATGATGGCGTGTGCCTGTAGTCCCAGCTACTCAGGAGGCTGAGGCACAAGAATAGCTTGAACCCAGGAGGCAGGGGTTACAGTGAGATGAGATCACACCACTGCACTCCCGCCTGGGTGACAGAGTGAGACTACTTTTTAGAAAAAAAAGATTCCCACATGTTCAATAAGTGTTACTTACTCTGTAATTAACAACACACATTACCATGGCCAGGTTTAGTGAGTATAAAACACTGTTATTTTCTTAAGCTCAGTTAAAGCATTCACACTCTCCTTCTTGTCCCTTTATCTATTCAAAACAAAATTAGAAGTTCAATAAATTTCAATGTGAGAATGAGCTACAACATGACTAATAAATGTATGTACAATTCCAATTCGTGTTAAGAAGTACTAATCAATGCAGTACTAATGCAGTAATTCAGTTTCCCTTATCAGCCAGTCCTTAGATGTTTCTGTCAACAGCACTTAAAGCTTAAGAGCTTATTTTTAAAGGCAAGAAAAGTAACAGCAGGTCACCAAATCATTGAACGAAAGAAAGGCATGTGTTCATGCTATAAACCCAACCACCCTTCCCATGGCTGTAATGAAATTTAGGTAACATCCAGTTTCCCCAGTTATAAAAACAAGCCCTCCCCCAGAACTGTAGAGAACCTAAAATCAGAGCCTGAAAAAGTAGCACCCAAAAAGAGATTCCTTCACTTCCAAATGACTCCTCTGACCAAGGCCTGAAGCCCAGGAAAAGAGAAATACATTATCTCAAATTAGGAATGTTACCTAGTAACTGAATGCTGTCCTTTGTTAGTGTAATGTATCTGTGACAGGTTTGACCTAGCTTCCAAAGAATGATAATCTGTTAATGATTTTCAGAGGGAAGCAACTCCAAAACTGAAGGATAGCAGGTGTTCAGCCCTTTTTCTCCCTCTTGTAGCAGTTACCTTAATTTGTCTTGAATTATAGCAATTTATGTTGTGCCTCTACCCTCCTTAATAGATCTAAGCTCCCTGAAGGCAAGTATTACGTCTTAAATCTTGTAGCACCTGCAGGGCTTAGCGAACAATAGATGCTCTACAAATGTCTGCCATCTCCCTATGGGAAAACCACGCTGGGTTTATTTTTTCTCCCTAATTTAAATCACAAACCTCCAGAAATGTCTGTGAAATATCCAGAAAAAGTTATAAAATGTAAAACATTATTTACAGGAAGTAACAATTAGGCAGTGATTGGCTGTGTAGCTGACAAGAGCTCACATAAATTCATGGTCAAAGATCAAAGCTGGAAGGGCTGATAGCCTGCACTCTGAGTAGGTACCTAGCCAGTTACCCACATGTTTAGATAAGAGTCCTTACTTTCCCTCTTCTGACAGTTATTTTTAACTAAGTCCATCCTAGGGGTGACTAGTTAACACGTTAGTGCCCTAAACAGACATCGACTCTAGAAGGGTACTTAGTTGGCATCTTTGTCCATTTAGTTATAACAGAACACCTCATAATAGGCAGTTTGTAAACAGAAGTTTATTATTCAGAGTTCTGGAGGCTGTGAATTCCAAGATCAAGGTGCCAGCAGATTTGGTGTCTGGTGAGGGCTCATTTCCCATAGACGGGACCTTCTGTTTGTCTTCACGTGGAGGAGGGGCAAACAGTTCCTTCAAGCCTTTTCTATTAATATAAGGGCATTAATCTCATTTACAAACGATCTGCCTTCATAACCTAATCACTTCCTAAAAGGTCACACCTCTTAATACCTTAAACCTCACATGACTAGGTTTCAACATGTGAATTTTGAAGGACACAAACATTCAAACCATAACAGTTGGCATGAGACTAATCAAGAAACCACAACCTAGCAGCGTTTCCTAAAAGTATCTCAGCTAGCTGCCTTTATCTTCTGTTAACAACAGATGTGTTAAGACATAATTTTTCACTGGCAAAATATGTGGTATGGAAGTTTGTGGGCTGTCTAGAAATACTGCCCAGTTGGCTCCTCCCTCACATGAACAGAGTATAATAATCCTGTAAACCCAACAGTCCATACCCTAAGGGATGGTGTTTTAGGTTTAGGGATCTGAAAACATCCCGTCTTCTACCAGTTATCTCAGGATTTGTTCTCTCACTCCAACTAAAAGTGAACTGTCCCTATTATAATGTTGCATATGCTTCAAGTGAACCACTGAAACAAGATACTGTCGGAATACCAAAAAGACAGAATTGGAATTTCACAGAGCTAGAGAAGAGTTTATGTGACTGTTTTTGTGCCCACTTGCTAAAAAGTATCTAAATGAGTGGCAGAATTCAGTTTGAATTAACCCACTACCTGGTACAGAGGGAGTGGGGTAGAAGGCTTATAGCCTTCATCTACATACAATTACCCAATATCTACAATATCAAAAAGAAACCAGTAACTGTCAAAAACCAAGTTGGTTTAAGTTAGCTCACAACACCAGACCTTTAGAGAGCAAAAGTGTAGGTTATTTTAATTAATGGTATTAATGTAAGTATTAATGTGTTGTATGTATAGTTTTTTATTTGGTTGGTTGTGGGTGCTTCTGCCTTTTCTTTTACTGTGGGTGTTTTTGTTTTTTCTTTTTGTCCTTACTAAATAAATTTCAAATTAGATGCAGTGAGAACTTTTTAAAACTGATATCTACATTGATTTTTAGAAAAGATCAACTGCTGGGCAATCTTAAATCAAACTGATTCCCATCTAGAATGGTAATTATCAAGCAACTACAAGGACTAACCATGCTTCTGGATTTCCCATATATTTCATAAGTTTTTATAATTATAAGTATAAATTTATACGTATTCTGGAGTTGGAGACTTCCTTCCCTATAGAAATGAAATTTCCTTCTGTTAGCACCTATTTCCATTAGAATTATATATATTTTTGAACTAAGGGTTTTATCTGCCAGCATCCTTAGGTATCCAATAGTATCTGCTCACTGACCTGAAACACTCAAGCAATTCTCAATTATTTATCCTTGTGGAAGAAGCCAAATTCTATGTGCTTTGAAATGAAACTTATCAACAATGTCTGGCTAGAATTCATGCTGTGTGAACCTGCATAGAAATCTTATACATATGGGAAAATAGTTTATCAATATTTCAGGCACCAAAAATACAATGGATGCTTTTTTTCCCTCAATAATGGGAGGGAAACATCTTTGCCAAAAGTGGGATGGAGAAATCAACTGTATTACTCCAACCCTGCTTAAAAAAGAAAAAGAAAAAAGAAAACCAATCTTCTTAACTTAGACAAAGGCAATAAAGGTATAGAACTTATTTGAAATATTAATCCATTACAAAGATTCTATTTAAACATTTTAAAATGGAAACAATGACAAAAAAAACTACCACATAACACACAAAATCTATCACTGAAAATAGTTCTATATGTACAGAAATATTTTCACAGTTCATAAATTCAGTTCATAATTTCAGAGTTCCTAAATGTGTCTAACATTTTGGCAGTTAATTTGATTTATAAATTATAAATTGTATTATATTACAAAACATCAGGATTATAGATTCACTTACAATTGATTTGTAATTAAACAACATGACTAACTTTAATTCCTCAATGCTGCCTAAATAAGCCCATTCCTAAATAAGCCCATTTGAAAGGCAAATAATGAGAAAGGTGTATGTCAAATCCACAAGACCACTGCCAGGTTCAATGATTCATGGAGGATACACAGGACTTGACATAAAATAATACTAACAGCTATGATTTATTACAGTGAAAGAATGAAAAGCAAAATCAGGCAAAGAAAAAGGTGCCTGAGGCAAAGTCCTGGGGAAACCAGGGCCAGCATCCAAGAATCCTCTCCAGGTGGAGTCACACAGGATCCACTTAATTTTCCCAGCAATGAATTTTAACAACATGTGTGAAATGTCCACCAGGGAAGCTCATCAGAGACTCAGCACCCATGGTTTCTACCCTGGACTGGTCCCATAGGCACCCTCTCCCTACCATGTACCAAAATTCCAGCTGCCAGAAAGTAGGTGATCAGCAAAAACCACATTGTTTGCACAAACAATTAAGGCACAGTGAGCCACTCTCATCGGGGAATGGTGAAAACTCTCCTGAAATTCAAGGTCCCAGACTCCAGTCAAGGGTCAAGCTTGCAGACAGGCCTTTCTAAGGAAAGCTTTGTGATCAGGACAGCTATGTTAATGTTTTGCACATCTCTCTTTTTAAATTCTACTTCTCTAGAAGTATATGTATTACACTTATTTGCTATTATGTTCTTTCAAGTTTACACTTCAGTTCTAAATTGACCTTTTCCTTTATATTTCTTTCTTAAAACCTATCACCTCATTTCCAGTTTTTCATACTTCTCATTTATGTTCTTTCACATTTAGCATCATTTTCTTAGTGTCTTTTAGCTTATTTTAAAACAGTAGATCATTTTTTTTTTTGAGACCAAGTCTCGCTCAGTCACCCAGGCTGGAGTACAATGGCGTGATCTCGGCTCACTGCAACCTCCAACTCCCAGGTTCAAGCAATTCTTCTGCCTCAGCCTCCCAAGCAGCTGGGATTACAGGCACCCACCATCATACCTGGCTAATTTTTTGTATTTTTGTACAGACAGGGTTTCACCATGTTGGCCAGGCTGGTCTTAAACTTCTGACCTCAGGTGATCTGCCTGCCTTGGCCTAAAGTGCTGGGATTACAGGCACGAGCCACCATGTTCGGCCAGATCATCATTTTTATTTCATTTGTGACCATGTTTTTCTGTCATGTATATATTATTTGTAATGATGTCCTACTCCTTATTTTCTTTTTACTCATAATAATTTTGTAAGAAATTTGAATTTGGTTCTTTTCCCTTTGCTAATTTTTAAGTGAAGATTAATTTTCCTGAAGTTTCAGAATACAGGCAGTTTTTAGGACAGCTTTTCTAACTTCATACATCTCCTTCTGTTTTATTTTTTTATTTTTTGGTTTTGTTTTGTTTCTTTTTTGGAGACAGAGTCTCGCTCTATCGCCCAGGCTGGAGTACAGTGGCACAATGTCGGTTCACTGCAACCTCCACCTCCCGGTTTAAGCAATTCTGCCTCAGCCTCTGGAGTGCATAGATGGGAGTACAGGTACCCACTATCACACCCCAGCTAATTTTTTGTATTTTAGTAGAGACAGGGTTTCATTGTGTTAGCCAGGCTGGTCTCAAACTCCTGAGCTCAGGCAATCTGACAGCCCTAACCTCCCAAAGTGCTAGGACTACAGACGTGAGCCACTGCACCCAGTCTGCCTCTTCTGTTCTTTCTGTGCAGAAATTGTGACACCTGACCTCTGCTTTCATTCATAAAAAATCAATTGCATGAGAAATCTCCTCCAACCATAAACAATGAGAAAACTGGACAAAACACATGAGGGGGAAAACTTCTCAGGTACTGAACAACACTTGGCCCAGAACTGTGATCCCTGAAAGAGGAAAAATAAATGAAGTAAATAACATGACTGCCTCCTTGGCAAGCGCAGGGAAACAAGAATTCCTGAGTCAGAATGCCGGATAACAGAGCTGCACATAGAGAGAGCGCTCCAGAGATGGGCCAAAGAGTCATCTCAACTCTTGGACAAATACTATTCCTCAAAGGTGTTTCGGCACTTCTGTGAGACCAGGGAAATAACCACCAGAAAATAGCAGTGAACAGTGACCAGAGTTCACAAAGGGCTTGGAATGCTCTCCAACCAGAGTAGAAATACCACAATATATACGAGGCCTTGGGTATAAACCTCAGAAGGCTATTGCCTTAAGAATGGGATTAAAATAGACAGAGACAAAGATTTTTCAATCTCAGCACTATTGACATTTGAAAGATAAGTGTGTGTGCGTATATCAACTTTACTGATAAAATTCACACACTATCCAATTCACCCACTAGGAGTGCGCAATTAAGTGGTTTTTAAAATTGGCCAACTATCATCACCATGTAATTCTAGATATTACCACTCCAAAAAGAAACTCTATAATTAGCAATCACTCTCCATTCCCCCGCACAACCCAAGAGCCCTAGGCAACCACTAACTACTTTCTATCAATTTGCCTTTTCTGTATCAGACAATATGAGACTTTTTGTGACTGATGTCTTTCAATTACCATAATATTTTCAAGGTTCATCATGCTGCAACACTGATCTGTATTTCATTCCTTTTTATGGTTGAACAATCTTCTATTGTATGCATATACATTTTAGATATTCATTCTTCAGTTGATGAACATTAGGGTTGTTTCTACTTTTGGCTACTATGACTAATGCTCTTATGAACATTTGTATAAGTTTTTATGTGAATGTCGTATTTTCATTGTCCTAAGCAACATCTAGTGGAATTGCTGGATCACATAGTAAATGTTATGAGGTATTACCAGACTGTTTTCCAAAATGGCTGTTATCATTTTATAGTCCCATTAGCAATGTATGAGGATTCTAACTTGTCTGCATCCCAACCAACACCTTTTTTTTTTTTCATAGTTACAGCCATCCTAGTGGGCATGAAGTGATGTCTAACCGTGGTTTTGATGTAAATTCACCTGATGCTTAATGATGCTGAACATCTTTTCATGTGCTTCTTCGTTGTTTGCATATATTCTTGGGAGAAAAACCTATATGGATCATTTGTCCATTTTCTGAGTTATCTTTTGACCATGGATTTGTAAGAGTTTTTTTATAAATATATTCTAGATACAAGTCCCTTACTGGATGTATGATTTGCAAAAATTCTTCTATTCAATGGGTTGTCTTTTCACTTCCTTATGGTGTTCTTTGAAGAACAAAAGTTTTTATTTTGATGAAGCCCAATGTATCTATTTTTGCTTTTCTCACTTGTGCTTTTGATGTCATAGTTAAGAAATCATTGCCTCATCCAAGTTTACAAATATTTATGCCTATGTTTTCTTCTAAGAGTATAACAGTTTTAACTCATATCAGGTCTTTGGTCCATTTTCAGTTATTTTCCAAACTGAAATATGACATGAAGCAAGGGTCCAACTTCATTCTCTTGCATAGATAGTTATCTTGGCACCATTTGTTTAAAAAAAGAAAAAAAAAAATCTTTCTCTGCTGAATTGTCTTAACACCCCTGTCAGTAATCAAATGACCATAAGTTTACTTATTTCTAGACTCTCAAGTGTATCACAATGATCATATGTCTGTGCTTATGCCAATTCCACTGTCTTTTTTTAACTCCACCCTCCACACTGTGAGTATACTTTGTAGTAAGTTTTGAAACAGTAATATGAATTCTATGAATTTTAGAATCAGCTTGTCAATTTCTCCAAAGAAGCCAGCTGGGATTTGATACAAATTGTCCTGAACTTAAAGAGACTGATCTGAGGAATACTGCATCTGAACAGTATTAAGTCTCCTATCCATCAGCCTGGGGATGTCATCCTATTCATTTTGGTCTTATTTCAATAATATTTTGTAGTTTTCAGAATATAGAATTTATACTTCTTGTTAAATACATTTTTATTTTATTCTTTTTGAATAAATAATTTATAAATTGAATTGTTTTGTAATCTTCATCTTTGGATTCTTCATTGCCACTACAGTCATACATCACTTAATGATAGGGATAATGTTCTGAGAAATGTATCGTTAGGTAATTTCACTGTTGTGCAAACATAATGGAGTGCACTTACACAAACCTAGACACCTTAGCCTACTACACATCTAGGCTATACGGTATTTTCTATTTCTCCTAGGCTGCAAACCTTTACAGCATGTTATCCTATGAATATCATAGGTAACTGTAAAATAATGATAAGTATTTGTGTATCAAAACATCTAATCATGGAAAAGGTATCAGTAAAAATATGGTACTGTAATCTTATGAGACTACTGTCATAAAAGCAGTCTGTCATTGAAAGCAATGTTGCTATACAGCATGACTGTATACAGAAATACAATTGATTTTTGCATATTTATTTTGTGTCCTGCAACTTTGTGAACTTGTTTATTACTGTAACAGTTTTTTTGTGGATTCTTTAATGTTTTTCTCTGTGTAAGTTCATGTCATACGTAACAACAGAGGTTTAATATGAGGTTTTCATAGACATCCTTTATCGAGTCAAAAAAGTTCCACTTAAGCTATAGCTTTTTGAGTTTTTTTGGTTTTGTTTTTGTTTTTTTTAAAATCCTGAAGCGGTATTGAATCTTATGAAAAAGGTTTTCCTGTTTATTGAGACTATCATGTAGTTTTTGGTAAGGTAGATTACATTAATTGGTTTCCAGATTTTTAAACCAAATCTGTATTCCTGAAATAAATCCAATAGTCATGGTGTATAATTGAAATATATTTGTCTGGTTTTGGAGTATTGAAATTTGGGGCCAAATAATCTGTTTTTATAGAGAAATATCTTGTGCATTTTAGGATGTTTAGCAGCATCCCTGGTGACTAGCCATTAGATGTCTTAGAGTAGCTTATGTATTAAGCTATTTCTTTCATTAGCAAACGTAATCACCACATGCTATCATTCTGTTATCATAAGAAGTTTTCTCTTGAATAAAAAGGTTTTACAATTTATGTTGGGTGAATTTTCTGATTCTTTTCCAAAAATATCTTTTTGAAGTTGTGATCACTCCAATCTTAATAAAAAACATCCAAAATGGCAAAAGCATTTATTTCTAACAACAACAAAAAGATGATTCCTTTGAATTTCATAAATTTAGGAATCAGGTTAATTCTAGCATAAAAAATATCTAATATCCCTCACATTCTATTCATTTTGTCACGCTGTTTTTCTCTGAAACAAACTAAACTCTCAAAATAACTTTAGAACTTCAAGTCTGCCTTAACAAAACTTCACTTACATCATCCTTTAGAACAATTCCTGAAATGGTATATGTTCTCAAACTACCTAAAATGTAATGTTCTCAATATGTTCTCAAACTACCCCTACTGTAATGGCAGAAGGACCTTTAAATAAATGCATATCATTATTTTTATGAAATATGCAGCAATGTATGTGAAAGCATTTACTAAACAAGGCAACTCAAGAGAAGTTTATTTTCCCCTTGATAACACAGTTTTTGGTAAAACTTCAGCAGCATAAAGTAATGCAAGTGAATTTTTCATATACAAGGAGAATATTCATTTTTCCAAAGTAATCACCTTAAGAAGCATTATTTTTGCAAAATATAAGAACTATAGAATTACTTTTTTAGAATTATCTTCAGAGTCAAATTACATGCCACTCATAAACATCACATTTCATTTTTAAGCAAAAGTAGAGTACCAGTTTGATCATCATCTTTATTAATTAATCTTGGTTTCCAATGACCATTTGGCAATTTCCATTGAAAGACAACACCCTCACAGAATGAAGAATTCCTTCCTTCTTTCATTAATCCTATATTAATACAACATATAATAATAACAGCTAATAAAAGCCTACTAGGTGCTGGGCTTATGCCAGATGCTGAAAATATGTACAAAGTGAAGCACTTTCTGTCTTTAGGCTTTGGCTCCATGGAAGCACCCAACAGGTAGATGAGACCATACACCAAGTCACTAGCAGAGCCAGTTTCCTGACCATCCTCCACCACCAATTATAACATGCAAAAGTTCAGCTTCTCTCAATTTATCAAGAGGTTGACCTTGAGGTAATTTGAAAATAAGCTATTTTAATTTCAGCATATATAGACATCTTGTTTGGTATTATTCTTACTTCAAATGAAATATGAGGACAGGCCAGGCACGGTGGCTCATGCGTATAATCACAGCACTTTGGGAGGCCAACACAGGCAGATCACTTGAGGCCAGGAGTTCAAGACCAGCCTGGCCAACATGGTGAAAACCTGTATCTACTAAAAATACAAAAAATTAGCTGGCTGTGGTAGTGTGCACCTGTAATCCCAGCTACTCGGGAGGCTGAGGCAGGAGAATTTGCTTGACCCCAGAAGGCAGAGGTTGCAGTGAACTGAGATCACACCACTACACTCCAGCCTGGGCAACAAAGCAAGACTCTATCTAAAAAAAAAAAAAAAAAAAAAATATATATATATATATATATATATATATATATATATATATGAATGAGAGGAAGACATATCTTTTCACGTCCAAATTCATTTACTTCTAAATACATCAGGCCCTGATTTTTAAGTTAGTTTCCTTATTCCAACATTAAAACTTCTTTGCTTGGTGATAACAGAAATACAAATCTTAATGGGCAAGCTATTTAACACTAATGCTACGTCACTTACAGGGTCCCTATCATGAACAAGCCAAATTGGTAGGTAGCTTGTCACCTTTTCTTTATGAGGACCCAACACAACCAACCACACTGATCTCTCTAGTAAGTTTATTTTTGGAGCTTAAAGTAGAGTCCATGAGGGTATAAAGTGAAATCCAATGAGGGTATAATGCCAGGCTGACACTTTTTAAAATAAAACATTTTGGCCACACTAATATATGTACAGATTAATACAATACCCAGGTTCGGAAATGAAACACTGGTTAGAACTTCTCTATGCCACATCCATCCCCAACCTTTACTACTTTCCCTTCCTCCCTGCTGGAAGGAACTCTGCTTATGAATTTTTTGCTATTCCCCAGCATGTATTCATTTATTCCCTAAGTACATATATATTCTTAAGCAGGATATAGTATAATTTCACATGTTTCTAACTTCATAGAATGGTGTCCTTCAGCAACTTTATTTTTGGCTTAATATACTGTTAATAAAATTTTAAATATTGGTCATATATTAATAGCTCTAGTTCATTTATTTTCATCACTGTATAACATTACATTGCATGAATATAGCACAAGGATCCCTGACGGGCATTTAGATTGCTTTTAAATAGGATAAAATTGCTTCCAGAGAAATGATACACTGTTCTAGTACCAACGGGAAAACAAAGACATTACAAAAAGAACCCCAAGGAACCTGCCTTTCTTCGACTCTCTCCAGCAACCTCAAACCAGCACCTCTATTTCCTAGTTAACTTATATTCTGTCATTTTGCTGAGATAGCACCTACCTGCCCTCCCACCTGTGCAGAATGGGACAGAGATGACGTATCCGAATCAATATAATGGAGGGTGATTCTTGACAGCCAAAGAGAAGGGGATGGTGAAGGCAGACTATAAAAAGACAAGTATCCCACAATTTTTTCTATTCCACTGATCATTAAACTAGTATTTTCCTAGAATGTCAACTGTAAGCTTTTAAATTTCCAAAATGCACAGTTAATCGCTCTTGTAAAAAGCTGTGTTAGCAGCTGGTCCTTTTATCTCTAACTTTATGGTCTATGAAATAAGAACTGAAACCAAGAATAAGAAAGGTGGTAAATTTTTATGAATGCTTTTTAATACTATTTCTGGATCCAGTTAGTATACAGCACAGTTTTGTAGTCAAAACTATATCAAATAGCTATCATGAATACAATTTCTTTGACAGAATTCTATCAATAAATTTTTAATATTCTTCAGCAACAATACCAAACAGCCCATCCTTGCACTCTAGTATTCTATCAATAGCAGGTAAGCTTCTCTAAGTACAGTACTACCAAATTCAATTTAAGAAATGTTCACAGTATGACCTCCTCCTTTTGTTAATTTTGGAGGAATCACTTACTCAGGTTTGGAAAGCATCTTCTCCAAGTTGAATTCTCTGAGGTATTTTATGATGGCAGCCAAAGAGCAAATCACAGACTTCTCTAAGTTAATGATGCCAGAAATAATTTTAGAACCTAGCAAACAGAATATATTAACTTGTTATAAAGACATTTTTTAAAATAAATAATAAAGTTAAAAAATGTAATAAACAGAATCATTAACTTGTTACCATTATTAAACACATATTTTAAGTAAAACTTTATGGCTATCAAAATAGTAATTTGGACAATATCTCCTAAAATTGCCCTTTGAAAAAATGTAAATCACTACTTATACCCACGGCATGGAAAAAAAGGGCATTTTTCTGATGGTGGAATTAACCTTTTTTGGAGAACAGGGTATTTTTTCAAAATGTAAAATGCTCATTCCCTTTGTCTAGAAATACTCCAAACTGCATGTTGAGATGTGTGTACAAGGAGGTGACTTGAAAAATCTTTTGGAATATTGAAAAAACTAGAGACCACCTAAATAAACATTAACAGGGTGGCAGTTGAATAAAGTTCAGTAAATCCTGGTTATTATGCACCAACCAAATGGAATGACTTCCAGTTATCTGCACTGATATGGAAGGCCATCCATAACATGTTGCTAAGTTGGGGAAAAAAGTTGTCTGATCATTCTCATGTCTCACCACAAACACTGCAACAGCTTTCCATCTGGTCTCACTGCTTCATCCTTGCACCCTACAGGGTATTCTAAACAGAGCAGCCAGAGGAATCTCTTTTTAAAATGTATATCTGATCATTAGACTATTTTGCTCAAAAGTCATCCAACATCCCCCAACTTATTGAGAGTAGAAGCCAAAGTCCTTACAGTGATCCTGTGACAATCTGCCTGCCATCTCCTCTTTATTTCTGAGCTCACCTCCTAATGATCTCCCTATCAGTTACTCTGTTCCAGCACACAGACTACTTGCTATTCCTCAAACATGCCAAGCACCCTCCCACCTTAAGATATTTTGTACTTACTGTTGTCTCTGCCTGAAATACTGTTCCTTCATATGTCTATGTGGCTTTTTCCCTTAACTCCTTCTAGCTCTATTCAAATCATCATTCAAGTGCCATTTTCTCAGTGAGGTCTTCCTTTACCATCCTATTTAAAAGTTCAACCCATTCCCCTGTCTTATTTTTTTCACAGCACTATCACCTTCTAACAGACTAGTTTATTTTATTGTCCATCTCTCATCATTAGAATGTAAACTCCAGAAAAGCAGAAATTTTTGTCGGTTTTATTCCTTATTGTACACCCAATGCCTGGCGTACAGAAGGCATTCAAAAAAATTAGCTGAATAAATCCCAGTTACCTTAAACAAATACAGAGAACTATGTGTGTATGTGCATGTGTGGATGTGTGGATTTTGACACAAGGATACATGCCAAACTGTTAATGATAACCCCTCCAACATATAAGTGGCCAGAGGACAACTTTGAGGGCAGGCCCTCTCCTTTTTTCCTTATATACAACTATGTTGTTTGACTTTCTTGCAATAAGCATTAATTACTTTTAGAAGTTAAAAAAAAATAAGTATTACAAGATGCCCTCTACAAATCAGTAACATAACATAGCAACATAACATAGTAACATAACATACGTTATTAATTTTAACTGTAGATGCTTATAAAACCAAGTGTAAATGAAGGGATAACAACACCTTTTCATTCCACTGAGAATTTGATTTTCTTTTAACTTTCTAGCTTTGTTTCCCTGAAAACGTGATAAAGATGGTTATAAGGTAGTGCTGCCTATGGGGAAAATGACCAAATATCAGTAAATTATATCTGGACTGAGAAGAATTATAAATACCTGATTCCAGAGTTTGGGCCTTCCCTTAGTGCACTAACTTTTGTAACCTGACATGTCTTTTGTAGAGACTGCAGCAAGAAATACAGGCCTGGAGCTTCTTAGCCAAGGTGGCTCTTACACTCACTTGATGCGAGTCTCCTTCCTTCACACACTCTCCTGCACACTGCCACAAAGACTGCCATAAGGACTATCCCACTAAGAGGAACACATGCTCTGCTTGCAAGGTGTTTTCTGGCCCAGATCCTTTAACTAAATCTGATACCACAAATGGATCACGGTAGTGTTGGGACTTAGTCAGGTCTTTAGTTGAAAATAAGAAGACCTCTTGGTAATATGGAATACTGGTGTTAGAAGTGGGATACACTTGGTTAGGTGTGGTGGCTCATGCCTGTAATCCCAGCACTTTGGAAAGCTGAGGTAGGAGGGTCATTTGAGCCCAGGAATTCAAGACCAGCCTAGGCAACATGGCTAAACTCCATCTCTACAAAAAAAATACAAAAATTAGCTTGGTGTGGTGGTGCATGCCTGTAGTCCCGCTATTCGGGAGTCTGAGGTGGGAGGATTGCTTGAGTCTGAGAGACAGAGGTTGCAGTGGGCTGAGATCACACCACTGCACTCCAATCTGGGTGACAAAGTGAGACTTTATTTAAAAAATGAAAAGAAATGGGGTACACTCTCAGACACTTGATTCGATTTGACCAGGGCATCATGAAATTAAAACAGACATGCTAACAAGACACTGATGCCTAGAAACAAGGAAATGCTAACCAGACACTGATGCTTAAATGGAGCAGTGACAGAGAGCTGATCTAACATGTGACAGGGATAAATTTCCTCCATATGGGTTCTTATGAAGATCAGAGTGAAGTCAAGCTTATGCCAAGAGGGAAAAAGTCTATTTGCCTCACCATCCACCAAATGGACCCTAACAAAAGCTGAACTGGCAGGAATGTGAGGTACAAATGAAAGCAAGCATTAATGAATGCCTGACTGTGGACATGTGAATTAGGCAAATAATGATTACCTAACATATTTTGACCCTGTCACTAACATTCTGGTGTTTCAATTTTGGCAACCAACCTTTCCAGATGCCAGGCTTCATCAGAATATTTATGATCCAAACAGTCTATAAAATACAAAGATACTAATGAGTCACCTTCAAAGATGAACGAAAAGGAAAGATGGTGAAAAACTCCTTCCACTTTAATGAGTATAACAAAACCATCAAGTTACTAGCTGGTCATAATTTTAAAAAGAAGCCGCAATGGTTCTTTTTGTTTTTTAAGAAACAGGGTCTCACTTTATTGCCCAGGCTGGACTGAAATGGTGTGATAATAACTCACTGCAGCCTTGAAAAAAAAGAAGCTGCAATAGTTCTTTTTGTTTTTTTAAGAGACAGACTCTCACTTTGTTGCCCAGGCTGGACTGCAACAGTGTGTAATCACTCACTGCAGCCTCGAACTCCAGAGCTCAGGCGATCCTCTCCTGCCTCAGCCTACCCAGTAGCTGGGACTGCAGTGCAATGGTGTTTCTGATGAGCACAACAGTGAGCTCTTCTTCTCCCACATATTTATGGTAACTACCTAGTCATCATTAAATTGAGAATCATACTCATACCTTTATCCAAATTTCAAATCAGTTCAACTTGAGGATATACAGGAAAAATATTTACCTTTGAAGTCAACTGTATCTTTTGCATAAAATTCTGTAACTGCCTGGAAAGCATGGCTGTATTCAAAATAAGTGTTATCCATCCTTTCAACTCGAATTCTGTCATCTCGCACACTGAAAGAAAAAAGGAAAATTTCAGAGATCATTTATCATCATGAAATACTGATATTTAGGTCTTGGACAGAAAAAGAAAACAAAAAAATAAAGATTTATTCCTCATTCTTTCCCAAGTTGAAGAGAGAGAAAGAAAGAGCTAAAGTTTCTCTGCCAAAAAGCTTCATTTCATAAAATATTAAAATGATTGCTTTTTATTAACTGCTATTTTATATCATCTAGCACATTGTGAGTACTTTATATCTATCATTATTTAAAAAGAAAACCTCATTGAAATTAGGGTCCATTATGTTACTAAATATGAAGGGAGAAAAAGTGAAAAGTATCATTTTGATTTGATTACATTATTTGTTTAAATACTCCAGCAACGGAATACAGCATTGAATAATTCCTTCTTTGAGAGACTTTCCGTTAAATCTGTTTCTATCACAGCTTCCAATCAAATATAACAAATTAGGTCAACTCTCAGTCTTTAAAGTGATCCTACAGTCCTTCTAAAAATATGTATAAAAATTTGCCCAAGTACAGAAACAAAATCCTATCAAGCATGCTGGTAGTGCATTTTCTTTTTCTATTTTTCTTGACTCCCTATTCCTTCCTCCTTCTCTTCTTACCTTATCACCTCACTCCCACGACTGCTATCTCTCCTGTTAACAGCCTATAAATCTTTCCACATTTTTTCACGTTCATATTTTGGCCATACACAGCATATATAATATATGCTCATTATATATTATCACATGACATTATAAAAATGAGATGATTTTATAAACATTTTTCTGTATCTTGTCCTGTTCACTTAATAACTCTTGAAAGTCCTCCCATAAAAGTGACCTAATTGCAACTCATTAATGGCTGAAAAATATTTCATAGTATATAGATGCCACAATTTCTCCAACTATTTCTTTGCTGTTTGATACACTCACTTGGTGTTAATGTTTTGTCACACGTTGCTTTAAAACATTTTAATTTAAAAATATAAAACTTTAGTTACAATTGTAGCTGCACATAGCCCTCCCTAATCACATTCCTCTGTGATTTCCAGAAGGAAATGCTGGCTAGGCATGGTGGGTCAACATCTGTAATCCCAGTACTTTAACAGGCTGAGGCAGGAGGACTGCTTGAGCTCAGAAGCTTAAGAACAGCCTGGACAACATGGCCCCACCTAACATGTTTCTGTTTCAGATGAAGACAAGAAAGAGGTATGTGTACATATCTAAGAGTGAGCGCAACCAAAGAGATATAAAACCTTCATGAAGAAAATTATAGAACATTGCTGTTGGATATAAAAGACATGAATAGAGGAATATACCAGCTTTGATAATGTGATATCTCTATTTCAGATGTTATTTCTCTCCAAATTAATTCATTACATATCAAATCAAAATACTAATAAGGGCCAGGTATAATGGCTTTCTCTACAAAAAATACAAAAATTAGCCAGGCATGGCAGCAAATGCCTGTAGTCCCAGCTACTTGGAAGGCTGAGGTGGGAGGATCACTTAAGCCTGTGGGGGGTCAAGACTGCAGTGAGCTGTGATCACACCACTGTACTTTAGCCTGGGTAAGAGTAAAATCTTGACTCAAATTAAAAAAAAAAATTAATAAAAGAAAAGAAGTAAACACTATCTTGAATGTGATATATATTACCATGTATGTTTTCATTTTTTATAAAAATCTGTATCATTTCATGCTTTTCATTTTGTATGAGTGATACTTTATTATAATACAAATTGACTCTATACTCAATATTATACTATTTCTAAGATTTATATGTGAAGATATGTGTGTATTTTTAAATTTTAACGACAGTTGAGTATTCTATTATTTCTTATATTTTCTAATAAATTTAAAATCTGCTTTCTGAATTTATTCACCAGAATTTATCTTTGTGGACAGTGTGAAGTTATAAATACAATTTCATTTTCCATATAATTAATGATTGAAGCAGCATTTAGAGAGCATTTTTTTGTCCCTGCTGATTTACAATGTTACTTCCACTGCATATTGTATTTCTATATATGTTTTTGGCTTCTCCATACTGTTCCACTGATCTTGTCTATCTTTATATCAGGACCACCGTCTCTTAATTTCCAGGGCTTGGCATCTATATCTAAGCTGGAAAGGCCCCTAGTCTGCTCTTCAAGATTGTCTTGGCTACTTCTGGCCCTTTGATTTTCGTGGTAAATTTTAGGTTCACTTATCTTCTGTCTTCACAAGAAACTTACTAGGATTTCTTAAGACACAGTTTCACTCTGTTGCCCAGGCTGGAGTGCAGTGGTAGTGGTTCAATCAGGGCTCACTGCAGTATCGTCAACCGCTCAGGCTGAAGCAATCTTCCCCCATCAGCTCCAAGCAGCTAGGACTACAGGTATGCACTACTACGCCTAGCTAAGACAATGTGGTAGACATATGTAAAAGATACAGAAAATACAGAAACACAAATGGCTATACCCCGTCACACAAGAAACACATTCCCTCCCTTAATATTATGAAAACTGGAAATAAATGTATCATTTTATCAATGTAACATATATTTGTAATTTTTTGCTATTTCCTTGATATAACATTTTATTGAAATAATTGTTTTTTTTAAGAGGTTAATTGCTTTTTTATTATTGAATTATATTGTAAAGTCTACATCTACAATTTAATCAGGAAGAAATGCTTTGCATTTACATCAAGGACACATTTATTCTAATGGAATAAAACAGACACACACAAAAGACCAAGAACATGTTTTTAAAAAATGACTACATGTTTTACCTGGTCCTATTTTTGCGATTTGGACCATACTTTTAAGTGAATTGATCTTACATACATGTTAAGTCTGATTTATCTCCCCACATTTTTAAACACTAAATGAAGCTTCTCACAATTTCTAATTATAAACAAAAGACTGAAAACAACATGGGAAACAAAGTTTAAAAACAAAGAAGAGTTGAGTAAAAGGTGTCTCCTCTATGGCTCATCTCAAAGAAACACTTTTACTCCGAGAGGCAAACATTTCTGATCTAGTAGTAAGCTTCCCACTCACTCTGTAGGACCTGTTCACTCTGCAGAAAGACCTACAAGTCTTTCTGGTCTCAAATGCAAAGTATGTGAAAATGTGTACAAAATATATAAAAGCTAAATATCAGAATATGGCTAACTGAAATCAAAATTGTGTGCTGGTCTAAATATACATTTTCAGCTTCTTCCTTTTTAAAAAGTATCTTTATTTCAGATGATATTTAAAAATAACTTACATTTTTAGTGTGCTTTATGGTCAATGACTGTAAAGTTGAAACTCAAATTTGTCAGTTTAAAATGTTTACGTCTTATTGAAATTTTCATCACCTACTACTTTACGTAACCAGGTTATTCATGAGGTAAGTTTCAGCTTTAAAAAAAAAAAAAATCAACCACAAAGAACCATTTCAAGAGTACACAAATCATAATGCCAGCTGGGCAGTGTGGCTCATGCCTATAATCCCAGCACTTTGGGAGGCCGAGGCGGATAGATCACTTGAGGTCAGGAGTTCAAGACCAGACTGGCCAACATGGTAAAACCTCATCTCCACTAAAACTACAAAAATTAGCTGGGCATGGTGGCAGGCAGCCGTAATCCCAGCTACTCAGAGGCTGAGGCAGAATTGCTCAAACCCAAGAGGCAGAGGTTGGAGTGAGCTGTGATTGTGCCACTGAACTCTAGCCTGGGTGACAAGTGCGAGACTTCGTCTCAAAAAAATAAAATTTAAAAATTTAGAAACAAATCATAATGCCCACCTCTTATTCAGAGTATACTTTATTAACTACTGCGTATGATGTAAAATAAAAGCAAGGGCTTTTTGTACTTTTTTTTGAGACAGTGTCTCGCTCTGTTGCCAGCCTGGAGTGCAGTATCGTGATCTTGGCTCACTACAACCTCCACCTCCCAGATCCGAGCGATTCTCCTGCCTCAGCCTCCCAAGTAGCTGGGACTACAGGCGCACGCCACCATGCCCAGCTAATTTTTTGTATCTTTAGCAGAGACGGGATTTCACCATTTTGGCCAGGATGGTCTCAATCTCCTGATCTCGTGATCCTTCTGTGGGGGCCTCCTGACATGTTGGGATTACAGGTGTGAGCCACCATGCCCGGCCCTTTTTGTACTTTCTAATCAAATTATGCTGGGAAATATAAGGCAAAAAAACTTGGCAAAATTTCTTTTTGGTAACAAGACAATGCAACAATGAATCTAAATGAAACATAAGACCAGTGTTTACAATTTCTAACTTCTAAACAAACATACAATACACTTATCCAAAACATATTTTGGTTGCAAACTGGATTGACTGATTATAGCCTTACAGCTAGCTAACAGCTTTTTAAAACATATATAGCTAGCTAACAACTCTCTAAAATATGTGTATGTTACACTAAATGATCTCTGCTAAAAATCAATTGTATGTAAATAGGTCTTACTGAAGTAGGACTTTCATGATACTGTAAGTCTTAAAAAGTATGATAGGGCTGCAACAATATTATTACTATTAATAAAGGTTACAGAAGAGATTATTGCTGTACTTTTCCTCATAAACACCATCAAACTTTGTTGCAGTTACAGAAAGTACAACTAAGTTACTTTTCCTCTTACTGAATTTCATTGTTTCACATGTTTGTACTTTTTATTCAGCAGAGAATTCTTAAAATCTTTTCTGAAAGAATTCTAAGTATTTAAATGTTTTGCTTCACATTATACTACCATGTTTTGCCCTTCTTGTTTCCCAAATACACAAAAAACATATACATTTTTTTCAAAAATGAAATAATATGCCCACATTAAAAAAATAAAGCCTACAAAAAATTCCAGAGCTAAAAAAGATTATTCACATGGCACAAAGTGATCTCCTATTAGTCCAAAGTTCAAAAACATTTTAATGAAGTCCATTTATATATATTTTGTTTGCTTTTCAATGGAATACTATATTTATTGAGGCAAAATCACATTATTTTTAGTTCTTGGAGTCAACAAGCGTACACAAGTTTTTCAACACAGTTATTAAAAATAGGAGACCAAGTTGACTGGGCCAAAGAGATACCATTCAGTTGGATTTTGTAGCGTTAACAGAAAGAAAATGAGAGAAGGGATTTACTTGGTTGGTCTCCATAGCTTGATAGACCAAAAACAAAAAAACTACCACAACAACAAACAGCAAAATTTTTATCCACACGGGAATGGAGCGTCCCTTTTTTGTCTTTTCTGACTTGACATCTACCAAGGGAACATACTTAGGAACATATTTAGATGAAAAAGACTCCTCCATCCTGAAATCACTGAGTTCTAATGGCCGGCCTGCAGCCCCTTTGATTGGTCTGTGGCAACTAGCACTAATTCCTGTTGGTGTAGATGCTTCATAGGGGAACATTTCCTTAAGAATATCCCTTTCTACTCTTCTTTCCTCTGTTTTTTCTCCCACTTCAGCTCTTGTCAATGGTTTCTTTGGTGCTCTTCTGGATATGTCTGAGAATTCAGTGATTGGCAGAATAGGAGATGCATGCTTGAAATTTCCAGTCACCCTATTGACAACTAAGGATTCGTTGCTTGAAGCCATTATAGTTTCAGCTATAGGAGTACTCTCTGAAATTACTGCACCATCTATATGAAAATGCTCTGAAGTTTCCACCCTTTTCCTTGGAGTTCTTCTTGACCCTCTTGTAGATTCCCTAGTTAATGCCTGCAGAGGTCCGCCTTTTGAAGATCCACTTGTCCATTCAGTCTCAGTTATTCCAGCTTGAGAATAGCTCTGGTTGTGCTCAAGTCTTCTTTGCTTGAGTGTTACTGGAGTCCTTGCTCTGCCCTTTAGTGGTTCTCTCTTCTCAAGCTTGAGCTCTATTTTAGAGTCTTCTTCATTGTCACTATATCTGTCAGAATCATTACTTCCATTCTGCCTTGTACTTTCTGCTGAAGAAGAAACTGTTGGCAGAGGAGTAGAAGACCTTGATTCTGTTCCTTGTTCCCTCAGTTTCAAAAGCTTTTTCTCTATAGCTTCCTGGTTGTTCCCACAATAGGACCAGGATTCACTCCGTATTTCACAAGCTGATCCAAAAGGTCTTCATTAGTTACCTCTGTTACATCTAGATCATCTTTATCATCTTGTCTGGGTTTATCAGTTTTCTTTGTGGCTTTCGCTTTTGTGTGCCGTTTCCTCTCCCTCCGCCAGCTTGAGAAGCAGCTTTCCTCTCCGGGGTCGATCGCCTAGGAACGGGCCAAATTCTGCGCCAGCTGTGAGGACCCTTGGCTGGGCCTTTCTTTCTCCCGGGACAATGAAGCCCCGAAGAGTACCCGCAGCCTCGCCTTCCCCAAACACTGGCCCTGAAGGGGAAGAAAAGCAGCGAGGCTTGTCTGCAGACACTCACAGTCCTCGATTTGATTCGAAATAATTGTTGCTTTTTGTTAGATTCAAGCATAGTTTTCCAGTCTCCCTAAATCCCTCCATAAATACAGAGAATTTAATAACCAAACTAAAACCCGCAGATAAAATGTACTACACTATCACTGCATTTCCAGATATTCTTTAGAACCCCAAAATGCAAGCAGATGGGATGAATAGATAATAAGACACACATGCTATCAGCATCCATGTGAGAAGAAGCAGACAGAAGCAACAGAACTCTAACAATCAGAAAACAGGAACAATACAAAAGAGCAATCAGGTACTCCCCGGAAAGTATGGTAAAATATATTGAGGAGCTGAAATTGGGAGTGCAGGTTGTACACTATATATTAGTGACTACAAGGAGTCCACAGTAAGGCCTGAAGCGGCTTGAGAACTCTCAGCCCTATGAACTCACAAAACCAATGATGCAAAACACTTTTTTAGGACAAATCTTAACACTGAGGAAAAACTCCTATGATCAGAACCTATAATGAGGAGAAAAGGGATATCAGGGTAATTGTTAAAAAGACAAAAGTACTATAGACACAGAGCTAGGAGAAAATGAGCTGTCATATTTTTCAAGCACTTGACAATATGAAGCAAAATGAATGAATCTAAAAAACATATTTTGTGAAAGAAATCAAGCCAAAAAATCTTACTAAATCTTAATATATACTGTAAGATACCCTGTATATGAAATTCTGTAAAAGGTAAAATATACTGGTGGGAAACTAATAATTGCCTAGAGCCAGATGTGAAGGGAAGGGACCAACTGTAGAAGCACATGAGATAAGTTTTAGGGTAAAAGTAGTGTTCCACATCTTGGCTGTGACGGTGGTTACAAAACTGTGTAAAACTACCACAATTCAAACTGTACACTTAAAAATGAATGCACTGCTTATAAATAATACTTTGAGTTCTTAAAAAAAAAAAACACTACCAGAAACGCTATTTTGAACCCATGCCTCTACTAAACGTTTGGGGAAATGAGTTAACATAAAAACGAGTAATAGAAAAGGACCAAGGTTGAATCCTATCCGAAGCTATGATAAGAAAAAAGAATAAGCACAATAGCATCTCTACAGACAATAGAATCATGTTAGAGACCTCCATAAAACATGAAAACCCTAACTTATAATCTCAAGACAAGTTTAAAAAAATTATTAAGAAAGCAAACTGGATTTAGAAAAACTCAGAAATGGACAGAAAAACTTCTCGGAATGAAGGACAGACTAGAAGGCACACAACTGAATAAATACGACAGATAATAAAGATAAGAAGCCGGAAATGAAAGGGGGAAATTTTTTCAAAGTCAAAAAGAAATGAAAAAGGAGACTTGAAAGACTAGAAGAAAGTAACAAATACAAAAGGTTGGCGAAGAAGATCTAAAACATGTATAAAAGGTGTTCCCAAGTTACAAAGTCGGCAAAGAGGGCAAAGCAAAGAAACAGAAAAACCCCTTTATACTATATAATTAAAAAACACATCACATACCCGGGGAAATCAATCCATAATGACCTCCCCAATAAATAATCTAGTAAAATTATTTCCAGCCAAAATGACAAGTCATTTGTAAAAGAAAGAAAATCAGAATTGCCAAACTTTAACAGCAATATTTTATGCTAGAGACAATGGGGTAACATATTTAAGATACTCAAAGAAAGAAACTGTAAGCCAAGAATTTTATGTTTAGCCAATCTGCCTTCCATGTATAAAGCCACAGACAGCTGTAATCAAAGTATGGTCACCAGACCAGAAGCAACATCACCACCTGGGAACTTGTTAGAAACACGGATTCTCAGGCCCCAATCCACATGTACTGAACCAGAGAACCTACTGGGGAGGCCCCATACTTGGGGCTTTAACAAGCCTGCCAGGTAATTATGATACACACTAAGGTGTAAGAACAACTATACTACAGAATAAATTTCAGACAACGAAAATGACTAGAAAGACATGGATATGAGAATCGGTAGCGGGCATGTAATACATATTTGCTTCAAGAACTAAGACTCAACAGAGGCTATAGGAAAGAAGGCATACTGGCCACACATGCTATCTCACACCTATAATCCCAGCACTTTGGGAGGCCAAGGCAGGCAGATCAAGACCAGCCTGACCAATACAGTGAAACCCCATCTCTACTAAAAATACAAAAATTAGCCAGGCGTGCTGGCGACTGCCTGTAGTCCCAGTTACACAGGAGGCTGAGGCAGGAGAATCACCTGAACCTGGGAGATGGAGGTTGCAGTGAGCCGAGAATACACCACTACACTCCAGCCTGGTAACAGAGCGAGACTCCATCTCAAAAGAAAAAAAGAAGGTGTAGTACCTAACAGCTACATGCTTTGATGATATATTACAACTATGAAACAAATGGGAAAGAAATGGAAGACCAAATGCAACAAAATTTTATAATCTGTAATTCTAATAATATAGATTACTGTTTTCAATAATGTGGGATAAAATTAAATACCTGGTATTTGAATAACAAAATCAGAGTACTTACATAAGAACCAGGATTGTCGCCGGGCACGGTGGCTCAAGCCTGTAATCCCAGCACTTTGGGAGGCCGAGGCGGGTGGATCACGAGGTCAAGAGATCGAGACCATCCTGGTCAACATAGTGAAACCCCGTCTCTACTAAAAATACAAAAAATTAGCTGGGCATGGTGGCACGTGCCTGTAATCCCAGCTACTCAGGAGGCTGAGGCAGGAGAATTGCCTGAACCCAGGAGGCGGAGGTTGCGGTGAGCCGAGATCGTGCCATTGCACTCCAGCCTGGGTAACAAGAGCGAAACTCCGTCTCAAAAAAAAAGAACCAGGATTGTCGACATGGTGGGGAAAAGGATATATAGGTGTAAGACTGAAAAGTTAAATAAAAACTCTTTAGCCCTGAATTTGAATCAGAATTATTTTTAATGAGTTCTTAATATATTTGACCTATCCAATATATAGCCTCCCTAGTTGCACAGGCTGTAGTTTTAGAAATACCATTTCCAACTAAAAGAAACTAGGGATTACCGGAGAAGTGACTAATTTCAGGTCTGGGACTGAAAATGTTTAAGATCAACCTAGACTATTTTGTTACACCAAAAAGCAGAAAGGCTACTAAAGATTACTAGGATCATGGCAAAATGACACAGAAGTCAACTGGAGAGACTCTAGCTTCCCAATCACAGACCATTTTGAGCACTGGGAAGAACGGCAACTGCAGTGAACCAAAACACGTTAGATATGTTTAAACTCTCAAGTTCATAACAACACTTTAAAAAGCAAGACCTGTCAATCATTACTGAGTATCAATAGCTACTCAACTCACAAAAAGAGAGATAATTACATGCCTCCTAATGAAAAAATAGAATCTATGAAGTTCTCTTCCTCTCCCATGAAAAAAAAAATGCTGAATTTTATTAAGCCTCTCAATTTGACTACCAATTTACAGAAAATACAGAGGAACATTTTAAACTCTATGGAGATGTAATCAGCAAAATCCAGACTTCGGAAAACTCCACAAGAAAAACACTGAATTTCTTCAAAAAAAAAAAAAAAAAAAAAAAAAAAGGAGGGAGTATAAAAAGAGATGGAGAGGGAATCTGTAGACAAAGAGGCTTTAAAAGGTATTTTTATAAAAAGCCAGGCATAGTGGTATGCATCTGTAGTCCCAGGTACTCAGGGAGCTGCGAAGGGGGACCACTTAAGCCCAGGAGTTCCCAGCTTGCCTGCACAACATAGCAAGACCCTTGTTTCTAAAAATACAAATTTGAAATATTTTGAAGACATTTTAAAAATAAACTGGCAAAATTAAGCTATAAGAACATACACCTGGGTGACAAAACTACAAAGGAAATTAAGAAGGTGATAACAATGACAAAGTCAGGATCATGGTTCTTCAGAGGGCTATGACTGCAAGGAAGCAGTGAGAACTTCCAGAGTAACTGCCAAAACTCTGTATCCTGGACTGGATGGTGGTTTCGGCTCCCTTCTTCTATATTTGTATTATATTGTTTCTTATATTTGTACCATATTTTAATTTTCTCAAATAAAACACAAATGATTCCAATTTTACTGGTTTCTCCTAAAATTAAATAACTTCTCAAACTATTATTTACTTTTTACTTTAATCATGAGTCTGTTTTATCCCATAAGCAACTACCAATGTTCCATCAACACTCTGAATTTAGAAGTATTTTGATGTAGGAAACTCAAACAACTCAATACCAAAAAAAGAGAGAGAAATTTTAAAATGGGCAAAGGACCTGAATGAATGGCCAATAGATATATGGAAAAAATGCTCTCATTAATCAGGAAAATGCAAATCAAAACCACAATGAAATATTCACCTCACTCCTGTGAGAATGGCTATTATAACAAAGACAAAAAGTATTGGTCAGGACATGAAGAGACAGGAACTCTTGCACACTGTTGGTGGGAATGTAAACTAGAACAGCCCTTACAGAAAATAGTATGGAGATTCTTTAGCAACTTAAATTAGGCCTACTAGCTGGGCAGGATGGCTCGCACCTATAGTCCCAAATTCTTGGAAAGATAAAGCAGGAGGGTCACTTGAGGCCAGGAGTTTGAGATCAGCCTAGGCAACATAGCCTGTCTCTATAAAAAAAAAAAAATGATGTAAATTATCTGGGCATGGTGGAGTGCACCTGTAGTCCCAGATATCTGGGAGGCTGAGGTGGGAAGGATCTATTGAACCAAGGAGTTCCAGGCTGCAGTGAGCCATGATCATGCCATCGGATTCCAGCCTGGGTGACAGAGCAAAACACTCTCTCTTTAAAGAAATTTTAATAATAAAAATAGATTTATTACATGGTCCAGCAATCTCACTACTGGGTATATATCCAAAGGAAACAAAATCAGTAAGTTAAAAAGATATCTGCATTCTTACATTTATTGCAGCACTAGTCTCAACAACCAAGTTATGGACTCAGCCTAAGTGCCTGTCAATGGATGAAACGCTAATGAAAATGTGACATATACACACAATGGAATACTAACTATTCAGCCCTAAAAAAGAATGAAACCCTGTCCTTTGCAGTAAACTGGATGGAACTGAGGTCATAACATTAGGTAAGATAAGCCAGGCACCCAAAGACAAATATCACATATTCTCACTCAAATGTGAGAGCTAAAAAAGTTGATCTCATACAGGCAGAATAATGGTTACCAGAGCTTTGAGAAGGGAGGTAATGAGAGGTTGGTTAATGGGTACAAGGATACAGTTATACAGAAGAAATAAGTTCTAGCGTTTGATAGCACAGTAGGGTAGGACCATAGTTAACAACAATTTATCATATATTTCAAAATAGCTAGAAGATTTTAAATGTCTGACATAAAGAAATGTTGCGTCTGAGGTGACAGGTATCCTAAACACCCTCATTTTATCATTATACATTGTATATCTGTATGAAAATACCATATGTACCCCATAAATATGTACCAATATTATGAACCAATAATAAATATGTAAAAAATAAAAGTTTCTCAAAAGAGGTGGTAGCCAGACACAGTGGTTCACACCTGTAATCACAGCTTCTCAGGAGACTGGGGCAGGAGGATTGCTTGAGGCCAGGAGTTTGAGAACAGCCTGGCAACACAGCAAAACCCAATTTTTCCAAAAACAAACAAAAAAAAAGATAGGTGTCAGATAACTATCATAAAAATCAGACACAGGAGAGAAATACAAAAAGACTTCCATTTAGAGCATTAAACAAGTTTTCTTTGTAAGTTAAGAATCGGCCTTTAGAACAAATTAATCATACAGAGGAATGTCTCTAAATAAAAATTTACTGAGGAATTTTCTATTTAATAAAGAAATAGGCCAGGTGCTGTGGCTCATGCCTGTAATTCCAGCACTTTGGGAAGCTAAGGTGGGCAAATCATAAGGTCAAGAGATTGAGACTACCTTGGCCAACATGGTGAAACCTCATCTCTACTAAAAATACAAACAAAAATTAGCTAGGCATGGTGGCGTGTGCCTGTAATCCCAGCTACTCGGGAGGCTGAGACAGGAGAATCACTTGAACCCAGGAGGCAAAGCTTGCAGTGAGCTGAGATTGCGCGACTGGTTGACAAAGCAAGCAAGCAAGCAAGCAAGCAAGCAAGCAAGCAAGCAAGAGAAAGTGAGAGAGCTAGAGCAAAAGAAAAAAAAGAAGGAAGAAAGGGAGGGAGGGAGGGAGGGAGGGAGGGAGGCAGGCAGGCAGGCAGGCAGGCAGGCAGGCAGTTAGGCAGTTAGTTATTTAGTTAGTTAAAAGATAGGCGTGGAGAGGGGAAAACTAGCATTTTTCATTAGTCAACACAATTCTGAAAGAGAGTCTATATAATGCTTTTAAACATTCACAGGCATTTCTACCAACTACTCTTATGGCTCATAGTGAATGCAGAATGATCGTTTTTAAAAATGCTTAGCAGACATTTATGGAGTGCCTACTGCATGTTACCCTGAAGCCCTTGGACCACACTGCTGTCATAGACAGGGCTAAAGAGGAAGACACTGCACTTACCCCCTGACTCTTTCAATAGCTTCCCATTCCTGTGATCAGGAAAAGTACTTCTATTTATGATATGGTTGGGATTTCTGTCCCCGCCTAAATCTCATATCAAATTGTAATCCCCAATGTTGGAGCAGGGACCTGGTGGGAGGTGGTGGGAAGTGACTGGATCATGGGAGTGGACTTCCCCCTTGCTGTTCTTATGATAGTGAGTTCTCATGAGATCTCGTTGTTTGAATGCATGCAGCACCTCCCGCTTCGCTCTATTCCTCTTGCTCCAGCCATGTAGGACTTGCCTGTCTCCCCTTTGCCTTCTGCCATTATTGTAAGTTTCCTGAGGCCTCCCCAGCCATTCTTCCCATAAAGCCTGCCAAACTCTGAGCCAATTAAACCTCCTTTCTTTATAAATTATCCAGTCTCAGGCAGTTCTTTATAACAGTGCAAGAACAAACTAATACAACAGAGCACATTCAAAATTCTCTAACAAAACAGATACCACACCCTGCCCATCACTGTCATAGAACTTACTTTCTAGCAGGGTTAAGCAGAAAACAGTAAACAAAAAAAATAAGAATGTTAAAAAGTAATTTTTCATGGTGATCTGACTCCCTCACCTCCCTCAGTTCTCCATTCAAATGCTGTCATCTCACGGCAGCTCACGCCTGTAATCCCAACACTTTGGGAGGCTGAGACAGGGGGATCACCTGAGGTCAGGAGTTCGAGACTAGCGTGGCTAACGTGGTAAAACGCCATTTCTACTAAAAATACAAAAAATTAGCCAGGTGTGGTGGCCTGTAATCCAGCTACTCAGGAGGCTTAGGCAGGAGAATCGCTTGAACCTGCAAGGCAGAGGTGGCAGTGAGCCGAGATCATGCCACTGAACTCCAGCTTGGACAATAAGACCAAAATTCCATCTCAAAACAAAACAAAAAAACCTCATCATCTCAATGAAACCTTCCCCAATCACCTTGTGTACAATGGCACTGTTCACTAGAATCCATGAGGACGGGGACTTTTGTCAGTGTTATTTCTGCTGTATTCAATGCCTGGAACAGTGCCTGGTATAAAACAGGTACTCAACCTATAGAGTATTGCTGAATAAATGAACAAAGGAGTACAAGTTCCAGAACTACAGCTCTCCTTGCTGTGGGCAGCATTATTCTCATTTTAAAAATGAGTAAATTGAGCTTGAGACATTAAGTACAATGTCCAAAGTCATCAAGAGATAGCAGATTAATAGATATTCAAACCAAGAGTTGCTAGCTCAAAAGGCTTTATCTGTCCTACTACAAGCCTAGGTAGCCATAAGCTGATTCAGGAAGAAACCTAAGAGGGAGGATTTTCTCCCATCTGTGGTGCTGAAGAAGGATTTTTCTACCTTAATCCACTGGAGAGAAAGTGTCAGACTATTGCAAAGTTCTTATCAATTTTTATCTTCCTGTAGACTTCCTTAATACCTGGATTTTTAGAAGTACGCAGTAAAGTTATTTAGCAACTCAAAAAGGAGTCACCTTACATGAGCTACACCATGTTTTTAGACAAGTTCCTAGAGTGAACACAAGAGGCAGCTGGTTACTCAATTACTGTTCTAATTAAAATTTTGTTTGATAAGCAGATAAGGATTTAGAAACCCATTAAGTTTGATAAAAATGGACTTGCCAGTTATCCTTGAGGCTTTCCTGGAAGAGTTACAAGAATGTTAAATTCATCATTCTGCAATCTGTATATTAAATCATCCTCACATAAATAATTTTTCAAACTGGTCGAAGTTATAAAATCTCCTATCTCTATTTTTCTAGATTTCTTAATTTCTTAATTAAAGAATGTTATGGTAAATTCAAATCACTGTATCTCTGAAACAAAAGTCTATTTCGGCCAGGTGCGGTGGCTCATGCCTATAATCTCAGCACTTTGGAAGGCCAAGGAGGTTGGATCACCTGAGGTCAGGAGTTCGAGACCAGCCTGGCCAACATGGTGAAACCATGTCTCTATTAAAAATACAAAAATTAGCCAGATGTGGTGGTGGGTGCCTGTAATCCCAGCTTTTCAGGATGCTGAGGCAGGAAATTGCTTGAACCCAGGAGGCAGAGGTTGCAGGAAGCTAAGATCACACCACCACACTTCGGCCTGGTGACAGAACAAGACTCTGACTTAAAAAAAAAAAAAAGAAAGAAAGAAAGGCTATTTGAAATTCTGCACACATGTATAGCATCCTACCAGAATTCTGTCAAACAAGATTTTAGGAAAATTTCTACATGTAACATGCCTCTCTGTTGCTGAAAATATTTTTTGAAAAATTAAAGGGTGATAAACTTACAGAACTGTCAGTCTTGATTTCCTCAAACTGTAGTCGGTGGGACACCTGCATCAGAATCACCTGCAAAGCACACTGGAAGTACAGATTTCCACCCCGAAGGTGCTAAATCTGAATTCACCAGGAAGTTAGAGGAGAGCAAGTATTTTCAACAGGTTTCCCAGCGTGAGTCACAGGCAAACCACAGACTGAGAACAGCAGGCGACAAGAACAATACTGGTAGCCACCACCAGACTGGAGTAAAAATGGACGGAAATCTGCTCCAAGGACACGTATCCAATGACAGTTTATGATTCAGATGCTTTATTAGAGGTGGACATAAATACTTTGCATTAAAAAAATTAGGTTATCTATGGTTATATAAATGACCTGGGTATAAAAAATTAAAAAGCCACATTTCCTTGACTACCCTCTACAGGGCTATTTGTGCTGTGGCACTGAAGCCTCCTGAATGAAGAGGAGCCTGAACAGAAGATGTGCTCCTCCCAGGGTGGCAACCGCCCTTTTACTCTTGTTGGTGGGACTAACATCAGGACATGCATCTCAGTCTCTCAGTTGTTACATAGGGCATGCCAACCTAGACTGTTTTAAATTAAAGCTTCTAATTAAAAAAAAATTCTTTCCACATGTAATGCAGCTCTCTGTTGCCTACTATATTGTTTTTTAAAAATTATATGCTCTCTCGACAAGTGTTGAACCCACACTTAAAAAAGGGAATTCAGAACCAATAATATCTTTTAATAACTACTTGGATATAAAACTGGTGACTCTCTGGCATCAAATAACAGACCACCAACAGAGATTCTGAACTAATGTTCAACTGTGAACAACAAATGTCAGCCTACCAATTTTATGATCCATACTGACTTTAGAAACTCTAATTTTTATAGACAAAAAGAGCCTTGTTAAAGGCAGACAGTATCCTTTGGGAAAACTCACAAAGCCTCCTCTGACAGTGAACTTATTGGACTGATGAATTTATTGGACTGAACTTGGAACTGATGAGTTCCAAGCTGAGTAATTCATTCTCTCCTCTGAAGACAAAATGAAACAGAGTTCTTGACCGAGTAAGACAAACAAGGTAACCTGGCTTTAATGTCTCCATATTAGAATTAGTATGAAATTCAGTAATTTTATCAGTGCTCACAGTAGGGAACAATCACCACTTTCTTAGAAGACTAAAGGTATTACCTGAAATTATAATTCTAAAACCAATCACTAAAACAAAACAAATCGAGTAATTTAAAAAAGCAAAGAAAGCAGATCACATCGTGAAAGATTATTTAAAAGATATAAAAATAGACAATATGACACAGGCCAGGCGCGGTGGCTCATGCCTGTAATCCCAGCACTTTAGGAGGCTGTGGCAGGTAGATCACGAGGTGAGGCGTTCAAGATCAGCCTGGCCAAGATGGTGAAATCCCATCTCTACCAAAAACACAAAAACTAGCTGGGCATGGTGGGGGGTGCCTGCAGTCCCAGCTACTTGGGAGGCTGAGGCAGAGAACTGCTTGAACCTTGGAGACAGAGGTTGCAGTGAGCTGGAGATAGCACCACTGTACTCCAGCCTGGGTGACAAAGACTGTCTCAAAAAAAAAAAAAAAAAGGAAAATATAACACAAAATAATGTAGACAAACTAATATCAAATATATCTGACATATTAAAGGAAATGAGCTAAATTCGCCTATAAAAGAAAATTAAATTCATATCAGATCACAGAGGGGAAAAAAACCCAAAAACTCCATGCTACAGCCGGGTGCGGTGGCTCACACCTGTAATCCCAGCACTTTAGGAGGCCGAGGCGGGTGGATCACGAGGTCAAGAGATCGAGACCATCCTGGTCAACAAGGTGAAACCCCATCTCTACTAAAAATACAAAACATTAGCTGGGCATGGTGGCGCGTGCCTGTAATCCCAGCTACTCAGGAGGCTGAGACAGGAGAATTGCCTGAACCCAGGAGGCGGAGGTTGCGGTGAGCCGAGATCGCACCATTGCACTCCAGCTTGGGTAACAAGAGCAAAACTCCGTCTAAAAACAAAACAAAACAAAAAAAAAACTCCATGCTACAAACAGAAGCACAATTCAAAACAAAGTAATTCAGAAAGGTAACAAATAGAAAGATGGCTGAAAAACAACTGCCTAGAGGTAGGTACTAGGTAAATACAAAGTATGAGATAAATCTTATCAGGAAAAATAAAATTCAGAACATAAAGCATTAAAACAGGACAAAGACAAGTATTTTTATAATAACAAAAGGGGCAGGATGGAGGAAACTCTTTACCGAATATCCTTTTTAAAATATTTTTCAGCCAGGCATGGTGGCTGACACCTGTAATTGCAGCACTTTGGGAGGCTGAGGCAGGCCGATCACAACGTCAGTACATCAAGACCACCCTGACTAACATGGTGAAACTCTGTCTCTACTAAAAATAAAAAATAAAAAAATTAGCTGGGCATGGTGGCACACACCTTTAGTCTCAGCTTCATGGGAGGCTGAAGCAGGAGAATCATTTGAACCCAGGAGGCAGAGGTTGCAGTCAGCAGAAACTGCACCACTACACTCCAGCCTAGGCGACAGAGTAAGAATCCATCTCAAAAAAAAAAAAAAATTCTTTTCGTTTTTTGAATAACTAAAATATACAACTTATTCAAAAATAAAATGGCATATTAAAAAAAAAGAGAAAGAAGAGAAAAAAATGAAATACAGGATTTATGCAGGGGCTCCCAGGAGGAGATGGTGTTGTACTACCCAGGACCGGAACCCTGGAGGCTGAGTCAGGACACAGCACTGGAGCATCCTGCCACCTTGTGGAACACCACAAAGCAGCCAACATAGGAGGAGAGGAAAGGACAGAGCCCGTACATCCAGCCATGCCCAATTCCAGCAGTGCCTGATTCCAGTCTGCCTTCAAGCTTTTCACTTACGAGCCAACAGCTTCATTTTCAACTGAAAACTTTTTCAATAGAACTCACTAGAGCCGGGCGCGGTGGCTCAAGCCTGTAATCCCAGCACTTTGGGAGGCCGAGGCGGGTGGATCACGAGGTCAAGAGATCGAGACCATCCTGGTCAACATGGTGAAACCCCGTCTCTACTAAAAATACAAAAAATTAGCTGGGCATGGTGGCGCGTGCCTATAATCCCAGCTACTCAGGAGGCTGAGGCAGGAGAATTGCTTGAGCCCAGGAGGCGGAGGTTGCGGTGAGCCGAGATGCGCCATTGCACTCCAGCCTGGGTAACAAGAGCGAAACTCCGTCTCAAAAAAAAAAAAAAAAAAAAAAAAAAAAAACTCACTAGAAAGTATAGTGTTGGCCAGACATGGTGGTTCATGCCTGTAATACCAACACTGTGGGAGGATGAGGCAAGGTCAGGAGTTTGAGACCAGACTGGCCAACATGTGAGACCCTATCTCTACAAAAAATACAAAAATCAGCTGGGCATGGTGGTGCAGGCCTGAAGTCTCAGCCACTCAGGAGGCTGAGGCAGGAGAATCGCTTGAACCCAGAAGGTAGAGGTTGCAATGAGCCGAGATCACACCACTGTGCTCCAGCCTGGGCAACAGAATGAGACTCTGGCACAAAACAAGAAAGAAAGAAAGAAAATGCAGTGTTTTCAAAAAGGGGTCTTCTGCTGTCCAGAGAAGACAATAGACAAATCTTAGAAGGATGGCAGCCCCTAATGAAGTCCACGTGGCCAACAGTGAACCAAGGTGAGAAAGCCCCAGTTTGACAGGGTCTTCAGAGACCCTCGCAGGTACTCTGTCTCCCCGTTGGCTCGCTCTGAAGAGGTCAGCCGGGAGTCCTCTTCAGAGTGAGCCAGCGGGGAGAGAGAGCACCTGTGAGAGGCTCCAGAGGCCTGAAGGGCCCCTCCTTACCAACAGAGGCAACAGGACCTTAGCCAAGTTACCACAAGGGACTGAAAACTAAAAGCAGATTTAGGGCCCAGGCTTCTTCAGGCTTAAAGAGGTCTGAGGTGAAGAAACACCGCAGGACCTACCTGCAAAGGAGAGGCCTGTTTGGGAGCAAGGGAGGACTGCGAATTTCCCCACTTACAGGAACTCCATGGGGCCTCAGATAAGAGGCCCGAGGCTAAGGAAGTACCTAAGGCCAGCGCATGGGAGGCGGACTGTTGTTCAAAAGGCTGAGAGAGACTAGAGGTGTTATCATCAAGCAGGAAGTCTGTACTAGGTAAACTCACGTTGTTCTAAAACTTTTTTCTAGTTTTTTCTATACTTTTGATTATACCTTTCCTTCTTTTGTAATGGTTGGTTTTGTTGTTTTTAAAAGTAAAACTCCGTTAAACAGTTTCTAATCTGTCTTGGCAAACCTGACAGGAAAGTACTTCTGTCTGCAATGAGGTTAGAAACACTAAGAGGATTAGCGTGCAACTGGGAAAACAACGGAAGTGGGAAAACTTGAAGTGGGAGGGAATGGCAGAGAGGTCAAGGACTGAGAGAAGCCACTCATTTCTGCCTGTGGTCATCATGTCCCAGCTCTTCGTCCTTGATCCTGGAAACCTTTTTAAGGACAGAATTCCTTAGTAACTATATTTTAAAACCCCCATCCTGAGTTCATGTCCTTTGCAGGGACATGGATGAAGCTGGAAACCATCATTCTCAGCAAACTGACACAAGAACAGAAAACCAAACACCGCATGTTCTCACTCATAAGTGGGTGTTGAACAATGAGAACACATGGACGCAGGGAGGGGAATATCACACACTGGGGCCTGTTGAGGGGTGGGAGAGCTAGGGGAGGGATGGCAGGGGGTTGGGTTACTGGTGAGGGATAACATTAGGAGAAATACCTAATGTGGATGATGGGTTGATGGATGCAGCAAACCACCATGGCATGTGTATACCTATGTAGCAATCCTGCACAATCTGCACATGTACCCCAGACCTTAAAGTATAATAAAAATAAATAAATAAATAAATAAATAAAACCCCCATCCTTTCTTAATCTTTTAGCCCATCACAATCCCAAGTCTTTTTACTACCAATCTACACATACCATACCCCAGCCCTGTGTGCACATTCTCGGTTAACAAGTGGGCCAAGGCTCACCTCCTCTAAGATGCTTTCCCAGAAGAATAACCACATGCAAGGACAGCCCATGCTTTCTGCTGGACACCAGGGCTGTGGTTTGTAAAGAAATACCTTTATAAATAAAGCCGCTTTGTTTTAAGCACAGATGCTTTGTCAGAAACTTTACCACCAGAGAGAAATTCAAACTGTAATGTGCATTATAAGAAAAAGAAATTTCATGAAATATTAACCAGAATAATTTTGCCATAAAATATTACTCCTTTTGCAGTTGCAAGCAGTGGTGGAGGAAGGGAACAGCTGCCCCCTTGTGTGTTTTTCCTGAGACTGTATGACACAGTGTGCTTTAGAGCCAGGAAGTCTGAATCAAATTCCAGTTTTGCCACTTAGTAGTTGCATAACCTAGATGGGCTACTTAACATCTCCAATCCTCTGTCTCCTCATCTATAAAATCTGCAGTAAAATAAAAGCAGCTTCCTCACAAGGGTGTTTGTGAAGACAAAGTCAGTTAACAAACATAAAGTCTTTAAAACAGTATCTAATATACAGTGTTAGCTATTGCTATTATTATCAACATTATTACTGCAGGTTAAGAATGAGAGATAGATAGCAGTGGTCATCTGCTCAAAGAAAAAGGAGGAGAGCTTTAGAATAGATGTAATTGGGTAAGACAGAACAAAGTCAAGGAGCTACCAGCATTGAGGATTTTTTCAGTAGCCACAAAGTTATATCTCTAATAGCACCTTTTTCACTCCAGGGGAACAGAAGATAAAGGATAGAATAAGCTGTTAATGCCATTGCCCAAAATACCATCTTATCTAACTCTGATGCCTGAAATGCCTTTACAAGCATTTCATTTCACAAGAAGAAAGAAGTTCCTGAAGATCATTTAAATTGCAGTCCTCAAATATGAGAAAATCAAAAGTACAGAAAGGCTTATCTATACTAAAGTTATTTGTTATTAAATGTAAGAAAAATTAACAAATGTCATTAAGAACTTTTAGAATTGATTACTTAAGATTGTACCAGTTGTGTGATATTTATGAGCTTTACCAAATGCTCCACAAATTCCATTAGCTCATGGTACACATACACACACACACACACACACACACACACCACACAGCACACACACACACACTCTCTCTCTCTCTCTCTCTCTCTCTCTCTCTCTCATCTCATCACTAATGTGGGTCTACTAGGAAGAAGCTGACATGGTAGGTTTCTAGAGCTCCCATCCTACTCTCTTTATGTATTTCTAATACTTGATAAATATAGTAACTTCTGGAAAAGAAAGAAAAAGCGGGTCCAGTGCCATGGCTCACACGTGTAAACCCAGTACTTTGGGACACCAAGGAGGGTGGATCAGTTGAGGTCAGAAGTTTGACACCAGCCTCACCAACATAGTGAAACCCCATCTCTACTAAAAATACAAAAATTAGCTGGGTGTGGTGGCAGGTACCTATAATCCCAGCTACTTGGGAGGGTGAGGCAGGAAAATTGCTTGAACCCAGAGGCAGAGGTTGCAGTGAACCAAGATCCTGCAACCACACTTGAGCTTGGGTGACAGAGAGAGACTCTGTCTCAAAAAAAAAAAAAAAAAAAAAAGAAAAAAGAAAAGAAAAGAAAAGAAAAAGCGAGCCCTAAAAACATTTTTAAATAATATCCTAGAAAGTCAAAGTCTAAAATATCTATAAGAACATAAAAATCTAGGTCATTTTTCAAAGTCAAATTCAAAACAAAACCTTTGATCAAGGCCAGGAGTTTGGGACCAGCTTGGGCAACATAAGTGAGTCTCCATCTCCACAAAAATATCTGAACCCCAGCGATTTGCAAGGCTGAGAGGATCACTTGGGCCCAGGAGTTCAAGGATGCAGAGAGCTATGATCGCACCAATGCACTCCAGCCTGGGCAACAGAATGAGACCCTGTCTCTAAAAAAAAAATTAAATAAACTTAATTAAAAACAAAGAAAAAATTAAGCCATTGGCACCAACATAATTCAATTCATATGAAAGTCTTTTCTAAAAAACAGTGTGGAAACAACTGGTAAATGTACAAATAAACCTCAATCCCTACCTCATATCATGATGCCCCAAAGTTAAATCCAACTATTTAATACATTAAAAGTAAAAGCTAAAACTATAGAACTAAAATAAAATACGAGAAAATCTTCATTATGTTGGAGTAGGCAAAGATTTCTTAAGATACAAAAAGCACTAGTAACCATAAAAGAAGACACTGACGCATCTAACTTCACCAAATTAAAACCTTATGCTCTTCCAAGGTCATAACCAGGAAAATTAAAAGGCAAGCCACACTGGGAGTAAGTATTCACAATACTTATAACTAACAAGGATTTTTATTTAGAACGTATAAAGAATTCTCATAATTAAAAAAATACAAGTAATCCAAGTCTTAAAATGGGAAAAAGATATATAAATGAACAGCCAATAGGCACATGAAAACATCACTTAGTCGTCAAGAAAAAAGCAAATTTAAAACAAAACATGACACTATATACTAACTATAATAGCTAAAGTTTAAAAGTCTGGCAATACCAAGAGTTAGCAAGGATATGGAGCAACTACAGCTCTCACACACTGCTGTTGGGAGGGTAAATTAACGACTACTCCGAAACACAATTTGGCTGTTACTTTTTGCTTTTTGAGACAGGGTCTTGTTCTGTTAACCAGGCAGGAGTGCAGGGGCACGATTATGGCTCACTGCAGCCTCAACCTCAAGGGCTCAAGCCATCCTTTCATCTCAGCCTTCTGAACAGCTAGGTCTACAGGTTCATGCCACCACCACATCTGGCTAATTTTTTTTTTTTTATTTAGAGCCAGGGTCTCACCATGTTGCCCAGGCTGGTCTCAAGCCTCTGGCTCAAGTAGTCCTCCCACCCTGGCCTCCCAAAGTACTGGGATTCCAGGTGTGAGCCACTGTGCCTGGCCTGGCTGTTTCTTACACACTTAATATATACTTACCCACATAATCCAGCAATTCCACTCCTAATCATTTGAAGAAAATAAAAATATAAAAATACAGATCTGTGAGAAGAGTAGTACACAAATGTTAGTAATTTTAATGAAAATAGCCAAAAGCTGGAAACCCAAATGTTCAGCAAGTAAACAAATAAACAAATGTTGGTATATGCATATGACACAATACAACTGAGTGATAAAAAGGGATGAACTACTGATACACTCAACAACAACGACATGGATGAAATTCATACACATTATGCTGAGTAAAAGGAGCTGGACACAAAAAAAGTATGCACTGTACTGACTCCATTTATGTAAAATTCTAAAACAGTTTAAACAACTATCCTATAGTGACAGGAATCAGATCAGTAGTTGCTTGGAGTGGGAGGTGGAGGTGGGGAGAAAACGACTGCAAAAAGGCACAGGGAACGTTTTGGGAAGATGAAATGTTCTAGATCTGAATTTGGGTGGTAGTTATACTGATGTGTGTATCTGTCAAAATTGATTGACTCATACACTTAAAATGTATAAATTTTATTGCGTATAAATTACACCTGATTAAAGTTTATTAAAAATAAAACTTTTTATATTTGCCATATGTAATTTACACATAAAGGTTTTTATTAAAAAGTCTGAAAAAAAAGCCAAATTCCTGTGCAAATGTGTACTCCAAATATATTTTTGGCATAAGATTCTAATTCTGGTATTTACTCAGCAAAAAGCAATGGTGAGAAGTATCTCTCATTTTGAAGAGAACTATTTAACTTCAAAAAGTACATTCCATATTTACATGCATCAAGATAACAGTCTAAATGTCATCCATTATATATTTAATATATGACACCATCATCCTAACACATGGTAAATCTTTAAAAAATAAGTTATGCTTCCTGTGACTCAGGAGGTATTTTTTCAATAGCATAACAGCAAAATTGCCTGACACCATATTTGCCTTTGAGAAAAAGCAAGAGAGGCCATAATCTTCTGCAAACTCTATAGTCTTACATAACTCTGAAGAGGACTAGCAATGTTAAAACATTTTCAGATCCATGGAAATTCATCACAAATATTTTTTTCATGCATGATTAAAAGCATCTTCTCAGCAACTGACATAAAATCAAGACCATTTCACTCTGATCATACGCCTTTTGGGTCCACAAGTTCATCAACAAGCTCAGGTCTGCTTTAGCCTAAAATAACTAATCTTTCTAAACTAATATTTTTCTCTAGAAATACTAACTCTAATATTTTCCCAAGAAGGAGCTGCTTCCAAAACAAACAAACAAAAAAAAGTTTTTTAAAATCCTACTGACTCTGAAGTTCATATTACAAAGAATAAAAAATTATACACAAATAACATTAGCTAAAATGTATTTCCTTTTCAGAATGTGTGATTTCAGAAACAACTGCCATTGAGGAGTATTTTCAGTATCTACAAACCTTTACTGTGCAACTAGCAAAGGCACAAATGGACTGAGGAGCGGGGTGGAAAAGAAGGTCCTTGCCCTATGTTTGAGTTGAATTGTGTCCCCATAACATTCAAATGTGGAAGTCCACACCCCCAGTATAGAACCTGACTTTATTTGAAGACAGGATCTTTACAAAGGTAAACAAGTTAAAGTGAGGCCATCAGGGTGGGCCCTAATCCAATATGACTGGTGTCCATAGGAAAAAACACAGACATAGAGACATGCATGGAGGGAAGGCAATATGAAGAGACATTAAGAAGGTGGCCATCTAGAAGTCAAGGAGAGAGGCCTGGAACAGACCCTTCCTTGACAGTCCTCAAGAAGGAGCCAACACTGTTGATACCTTCATTTTTTTTTTTTTTTTTTTACTTCTATCCTCCAGAACTATGAAACAATGAATTTCTGTTGCTTAACCCCTCAGTTGGTGGTACTTTGTTACAGCAGCCCTGGCAAACTAACACGTTCCACTAAAATGGTCAACAGCTATTGAGAGAGACAGGCTTATAAACAAAACACTAGAACATCAAACAGATTGAGGACAGAGCTGTGGTAATGTTTGCCAATTACAAGTGTAAATATTCTCACCATGGTTGACTTCAAGTTACCAACGCTTTCACCATCTGGTACAAAGTCCTGGAACTATAACAGTCAATTCTTTTCTTTTTTTTTTTGAGACGGAGTTTCGCTCTTGTTACCCAGGCTGGAGTGCAATGGCGCGATCTCGGCTCACCGCAACCTCCGCCTCCTGGGTTCAGGCAATTCTCCTGTCTCAGCCTCCTGAGTAGCTGGGATTACAGGCACGCGCCACCATGCCCAACTAACTTTTTGTATTTTTAGTAGAGACGGGGTTTCACCTTGTTGACCAGGATGGTCTCGATCTCTTGACCTCGTGATCCACCCGCCTCGCCTCCCAAAGTGCTGGGATTACAGGCGTGAGCCACTGCACCTGGCCAACAGTCAATTCTTACAAGCAGCTACAAGTGGCTCTAGCACAGGCCAAAAACTCAGGCATCAGCATTTTTAAATATCCACAGGTAATCCCAATGTACAGCTAAGGTTAGAACCTTACCTGGAAACTGCAGATCAGCTTCATGAAAGCAATAAGACTGTTCGTATACAGAATATTTGAAAAGACAGATGTGACAAAAACACATGGCGCAATGGAGAGTAACTTAAGAATGGTAGAAAAATAAACGATGAATGAATAACAAGAGCTAATATTTAACGAGCACTATGTTTTAGGCACTGTATTAACTCCTTTAATGCTTGCTACTCTGTAAAGCATTCTATTATATACTTGTTTTTGAATGGGGAAACTGAGCCATGGAGAGGTTAAGATTCACAGGTAGTGAGGAAAATAAGAGTCCAAACATAGGCTATCTGGTCCCCGACTGTACCCAGACCATTATGCTGTGCTCTCACTGTATGGTGTTGAAAGCATGGCAATTAGTCTGGTATAGCTAGAAGCCCAGAATGAGGGACAAGGGACAAAACTAGAGGAAGGGCATCACACGCAGGGCCTCAGGTATGTTACCTTACACAAACAACGGGCTTACAAACCAAACTTCTGCAAAACGGGTTAATGTTTTCACATAACTTGTGTGCAATGGCACCATCTCAGCTCACCGCAACCTCCGCCTCCTGGGTTCAGGCAATTCTCCTGCCTCAGCCTCCTGAGTAGCTGGGATTACAGGCACGCGCCACCATGCCCAGCTATTTTGTATTTTTAGTAGAGACGGGGTTTCACCATGTTGACTGGGATGGTCTCGATCTCTTGACCTCGTGATCCACCCGCCTCGGCCTCCCAAAGTACTGGGATTACAGGCGTGAGCCACCGCGCCTGGCCATAACTTGTTATTTAAATGCATCAAATCAAATTAGAATTTGAAAAGATCTGAAAGTTTACAAGTGAAAATCTCTCTGTAAAACAAAATCATCACCACCTTATTTGCCTCATGTCTAAATCCTGATTTTTACACGTAAGGATGGGCTTCCCAGGCAAAAAGCACCATAATCACTACAGAGAGATCCACATGGCCTAGTGCCTCTGAGAACGAAAGCAGGAAAATCATACAGACACCCTAAGCCAAAAGAGAAATCTGGAAGATGAAGCTTTACTCACTAAGCACCTGGAAGGCAAGCAGCACCAACCTCAAAAAGCAAATGTTTTCACGTTTGAGGTCAGAACAAAGAAACCCATAAACACTTCATATCACCATGGCTCCAGACAACTGGTGGGGGTGACTACTGAATGCCAGCATTGTTTTCCACACTTAGTCAGGATTTAACTCCGCAATTGTACTTTCAAAAAACTCATTCTTTGGTGACTGAGCAGGGAAGGACTGTAAGGAGGACCCTGTAGGACCTGGGAAGGCAGGCTGAGCCTACAAGACCCACACAGGTCACCCTCAGTGACCCACAGCCATGGCAGCACTGACAGACCCAGTGCAGGTTGTGGCACAGAACAGAAAATCAGTGAGCCCCTTGAGATCAGTTCAGCAGAAGGAGTGTCAAAGGGCAGGACTTTTAAAGATTCTTCCAGAAGCCCATCATTGTGGCCTGCAGGCCGGATCTCACAGGACATGCCCTGTGCAGAAACCACAGACACATGCTTCCTGGTCCATTATAAGATTCCCCTGCGATTATGAACAAAATCAGGCTGCCCACTTTCTGCACCTAGATTTAGTGTTATATTAGTGTTTCCGTCCAGTCAACAAAGCAATTAAAAAAAAAAAATTCTTTATATGTTTGCAGAGCACATAAGCACGTTGACAAAGGTACTATTTAAAGTATATAGGATAATGGCAGGAGTGAATAAAACACACATTCCTGAAGTAAAACCTTGCATTGTTGTTACAGAAGGAAAGATAAAGTAGAAGGAAATATGTACGCAAGAAGCAAGATGGAAGCTTCTCTCCTTCTACAAGCACATACTTCAGCATACATAGGACTTCAGAATTAACCTGAGGAAGCCCTTTTCTCTGCAGCCCAAGGAAAATGACAGACTGTGACAGGAGGCTAAGCAATGTGTCTCTCTGTAGGAATAAGTAGGTGTGAGGGAGGCAGAATCTGACAATCAACCTGAAGGCCAGGCTGCTCCCACTGTTCTCTGGAAGGCAGAAGCAATAGAAATTCTGTATGGGTGGGTAATCTCTTGTCTTACTCAAGTTAATCACCCACAAGTAAACTTTGTGATATCTGGGGGTTGATAG
Organism: Saimiri boliviensis; assembly: GCF_048565385.1. Taxonomy (NCBI): domain Eukaryota; kingdom Metazoa; phylum Chordata; class Mammalia; order Primates; family Cebidae; genus Saimiri; species Saimiri boliviensis. The sequence goes on from NC_133449.1 coordinate 228,521,419, forward strand.
TTAAGAGTTACATAAAAGACTGTAAAGTATACTTACCTGTAAGGTAATTCATACATAAATGATACCCTGACTTAGCAACCAGAAATTGCTCACACTTAAAAAAAGTACTTCCTCAACTGCCCAATATTTCAGTCAGAACCACAATTCAAATGTAAGGATGGGCTTACCAGGCAAAAAGCACCATAATCACTCCAGAGAGATCAGCACAGCCTAGCACATCTGAGAATTCAAAGTATACATTCCTAAACCTGTCATTTATTATTTTACAGATATATTAAATAATAATAGTAATCACCTCAAAGGATTGTTGTGAAGATGGTATCAGTTAATTTCAGTAATGGTAAATTTCAGCAAGGGTAGAATGTACCAGGTATACAATAAGAACTTCATTCGGTGTTTTTATTTTTGTTTTCTTGTTGTTTTTTTTTTGAGACAGAATCTTGCTCTGTCGCCCAGTCTGGAGTGCAATGGCATGATTTGGCTCACTGCAACCTCCACCTTCCGAGTTCAAGTGATTCTCCTGCCTCAGCCTTCTGAGTAGCTGGGATCACAGGTGCTTGCCACCATGCCCAGCTAATTTTTGTATTTTTACTAAAGACAGGGTTTTGCCACGATGCCCAGGCTGTTCTCAAACTCCTGAGCTCAAGCAATTCACCCTTCTCAGTCTACCAAGTGCTGGGATTATAGGTGTAAGCTACCACACCCAGCCAGCTGTTTTTCTTTTTTTTAAAATAAATTATTTCACCTTTATTTAAACTTTGCTTTCATTGCGGAATGTATTTTCCCAAAATCTGTCTAATTAAGTGTTACCTGTCTTTCTAGGCCCATCTCTTGTATGCACTGAGCTACTGTCCATAAAAGTACATTGCCTAATATAGTAGCTACTAACCTTACAGTTAATGAGCACTTGAAATGTCATGGCTGGACACTATCTTAAATATGACATGTGATACCTAGCCCTCCTCTGTTCCCAGTGGCTCCCACCAGGTAAAAACTAACCCTGTGGTATGGTCATGGTCCCATATGGCCATCAGGGAGGCAAGCAGGCCCACTCATCATACATTCTTCTCTCAACCTGCCTTCACATTAAGGTCCGGGACAATCCAGTGCACCCACTGAAAAGGGAGACCCAGGCTTCTCAGGTCAACTTCCCCTTTGACTATCATGCTGCATTTCAACAGAAGAAAAGGTTGACCGACTGGAGCCTCCGGTTTTACCTTCCTATAGGTGACAGGCTAGGCCTTGGGGAAACTCTCCAGAAGGCACTACTTTTACTTAAAACAAGATCAAACCAGAAACCTTTTCACATGTGAGTCCAAAACTGTAAACCAGAACCCTTTCATATGTGATTCCTGAAACTGTAAACCAAAACCTTTTCACATGTGAGTCCTAAAACTATGAACCTAAAATTCTTCCACTTGTAACATCTAAAGTATAAGCCTATATAAAGGCAGAGCCTTCCTTTGTTAGAGGAGCTGGGTTTTTGACAAATTACTGCCTGGTCTCCTGGCCGAATAAACTCCTCCCTCCTTTATTCGGTGTTCAAGAGATCCGTTTCCCGCAGCTGCTCCTGCTACACCACCACATGATGTGTTCAGGATTCATGTTCACTCCCATGAGGTACAGAGCCCAGCTCAGCCAGGCCAAGAAGATAACTGGATAGAGCTGAAGGTGCAAAATAAGGGAGAGTTCACAATGGCACTGAGGGAAAGAATCCTAGGACTGCAGTGGGGAGCTTCCACAAAAACCCGGAAAAACTCAGTATTGTGTATATTAAGTCAAATTATATATAGATAATTTTATATTGATGTATTTTGATTATCGATAGACATAAAATCAAGTATCAGAGGGTTTTATTGTTTGTTTTTCAGAATGGAGAGAAAGAGAAGGGAGAAAGGAAAAACCATACCAGGCCTTCATAGGCTTTTATGGCTTTAGGGATCAAGACTTGGGCCAGAGGTTAAAAAGAATTCACAAAAAAAAGCTGGGAGGGGGAAGAAATTCCTGGCCTGAAAACAAGAGATAAGAGAATAATCTCAGAGCAAGCGGAGAAAATAATAGAAATTAGTAAGAAATCTCCCTTCAGCAGGGAGGTGTGACAGGAAGAAGTCATTACAAAGACTAATGGACAAGTCTAAGTCCACAAAGGCTGGGAGATAAGTCCAAAAGAGCTCTGAACTAAGCTAGCCACAAGTTTTTGACTTCAGGGAGAAAGTGAAAGGAAGCTTTGCTGAAAGGGAAGAGATAAAAAGGGATCTCTCTTTGAACCATGAAGAGGAAAAGGTGAAGAAAAAAATAATTAAAGAGATCCTGAGGACAGACAGTAACTGTATTTGGAGTTCAATGAAGGGAGATTTTTGTGTTTTACACTGCTGTCAGGTTATACCTTAATGATAGCAGGTGAACTTACCAGCATCAAATAGGGTTAGGGCTCTAGTGGGCTGTGCCACTTACTACCTAGGTGACCCTGTAACTTCAAGAGAGGTTCACACCATCTCTGCCTCCTCGCTGTAAAATGAGGATAACTACACTTACTTCAGAGGGCTATGCCAGGGTTACTGAAGCCATGAACGATGTGTCTGGAACATGGTGGGACTCAACCTTTCCCTTCATCTCCTGTCTTTCCTTTGTCTTCCTTTCCCTTCACCCACTACCTCGCAACTCGTACAATTTCCCTTTGACTTCACCTGAAATAGTAAAAACTACTTTAATATATAGTGTAGGATTTAGGATGCTAATAATAAATCATTTAAAAGCACTTTTAATATATTAACATTTACAACACAAACTTCTGGGAAAGCCATGAGGACAAGATGCCTCAGTTAAATTAGAATCCTTATGCAATTAAATCCTCAAACCCAAATGAACAGGTGTATTTACAAGAATTAAGTTAAATTAGTAAAACAAATGCTGCACACCTGACACAACTGCTTCCAAACTTTCTGTTCAAGCAGTCTGGCCCCACTTTAGGAGGTCTCCATAGTAATCAGGAAGATCTTTCCTCCACACTCCTCAAATGTTATTTTTTCCCATTCAACTATCAATAAACTTAATGCAAAGACACCCCATTTTTTCTTTTCAAGTAGATATGTTCCTGAGAATACACTTGATGAAAATGCACAAAGAAGCTCTCATTCTTTAAATAAACCCATGGCAAATGTTCTTATAAAATAACTATCACCTATTAACTTACTGGATTTTCATGAGTTAAGCACATCCATTAAAAGTGCTAGCTAGAGGCCGGGCGCGGTGGCTCAAGCCTGTAATCCCAGCACTTTGGGAGGCCGAGGCGGGTGGATCACGAGGTCGAGAGATCGAGACCATCCTGGTCAACATGGTGAAACCCCGTCTCTACTAAAAATACAAAAAATTAGCTGGGCATGGTGGCGCGTGCCTGTAATCCCAGCTACTCAGGAGGCTGAGGCAGGAGAATTGCTTGAACCCAGGAGGCGGAGGTTGCGGTGAGCCGAGATCACGCCATTGCACTCCAGCCTGGGTAACAAGAGTGAAACTCCGTCTCAAAAAAAAAAAAAAGTGCTAGCTAGATATATAAAAAGTATCAGTACTAAAAAAAAAAAACCTACTGAAAATACAATGGCATTACCACAAGGGAAGATATTAATGTAATTTTTAAAAAGAAATTTTTAAAAGACAGATTCTTAAATACTACTAACACTTCCTCTATAAATGTTTCCCAGAGGCAAACATTTTCCTATGGCATATGAGATTTATTTCTGCTATTTAGTCACTACCATCTCTACTACCACATTAATTTGCTCTGTTGCCCAGACCAAGTGCAGTGGGGAGATCTCAGCTCATTGCAACCTCTGCTTCACAGGTTCAAGCAATTCTCCTGCCTCAGCCTCAGGAGTGGCTGAGATTACAGGCATGCACCACCATGTCCAGCTAAATTTTTGTATTTTTAGTAGAGACGAGGTTTCACCATGTTGGCCAGGCTGGTATCGAAATCCTGACCTCAAGTGATCCACCCCTCTTAGCCTCCCAAAGTGCTGGGATTACAGGCATGAGCCACCCTGCCCAGCCCACAATTTATTTTCTAATTCTACATTATCTAAATAGTTAAGTGAAACTATTGTCTAATAAACATAATGAAGTAGAATAACAAAGTAGTCAACTTTATATTTATCTTCTACTCTGAAAAAGAGAAATGAGGAAAATAAGGAAGATATAATATAAAGGAAAAAAAAGATTTCCTGTGAACATCACAACAGAAAAGGTTTCAAGTGCCAGAAGGAAGGCTGGGGCCTAGTTATCACCAATTAATCTGTAAAATAGTAACTTAGCCATGTAGATCCCATTAATATTTACTGTAAAGGAATATCTATGGAAATGTCAGGATGCTTCAACTAATTTAAAATGATATTTAAAATTTTTTTTAAAGAAATAAAAACAATGAGGAAAAAATGGTAAGACAGTAATATCTTTCCAAGAGAAGTAAATGAATTGGCTATATCTGTATCATGTAAATAGACACTGATCATCATATATGTTAATGTATAGATTTCCAGCTACATTCAACCCAGGCTGGAGTGCAGTGGTGTGATCTTGAATCACTGCAACCTCCACCTCCCAGGTTCAAGCAATTCTCCTGCCTCAGCCTCCTGAGTAGCTGGGATTACAGGTACTGACACCACGCCTGGCTAATTTTTGCATTTTTAGTAGAGGTAGGGTTTCACCATGTTGGCTAGGCTGCTCTCAAACTCCTGACCTCAAGTGATCGACCCACCTTGGCCTCCCATAGTGCTGGGATTACAGGTGTGAGCCACCACACCTGGCCTTACAACAACCCTTCTATATTTACAAAACCCAAATTACTTATCCTTAAGAAAAAAAGTAGGAGATACCCATTATTCTCTTTATTCTAAACATCACTTATTTAATCATTCATTTATCAAGCTTTTATTAAGTACCTAGTATATGTGAGCTACTCTGATAGGTGCTGGGTACACAAAGGGTCACTAGGCTACAGTTCCTATCACCAGCCATCTCAGCTCAGTCTCTGTCACAAGAAACTCTCCAGGACCATGTAATACCACTTTCTCTCTTCACTGTTTCACTTTATTTTTCCTTTTTTTTTTGGAGATGGAGTCTCACTCTGTCGTCCAGGCTGGAGTACAGTAGCGCGATCTCGGCTCTCTGCAACCTCTGCCTCCTGGGTCCAAGAGATTCTCTGCCCCAGCCTCTGGAGTAGCTGACATAACAGGCACCCACCACGTCTCGCTAATTTTTTGTATATTTAGTAGAGATGGGGTTTCACTATATTGGCCAGGCTGGTCTTAAAAAACTCCTGATCTTGTGATCCACCCGCCTCAGCCTCCCAAAGTGCTGAGATTATAGGCATAAGCCACTGCGTCCGACCTCCACTGTTTTACTCTTGATCCTCTTTCACTTTACACACCCTTTCTCTCCAAACCACATGTTTGTCCTGCCTCAGGCCACCATGCTCGCCCTGGGAGAGTAACCCAAACAAACAAACTAGTTTCTGCTTCTTAAGAAAAGCACGCTCTCTCATACCTCCACCTGACTGTCATTCTTCCAGTCTCAATTCTAACATATCCCTTCAGCAAACTGACATGATGCTCAAGTGCTGCCAGTAACTCTCAGATATTTTCAACCAGCACTTTCATTATAATTGTTTATTTCCATGATTACCTCTACTCTAGATTATAAGAACTTGGCAAGGAGGGATCTTACCCATTTATGTATCCTTGCCATCTAGTAACAAAGCTGGCAGACAGCAGCCACTCAATAAATATGTTTAAGAATGAATAAATGAATGACTGTATAATAATGTTCAACTCAGATGTATCAGCAAGTTGAAAGTCTACTGGAAACATCCATCAAAATGCTGATTTTGGCCAGGCACAATGGCTCACACCTGTAATTCCAATATTTTGGGGAGGCCAAGGCAGGTGGATTGCTTGAGTCCAGGAGTCTGAAATCAGTATAGGTGACATAGAGAGACCTCATCTCTGCAAAATAAATTAGCTGGGTGTGTGCAAAAGTAGTCCCAGCTACTCAGGAGGCTGAGGTGAGAGGATTGCTTGAGCCTGGGAGATCAAGGCTACAGTGAGCATGACTGTGCCACCGTATTCCAGCTTAAGCAAGGGTAAGACCCTGTCTCAAAAATAAATAAATAACATCGATTTTTTTAGATATAAAAGAAGAATCAATTAGAATTTCCTGCTATCTAATTTAACAAACTTGACAGCAGGATAAAATACCTTAGAAAGGTGAGCTACTACAAAAAAAATATGGAGTAACCAATCTTGTGGGAACTTAAATGTCCTTTCTGGGCTTCAAATTAATCTACATTTCTTTACACCTCAAGTTTGAATTTCTTTTTCATTCAAACAATGGTCCCATTTATACTAAGTTTAGCTTATGACAAGCTAAATGACAAGAGGCAGATAATGTGATCATATTGCGTTTACAATTGCTCCAACATGTTTCTTTAACTTCTGTCACTCCCCCTTTACCTTCAATAACACTGACACATTTGTAAGGGTATCACTACTATGACCTGATAGTTCTTGCTAAGTTAACTCACATGTTTAACTCAAAGACCAACGTTAAGAATCTTTCCTTACAATAAAAATTTATGAAATCACAAGTTTGATTCACTAATTATATGTTTTTAATATACCTTAAGTAAATATTTAACTATGAAGGTAAAAAATGTTATTTGTGAACCACTTAAAATTCTATCATGTAAGTAAACTAGTCGTAACTTGGCTCTAGCCAATACCTTGTAGAACTCAGGCACCTTTCCTTATGGCAGGGCCATTCTGTCAACATAAGGCTCTGCACATGATTTCTGACCTCTGGGCTCTCTGAATCCACTTGGTATTGAGGTTCTCTCAAATACTTAAAATCAGGCGTCCCCAGACTTTTTACACAGGGGGCCAGTTCACTGTCCCTCAGACTGCTGGACGGCCGCCACATACTGTGCTCCTCTCACTGACCACCAATGAAAGAGGTGCCCCTTCCTGAAGTGCAATAAATGGCCTCAGGGGGCCGCATGCGGCCTCCAAGCCCTAGTTTGGGGACGCCTGCTTTAAATGTTTAACTTTGATGCTTTTTTGCAGGTGATAAACAAGAAAGGCTAAGCTTCATAAGGAAATATGAACTAATTGTCATGACAGCACTCTGATGCAGAGCTGGCAACATTTTCCTATAAACTTTTGTGGGTTTTGTTTTTGTTTTTAAAAAAGAAAGAAAAAGAAAGAAAAAGAGAGAAAGAAAGCAAAAGAATTATAAAAAAAAAAAAAAAAGAATGAAGGAAAGGAAGAAAGAGTAAGAGGGAGAGAGAATGGGAGTGTTGCTTTATTGCCCAGGCTAGAATGCAGTCTAAAAATGGGTATGCCAATAATTGTGCTTAATAATGTAGACATGAAAAAATGAGGGAAGAAAATAACAAACAAGCAGCCAACCAATATTTCATTTAAACCTGTGAGTAGGTGTGATGTGGTACTGATAAGAGTATATATTTTGTGTATTTAAAGTGGAGAGTTACATAAATGTTTATGAAGTTTACTAGTTCCGGATCTGAGTTCAAGTCCTGGATAACCTTGTTAATTTTCTGTCTCACTGATCTGTCTGATATTGATGTTGAAGTCTCCCACTATTATTGTGTGGGAGTCTAAGTATCTTTATAAGTCTTATGTATCTGGGTGTTCCTGTATTGGATCCTGTATTAGGATTGTTAGCTCTTCTTGTTACATTGATCCTTTTATCATTGTGTAATGTCCTTCTTTGCCTCTTTTGATCTTTGTTGCTTTAAAGTCTATTTTATCAGAGGCAAGAATTGCAACTCCTGCTTTTTTATTTATTTATTTATTTTTGCTCTCCATTTGGTTGGTAAATCTTTCCCCATCCCTTTGAGTCTTTGTGTATCCTTGCATGTGAGACGGGCCTGGATGCAGCCTACCAATGGGTTTTGGCTGTGTCTTTTAATTGGGGGATTTAGTGGATTTAAATTTAGGATTAATAATAATATATATGAGTTTAATACTGCCATTTAATGTTAGCTGGCTGTTTTGCCCATTAGTTGATGTAAATTCTTCATTATGTTGATGCTCTTTACTTTTTGGTATATTTTTGGAAAGGCTGATACTGGTTGTTCCTTTCTTTGTGTAGTGGTTCTTTCAGAAGCTCTTGTAAAGCAGGCCTGGTGGTGATGAAATCTCTTGTTCACAAAAGATTTTATTTTTCCTTCACTTATGAAGCTGAGTTTGGCCGGATGTGAAATTCTGGGTTGAAAGTTCTTTTCTCTAAGGATGTTGAATATTGGCCCCCACTCTCTTCTGGCTTGTAGGGTTTCTGCTGAGAGATCTGCTGTGAGTCTGACAGGCTTCCCTTTGTGGGTAATCTGACCTTTCTCTCTGGCTGCCCTTAGTATTTTCTCCTTCATTTCAACCCTGGTGAATCTGATGATTATGTGCCTTGAGGTTGGTCTTCTTGAGGAATATCTTTATGGTGTTCTCTGTATTACCTGGAGTTGAATATTATCCTGCCTTGCTAGGTTGGGAAAGTTTTCCTGAATAATATCCTGAAGCATATTTTCCAGCTTGGATTCATTCTCTTTGTCACATTCAGGTACACCTATCAAACATAGATTAGGTCTTTTCACATAGTCCCGTATTTCTTGGAGACTGCTCATTCCTTTTTATCCTTTTTTCTCTAATCTTGTCTTCTCGTTTTATTTCATTAAGTTGGTCTTCGACTTCTGATATCCTTTCTACTGCTTGATCAATTCGGCTGTTAAAACTTGTGCATAATTCGCGAAGTTCTCGTGTTGTGTTTTCCAGCTCCATTAATTCACTTATATTCCTCTCTAAATTGTCTATTCTCGTTAGCATTGTCAAACCTTTTTTCAAAGTTCTTAATTTCTTTGCATTGGGTTAGAACAAATTCTTTTAACTCACAGAAGTTTCTTATCATCCACCTTTTGAAGCCTACTTCTGTTAATGGAATATACTTGCTCTCTCTCGGGCCTTGTTCCATTGCTGATGAGGAACTGTGATCCCCTGTAGAGGGAGAGGCGTTCTGATTTTGGGTATTCTCAGCCTTTTTATGCTGGTTTCTTCCTTTCATTATAAATTTATCCATCTGTCATCTTTGTAATTACCGACTTTCTAATTGAGTTTCTGAGTGGACGTCCAACTTGGTGATTCCCAGCGCCGGAATCTGAGCAACCCACTGCACCGGCTAAAACAGCAGCATTAAGATTGATGGTGCTTTTCTGACTCTGCACCAAAAACCGTCGTGCCGAGGCACTGGCAAAACCGCCACACCGGCCACAAGAGTCGCGCTGACGACCCATAGGGCTCCTCCGCTGGGAAACTCCTGGTTTGTGAGCAACAAAAATTCGTCTGAAAGTGTGGTGTCCTCTCGTTTTCTGCGCTTTCACTGGGAGCTACAATCCCGAGCTGCTAGTGATCGGCCATCTTGGATCTCTCTGTATATAAACTTCTGTATGCTTAGGTTGTTAATTTGCCAAGAAAAGGGACAGAATTTTCCTCACTGGTTGTGCTTTTGAAAAATATAGTAACATGCTTAAACTGTAAGCAGCATTCAAAATATTAAAAGCAGTTTTTAAATTATAAAAAATATGAAGAGAATTTTCTTTTTCTCTTTATCAGATTCACCCACATGCAAAATTCAATTCTACTGCAGTTGAAATTTGTACATTGGCATTATCAATATAATCAAAGTTCTAATTTTGTTTTAATTAGATCAAATTAATACTAAGGAGGCAACGTTCATTTATACATAGAGCAATCTCTAAAATAAGATCTTGATTAGAAGAACTGCTTCTGGGAAGATGGAATGGAGATATGCTCCCAACTCCTCCTGCCAAGTACCACTCCTGCACATTACATGTCAAACAAACACAAGGCAACTCTGAAAAGTGGGCAGAAAGCCGACCAGCTAAGGAACTTGGGATGTGAGGAACAGTATAATGGTGAGTTTGTTAGGTTTACTTTTTGTCACATAAAACCCAGACTTGGAGCTGAAGAAGCTGACAACCCAGAAAGATCAACGGGCACAGATGAAAAAGCCTCAACAAACCTCCTCTCTCTAGATGAATCCCCAGAAAACAGGAAGCCTACCAAGACAGAAAACTTTTAGCTAATAACTGCTCTACTCTAGCCAAGCACCAGAGAAAAACGCATGGTCCCACCATGCTAGCAAAGGACGGGACCCCAGATTTCCATTCTCACCAGTGAAAGAAGGCACTCCAAACTCCAGCTAGGGCTGTATCAGAGCCAGCCATACAGTAGCAAACAAGAGGTTCATTCCTGCTAGCCAGTACTGAGGCTTTAACCCCCACGGTGTCAAAGGAAACACCAGAGAGACTGGACTTCCAAATCCATTAAGCAGTACTGAGACTCCCTTCTCCCTCCTCACAGGATGGCATTACAGAAGGCGCAGTGGAGGCCACATGGGAAGCTGGAACTCCTACAGGCACCCAGTAGTAACAAGAAGCACCCATCTCCCTTGGGTTTCAACACAGACCAAGCAACCTGGGCTTCTACCTCCACCTGGCAATAAGGAGGCAGCACACCTCTACCCTGCTGAAGTAGTGTCAAGGAAGGCCAGCTATAACAGAAGGCTTAAATGAGACACAGATTCTCATATCATAACACGAAAAAGCACTTGTTCCAACCAAAAATCACTCATCATACCAAGAAATAGGAAAATCTCCAACTGAAGGAAAAAAAATCAATAGATGCTAACACCAAGATGACAGAGATGTCAGAATTATCTGGCAAAGCTTTCAGAGCAGCCATGCTAAACGCTTTAAGAGTAATTACACACATGCTTGAAATAAATGGAAAAATAGAAGTCAAAGCAAGGAAAAATTCTCTGCAAAGAAATAGAAGGCATAAAGGAAAAAAGGGGCCAGACGCAGTGGCTCACGCCTTTGGGAGGCTGAGGCAGGTGGATCACCTGAGGTCAGGAGTTTGAGACCAGCCTGGCCAACATGGCAAAACTCCATCTCTACTAAAAATACAAGTATTAGCCAGGTGTGGTGGTGGGCACCTATAATCCTAGCTACTCGGGAGGCTGAGGCAAGAGAATTGCTTGAACCCAGGGGCCAGAGGTTGCAGTGAGCCAAGATGATTCCACTGCACTTCAGCCTGGGTGCAAGAGCAAAACTCCATCTCAAAAAAAAAGAAAAAAACGAACAAAAATTTAGAAGTGAAAAATACAGTTAACAGTGGATGCACTCAACAGCACAATGGAAGGAACAGATGAAAGAATCAGTGAAATGAAAAACAGAACAATAGAAATCACCAAATCTGAAAAACTGAGAGGATACAGACTGGAATAAAAATAAAACGAATGGAGCCCCAGGGACCTGTGAGACTGTAACAAAAGATCTAACATTCTTGTGATCAAAATCCCAAGAGGAGAAAAGAAAAAAAGGAAAAAAAAAAATTAAAGAAATAATAGATGAAATAATCACAAATCTGGCAAGAGACATAAGCTTTCAGATTCAAGAGTTGAGTGAACCAAGCCAAAGATACATGTTCCAAGACACATCATAATTAGACTTCTAAAATCTAAAGAAAAAAAAATCTTGACAGCAGCAAGAAAGAAATCATACCTTAGCTACAGGGTAAAACAATTTGAATAATGAGTAGATTTCTCATCTGAATCCACGAAGGCTAGAAGAAGTGGCAAAATATTTTTCAAGTGCTGAAAAAAGAATTGTCAACCCAGAATCTCATGCCTGGTGACAAATATCTTCCAAAAATGAAAGGCAAATCAAGGCATTCTCAGATGATGAAGAACTACCTCTGTCACAAGCAGAGCTACTCTAAAAGAATGGCTAAAGGAAGTTCTCTAAATAAAAAGGAAAAAATAAAAAGAAGAAACCTTAGAACATCAGGAAGAAGAAAGAACAAGGTAAGCAACAAGGAGAAACTCCTCCTGAGGTTCCTAAATTATGTTTGATGGTTGAAGCAAAAATTACAACACTAAATATTTAAGTAATTTTAATATTTATAACAATTATTATGAATGGGGGAGGATAAAGAAGCATAGACAGAGGTAGGGTTTTTATATTTCACTCAAAATGGTGAAACAATGACACAAATACTGTGATAAGTTATGTATACATAAAATGCAATGCCTAAAGCAACCTGCAAAAAAGCTACATCATTTACTAATTGTTTCCTTTGATTTGTGCTCTTTGTATGTGTCATGTTTAGGATATCTTTTCAGTTCCTGAAGTCATGAATACATACATATGTTTCCAATGGAAATTTTCTGTATAGTCTGAAGTAGGGTTTAATTTTAATTTTATAGTATGGAAAGCTGTTGTCCCTGCATCATCAATGGAATAATCCCTCCCTCCCAGAATGTCTAATGCCATCTCTGACATACGAACTTCCTATGTATGCACAAATTTGTTTTCTCCATCTATCTTCTGTTCCATTGTTCCATTTGCCACTCTATATGCCAATTCCATACTACCTTACCATTGCTTTATAGGTTTTGAGTTTTGGCTGGGCATGGTGGCTCATGCCTGTAATCCTAGCACTTTGGGAGGCTAAGGGTGGTGGATCATTTGAGGTCAAGAGTTTGAGACCATTAGAGATGGTGAAACTCCATCTCCACTAAAGAAAAAAGCAAAAATTAGTTGGGCATGGTGGCACATGCCTGTAGTCCCAGCTATGCAGGAGGCTGAGGCAGAAGAATTGCTTGAACACAGGAGGTGGAGGTTGCAGTGGGCCAAGAATGCACTACTGCACTCCAACCTGGGCAACAGAGTGACACTCCATCTCCAAAAAACTATGTTTTGAGTTTGGTAGGTCAGATATCTCTACCTTGTTCAGTGCTGTCTTACTTATTATTGACCCTTTGATCTATCTTTCTAAAAGCAGCTTGACAGTTTCTGTGAAAAACCTCATTGCCCTTTTGATTAAAATTGCATTGAAAAACATCTCATGTACCCTACTATGTACTCACAAAATTGTTTTTTAATTTAAAAAAAGAAAAGAATTGCATTGGATTTATATTAAGGAGACCTGACATCTTTATGCTGAATCTTTCCATTCATGAATGTGTTGCATCTTTCCAGTATTTATTCAGTTCTTTAATATCTTTCAGTAAAGTTTCCAAATTTTCTTAAGATCTTATTTTCTTTTTGATAAACAGAGTCCTAGATAATATTATTGTGGTTGCAATTTTAAATAGTATCTTAAAAAATTTTTTTTCATTTTCTATTTGTTGCTGCTGTATTGAGACACTATTCATTTTTATAAACTGACCTTGTATTTAATAGCCTTGCTGAATTCTTATTACTTCCGATAATGTGTCAATTCTCCTAGATTTTCTATGTGGGCAATATCTGCTCTGTGAATCATGTCAGCTTTAGGATTTTAAATATACAGTCTAAATACTAACTACTTTTCAATGGTACTATTGAAAAATATATTTCTGGGCAGTATCTGATCAGTTTTAGGTAATAAGAATGTACATATAAAATAACCTATGAATAACATTGATTAACTATATTAATATATTAAATTAGGAGTTTAATTCTCTTCTTGGACAATCACAAACATGATAGGGATTGGAGAGAGGATTAGAAGACATATACAGACAGAGAGATTATGTATAAACAGATAAAAGTGAAAAAAAGGAATTTCATGAAATACCCTTACTACATGTGATATACTTTGGTAACTTCTACAGTATTTTAAAAAAATGTTAGTCACAACCTACCAATTGATTTTATGACCTTAGGTTAAGGTCTTAGGTCAACTGGATTATCAGCTTTTAAGATGAATATTGTTACATGCTTCCATTTCTGCATTTCTGTTTATGTCTAAGCTCACATTAGCAGTAAGGTACACTGAACAATTAAAGTTTAATGAGAAAAATAAAACAGAAGTAGTTTGAAGTCATACTGTGGTTTAAAGAGAAAGACTGGAAGGTGCTAAATGCAGTGGCTCATGCCTATAATCCCAACAACTTGAGAGGCTGAAGTGAGAGGATCACTTGAGGCCAGAAGTTCGAGACCAGCCTGGGCAACACAGCCAGAATCCAACTTTACAAAAAATTTTTTAAAAAATTAGCTGGTAGGCCTGATGCGGTGGTTCACACCTATAATCCCAGCACTTTGGGAGGCCAAGGCAGGCAGATCACCTGAGGTCAGGAGTTCAAGACCAGCCTGACCAACACGGAGAAACCCTGCCTCTACTGAAAATACAAAATTAGCCAGGTGTAGTGACACATGCCTTAGTCCCAGCTACTCGGGAGGCTGAAGCAGGAGAATTGCTTGAACCCAGGAGGCGGAGGTTGCCTCTGTGAGCCAAGATCACGCCATTGCAATCCAGCCTAGGCAACAAGACTGAAACTCTGTCACAAAAACAAAACAAACAAACAAAATTAGCTGGGAATGGTGGCGCCTGCCTGAGTAGCTAGGACTACAGGCATATGCCTGAGTAGAATGCTGCTTAGGAGGCTGACTTGAAATGATCACCTGAGCCCAGGAGTTCCAGGCTCCAATGAGCTATCTGATGATGTGGCACCTTTACTCTCTGTATCTTACTCTCGATTTTGCTGTGAACCTCAAGCTGCTCTAAAAAAATAAAGCTTATTAGAAAAAAAAAAAAAGAAAGAAAGAATTAACAAACTTGGTCCTCAATTGGGAATGCAGCCCACTTAAACTGGGAGGAGCAGTTTATTTTTAGCAGCAGAATATCACCCTTCATACCATACAATCATTCATTTATATTTTATTAGTTTCATACATTTACTTTTATCTCAAATTTTGCTTTGACTTTATTCCTATTTAAAAAGGTATAAAACCTACAGCACTAAGTTTCTAGTTTATAAATATTTAAGTCACATTGTAATAAAACTGATTTAAGTCAAATGGGTGGGGAGGTTAGCAAGAATTATTTTTTCCTTTAAAACAGATTTTCTTCTCACTTTTACCACAAACATATATTAACTCTAATTTTTTAAATAATTAACAAATTTAAAGAAGAAAATTCTAACACAAAGTAGAAAATTAAAAAGTTGGTAGGTCAAGTTTGAGAAGCACCTAAATAAAGTATAAGCCCCTCCCACTAGTGCCCAACATCCTCAATGAAACAGCTCCAGTCTTCCTCTCTGGCCTAAAACATCATCATTCAGCAAATACTCACTGAACAGCTCTTCTGCTCTAGATTCTGTTGCAGGCTACTCTTGACCCATATATTGCTAACACTCCAGTCAACTTGACGTTCCCAATTCCCTTATCCCATCCTGTGACCACACTTCCTGAAATGCCCTCTTTCTTCCTAGTACCACCTTCCACCTAATTTAGGGGCTATGTTATTCATATCTGCATCCTATCTAGTGTTTGGTATGGCACTCCACATTTACTTGGCTCTTAATATCTAAGAATTATATTGAAATGACCTCATATGAGCCCACAGAACTGAGCTTATTAAACTCTGACAGAACGAACTGGAACACTGCAATCACAAAATTGGTATCAAGTACTGACCGTTTAATAACATTTCATATGTGTGAAACACTTCCTCTTAACCAAATGAATGAATAAGACGTGTTGTTGTGTCTTTTACTCTCATGCTTGAAAAAAAAAAATTGAAAACTTTTAAACTAATGTTAAATGCAACTGACATTAGAAAGAAGTTGGACTTCGGCCATAACACAGATACCTAATTTGCATAACAATTCCTCTGATAATGATAGTCTCACAGTTATCATTTCATTTTGGAAGCAAAACTCTGCTAAATATTTTCCATTAAAAACTTGAAAAGTCAAAGTACAATAACACAAAGCAGTAAGTAATTTCTATTATAGATATTAATTTAATAAAAAAATGAACACAAAATCCTACTATGGTAATTTCTTTTTTTTTTTTTTTTTTTTTTTTGGAGACGGAGTTTCGCTCTTGTTACCCAGGCTGGAGTGCAATGGCGCGATCTCGGCTCACCGCAACCTCTGCCTCCTGGGCTCAGGCAATTCTCCTGCCTCAGCCTCCTGAGTAGCTGGGATTATAGGCACGCACCACCATGCCCAGCTAATATTTTGTATTTTTAGTAGAGACGGGGTTTCACCATGTTGACCAGGTTGGTCTCGATCTCTCGACCTCGTGATCCATCCACCTCGGCCTCCCAAAGTGCTGGGATTACAGGCTTGAGCCACCGCGCCCGGCCGGTAATTTCAAATATATGTCACCATAAATGACATTCAGGTAGTATTAAGCCTCCGCAAAAAGAATCATGTTAAATAACAGTTTTGGTTAAACCTCACATGATGTAAGGCTCTCTGTGGCCAAAAACACATAATAAATAATGTATTTCTAACACTGAAAGTAAACACAAGAGAAGTTACTCTTATTCCCCAATATTAAGATTTCAATGTTTTCTTTAAATCCACAGCACACATATCTATCTTTGAGGAAGCACTTATGTGTTCAAACATTTATTTCAAAGGTCAGAAAGCTAAAGTCACTGTGGTACCACAGTACATTCTTCCACTGATGTCTTTTTTGAATGGTATCAATGAGCTAAGGTTAGTTTTTAACGAAGTATCTTTCCAAATGTCATACAGTTTCAGTAAATTATAAGAGTCAATAATGTAAAAAATTAACTCACACCATTGATTATATCATATGCAACAGATAAATTATAACTACACATCCCCACCTTGTCCTAGTTCCCAATCTAGCTCTTTAATTCCTCCCTTTCTGTTTCTATTCTTGCTCCTATTCCCAACTATTGACACTCTCCAATCTCCTTGATATAATTCTTTTCTCTGTATCCATTTTTTCCTTTGGGGAAATATTTATTTTTAAAATGCAACTGTTCCATCTAGGCAGTACATTCACCTCTTCCTTTCTATCATGTCATTCCCGTTCCCAGAAACCTTACTTCCTTCTATAGGAGTCCATACCAGTTTGCTGGATTTCATAGGCTTCACCCTTTCTTTCTCAATTCTCAACATGAAAGCTTTCTCTAATCACAGAAACCTCCCTTCTGTCTTCACACTTCTCTAATATTTCCAGCCTGTGTGCCTGAGACCTCATATCATTTCCATACACACACGACATACCCTTCCTACCTCCCCATTACCAACTCAAAGTCTTCTATCCTGCAAATGTACCAGCCAAGCCCACCTCCTCCATATAGCCTTCCTTAGCTACGCCAGTGCTGAGAAAGCTCTCATTTCTCCGAACACAAAACTGAGTATCACTTGTGATGTTTACCTGATTTGCCTCAAAAGTCAGTTTCCTTGAGAACTAGTAAATAATAATAGCATTTATTTATTGCTTTCTAAAGCTTTCCTCTCAACCATTTCTATAAACATACAACATTTCTAAGCTAAAGTAACCTTTAACTGCAGTTGATAAAGGGCTCAAAACTATATCTTTCCATTTGTTTCTTTCTCTACATTCTTACAACAAAAGAAAGTGTAACAAGATAGTAAGATTGATTCACTAAGACCCAGGCTGAAATCTTACAAACGTACTTCACATAGATAAAAATATATAACCTAAGAAAAGTTGATAGCATATTATTATAGAGGAGTAATTTTAGCTTACTACCATCTCTAATATTTGTTCTATGTCCTAATATGATACAAAGTAAATAAGTCTGTACTATGAGATATAAAAAGAAATCTGAAGATTTTAGTAACCATTAAACAGTAATTCACAGAATACAAAATCCTTTGGAGACCTCTTGTGGTAGAAGTTAAGAATACCAAAAGCCGTAATATTTTAAGATAGATACTCTACAATTCCATGCCATTCTTTTTGTCTTTCCTCATACAACTTTAACATATTATGTCTTCAATATTAATAAAATGTTATTAACCAGTAATGGACAAAAACTGCTGTTTTTACCTTTAAGTATACAGCATAAGAAAAAAATGGGGTACTTAGTCTGAGACATAAGAAACTACTTACCAGTGTTTAAAACAAACAAGAAGATACCACCAAAAACAAAACAAATTTTGTACTTGCAAATTTCATACTGTATCATCTACTGGTTGTAAATATGGAAACAAAGAAGGTCATTATATAATGACAAAGGGGTCAATTCAGCAAGAGGATACAATAATTTTAAATATATATGCACCTAACACTGAAAACACACACATAGAAAAAGCAAATACTCCAGTTAAAAAGATTGACCAGATATGGTAGCTCACGCCTGTAATCCCAGCACTTTGGGAGGCTGAGGCAGGCAGATCACTTGAAGTTAGTAGTTTTGAGACCAGCCTGGCCAACATGGTGAAACCCCATCTCTACTAAAAATACAAAAATCTGTCAGGTGTGATGGCACCTGCCTGTAGTCCCAGCTACTTAGGAGGCTGAAGCAGGAGAATCACTTGAACCCATGAGGCAGAGGCCGCAGCAAGCCAAGATTGTGCCACTACATTCCAGCCTGGGCAACAGAGTGAGACTGTCTCAAAAAAAAAAAAAAAAAAAAAGAGGACAGGCACAGTGGCTCACGCCTGTAATCCCAGCACTTTGGGAGACCAAGACAGGCAAATCAGTTAAGGTCAGGAGTTCAAGACCAGCCTGGTCAACATGGCGAAACCCCATAACCTATGTCTCTACTAAAATACAAAAAATTAGCCAGGCATGGTGGTGGCACACCCCTGTAGTCCCAGCTACTGGGGAGGCTGATGCAGGAGAATCACTTGAACCCAGGAGGCGGAGGGTACAGCGAGCTAAGATTGTGCCACTGCATTCTAGCCTGGGTAACAGAGCAAGACTCAGTCTCAAAAAAAAAAAAAAAAAAAATGAGACAGAGAGAGAGGTAGACCCCAATATAATAGCAGCTGGATACATCAACACCCCACTTTCACCATTGGACAGATTTTCCAGCAGAAAATCAATGAAAAAATATCAGACTTAATCTTCACTACAGACCAAATGATCCTAATAGATATTTAGATAACATTTCATTCAATGGCTACAGAATACACACTCTTTTCCTCAGCAGGTAGAGTATCCAATCATTAGAGCGTGAGTGATCCAATCATACCCAAGATTAGATCATATGTTAGGTCACAGAACAAGTCTTAAAACATCTAAAAAAACTGAAGTAATATCAAGAATCTTCTCTGACCACAATGAAATAAAACTAATGATCAAAAACAAGAATTTTGGAAACTATACAAACACCTGGAAATTAAACAAGATACTCCTGAATGACCAGTGGGTCAATTAAGAGATCAACAAGGAAATTTTAAAATTCCTTGAAACAAATGATAATGAAAACACATACCAAAACCTATGAGATACAGTGATTGATGGCTGTGCTAAGAGGGAAGTTTATAGCTAAAAGCGCCAACATCAAGAGAGGAAAAATTTCAAATAAATAACCTAATGATAAACCTTGAAGAACTAGAAAAGCAAGAGCAAACCAAAGCCCAAATTAATATAAAATAAAAATAAAAATCAGAGCAAAAAATAAATGAGATCGAAACAAAGA
Source organism: Saimiri boliviensis (assembly GCF_048565385.1). Lineage (NCBI taxonomy): Eukaryota > Metazoa > Chordata > Mammalia > Primates > Cebidae > Saimiri > Saimiri boliviensis. The sequence goes on from NC_133449.1 coordinate 228,540,924, forward strand.
AAATAATATGGAAGATCAACAAACCAAAAGTTAGTTTTCTGAAAAGGTAAAATTGATAAGACTTTACCCAGACTATGAAAAAAAGAGAGAAACCCCAAATAAATAAAATTAGAGATGAGAAAGAAGACATTACTACTGACACTACATGAATTCAAAGGATCATTAGTGGTTACTATGAGCAACCATATGCCAATAAATTCGAAAATCTAGAAGAAATGGATAAATTTCTAAATACATACAATCCACCAAGATTGAACCAAGAATAAATCCAAAACCTGAACAGACCAATAATAAGCAACAAGACTGAAGCCATAATAAAAAGTCTCCCAGCAAAGAAAAGCCCAGGGAAGGGCTTTTTAACTTCACTGCTGAATTCTACCAAACATTTGAAGAACTAGATCCGTTTTCCTCAAACTAGGCCAGAAAAAAAAAAAAGAAGAGAATACTTTCAAACTCATTCTGTGAGGCCATTATTACCCTGATACCAGAATGAGACAAATTCATATCAAATAAAAAATATTACAGGCCAATATCTCTGATGAATATTGATGCAAAAATCCTCAGCAAAGTACTAGCATTCAACAACACATTAAAAAGACCATTTATCATGACCAAGTAGAATTTATCTCAGAGATGCAAGGATGGTTCAACATATGCAAATAAGTCACTGTGACACATCATATTAACAGAACAAAGGACAAAAACCACATCATCATTTCAACTGATGCTTGAAAAAGCATTTGATAAAATTCAACATCCTTATAACAAAAACAAACAACTGGGTATTGAAAGAACATAGCTCAACATAATAAAAGCCATATACAACAGACCCACAGAATTATATCGTACTGAATTGAGAAATATTGAAAGCCTTTCCTCTAAGATCTGGAACATGATAATGATGCCTACTGTCACCACTGCTATTCAACCTAACAGTCCTAACTAGAGCAATCAGACAAGGCAAAGAAATAAAGGGCATCCAAATTGGAAAGGAAGAAGTCTAATCATTCTTGTTTGCAGATGAGATGATCTTATATTTGGAAAAACCTAAAAACTCTACCAAAAAGCTATCAGAACTGATCAACAAATTCAGTAAAGTTACAGGACACAAAATCAATATATGAAAAAAAAAACCAGTGGTATTTCTATATGCTAACAGTGAACAATATGAAGAAGAAATAAAAAAGGTAATCCTATTTACAGTAGCTACAAATAAAATATCTAGGAGTTAACCAAAGAAGTGAAAAAACTCTACAATGAAAACTATAAAATGCTGATGTAAAACATTGAAGAGAACACAAAAAAAGAAAGATATTCCATGTTCATGAATTGGAAGAATAAATATTGTTAAAACATCCAAACTATCCAAAGCAATCTACCGATTCAATGCAATCCCTACAAAAATATCAGTGACATTTTTCACAGAAATAGAAAAAATAAGTCTAAAATGTATACGAACAATGAAAGACCCAGAATAGCCAAATGTATCCTAAGCAAAAAAAAAAAAAAAAAAAAAAAATTTGGAGGAATCACATTACCTAACAACAGGCACAGTACTGGCATAAAAACAAACATAATGAAAACACATACCAAAACATATGAACCAGTGGAACAGAATAGAGAACCCAGAGATAAATCCATATATCTGCAGTGAACTCATTTTTGACAATGGTGCCAAGAACACACACTGAGGAAAGGACAATCTTTCAATAAATGGTGCTGAGAAAACTGGACATTCATATGCAGAACAATGAAACTAGACCCATATCTCTTGCCATATGCAAAAATAAAATCAAAAATGGAGTAAAGATTTAAGTCTAAAACATCACACTATGAAATGGCTAAAAGAAAAAATTGGGGAAACTCTCCAGAACACTGAACTGGGCAAAGATTTCTAGAGTAATAAGGCAACTAAAGCAAAGATGGACAAATGGGATCACATCAAGTTCAAAACCTTCTGCACAGCAAAAGAAACAATCAACAAAATGAGGAGACAACCCATGGAATGGAAGAAAATATATGTAGACTGCACATCTGACAAGGGATTCGTAACCACAATATATAAGGAGCTCAAATAACTCTATAGAAAAAATCTAATTATCCAATTTAAAAATAGAGAAACTGAATAGACATTTCTCAAAAGAAGACATACAAATAGCAACCTAGCATATGAAAAGCTCTCAACACCACCGATCATCACAGAAATGAAAATCAAAACTATAATGAGATACCATCTCACTTCAGTTAAAATGGCTTTTATCCAAAAGACAGGCAATAATAAATGCTAGTGAGGATGTGGAGAAACCGGAACCCTCAAACATTGTTAGTGGGAATGTAAATTAGTACAACCACTATGGAGAGCAGTGTGAAAAAAACGACTAAAACACTAAAAATAGAACTACCATATGATCCAAGCAATCCCACTGCTAGGTATATACTCAAAAGAAGGGAAATCAGTATAGGGAAGAGATATGTGTGCTCCCATGTTTACTGAAGCACTATTCACAACAGCCAAGATTTGGGAGCAACCAGGTGACTGTCAGCAGACAAACGGGTAAAGAAAATGTGGTACAAATATACAATGGAGTAGCATTCTGCCATAAAAAGGAATGAGATCCTGTCATTTGCAACAACATAAATGGAAATGGAGGTCATTACGTTACATGAAATAAGCCAGGCACAGAGAGATAAACTTTGCATGTTCTCACCTACTTGTGGGAGCTAAAAATTAAAACAATTGAACTCATGGACATAGAGAGTAGAAAGATGGTTACCAGAGGCTGAGAAGGGAACTGGGGATGGTTAATGGGCACAAAAAAAAAACAAAACAGAATAAGACTTAGTATTTGATAGTGCAACAGGGTGACTACAGTCTAAAATCATTTAATTGCACATTTTAAAATAACTAAAAGAGTATAATTGGATTATTTGTAACACAAAGGATAAATGCTCGAGAAGGTAGATAACCCATTTACCCTGATGTGACTATTATGGATTGCATGCCTGTATGAAAATATCTCAGGTAACACATAAATATATACATCTATTATGTACCTACAAAAAAATTTAACCATGCCTGGTTAATTTTTGTATTTTTAGTAGAGACAGGGTTTTACCATGTTGGTCAGGCTGGTCTCGAACTCCTGACCTCGTGATCCACCTGCCTCAGCCTCCGAAAGTGCTGGGATTACAGGTGTGAGCCACCACTCCCAGCCACAGAAAAACTTTTTTAATTAAAATATTAAAAGAATAACTTCTGCTTATACAGAGCCTTCTACAGCAGGTACTATTTCAGGTGCTTTACCTATATTAACTTATTTAATCCCTACAACAACCCTATGAGGTAAGCACTTTTAATAACCCCATTTTAAAGAAAAGGACACCGAGAGACAACACAGTAGATAATCTATTAAAAGCCACTAAGGGGAAGAGCTAGTTTTCCAACCCAAACCCTAAGTCACAAGAGTCTACACTGTTTGACCCGCTAACTTTTGAATTTCATCTACTCCATTCTGTCCACAGATATAAATTAGTTGTAGGAACTCCACAGAAATGCAGATTTAACTTTTGACTTTGCTTAGTCCAATATGCAAATAAAGTGAAAATGATCAAAGACACAAAACAAAAAAAGTTCAAGGAACAAAAAATTACACATGGTCAATAAACATAGGAAAAATTTTTCACAATGCTAACTAGAGATATTCAAATTAAAACAAGACAAAAGCAGGCATTAAATTTGGTAAAAACCCACATAAAACACCCAAATTATCTTTGACATGCCAAATTCAAGCTTTTATCTCATGAGATGAAAAAACATTTGGGAGTATCAGCAGGCAGTGAATGCTGCTTGCCAAACAAAAATTCACTTTTGGCAATGTCTGTCATTATGAAATACTTTGATGTTTTATTGAATTTTGCCTTTATTTTATAAAATTAAGTGGAAAACAGAAAAATGAATGTGTTGATAAAATTGACTTTAGACTCAATCTAAATTAATAAAACATATACCAAGTTAATAAAATAGGAAGAAAACTAAACTAAATCAAAGACAGGAAGTACTGAAAATACAATATAGAAATCTATCTTTAAAATTTTTTTTCAAGATTTTATTAATTTTTTTAGTTCTGTAAAAGCAGCACTCCTTGTAAGTTTACTGTTTGCCTTTTAATTATTCAGGTTTGAACACATGATCAGAAAAGGATTAAAATCAAAATAAAGAGATTTGATGCAAAATTTTTCCTCTATGTGACTGTGAGACATTAAATGATCACCCTAATGTGGGCAAAGGTTCAAAGAACCCTCCTAGACTATACTGTTGGAAGTATAAATTGATATTATCATTTTTAGCAAGCAATCAAGAGCTTTATAAACATTCATACCCTCTGGTCCAGTTAATTCCATTTTCAGGAATTTATCTTAAGGAAATAATCAGAGATGCACACAAATATTTCTATATATGGATATGCATCATAATATTTGAAATACTGATAAAAAGGAATATAATAAAAATAGAATAGATAAATTACGATACACTTATATGACAAATGTTGTGCATTTATTTTATTTTTAAGAGTACCTACTGAAATATTAGAGGAAAAAAATGATGCTCACTAGGATTGGCTTCAAAGCCAAAACTCTAGGGAGAAATAAAAGGAGGGAGTGTAGAAAAATTAGATTGGTTCTGAGAAATGCTGAAGCTGGTTGATAGACTCATAGGAGTTCACGACACTATTCTGTATAATTCTGTGTATGTCTAAAATTTTCTGCAATAAAGTTCTTAAAAATGGGGAACTTCAACGTAAAAAAAAAAAAGACGCAAAAATGATTTTGCAGCACAAATACAAGTTCATAAATGGAAAAAAAAAGTGACATACACACATGGAAATAATAGGCCAAAATGTTTAACAGTCATTTCTCTGGGTTATAGAATTCGACTTATAACTTTTATCTTTTTTTGGTAACTCCTAATTTCTTCTAAATAAACATATATTAGTTTTATAATTAGAAAAACAAATTATGAAAGCTACTTTGAAAGAAATCAAATTCAAATGAAAATGAAAACAACACTAAGGCCAAAGAAACATATGGAACTTCACTTAATCGGTTTCCTTTTCTTTTCTTTTCTTTTTTTTTTTTTTTTTTTTGAGACAGAGTCTTGCTCTTTTGCCCAGGCTGGAGTCAAGTGGTGCAATCTCGGCTCACTGCAACCTCTGCCTCCCGGGTTCAAGCAATTATCCTGCTCAGCCTCTGCAGTAGCTGGGATTAGGGGTGTCTGCCACCAAGCCCGGCTAATTTTTGTATTTTTTTTAGAACTGCATTTTGCCATGTTAGCCAGGCTGGTCTTGAACTCCTGACCTCAGGTGATCAATTCGCCTCAGTCTCTCAAAGTGCTAGGATTACAGGTGTGAGCAACCGTGCATGGCCTTGATTTTCTAAATGATTTGTCCACTTACTAAATGAAAATCCTCAAGGGCTTCTCTGCCTAGTCCAAAGTCCAAATTCCCCAGTATATAGTCTATTTCGCTGAAGCCACAGCACACTTTTCTGGTCTCCTTCCCAACACACTCCTCCAGGTGGCAGTATAGAATCTTTCCAAGAAGGCACCTTCTTGTTTAGCACTTAATATATCATGCCTTGAAGTCCAGTTAGGTACGCACACATCTGCCTCTCCGGTGGGGTTGTAAACTCTGCCAGACACACATCATAACCACATCTTCTTCCTTTGTATGCACAGTGCCTAGCACACTGCTTCATAAATAAGTGGTCTGATCTTAGATCTAGTAAATAAAACCACTGGACACAGCCATGAATTGAAACTTGCAGCACAAAGAGTTTCCAAAGTTACATAAACTTTGTAAGAAGTGAACTCTAAATTATCTACAGAAACTGAAGATTACCAATAATACCATTAAATATCATAAACCCCGTAACTACCAAATAATATCACTAAATAATATCAGAAACCTCTTTAAAAAGACTGCCTTCTAAAGTCCTACATTAAGGTGATAGCATGAGTAGTAGTGTTTCTTTCATTTGTTTGTTTTTTAGATATGGGGTCTCACGTTAGTTGCCCAGGCTGGTCTCAAATTCCTGGGCTCAAGCAATCCTTCCTCCTCAGCCTTCCGAGAGGCTGGGATTACAGGTATGTACCACCATGCCCAGTTTTGTTGTTTTACTTTTTTTCTTAATTTCCACTACCACAGTGGAAATATAATTTTTGTAAGTAAAACCTATTTTCAGCAGTTTTAGTTAGTATTGGTTTTGGAACTAAACCTAAGTTTCAGAATTGGTATTATTTTCCAGTGATGTGCCAACTTACCTAACAGATGTGGCTCTGTGGATGAGCATCTCTGTTTGCTTGGACAAGGCCGATGGAAGCAGCAGCTCTACCGGCTGCAGGCTTGACATCCGGGTTTCTAGCTCGGAACGGGAAGCAGAGTCCTGGAAACTATCAAACACAACCTCGCCTGTGGCAGGCTGCACTCCCTAAAAATAAATACAAATACAATATTACAGAAAAAATGCATTTTCCCAGTTACAGCTATTATATAGCATAAACGTGAAAAAAGTAAGGATGATACACTCAGGAGTATATATGTATTCTATATATATGTAGAGTCAGACATTTGCTTAACCAATAAGCCCTTCTTTTAGAGAGTTAGCATTCTTGTTGGTGTAAGACAGCTCTAAATGATATTTTTATCCTTGAGAAGCACTTTTTATCTAGCCACAAGCAGATAAAAGAGTCAGACTCACAGATATCTAAACCATGCTATAAATTAGATTTCCGAGAGCCACTCTGAGTACAAGCCCTGAAGCCAATATACCTGGCAGGGTGACAATGGCAAGTTATCAAATACTGTCGGGCCTCAGTTTCTTCCTCTGTAAACGGAACCAAACGAGCCTGCTTCGCTCATAAAGTTATTATAAGGATCAAATCGAAACAGGAATTATTTATGACTCTAAAGCACTGTACAAATAGTAGTTATCACTCAAAGCTACAAGTGATATGATCCTAGTAACCAGATCACCAGAACAGTAGTAAATTACTACTTCATATACCAAAGTAACACATAAAAAGTACACTTTACCGAACTCTGAATAGCCAGTCTATCCAGTGGAATGGCCATGCCAACTTGAAGCTACTGCCTAACATCCCAAGCCAATAATAGCAAAGATAAACTGGAAAAGATCATGGTTTGGAGAAGTGATGGGAAGTTACCTAACCAAGGAACAGAGTAGTCCAGATTCAAACCCAAGAAATCTGACTACTCCCCTGTCCACACTGTTAACCACTACAGATGCTTATGAAAAGCATGGGGACTAGTTACAGACTGCATTAGCTAAAGAGAGGAAAAATCACCAATCCCTATGTTCATGTACTGTTGATGGAAAGCCACTTCTGACAACAGCAAGGGATTATCTAGCAAAGTTGAAGTATCCGTATCCTACAACTCAGTAATTCCTCCCCCAGGGATATACTCTTGAGAAACTCAGGCATTTGTATACAAGACATACAAAAATATTTACGGCAGCATTCTCTGTACAACCGTAAACTAGAAAGAACCAACATGTCCATCAACAGAGGAATGAAAAAACTGCAGAACGTAAAATGAAAAAGGACAAGGCGATGAGAGAACTACAGCGACCCATGCAAATAAATCTCACAATCAAAATGATAAACAAAAGGAGCAAAACCCAAAAGAATACATACACTATCTTTACACTTGTATGTAAAGTTCAAGGTGGTACGGCAGAAACTAAAACCTCCATCTTAAAAGTCTGGATTACAAGTCACCTCTGGAGGGAAGGGATACCTGGGGATCTTACAGGTTATAGGCAGTGTTATGGTGCCTCTAACTGTAATTAAGTAACTTTCTTAATTCTAGCCTAAAGGTTTTCTCTAGAGCCTAGACAGATGGACTATTCAGTACATAAGTATACACACATCAATTTATATACCAATCCACAAACCAAGCATTTACAAAAACCAGGTACAGATGTTAAAGTAACAAATTTTTCAGTCAGCCAAATTCCTGTTTTCTTTATTTAATCAGAAAAATGGTCTACACTATAATATATGCAACATCTATCACCCTGTGTGATATGTGACACTCTGAGAAACTTAAAAACAGTGTGTATAAAACTGCACTGCCCAGACTGAAGGCAGAGAGCCTGACGGCAGTGGTACTACAACAGCAAAGCCCTTACTTTCAGACTAACTACCAATACTCAAAAGGTGACTCCCAGGTAGTGACCGGGGAATGGGTGACACCCATCGTGGCAGGGAAAATAGTGTTGAGGGTAAAGGAAGGCAAGATCAATTTCAGCCACACTGAGTTTGAGGAGCCATGGTAAATTCTAAGTGTCTTTGTTCAATAAAAACGTGAATGCAGGTGCCTGGAGCTCAGGAGAGGTGCAGCCTGGACCCAGAGCTCAGAATGTCGTCAGGCCAAAAGTGGTTGCTGAAGTATAGGACAGCCTCCAAGAATATGCTTGAAGGGCAATCAGCTGTTTTCATTTTTTCGAGTCCCAGTTCGCACACATGGTTAAATCTGGCGGTAGGCCAGATGGTATTTCCAAATCCGCTAAGTAGGAATTATATACCATCAACTCTGTTCTTTAGACTGAGTTTTAGGTAAATATAAAATAGCACATTACATATATTAAAGCTTAAAAGTAAACAACTTTACTATTTGTAGATAGATCCAACTGCTTGTGGCTAGATAAAAAGTGCTTCTCAAGGATAAAAATATCATTTAGAGCTGTCTTACACCAATAAGAATGCTAACTCTCTAAAAGAAGGGCTTATTGGTTAAGCAAATGTCAAGTTAACACGGAGTTACACAGTCAGAATAAGGTATTAAAAAGCACACTGGAGACATTCAGGTTGTAAGAACTTTTGTTGATACTGCAACTGACTGTAAACATTAGAAAAAAGCAAAGAGAATTAGTTTTACTTGGACAGAGTTCTATTTGTGCTTAACTTGCAACAGAAAAGGGGTGTCTGAGTGTTCCAAAAGGCCTTAAAAAGTCTAAGACTTTTAGCAGAGTCCAGGTAGTCCATAAATGGGAAAATTTATTCATAAACTGCTAGAAGATCAACAAAACAATGACTTGGCTGGGCACAGTGGCTCATGCCTATAATCCCAATACTTTGAGAGGCCAAGACGGGTGGATCACCTGAGGTCAGGAGTTCAACACCAGCCTGGCCAACATGGTGAAACCCCATCTCCAATAAAAATACAAAAATTAGCTGGTGTGGTGGTGGGCACCTATAGTCCCAGCTACTCAGGAGGCTGAGGCAGGAGAATCACTTGAACCTGGGAGGTAGAGGTTGCAGTGAGTTGAGATAGCATCACTGCACTCCAGCCTGGGTGACAAGAGTGAAACTTCATCTCAAATAAATAAATAAATAAAACTATGATTCACAAATTACATTTATCTAGAAAACTGATTGTAAATATTTCTAATACTTAGTGTCGTACTTAATATCTGCCAATTATCACTTCTCTTTAACTATCGCTTCCTCCAAATCTAGATATAATACCAGTCATTCATGTTTAATTTCAAACCCCTATAGGAAATTTATAAAACACTTTCCCACCCATGTTTGTGGTGGCTTCATGTTTTATTCTGCTATCTGTACATTGTTCACATGCATGTCTGTCAATGTGTCTATCTTAAAGTCCCAGGGCACATGGACCAAAACCATCTGATCTCTCCATAGCACAGAGTATTGATATGGTTTGGCTGCGTCCCCACCCAAATCTAATGTGAATTGTAATCCCCAGTGCTAAGGGAGAGACCTGGTGGGAGGTGATTAGATCATGGGACCAGATTTCTCCCTTGCTGTTCTCATGATAGTTCGTTCTCACAAGATCTGGTTGTTTAAAAGTGTGTAGCACATCCCCCTTCACTCTCTCTCCTGCTATCTTATGAAGACGTCCCTACTTTCCCTTTGCCTTCCACCATGATTTTAAGTTTCCTGAGGCCTCCCTAGCCATGCTTCCTGTACAGCCTATGGAACCATGAGACAATTAACCCTCTTTTCTTTATAAATTACCCAGTCTCAGGTGGTTCTTTATAGCAATGTGAGAATGGACTAATACGAGTACCAAGTAGCTATGAAAAAATTGTAACTAGTGATTTAACATATAATATTGTGAGAAAAATGTTTTTCTAGTACAGTCACCTGAAGGCACACTTCATCAGATGTCCTCATTATAAACCATACATGATGGCTCATATTTAGAGATACCATGAACATCTAACATTTGTTCCTCACCTGCAAAGTACTTACCACAATGCCAATAAAAACGTTCCCCTTGTTTTTGTCCCTAACATTTTCGTTATTTTCAGAGATGCACAGAAGATAGCTGGTAGAAGTATCCGTCATTACCTCGTCAACATTTACAGCATCATCCAGCTTGATTAGGGGATTCACATTTAATAATAATTAAAGAAAAATAATTATTTTTATATGCTAAATTCTAAATGCTAATATGCTAAATTTTCAATAATATTAACTATTTCCTCCTTTAAAATAGTGGTTCACAGCCAGGCACAGGGGCTCACACCTATATATAATTCCAGTACTTTAGAAGGCCAAGGCGGTACGATCACTTAAGGCCAGGAGTTTGAGACCAACCTGGGCAACATAACAAGATCCTGTCTCTACAAAATAAAAAAATAAAAATAAATAAATAATAAAGTGATGATTAATTTCACACAGTACTTTCACTCTTTGCAAAAATCTTCTGCCCAGCATTCATTCTTTTGATTTATTTGGATTACAGTTGCATGCCTTATCTTTCCTAAAATATAAAGATCATGAAGACAGATAACCAGTATATTCTCACTTCCAAAGGGCTTAGGAGAATACATCAGACCCTATGGAGGCCCAAATATCAACCCACTTCTTCACTTGGATGATGCTGAGACTTGAATACTTAACAATCCCATAATGCTTAATTCCACAATTCAAAGTGTAAATACACTAAAATAGTGTACATTATTTTCCTCTTTTAATGTGCCTAAAGCTCCCAGAAATAGCAAAAAAATTTTTTAAAGACATGATAAAGAAAACAGAAACATACACGTATAAAATGAGTCCACTAACTAAATCTCAGGGATGAAAACTGATCTGGGCAAAGTCTGGGCACGTCTTTGGACATCAGGACACAGGAGTCATAAAAGCAGCAAAGGAAAAGCAGGGAGGGGGACTGTACTAAGAATGGGCTTCAAATAAGAGACTCAAGCTTAGGCAAAAGAAAAAACAAAAATACCATGTTCTTATAGCCTGATCAGCTCTGAACAACACAGAGCTGTAAAAACTCTTTTGAGTCCATTCTGCGTGATAGCTATTCCTTATTGATGGTATTCATGGAACAAAACAGTCCTTAGAATTTAGGTAGAAGCTAAGCAGTTCGTTAAATAAGTAGATCTGAAATCAACCATAACAGAAATAATATGTTCACACAGTATGATTTAAGGCCTTCTTATACCTCCATTCTTTTATTATCAGAGAACTCATTGCACCCCATAGTAAATTTTTTAAATGCACCCTGATCTAAATTTAAATATTTTGGCTTTTGAAACTGACAGATTTCTATGACTTTGCTTTTGAAATTATTTGGCTTCAAATAACACAATGAATTTATGAATGACCATAAATTTAGGGGCAATCGTTATGCACACTAAAAATTCTTCTAAATGAGAAAAGTTCACCTACAATCCGTTTTCAAAAGTATTAAAATTTTTGTGAAGTTAACAATTGATGAAGATGGCCTACCAATATATTTTACAAGCATTTAACTCTGTCTTCATTCTGACCTCAGCAGTTTTCTTCTCACGTTCTGAATTTTTTTTTTGAGAGAGTCTCACTCTTGTCACCCCAGCTGGAATGCAGTGGCATGATCATAGCCCACTTCAGCCTTGACTTCCTAGGCTGACATGATTGTCCCACCTCAGCCCCCCAAGTAGCTGGGACTACAGGCAAGTCCCAACATTCCCAGCGAATTTTTTATATTTTTGGTAGAGATCGGGTTTTGCCATATTGCCCTGGCTGGTCTCAAACTCCTAGGCTCAGGCAATCTTCCCATCTCAGCCTCCCAAAGGGCTGGGATTACAGACATGGGCCACCACGCCTGGCTTCAAGTTATTTCTTAGGTCTCACTTTGGAAAGACCCTGAAGAGCTTGTAGGCCCTAAGCACCTAACTACTACCCACAAATAAGCTAAGAAAGATATAATTTCAAATCAGTTACTAACCTGACATCATCTTTTACTAGTGTTCCTTTTTTCTTGCTCTTCAAGTATGATGAACTTTCCTTTTACTATGACATTTGAAAAGATGCTTGTTTCTAGCCACTAACAATCCTTCCCTCTTGAGGAGCACACCCAATCAAGGGTTTACCATAATGCATCTCAGCTCATTTAAAAAGTTCCCAAAGAGCAACCAAGGGGGAAAAACAAAAAAACAAAAACTGCCATTTTCAGACAAAGCCCTTGTACCATATAAGAGGAAAATTCCTGTTCAAAAAGGATATCTTCTCCAATGAGTGTAGATTTTGTATAAAGGGCAGTCAATTTCCGAGAAAAGAGTGAACTTCTGTTGTCTCCAATGGCCTTTAATGCTGCAGTTTCAGTTTGCTTCACAACGCCCACCTTCAACAAAAAGAAGAAATACTGATATAAAATGATAAAAAAAAAAAAAAAAATCACTTGTAAAAACTCATTTCAAAATGTTTAAAGGTCATTTCTGAAACGTTTAAAATAATCAGTCCACAATGTTCAGACGCAGGGCTTAAAGGAATTGAGGGGAGTGGCTAAATCGCTAAGAAACACTATCATAGAGTTTTAAAATTTACCCTAAATATCTAACAATATGTTAAAAACTCATAAATATATAATGCTAATAATTATTAAACACCCTTCAGTTCTCTCAAATGCAAAATTCTCAACCAATTGCCTTTCTACCACCTTACAAAACACATTTGCACTCTGTGGAAGAGAATCCCAATTTCCTTTTCCCACAAGTTAAAGCTGAAGCTGACCTTATATCCTTTTGCCACCAGGCGGCGCACATGAACAAACAGTCTGTGAGTAGGTATACTTGCTGTCATAAAGTTGTGATCTAAATGGCAATAAATATTGAGCTCCCGGGCTGCAATCTAAAAAATGCAAAAAAGAAAATATCGATACATTTATATTTTAAGATTCTATATGTGTGTTTGTTCACTTTGTTAAAAATTCATCAAGGTATAGATTTAGGATTTGTACACGTATCTAAATGTGTAGTACATCAATAAAGTTTAAAAAACATTCCCCGTATAGAAGTCTATGGTTTAATGTATTTTGGGCAGTTCCAGTGTCCTAACTTCTGTATTAACAGCTGTATCTATAAAAGACTCAGAAAAATATGACAGGTCTTCTATGTCCTTAGAGCTTTCTCTACACAAAGACTATCCAATACAGAGAGCATGAAACTGTAAAAGAGTAAGAATTTGCTACATGGCATGTGCAAATGACTGACACTTAGAAGACACTACAGAGTATGCAGAAATGACTAACCCATCTGGACAGAGAAATTGTTGAAAAAGTAAAAAGAGAAGGCCCAGACTGGCTAATTAATGATGAATGTCTGATAGAAACATAGAACCATGCGGCCCATCTGATTCCCTGATTTCTTCTAGAAAGCACCATGGCTTAGATATTGCCCACTGGAGTCATGGAACTGGAATTCCAACATTCTCACTCCCTGACCTCACCCCCTCTCTGAACTGTATTAGTCCCTCATAAGAAGGGCAGGAAGACATGAGCCTACGACAAACCAACAGCCAATATCATACTGAATGGGCAAAAACTGGAAGCATTCCCTTTGAAATCTGGCACTAGACAAGGATGCCCTCTCTCACCACTCCTATTCAATATAGTACTGGAAGTTCTAGCCAGAGCAATCAGGCAAGAAAAAGAAATAAAGGGTATCCAAATTGGAAAGGAGGAAATCAAATTGTCTCTATTTGCAGACGAAATGATTGTATATCTGGAAGACCCCATCATCTCAGCCCAAAATTTCCTGAAACTGATAAACAACTTCAGCAAAGTCTCAGGATACAAAATCAACGTGCAAAAATCACAAGCATTCCTATACACCAGTAATAGACTTCAAGAGAGCCAAATCAAGAACGAACTGCCATTCACAATTGCTACAAAGAGAATAAAGTACCTAGGAATACAACTAACAAGGAACGTAAAGGACCTCTTCAAGGAGAACTACAAGCCATTGCTCAATGAAATAAGAGAGGATACAAACAGATGGAGAAACATTCCATGTTCATGGTTAGGAAGAATCAACATCGTGAAAATGGCCATACTGCCCAAAGTAATTTACAGATTCAACGCTATTCCCATCAAGCTACCAATGACCTTCTTCACAGAACTGGAAAAAAACACCTTAAACTTCATATGGAACCAAAAGAGAGCCCGCATAGCCAAGTCAATTCTAAGCAAAAAGAACAAAGCAGGAGGCATCACACTACCGGACTTCAAACTATACTACAAGGCTACAGTAATCAAAACAGCATGGTACTGGTACCAAAACAGAGATATAGACCAATGGAACAGAACAGAGGCCTCACAGGAAATACAACATACCCACAACCATCTGATCTTCGACAAACCTGACAAAAACAAGCAATGGGGAAAGGACTCCCTGTTTAATAAATGGTGTTGGGAAAACTGGCTAGCCATGTGCAGAAAGCAGAAACAGGACCCCTTCCTGACACCTTACACCAAAATTAACTCCAGATGGATTAAAGACTTAAACATCAGACCTAATACCATAAAAACCTTAGAAGAAAATCTAGGCAAAACCATTCAGGACATAGGTGTAGGCAAGGACTTCATGACCAAAACGCCAAAAGCAATGGCAACAAAAGCCAAAATAGACAAATGGGACCTAATCAAACTCCACAGCTTCTGCACGGCAAAAGAAACAGTCAGTAGAGTGAATCGGCAACCAACAGAATGGGAAAAAATTTTTGCAGTCTACCCATCTGACAAGGGGCTGATATCCAGAATTTACAAAGAACTAAAGCAGATCTACAAGAAAAAAACAAACAAGCCCATTCAAAAATGGGCAAAGGATATGAACAGATACTTTACAAAAGAAGACATACAGGAGGCCAACAAACATATGAAAAAATGCTCATCATCACTGGTCATCAGAGAAATGCAAATCAAAACCACATTGAGATACCATTTCACACCAGTTAGAATGGCGATCATTAAAAAATCGGGAAACAACAGATGCTGGAGAGGATGTGGAGAAATAGGAACACTTTTACACTGTTGGTGGGAATGTAAATTAATTCAACCATTGTGGAAGACAGTGTGGCGATTCCTCAAGGACCTAAAAATAGAAATCCCATTTGACCCAGCAATCCCATTACTGGGTATATATCCAAAGGATTATAAATCATTCTACTACAAGGACACGTGCACACGAATGTTCATTGCAGCACTGTTTACAATAGCAAAGACCTGGAACCAACCCAAATGCCCAACGATGATAGACTGGATAGGGAAAATGTGGTACATATACACCATGGAATATTATGCAGCCATCAAAAACGATGAGTTCACGTCCTTTATAGGGACATGGATGAACCTGGAAACCACCATTCTCAGCAAACTGACACAAGAGCAGAAAATCAAACACCGTATATTCTCGCTCATAGGCGGGTGTTGAACAATGAGAACACATGGACACAGGGAGGGGAGCACTACACACTGGGGTCTGTTGGGGGGAAATGGGGGAGGGGTGGGGGGTGGGGAGGTGGGAAGAGATAGCATGGGGAGAAATGACAGATACAGGTGAGGGGACGGAAGGCAGCAAAGCACACTGCCATGTGTGTACCTATGCAACAATCTTGCATGTTCATCACATGTACCCCAAAACCTAAAATGCAATAAAAAAAAAAAGAAAAAAAAAAAAAAAGAAAAAGAAAAAAAAAAAAAAAAAGACATGAGCCTTTATGGTATTGAGGCCTGAATTTACCATTTAACCTACACAGTTTCACTCATTCACCTAGAGGATGCCAAACTACATACTCATTTCTGCCCTCAGAAAACATGGTGACACTATTTCAGAGTCTAATTTAATGTCACAGAACACAACATAATGCATCTGACTTAAAGAACACTGCTTGCCTGCCACAAAGGATTTAGGAAACTTGAAGAAAAATGTTGGCCAAGTCTTTACTTCCCATCCACAGGGCACAGACATGCTACTTCATCACTCTCTGGTGTACAATCCAACCAGGTCTCAAACTGTGGAATCATCACACGCACTCATGACTTCCAACAAAGGTGTCATCAGCAGTACTTTCCCTAAGCTTGCCCATGAAATGCTCAAATTTCATTTTCAACCTTCTTGACTAGGGCCTATAACAAATATTTAAACACTAACTACAATCCCAATTTTTTTTTTTCGAGACAGAGCCTTGCTGTGTCACCCAGGCTGGAGTGCAGTGGCGGAATTTCGGCTTACTGCAACCTCCGGCTCCCCAGTTCAAGCGATTCTTCTGCCTCAGCCTCCTGAGGAGCTGGGACTGAAGGCATGCACCAGCATGCCTGGCTAGCATTTTTTATATTTTTAGTAGAGACAGGGTTTCACCATGTTGGCCAGGCTAGCCTCAAACTCCTGACCTCAAGTGATCCATCCCTGTCACCCTCCCAAAGTGCTGGGATTACAAGTGTGAGCCACCACACCTGGCACAATCCCAATTTAGACTAAGACACCAAGATGACTGATACACAAAGAGATCTGGAAAACTTCAAACAACTTCTGGTGGTAGCTGGCAAAATTCATGTGTTCTTCCACTGAGAACTAACTTTGTTCCTGGCTATGAAAATTCCTAAATTAAGGGTAAACAGAGGAACTTCTATACATCTGAAAAGTTTTTTCTTGCTTGAGTCTTCATTAAAAAACATATTTACATGATTATGGTTCATTCACTAATTGATTCATCCAATAAACTTTGGATGGATAAAAAGTACTGGCCTAGTATCATGGAGCATAAGCACTAGCATTCCAAAAGAGACCCCTCACTTTTGCCCCACCAAGTCTGGTTCCCACCAGGTTTCTTGTGTTCACTTTCAGTTTTTACTTTAAATAACAGTATTTTTTTAAATGTGATTAATCAAATAAGCTTTTACATAAGATTGGAAAACGAAACAAAAATACTGAAAAATATCTAAGACTAGACAAGAAAAACAAAATAGTGCCTGAAAAAAAAAAACTCACCTCTGCATCTTCCCCAAAGAATCTATACTTATATCCACATTCCACACACAGAACTGCATCTTTGTGCTGCTGCTTCATTTCTATGTATTGTAATTCTAGCGGCGTATAGATGCTTTTGGACCGTTTGTTAGCTGGTTTAGAATCAGTTTTCTGTAAATTTTCATCACTTGTATTTGATGATCCAAAATGACTGAGATCAAAAAGTGTGTCCTGGCAACAAAAAGATTTATAAAGTTTTAAAATATTAACCATAATAATAAGTTCCCAGAGACGGAAAATGCAAACCTGGCAAAAAGCTAACACTTGGTGAATCTAGGTGAAAAGTTTATAGAAGCACATTGCAGCATTCAGGCAAATTATCCATAGGTTACAACTATTTTCAAAGTAAAAGGTTAAAAAAATTATAAGCCCACTAAGCTCTCCTATAATTTTTATGCAAATTTTGAAAGTCTAAATAGCTTAATGTTTTATATGTCTTTTTAAATCTGATTTCATTAACTCAATTAACATTTCTTTTCTTTTTATTATTTATTCTCAGGTGTGTAATGCACAAAAAGCCAATGGGGGCAAATCTGGCTCCCTCTCAGGAGTAGGGCAAAACAACTCTGAGCAAAGCATGCCAACAGATAAAGCTGCACTTAATGTTTTATACTTCCAAGCACACTGTAAAAGACAGCACATTCTACGAATTCTTATTCCAAGAAAGAACCATGATTCTTTTGGTAAACAAACATGAGAAAGAGCTGTTAAAAAAACATACAGCACAAGGCCACATTTTCAACATCAGTACTCCTACTATTCTTAGCTTCCTGTGATGAACCATAATTAATTCCAATTCACAGCTTAGGGAAAATTACTTGCTTATTAGACTTAATTTAGAAAAATGGAAATGAGACAAATTTATAGGCTGAATCCAACTTCTAATTAATTGACACTCTGTCACTGCCAACTTCTAAAAATTTACCCAGCTCCCCCTACAATCAAAAATATGGCCTAAAAGTCTTGTGGCCAAAAAGAAGAGGGGAGAGTAAAAGAAAAATGCCTAGGAACGGGAACCCCCAATCCAAAAGAAAACCCAGAAACATGTACACTCTGTAGCTGCCAAATGTTTAAAACAATTCAGCTTCACCAGGACATCAAGTAAAGATACTAACTTTTCAAAAAACCTCAATTTATTTGAATAGTGCAGTCCAGCAAACCTCCAAAGATCAGCAATAGGAAGACGGTAAGGTTTGGAGAGGTTGGCAAGAGAAATGCAGGTCATTATGATGGCGGTGGCAGCACCTCTGGAGCAGCTGCTACCATAATGCCAGCTGCAGTAGAAGAGGCACAGCGAGGGCTGCGTGTTCCACAGAGCCAGCAGGAGCCAGGAATGGGTGGAAGCCTCACCCTCTTCTGCTATGGCAGGGCGAGAACCTTGTATTCCCCAGGCACAGCTGTGGCTGGCCAGCCACGGCTGCAAACCTGGACATCTCTGGGCTCTTGGGGGCTAGCAGCAGGCAGGAGCCCCACCCTCCTGGTACAGTTGCAGCTGCCCAAGCTGCAGCTGTGGACCCCAGCATTTCTGCACTCTCAGGGACCCAGGAAGGGAACTTCCCTTCCCTCCCACTGCCTGCTCCCACTGCCTGGCCTCTCCCAGCTCCCAGAACCCACTCTGCTCTCCGAGCAAAGTTGAGGCTACGCCCAGGATTGTTGCAACCCGGCCAGGTGTGCACATGTTGAAGGCAGTGCTAACATGTCAGCCCCCTGCTGCCTTGGCCCCGCTCTGGACTTTGGGCACTGATGAGTACAGGAGGAAGGCAGCTCAGAGCTGTCCTGCAGGTGTCCCTTGGCACAAACAGCCTGGGTGCCATGGATTACAGCAGGAGGCAGACAGAGTCCTGGGCAGACAGGAGCAGGTTGGAGTGAAGCCCCCTTCAAGCCAGGAACAGCCTAAAGCCTGGGGGCCAGGCTGAAGAACCAGAATTAGAACTTAAGGTGCTTTTTATGGGCTCGCCCATGGCAGCCCATGAACAAAGCAGCACATACTTCCTCCTCTCAAGCCCATACAAACCCAAGACACAGCCAAACTTGAAGAGACAAGTAGACAACCTGACTGCAGAGAGAAGCTACCTGCTCCAGGGTCTCCTCTCTGTGGAAGGCTGAACACTTACAAGGATGCCCTGCCTGCAGAAAGGCGCTACCCACTGGAGGTCTCCCCTGAGATGTTCTGTCACTCAAGAAAGCTCCTCATTGCCTTGCTCACCCTCCATTTGTTCACATACTTCATTCATCCTAGACACAGGACAAGAACCCGGGACCCAGCGAATGGCAGGGCTAAAAATGCTGTAACAAAAACAGGCTTGAAACGCATCCCTTGCTTGCCACACTGCAGCAAGAAGAAGGAGAAAAGAGCTGTGGCCCTTCGGGGAGCCTAGACCTAGGAGATCCCTGAGCCAGGTCTATGATACCCTCTCTGGGGCTGTGCAGTTCCTGGCATCTCCAAGCTTCTAGGTGCCAGCCGTGGAAGCTACCTGCGGTATGCCTTGGTTCAGCCCTTATCCATCCTGGCACCTGGAGCTGCCTGCCCCACTAAAGCCGGCATGCCTGGCTGTGCACAGTGGCCAGACCCCATGCTCACTCACTCACACACCCCTCACCACTCTGCTCCTGGCTCACCCTTGGCAGCCATGAGATTCAGGCCAAAAGCACAAGACGAGCACAGCCTGCCAGGCTGAATGGGCAGAACAAGCCCACCTGGCCCAAGCAGAAACTCAGGCAAAGGCCCCACTAGTCACAGAGGTTTACAGCTGGTGAAGTGAGACCCCAAGGATGACATAACAATTACCCTAGACCTGAGAATGAATTTGCTTTTAATGTTGATGGGTTTACTATTCTGTTATTGTAATTTTTTTTTTTTTTTTTTGGTTCCCCAGGTTGGAGTGCAGTGGTGCAATCTCAGTTCATTGTAATCTCTGCCTCCCGGGTTCAAGTGATTCTCCTGTCTCAGCCTCCTGAGTAGCTGGGACTACAGGGACATGCCACCACACTCAGCTAATTTTTGTATTTTTAGCAGAAACAGGGTTTCACTATGTTTCAAGACATAGATTTCACTATGTCTTGAACTCCCGACCTCGTGATCTGCCCACCTCAGCCTCCCAAGTGCTGGGATTACAGGCGTGAGCCACCATACCCAGCCAGAAAATATGTTTCTTACATTTTAAAAGCTTATTCTTTATACTTTATTCATTTAGGAAAGAGATAAGCTTCCAAAAAAAAAGTTTTATCCTTACAGGATGCTAACAATTAAATCGATCTAAAATTTTGAATATTAAGCAGCCTTTTTTTAACTTTCATTTTAAGTTCAAAGGTACATGTGCAGGTTTCTTATATAGGTAAACTTGTGTCATGAGGTTTGTTGTACAGATTAACACCTGTGTGACAAAATAAGCAACTTTTTAAAAAATGCTTTGGGTGGAAATACTTATCAGATACATTACATTCTATTTCATATTCCCAGAGACAATACGCTGAACTCAATTTAACCTTGTCTGGACAATTCAGAGTGATCAGAATGTATTTCAAAACCTGTTGAGAGTTACGGTGTTGCTGGCCCCACCCTAATGGTCCTGGACCATGGGGCATTTTTGTTCATTCAGTAGCTCTTTGCCATTCCTCCATGTCTTTCCATGCCATCAAACGACTTATCACTTGTAATAATAGCATTGCTTCTAGGTGCCCCCTCTATCTGGTAACTTCTAATTTCCTGTGATGTGGAAATGCCAAGTTGGTCATTCTATGTATAAAGCAGTAATGGATACGCTCTTCTAAGACCTTGGTGTAAATGCTCCGAACAATAAAGTGAGCTTTAATGGATAAACTTTATGACTTCTATGCTTAATAACCATTATACTCAGGTGAACTGCTTCTAAGTATTAAAGGAGATTAAAAACAAAAACACCTTTTTTTCCTGATGATCTAAGATAAGTCAATTAGTATTAGTCAACCTGTCTGAGGGAGGAGTTCATGGATCTGGACTTTGTGGGAAAGGTGTGAACTCTAAAATTATAGGCAAAATTTTGTTGGCTTGAGAATTTTTCTGAGGAAAAAGGCCAACAGCTTTCATTAGAATTTCAATTACTCAAATATATGTAAACACACACACACACACATATGTAGAACCATTTCTCTAATTCCATGGTTGTCAACCATGACTACGAATTAAAATGACCATTTTTCCTTTAGTCCTACCTCCTCTGGAGGTTAAGGTGGGAGGACTGCTTGAGCCCAGGGGCTTGAGACTACGGTGAACTGTAATCACACCAGTGAACTGTAATCACTACAGTGAACTGTAATGCACTCTAGCCTGGGCAACAGAGCGAGACCCCATCTATAAAAATAAAATATAAAATAAAATGCACGCTTTTTAAAAATAGCCATGCCCATTTCTCAGTGAAAGCCAATTAAATTAGACTCTGAGGAAAGGATCTTAATGGCCATTTTTGTTTTAAGTCCTCCAGGTGATTCCAGTGTAAAGCTAAGGCTGAGAACCGATCACTATTCTGAATTACAGATTTCAATAATGGATCATGAGTTAAATTCCCTGATTTTGCAAGATTAAAGCCGTTTGCAAGACCATGAAAAGTCTCAAAACAAATAGTGGATAAAGTAAAAAGCCCATGTTCATCTGGCTTACATTTGAATTTACTTTCTACCTTTCCAGCTTTCAACTAAAACCTCAAAACATCTAAGTTGCCCATCATGATTTTCCATGGTAGTCATGGAAACTCTAAGAAGGACTGTAAGAAACTGTGCTTGTATTAATCATCAGTAAAGAATCCCTCCAAGTCAAGGGCTCCTGATCCAGGCAGTACCTCAGAATTATCTGGAAGACTTTTGCTTTCTTCTCAGACAAACCAATTAATCCCTCCCAAAACACAGTAAATCAGACTCTCCAGGGATGTAAAAAACTAAACTAAAACACAAAAGCTCCCTCAGCTGATGCAGAACACCATCCAACTTCAGGAACCACTGCCATGAATGACCATGATATGCTTTCTGCATGTCAAAATTGTATTCATTCTTCAAGACTCATCTCAAATTTACCAGAGAACCTGACAATACTTCAGAACCCACTATTCTAGGTAACAGGATACTCATCTATAGCAGTTACATACCTTTGGATTAATTTGACATTTCGAATCTTTAGAAGAAACCGCATTCTTTGCACGTAGAAGACTGATATCATCAAAATCAGTACATTTGGGCAGAACTGCAAATCTCTCCTGCAGAGATTCTGTCTGGACTCTATTTTGAGGAGGGGCAGAATCGCAGCAGAATTCTTTCAGTTTTTCCAGAGACTTTAAAACATTCCTCGTCCTCAGACATTTCTTTGGCTCTTAGGTAGCAAATAAGAAGAAAATAGAACAACAGTATTTTGGTCTCATTATGTCAATTCATAACCAGCATAGAATTTTTTAAAGAGGTTGATTACTAAAGCAACAAACCTAACTATAATGTGACAAAAAAAAAAAAAAAAAAAAGAAAGAAACACTGTGTTTCAGGTAAAGATGGCATATAAAACATAGATCTAATTTCAGTCATTCCTGAAACCTCACTGGTAAAGTTTTTTTCTTTTTCTTCTTTTTCTTTTTTTTAAGACATAAGCCCATAAGGACAGAGAAAAGAGGAGAGGTAACAATCGCAAATGAGAAGTCTAAAGCTAGAAAGGAAAACAAATGAACATAACCAATTGCGCACACCTGAAAGCTAAATCCTACGTTAGTAATTAGGAAAACCAAGAACCAGCTCTACTTACAACACAAAATGCTCAAAAGAGTCAGGAATTAGGGTACCAGTCACTCTGGAAAAGAAATAAAGGGAAGTTCTAAAATAAAAAGGATTGGTTCAAAGCAATTTGTTCCCTAAACCCCTGCCACACTCGAAGCTTAAAGACAACTGTTCGCCTCAGCAGGCAACTGGAGATTTCTTCCCTGGAAAGGCAAAACAAGCCCAGTTGATGGAGTACTGTACCTAACCCAGAAGGATGATAGAAACATAGGCATATTGTATGCTGAGATCCACAGCACGGCCTCTCCAGAACCCAGACAGCCAGAGCACTTCTCTCCAGGCAGAAGCTGGAAAGGCTATTGACTGGAAAATCTAACTAGCCCAAGGAGAAAGACTTGACATCCACATCAGAAGGGGTTCACCAAGAAAACCAAATCACCATACTCAGACACATCATCACTTTGCCCATGATATGCTTTCTGCATATGAAAATTGTATTCATTCTTCAAGACCCATCTCAAATCTACCTTTTCCATAAAACCTGCTAATTTTCCCAGCTTAAAATCATCTTTTCTTTCTCTGTGTTCCTATAACAAGATCACATCTGCCTGTGGCACTCATTACAGTCTGCCAGTTGGCAGTTTTTCATAAGCGAGCAATCCACAAAAGAAGGGAAACTATCATTTTCTGGATCCCTACCATGTACAAGAACACATTACTTCATCATTTAGAGCAATACTATTAGGTTGGTGCTACTAAATACAAAGGAACTGGGACTGCCCACATTTATCACCTGTCACCTTCCCTACTAAAGCAAAACACTCTAGGGCAAGAGTTGTGTTTTGTTCATTTCTAAAAGCTCAAATTTTTCCCTATTTATATTTAAACATCTTCACAGGCTTTCATTATGTCTCCTGTAAATTTTCTTTTTCTTTTTTTTTTTTTTTAAGACGGAGTTTCGCTCTTGTTACCCAGGCTGGAGTGCAATGGCGCGATCTCGGCTCACCGCAACCTCCGCCTCCTGGGTTCGGGCAATTCTCCTGCCTCAGCCTCCTCAGTAGCTGGGATTACAGGCACGCGCCACCACGCCCAGCTAGTTTTTTGTATTTTTAGTAGAGACGGGGTTTCACCATGTTGACCAAGATGGTCTCGATCTCTTGACCTCGTGATCCACCCGCCTCGGCCTCCCAAAGTGCTGGGATTACAGGCTTGAGCCACCGCGCCTGGCTCTCCTGTAAATTTTCTAGCTAGAAAAATGTAAATTTGACTCTTCTTTCAAATACATATTCACCTTATTTACTATATTCTCTTTTTCAAAATGTATATTTTTATCACTCTTGAAATGTATACTATAAGTATGTATCTTATACAAAGACTTCCCTCCTACAGACACACACAAAAAATAAAAAAATAAAAAAACTTTGCATGGAATGGAGGTGGGGTGAAGATCTTGGAGCTGTATTTGTCGGGAAAAAAAAAATATTGTGAAAGTTGATCATGTGAATTGGGTCACTCTTGTCATAATTAAAACGGAGTAGAGAGGCCAGGTGAAAAAGCATTGAGAGCATATATCACTGCTCCAAAAATGTAATTCTCTGCAAGCCTATCTGCTAAAACTGCCTATTGTAACCCGAAACCAATTTTACCCGACAGCTGCTAAAATAACCTGCTGTGACTCTAAGATTAGTTTTACCTCTTGGGGTCATTCACCAATCAGTTTGCCAGTTCCTCCAAATTTTCCTAGTACCAATGAACCTTCTTTCAAAACAATACAGTTTCTTTTTCTTTTTCTGTTTTTTTTTTAGACAGAGTCTTACTCTGTCACCCAAGCTGGAGTGCATGCCATCAAGGTTCACTGCAATCTTGACGTACCAGGTTCAAAAGATCCTCCCACCTCAGCTTCCTGAGTGGCTAGGACTATAGGCAAGTGTCACCATGCCCAACTAATTTAAAATTTTGTATATAGATGGGGTCTCCCTATGTTGGCCAGGCTGGTCTCCAACTCCTGAGCTCAATCCTCCTGCTTTGGCCTCCCAAAACGTTGGGAGTACAGGTGTGAGTCACTGATCCTGGCTCATGTCTCCCTTTTAATAAAACCTCCAATTTTTTTCTTTGCCCTTCAAACATACCAAAGACCACCTGGTATGTATGTATGTCCCAAACTGCAACTCCTGCGTCCCAAATTTAAAAAATTGTTTTTTTGAGACAGAGTCTCACTCTGTCACCCAGCCTAGAATGCAATGGCGCAAACTCAGCTCAATTCAACCTCCACCTCATGGGTTCAAGTGATTCTCCTGCCTCAGCCTCCTGAGTAGCTAGGATTACAGGCATGTGCCACCATACTTGGCTAATTTTTATATTTTTAGTAGAAGTGGGGTTTCACCATGTTGGCCAGGCTGGTCTCAAACTCCTGAACTCAGGTGATCAGCCCGCCTCAGCCTCCCAAAGTGCTGGGATTAAAGGCATGAGCCACCGCACCTGGCCCCGAATCAAATATTTGAAATTTAGAGATTTCTCTTTATATTTTATTTGACAGTATTTAAAACAAAAGTGTTAAAAACAGAGATGAAATAATCAGGGACTCTTATGGCTGGCAGATGCTGTATTGAATAATAAATAAATACTTAGTCACTTCCTAAAACTTACTACAGTTGTCAATGACAGCCTTGCATCATTTAATGATGGGCATATGTTATAAAGAATGTGTCATTAGGTGATTTCATCGCCGTGTGCACATCAGAGAGTATGCTTACACAAACCTAGATGGTATAGCCTCCTACACACCTAGGCTGCATGGTATAGTGTATTGTTCCAAGGCTGTAAACCTGGACAGCATGTTACTGTACTGAATACTAGAGACAACTGTAACACAATGGCAAGTATCTGTGTATCTAAACATATTTAAAAATAGAAATAGTACAGTTAAAATACCTAATATAATCTTGCAAGATTCATGTTGTAGAGGTGGTCCCTCACTGACTGACCTTAGGCAGCATATGACTGTATTTATATTCTTCAAGTTACTAATGTCTACTGTCTCTGTATCTTGGAAATACAATTTAATGGTTTGCTACTGCAACTATGCATCTCTTTCCAACTCTAAAAAAGTCAAGCCTTAGGCATGTGACTAAAGTAGCCCTAGAGTAAGAGCACTATAGACCTTCTCCACTGAAGTTTAAAAACAATCCTTAAAAAGAAAAAGGTGATTCAAAGGAATTTAACTGCTTGCCAGATCAGAGTCCAACACTCCAAGGAAATACAAACTCCAGCAGGAGACAACACAGAATTCAACATATCCATGATCCAACTAATTAGTTACTAGACATGCAAAAGTAGGAAAAATCTGTCCAGGGATGCAGACCCAGAAATCATAGAGATGATGCAATCAATTAGCATATAAGAACAAGAAAATACAATTTATAAACATGCTCCACATAATCGAGAATGTAAAGGAAAACATGAGCAAAACAAGGAGCAAAAGGATTTCTTTTTAATAACCTTACTGAGATATAATTCATATAGAGAACTGGAAGATATTTTAAAAGAACAAAATAGAACTGCTAGAGATGAAATATGCAATACGGGAAATAAACATTTTATTGAATGAGATTTACAGCAGATTAGACATAGCAGAAGAAAAGACCACTGAACTAGAAAACAGAGCAGTAGAATCTATCCAAAATGAAGTACCAAGAGAAATAAGCCTGGAAAACAAATTAAAAGAACCTCAATGACTTAAGAGATAATATCAAGTAATTAACATCCCTGTAATAAACTGTCAGAGGGGGACACAAGGGAAAGACAGAAAAAATCAGAGACAGTAACAACCAAAAAAGTTTCCCACATTTAATAAGACCTATAAACTCAAAGACTCAAGAAGCTTTAAATGAGCTCTAAACAGAATAAAAATAAATGAAGAAATAAATAAAAAGTAAAAACCAGACAAAGACAGACAGGTGTGGTGGCTCACGCCTGTAATCCCAGCACTTTGGGAGGCTGAGGCAGGCGGATCATGAGGTCAGGTGTTCAAGACCAGCCTGGTCAACATGATAAAACCCCATCTCTACTAAAAATACAAAAATTACCCAGGCATGGTGGCGAGTACCTATAATCCCAGCTACTCTGGATGCGGAGGCGGGAGAACTGCTTAAACCTAGTGGGGCAGAGGTTGCAGTGAGCTGAGATCGCGCCACTGCACTCCAGCCTGGGTGACAGAGCAAGATTCCATCTCAAAAAAAAAAACAAAACAGAAAAGGTCCATCAAAATCAAATATATATTCCTGCAGATTATATGGAGAAAAAAAAATTAAACATGAAAACCAGTGATTAAGAGAAAAATCTTAAAAGCAACCAGAGAAAAAGACATATTAGGGAAATCAACCCTCTATAATTAAAAACAAAAAACCTTGATGTCATATATGCTAAAGGCTAAGGATCTCTGAAAAAATACAATGACTCTTCTAAACAGAACTTTTCTAATATATAGTTACCTTGTTTACTATGACTTCCTTTGTGCTAAAAATATATTTTTGAATCTTTTCCAATGTGATATGGTTTAACTGTGCCCTGACCCAAATCTCAATTTGAATTTTATCTCCCAGAATTTCCACGTGTTGTGGGAGGAACACAATGGTAGGTAACTGAATCATGGGGGCCGGTCTTTCCCGTGCTATTCCCATGATAGTGAATAAGTCTCAGCAGATCTGATGGGTTCATCAGGGGTTTCCGCTTTTGCTTCTTCCTCATTTTCTCTTGCCACCACCACACGTAAGAAGTGCCTTTCAACAAACTTGCAGGTTCTACAAAGGTATCCCAGAACATAAAGTAAAATTGAAAAAACAAAAAACAAAGAAGTGCCTTTTGCCTCCTGCCATGATTGTGAGGCCTCCCCAGACATGTGAAACTGTAAGTCCAATTAAACCTTTTCTTCTTCCCAGTCTCTGGTATGTCTTTATCAGCAGTGTGAAAACGGACTAATACAAAATGCATATTTTACTTTATTATTATTCCCTTGGTTTTCAAAATATGTACTTAGCTGGCTTTTCAAATGTACTAAGTTTGCTTGTGTATAAAAGTTTCCTTTCCCTGTGGATCCCAGGTATGAAAAAGAACTTGTTAATTGCAGAGTTAAGAACTGAGGTGGATATACAAAATGGAACACTACCCAGAAATAAAAAGGAATGAATGCATTAATAGAGTAGGCAAAATGACAAGACACAGAAAGCTGAACAGTAGGCGCCAGGAGTTGGGGGAAGGGATCACAGGGAGTTAGTGTTTCATGGGTAGAGTGACAGGATTGCAAGATTAAATGAGTTCTGGAGATGGATAGTGGTGATGGTTGCATAACAATATAAATGTACTAAATAGCCCTGAGCTATATACTTCAAAAATGTCTAGGATGTTATATTTTATATTATGTATATTTAACCAAAATAAAGAATTTTTTTAGAAAAGGGAATGAAGTACTGATACATGCTACAACATGGATGAGCCTTGAAAACTTACAGTAAGTGAAAGAAACCAGACACAAAAGGCCACATATTATATGATTCTATTGATAGAATAGTAAATCTACACAGAAAGTAGATTAGTGGTTATCCAGGGCTGGGGAGGGCTGCGGGAGAACAGGCGGTGGCTGTCAATGGGCATAGGGTTTCTTTTGGAGTGATGAAAATGTTCTAAAATTGACTTTGATAATGGTTGCACAACAGACATATTGGTTGAGAACTGTACTGTATGACTTGTATGAGAATTGTATCTTTTTTTTTTTTTTTTAAGACAGAGTCTCACTCTGTCATCAAAGATTATGCAGTGGCATAATCTCGGCTCACTGCAAGCTCCACCTCTCAGGCTCAAGCGATTCTCCTTCCTCATCCTCCCAAGTAGCTGGGATTACAGGTACCAGACACCATGCCCAGCTAATTTTTTGTATTTTTAGTAGAGACGGGGTTTCACCATGCTGGCCAGGATGGTCTCAAACTCCTGATCTCAGGTGATCCGCCTGCCTCAGCCTCCCAAAGTGCTGAGATTATAGGTATGAGCCACCATTCCTGGGCCCAAGAACTATGTCTTAATAATTGTTATTATTTTTAAAATTTAAAAAAAAAAAAAAAACTTGCCAGGTATGACAGCTCAGGCATGAAGTTCCAGCTACTGAGGGACCGAGGCAGGAGGATGGCTTGGGACCAGAATTTGAGACCAGCCTGGTCAACAGAGCAAGATCCTGTCTCTAAAATCTATATATACATTTTTTTAAAATTAGCCAGTCATAGTAGCATGCACTTGTGGTACCTGCTACTTAGGAAGCTGAGGCAGAAGGATAGCTTCAGCCCAGGAGTTTGGGGCTACATGAGCTATGATCCTACCACTACGTTCCAGCCTGATGACAGAGGTATACCTGTCTCTAAAAAATAAACTGAGGTGGAACAGCCACCCAGCTTCTGACTAGTGGATGATCCTCTCCCTTCTTCATTAGTAGCATATTTAACAAGTGGCAAAGGTCCTATTTTAAAATATGCCAAGTGTGTTATCTTATTTCAACAACGTTCTATCTCAGCTGTCCAATGTGGTCTTGGTTAAGTTACTTAACTGTGATAATCTCCAATTCTCTTTGTCTATCACCTACTTCTTTCTCTATAAAAACGGACAACAGGCCGAGCGCAGTGTCTCCTGTCTGTAATCCAAGCACTTTGAGAGGCCAAAGCGGGCAGATCACTTGAGGCCAGGAGTTCGAGACCACCCCAACTCAACATGGCAAAATCCTGTCTCTACCAAAAATATAAAAATTAGCCAGGTGTGGAGGTACACACCTGTAATCCCAGCTACTCAGGAGGCTGAGGCAGGAGAATCACTTGAACCCAGGAGGTGGAGTTTACAGTTTTACAGTGAGGCAAGACTGTGCCAGTTCACTTCAGCCTGGGCAACAGAGCAAGACCCTGTCTCAAAAAAAGAAAAAGAGGACAACAAGCATTCTTAGGAAGAAGAAATGAGCCACAAAAAGTCTCTAGAATAATAGCAGGCTTTTAAAAAAATCATAGGTATTCATTCAGTGTTTGTAGACCTCAAAAATGGGTCTCTGCAAAGTAATGAAGCAATGAAAGGTAGGTAGCCCCAGAAATGTAACATTAACACATGGCAAATTCTCTCAAGTCATGCCTCCTTGCATGCCTCCTCCAGAAAGGAAAAGTTTGAAGTTTACTTTTTTCCTTAGCCATACGTCTCCATTCCTGTAGTTATTTCATACTAAAGCTTTCGTGTTGACCATGAATCCAAATTTTACCTTTTATGGAAGGATTAATATTTTACATATATCTCCATTGGACAGATACCTCTACTGAACTGGGACTTCTTTTTTCTTCTTTCTTATTCTCTTTACCCAATTTCCTTGGGAATAATGAATATGGATTTCCTGTCTTCCCCTATCACAAATTCTCTGATACGAAAAACTGGAGAAAACTCTGCTCAACTGTCTATATGCAATACCACCTCTAGAAATCCAGGAACTCAGGAATTCAGGCACGCTTTTTGTTTGTTTGTTTTTTGTTTTGTTTTGTTTTTTGACACAGAATCTCATGCTGTTGCCAAGGCTAGAATGCAGTGGCACAATCTAGGATTACTGCAACCTCCGCCTCCCAAGCTCAAGTGATTCTCCTGCCTCAGCCTCCCGAGTAGCTGGGATTATAGGCAACCACCATAATGCCCAGCTAATTTTTGTAGAGACAGGATTTCACCATATTGGTCAGGCTGGTCTTGAACTCCTGATCTCAGGTGATCTGCCTGCCTTGGCCTCTCAAACTGCTGAGATTGCAGGCATGAGCCACGGCGCACAGCCTAGGCATGCTGTTTTTATTCAATTCCTTTTACATACACAAAGAGCAGGTCCAGGCAAAAAAAAAAAAAGGTGGGGGGAAGAGTAGATCTACATGTCCTGATATTGAAAACTGTTCAAAATGTTCTATTAAGTGGAAAAAGATAGTAGTAAATTAGTATAGAATATAATCTGTAAAATATCATTATTTAAACTACTTTGTGGGCTTATGAGTATGCACATATACACATGTATAAATTTTAAAATCTGGAAGTATATATACAGAACACCAATTAGCAGTGGGCCTTACTGAAAGCGGGGCATTATGGGGTCTATCACTGCCTACCTTCCAAATTTCTGTACTGTTTGAAATTCTGTTAGCAAGAATGTTTTATAACAAGGACAAAAATAGCTAGAAGGAATAAAAAAGTTGGGAGAACTAGAGCTAAATTGCAGAATTCTAGCTCTACCATCCCCTTAATCTCCTATACACATAACCATCACCTATAGCTGGCCACTCTGCTCAGGCACAAAAGGGACCTTTCTCCACAAAGAAAAAAGACACAACTCCAAAAGGCTCTTCTGCCCTCGAAAATTGAAGAATACCAGAGCCATGACTGAAGAGAAAAAAGAATCCCCCACAACTCACCAGAGTTGCCAGATATTCCCAGATCACTTCCTCCTTCTTTTTCTTGGGTTTTCTTTACTTTCTTTTTAACAGGCCCATCATTTTCCAATGGTCTCTTCCTACTTCTGTCCATTTCTGTAGTCTGTATCAAGAAGGGTAGAAAATGATGTGTTATCTCTATTCTGAGAAAGCTTCATGTATGTGAAGTAATTTAAACCTTACATCTGAATGACAAACTCCTTGCCATCCACTCTTCATAGAATCCCCTACTTTTAGCCTATGGGGAAAAGTCTATGGGTGAACTGTTTTGAACACCATCAAAGACAAGGTAGAGTCTGATGACTGAAGTCAGGAGCCTCAGCAACTCAAGCCCTGGTAGAATTAATTGAAACCAAGGCTGGTTACCTGTCTTGACTCAATAATCAGCCTTCAGCTTTCTCTAATTATAAAACTTGAATCACCCTAATTACATATGTTAAATAAAATACTTCTAAGAAATAAACAGCTACGTAGCAAAGGCACAATTAGAGGGGAAAAGATAGGTAATAAAAGAACAGAATCATTTTTGACATGTTCATTCCAATTTAAGTGTTTCCGGTTTAAATGGTTTATGTTCATCAATAAAGATGTGACAAGATTATGAACTTCTTTTGGCAGAAAACCTGCAAAAAGCATACGTAAATCCTTCACCAACTACCCTCTAAATGGTGGTCAAAATTTTGGTGAATTCATGATAATGTAGGTCATCGTTAAAAAAAAAAAAAAAACACAAAACAAAACAGAAAAGGAGTAATCACTTTAAGGGAGAAATATACAAGAAGGGAACGAGATTTTGAAGCACCCAAGCTGTAATCTACATTAAAACACAGTAGGTGGCTAAAAACCTGTTTTCAATGCCCTTCCACAGCCTCAGTTTGAGAAATACTGTGCAGAGAGCCCCAATAAGGGGCTTTTCCCGTGGCAGTATCTGTGGTTTAAAAACAAACAAACGTACCTATTGCGTTGAAGCATGGCAACAGGAAGGACCCCATGATTAATCACATCTATAACTATCCTAAGAAACTTTATCCACCCAAATTGTATTTCAGACTATATTATCTAAACTACAAAAAGTGCAGTCACTGGGGAACTGCACAGTATGATTGCTTTTAACCTAATGATTTGAAATACTGAGCAATGCTGCGGCAGCCTTAAAAACGGGAGACCTAACAGCAGCTTCCTTCTAGTCAGCCAATCCAGCACTTTTTAAATCAGTGAAACCCTTCAACCACCAAGAAAAAAAAAAAAATGGAGGTTAAAAGACGCAGCCCTTGCCCACAAGCCCCCTCGTCAGGAGACCTTAGTTCCTGTCTCAGGCCTGCCATTAAAAACCTGCGTGACCGTGGCCTATCAGCTCAAATGGAAGTGCTAAAACCTCAACGCTACACCTAGAACTTAGCCCCGGCTAGGCCCTTCCCACCTTCCCCTTTCTCGGCCCGCCCCTTCCTCCTCCAGCCCTATCGTCTGGCGGAGGGTCCCGACCTCCGCGCCTCACCCACAAGCCCCGCCCCCTGGTCCCGACGGCTCGGCCCAGTTCCGGACAGCACCCACCACGTGCGGCGGCAGCTGGGGCGGGAAAGTGGACGCTGGGGGCGCTGCGGCGTCAGGGTCCACCTGGTCGGCTGCACCCGCGGAGGAGGAGGTGGATTTCAGAGTTCCCGTAGACTGGAAAAATCGGCTCAAAACAGCTTGCCGCGCAGGGGCTGCGCTGGAGGCAGCGAGGCCGCCCGAAGCAGGCTTCCGGCGAGACATGGCAGGGCAAGGATGGCAGCCAGGAAGCAGGGCACGGCCGGGAGCGCGAGCCCGCGGCCTCAGTTCCCAGGCGTCTGCGGGCGCGAGCACGTCGCGACCCTGCCGTGCGCCGGGGCGGGGGGCGGGGCCTCACCTGCACAAATAAGGACGAGGAGGCGGAGCAGATGATTTCGCGCCAAAGTTGGCCGCGCACCGTTGTGTATCCAGCGGACTCAGTGCTCACTGCTGCTGTCATGGTTCAGTTGCTAAACTGCATCGTCGCTGTGTCCCAGAACATGGGCATCGGCAAGAACGGTGACCTGCCCTGGCCGCCGCTCAGGTATCTGCCGGGCCGGGCTGAGGGGACCCAGACTGGCCCAAGTCTGGGGTCGGGTGCCTGGGTGGGACTCGCCCGGCCTACTTGCGGCGGGAGGATGGGGTCAAACTTGCGGTCTGCACTGACTGGAGGGGTGGATCCGGCTGGATTCCCCTTTTCTGCTGAGCGGGAGGCCAAGTTGCTGATTTCTACCCGAAGCCTGCTGCCTGGTGAGGTCTTTGCCCTGCGGCGCCCTTGTCCAGAGCAAAGTCCCAGCCCTGGAGTAAACACCCCACCCCTGCCCCCAGCGCTCCGTTTGTCTGGTGCGTTAGAGCTCGAGCCCAAGAGATAATGTTTCGAGTAACGCTGTGTTTCTCTAACTTGTAGGAATGAATTCAGGTATTTCCAGAGAATGACCACAACCTCTTCAGTAGAAGGTAATGTGGAATTCAGTAGAGTCTTGCTTAAGTTTACCAATGCAAATGTTAGTTAAATGGAAAATTGTCCGTATTAATCTGGGACCTTTGCTCGTATGGATCTCTATGCAGTTCCCAAGGTTTATTTATCATTATTTAAAATTTTTTGTCTTCGAAATTTTATGTTAACGCATGAGCAAATTCAGGCAAGGGACAGAATTGGCAACTAGTTGGAGGCTTCCTTGGAGGTCAGCACTCTGGAAAAAAAAAAAAAGCAGAGGAAGCCTTTGGAACAGCTTCCTGGCTTTTGTAGATCTGGAATCTAAAGATGATGAATCAAGGATGAACGCTCAGATTATCAGTTTGAAAGCTAGTGTGACATGTAAAAATGTGGAGAATAATATGCCACTGTAGTGATGAGGAACCTCTAGGACATCGGGGTTAATTTCAGGCACAGGGTGTGGGTGAATTGAACTATTGGAGGGAAGGGGATAACCAAGGAAAAGAATGTGGAGGTTAAGAGATGCCCCGTTTAAAACCTAAGAGATGTAGATATTTATGGTCGTAAGAGGAGGCATGGGCAGGGGAAACAAAGAGTAAGGAAGGAGCAGATGCCGTATCTCTTTAATGGGACAGATACAAGGCATTTGGTTTTGACACTTAGATCACTGGTAGAGTGATGACAAAAGCCTATAGCTAAAGAATTAATAAAAGCCACTCTCAAAATCCCAATATGGTCTGGTAATCTTAATGTTTCTTTGGTTCAGATAGCTGACTCTCAAAGTTACTCTTCTAAGAAACTGAACCAGAAGTGGAAGCTATATGTAAAAGGTTTGTATAGAAGTCTTTACTTAAAAGAGTAGGATAGAGACATAGTTAAACATGTTTTAAGGTAATTGAGTGGAACATTAAGCAGCTATTTTTCAAAGTATGATTTCATGTAAATCTACAAGGTACACAAATATGAGTAATACAATTATATCAAACAGTTGTGACAGTACTGATTAGAGGCTGAATATTATTCTAAGTTTTTAATTTCCACAACAACCCTAGAAGGAGGAACTACTGTTATCTCTGTTTTGTTAAGTAAACCACAAGGGGTTAACACGGTTTGTCATGTGGATGAGAAAATGCATTCAACTTGAGCACTTTGACCTAGAATCTTTACTCTTTACTATGTTATACACAATTGCAATTGATTAAAACTAAATATTGGATATAAATTGGATAATTCCAAAGGGAAAAATAGTTATATTTAGGATATGAGTGATAAGTATGAATTTTGGTAAGTCTTTTAAGTTTCAGTTTTTTTAAAGGAGATCCACTAGATGGCAGGATGTCAGTCATGTCCATGCACATACCTAAACTAAGTCCTCATTTAAAGTCATCTGTGAGTTCTTGAAAACTGACTGTAAGTGAAACAATATATAGCGAAACCAATTTTACCGTAGGCTACTTGATATGCACAGGAGTTAAATTCCTAGGGCATATTGCTGGTCACAAAAAAATCGCAAAAATTCTAAGTGAAGGCTGAAAACATTTCTAATATTAAACACTGAAATAAATAAGAGCTTTACATATGTTTAAGAAAGATTAATAATGTGCACATCTTTGGAATGTGAAAGGAAACGAGTACCTAGAGAAAACCCAGGCAGACATGGGAAAAGCATGCAAACTCCACATAGACAGTGTGGCCCCGGCCAGGAATTATTTTTCTCATCAACATTAGACAAAAATGATATTATTCAAAGACCTGTTTTATATAAACATATGAAAATATATGTATATTCCCAAAATATACTTAGGCTTTCTTTGTGATTTTATAGATAAACAGAATTTGGTGATTATGGGTAGGAAGACCTGGTTCTCCATTCCTGAGAAGAATCGACCCTTAAAGGATAGAATTAATGTAGTTCTCAGCAAGGAACTCAAGTAAGTACCTTACTTAGCATAAATTCACCACAAGAAAATCATGTCTCATTTCTTCTAGTGGAGATCAGTATAAAAGGAGCTATTGATGAAGCTGCTTAATATCACAAAGGTTATTACAGAAAATGAATAAGCAGTTGTTTATACTACATGACATTAGCTTAGTCTACTACCTGAGTTATTGATTTCATCACCTTGAAAAGTTACATTAAACATTAAGTATCTCACTGTGGCATCAGATTTGCAAGTTTTCTTGAACCATCATTCAGTAGCCTCAAATGTAAATTATACAGGGTAATCAATAACTTCTAGTTTCACATAAAGTCAAAACAACTATGTTTGGGGACTTGCTAAAATTAAGTGATGATCCCCTTTCTGGACACAACCCTAAATGTAATAAATTGTGAATTTTAGGATGGGCTGAAATGGGTCGTAATCTTCTGCCTATTATTCCTAATTAACCACAATACCCATTAATATTTTGTACTTAACATTCATTACCCAGTGTCTGAAGGTAAAAAATTTCAGAGTATTGAGATGGTTCTAGAGACCCTGGGGCAAAGCGTGTGTCTCCAATTAGCCTCTGCTAAGAATTTTCCTGTCCTCCAATCCAGCGTTGGAGTTAGTAGTTTCTGAAATTACTCCTGGATATTCCCTGGAGAGTTGGAAGCTAATCATATTAAGACTGCCCAGGAAGTCAACTCCCAATGGTTTGAGAGGTCGAGAGGTGGGCAGAATTGGACCTGTGTTAGTCCATTCTCACGTTGCTATAAAGAACTGTCCGAGACTGGGTAATTTATACAGGAAAGAGTTTTAATTAACTCACAGTTCCTCATGGCTGGGGAGGCCTCAGGAAACTTAAAATCGTGGTGGAAGGGGAAGCAAACACGTCCTTCACATGATAGCAGGAAGGAGAAGGGCTGAGCAAAGGGAGAAAGCCTCCTTTT
The DNA here is from genome assembly GCF_048565385.1 of Saimiri boliviensis. Classification (NCBI taxonomy): domain Eukaryota; kingdom Metazoa; phylum Chordata; class Mammalia; order Primates; family Cebidae; genus Saimiri; species Saimiri boliviensis. The sequence continues at coordinate 228,577,816 of NC_133449.1, forward strand.
AAAACCATCAGATCTCATAAGAACTCACTATCACAAGAACATCATGGGGGAAACACTCCCCCCATAATTCATGTATCTCCACCTGGTCCTGCCCTTGACATGGGGATTATTACAATTCAAGGTGAGATTTAGGCTGGGGACACAAAGGCCAAACGATATCAGGAACTAAGAGCAAAGAAAGTCTGGGATCTGACATGTTAATCACTGCTTCTTAGTCTAATAATATAATCACCTAAAAGAATGCAGTATCGTAGGGCACTACTTGCTTGGGAACAGTGATCGTAGTATTCTTTTCTCATGTGTATTAGTCAAGATTCAACTCAAAAAGCAGAACCAGTAGTAGATAAATATAGGTGTATTAAAGAGTTTTCTTGCAAGAAATTGGCTTACACAATTGTGAGGGCTGGGGAATTGTGAATTTGTGGACTCACCTGGCTATATGAGTCCACAAATCTGTAAAGCAGGCCATCAGAAAGGTCAAGCTGGAATTCTGTAGCAGGGGCTGAAGCAGTGCAGGTGAAATTTCTTCAGAGAAGCCTCAACTCTACTCTTAAGGCCTTCAAACTGAATCAGCTCACTCAGATTAAAGTCTGACAAGGAACAGTGGGTAACCCCTGTAATTCCAGCACTTTGGAAGGCCAAGGCAGGTGGATCACTTGAGCTCAGGAGTTTTGAGACTAGCCTGTGCAACACAGTGAAACCCCATCTCTACAAAAAAATTTAGCCAGATGTGGTGGTGCACCTGTAGTCCCATCCACTCAGGAGGCTGAGGTGTGACGATCACTTAAACCCGGGAGCAGAGGTTGCAGTGGGCCAAGATCGTGCCACTGCACTCCAGCCTGGGCAACAGAGTGAGACCCTGTCTCAAAAAAATAAAAAACTGAATTGTAATCACATCTACAAAATACCTTCAAAACAACACCTAGATACAGTATCTGAATAACCAAGGACTATATCCTAGCCAAATTAACACACGATGAGAAGGAAAAAACTACACAGCTATATAGGCTAAGGGGATTCAGGCTTACATAGATTTTCTCCCAGGTTTTTCCTAGAATGGCATAGGTAAAAACCGAGAAATGTACCAGAATATTTGCATTGATTGCCTCTGGGCAGTGGAGCAGATTTGTTGATGGGCATCTTGCTGCCTGCCTCCATCTTCATGCTGTTCTTCTGGTTGCTAGGATATTCTGATTATCTCTGTCTTTGGTAGAATTCAAGATCACAGACTATATCACCATTCCAAGAAACTCTAATAGACATTTTTGAATACTACTAAAGTTTGTTTATGGCTAGCTTGAGCTCAAACAAACAGAAAGAAATCTCAGTGGGGGAGATGTTCACTTGAGCCACCATTTCTCCTCAAAAGATGAGTGTAATTTCTTTTTTTTCTTAACCTCCCTGTGGTGCATGTAATTGGGTTTGGTTGCTTCTTGTGTATTTATATATAACATATGTTGGTATCTTGTGCTTTCTTCTTTTTTTAGGCTAAGAAGATTTAAAGTCTATTATCAAGCATGCCAGAGAAATAGTGATACCAGTTAGTAAAATATGTTAGAGCTCTTTTTTGTTGTTCTTGCCCCTGCTTACTTACTTGCTGGTCAGTCCCACATGTGTAGGGAGCACCTGCTGAGTGCCAGGCACTGCAGGGTCCTGAATAAAAGGGCAGAGATTTATACATGGAAATCACTTGCTTATGCAAGCTCTAAAGATATTTGTTTTTTCACCCTCTCCCCCACTGTAAGAAGAAACTGCATCCCCAAGGTAATCACAAAATTTTCTATCAAACCCTAGTTATTTAGGGTAAATATTTCCTTAGCGAGGTATTGGGGGAAAATGCTTCTCCACATTTGTCTAGACAATCAAGTTGTACCTTTAAAAGAACTTGAGGTGAGAAGGATGGGAATGACCACCAATGAGTACAGAATGGTTTTATTTTTATTTTTATTTTTTGGTATGATGGAAATGTCCTAAAAGTAGGTAGGAGTGATGCTTGCACAACTCTGTGAATATACTAAACATAACTGAACTGTACACTTTAAAAGGGTGAATTTTATGGTATATGATTTATATCAATAAAGTAGCTTTTAAAAGTCTTTGGAACCAGCCAGGAACCGTGGCTCATGCCTGTAATCCCCACACTTTGGGAGGCCAAGGCGGACAGATCATAAGGTCAGGCATCTGAGACCAGCCTGGCCAACATGGCAAAACCCCAACTCTACTAAAAATACAAAAATTCACCAGGTTTGGTGGCACACGCCTGTAATCCCAGCTACTAAGGAGGCTGAGGCAGGAGAACCGCTTGAACCTGGGAGGCAGAGGTTGCAGTGAGCCAAGATCCTGCCACTGTACTCCAGCCTGTGTGATAGAGCGAGACTCCATCTCAAAAAAAAAAAAAAAAAAAAAACTGTGGAACCAAATACTAAATAAACAAGTTTTACTGCAATGCTATAGCCTTGACATCATCTTTAGAAAATCCAAAATTGCCTCTCTGATAGAAGATTTAAATAGTCTCCCTTCCATGAACGTTAACTAACTTTCATGTTACAATTTTTTACGATCTCACTATCAGTTATAATTTTTTATGATCTCATGATCTCAGAGATAGTGAGATCATAAAAAATTTTTGAAGCTGCAGTTCTCTCTCCCTACCACTCACACACGTAGAGTAGGAAACACTGACTGACCTGGCTTCTGATATCTCCTGTGGCACCTAGTAACTTTGTGACTTTAGGCAGGTTACAAGAAAGCTTTGTTGAACCTGTTTCCTTACCTATTAAATGAGATGAATAATGACAACTTTTTAGGGTGATTTTGAAGACTCGCTGAAATTTTGTATTTAAAGTTTCTGGCGCACAGAAGGATATAGACATCAGTTCCTATCTCCCAGCCTTGCTACTTTTTATCTTATAGAACATACCCATTAATATAATATTAATGAAATCACAGTGAACAGACTCATGATGTCATTTTCACTTTAACATATTACTTTGTTCTTGTTTCCCTGGATCTTGAGACAAAAATCCCCTGCCACCTAAATCAACTTTCTCCTCTCCCCTGACTTTATTCTGGATTCCTTTTTTTTTTTTTCCTATCTTCGCCTTGCTCTGCTGTCCCAACCTTTTAGTATTATCAAAGGCGAAATAAAAACGTTGAGATGAATTTCTAAATTTAACATTTTCTTCGGGAAGAAAGAACTGCTGTTTAGGGCATACATGCGTACAAGTGGCCTTCCCTATGTCTGAAGAACAAGGGAAGGTTAGAGGTTTTATTAAAAAGGAGAAATGTTACTGCTCTTAGAGGAAGTTCATTGGCATTACTAAGATTTGGGGGACCTGGCACCTCCAACTGTTGAGCAGCAAGTGGTAGGCAAAATTAGTTCTGGAGTTGCAGCAAGTTATCTTAGAAGCTATAGATAAAACTGGTTTCAGGTTACAACAAACAGTACTAGCAGTCAGGCTCACAGAGAATTACATTCTTGGAGCAATTTTTTGTATGCCGAGTGCTTTCCTCCCCGGCCCCTCAACTCTAATTTAGTTGGGTATGGCAAGAATGACCCACCGTCACCCACGCTGGAAGGCAGTGGTGTGATCTCAGCTCACTGCAACCTCTACCTCCCTGGCTCAAGCAATTCTCCTGCCTCGGCCACCCAAGTAGCTGGGATAACAAGCATGTGCCACCCACGCCCAGCTAATTTTCTTATTTTTTAGTAGAGAAGGGATTTCTCCATGTTGGCCAGCCTGGTCTTGAACTCCTGACCTCAAGTGATTCGCCCACCTCAGCCTCCCAAAGTTCTGGGATTACAGGCAGGAGCCACCACATCCAGCCTACGGGACATTTTAAACCTCACCACAGTTTACTTTTTAAACTTACTTTTTACTGTTTTAAACCTCACCACAGTTTACTTTTCCTCTACCCTCAACTTTGTCAGAAATTTCTTGTATTAAATAACTTCCATATAATTAAAATAAAATTCTGTACTACACTTCTATTGTAGTCTGTCATGCCTGTGCCTTTGCACATGTTTTTTATCTCCTTTGACACTCAGTTAAGGAATCGTGACTTGAGGAGGATTCTCCCTCATCATCCCTGCCCTGCATTCCCCTGTAGCGTCCCCTGCACATCTTCACTGTATATCCTTTTGTACATCATAGTCACTGCTGAGACATTTCTGACTGCCATCACAATCTCTTTGAGTGCAGGGACTACATATTTTATCTCTATTCCCACAGTCTAGCATAACCCCTAGCAAAGTAGGGATTCAGGAATCTTCACAGAATGAATAATACATAGGTGATTTATAAAAATAGAATGATCTATTTTTATAAATTTTATATTTTGACCTAGTCATTTTATATAATGACCTAGTACCACTTTGTAACCTCCCTCTTTTCCCATCAATACATTAGAAAATAAAGTCGTGTAAACATTTTTAGTAGCTACAGAGTATTTCACAATGAGGCTAGGTCATACCCAATTTTTAATATGGGTATACCTCAGAGATAATTGCAAGTTCAGTTCCAGACCACTGTAATAAATAAAGCAAATATCACAATAAAGGTAGTCACATGAATTTTTTGGTTTCCCAGTGTGTATAAAAGTTAGAGTCACACTATACTATTTAGCCTAATAGATGTGCAATACCATTACGTCTTTTAAAAAAATGCATGTACCTTAATTAAAATATGACTAAAAAATACTAACAATCATCTGAGCTTTCAGTGAGTCATAATCTTCTCATTGTGGAGTGTCTTGCCTTGATATTGATGGAAGCTGACTGATATAGGTGATGGTTGCTGAAGGCTGGGGTGGCTGTAGCAATTTCTTAAAATAAGACAACAGTGAAGTTTGCCACATTGATGGACTCTTCCTTTCATGAAAGATTTTTCTGGAGCATGTAATGCTGTTTGATAGATAGCATTTTGCCCACAACAGTTTCTTTCAAAATGGGACTCAGTCCTTTCAAACCTTGCTGCTGCTTTATTAACTTAGTTTGTGTAGTATTCTAAATCTTTTGTGGTCATTTCAACAACGTTCACAGCATCTTCATCAAGAAGCCAGTTTCTTTGCTCATCCATAAGAAGGAACTCCTTATCCATTGATATTTTATCATGAGATTGCAGCAATTCGATCTCATCTTTAGGCTCCACTTCTAATTCTAGTTCTCTTGCCATTTCCACCACATCTGCAGTCATTTCCACCCCTGAAGTCTTAAACCCCTCAAAGCCATCATGAGAGTTGGAATCAGATTACTCCAAATTCCTGTTAATGTTGATACTTTGATCTCCTATGAACGTTGTTAATGGCATCTAGAATAGTGAATCCTTTTTAGAAGGTTTTCCGTTTACTTTGTCCAGATGCATCAGAGGAATCACTATCTATTGCAGCTACAGCCTTACAAAATGTATTTCTTAAATAATAAAACATGAAAGTCGGAATTACTCCTTGATCCATGTGCTGCAGAATGAACAGGAATATTTTGAAAGGAATCTTTGTCCCTGAGCAAGAGGTCTCAACAGCAGGCTTAAAATATTTAGTAAACCATGCTGTAAACAGATGTGCTGTTATCCAAGCTTTGTTATTCCATTTCTAATGCACAGGCAGAGTAAATTTAGTGTAATTCTTAAAGGCCTTGGGATTTTCAGAATGGTAAATGAGCATTGGCTTCCACTGAAAGTCACCAGCTTGCATTAGCCTCTAACAAGACAATCAGCCTGTTCTTTGAAACTCTCTACATTGACTTCTCTACAGCTATGAAGTTCTAGAGGGCACTTTCCTTGAATAGCAGGCTATTTCATCTTCATTGAAAATCTGTTCTTAGTGTAGCCAGCTTCATCAATGATCTTAGCCAGATCTTCCGGATAAACTTGCTGCCGCTTCTACATTAGCACTTGCTGCTTCATCTTGCACTTTTTTCTTATGGGGACAGCTTTTTCCTTAAAATGAACCAAACTGCTAGTTTCAGACTTTTGTTCTATAGCTTTCTCACTTCTCTCAGCCTTTGTAGAATTTAAGAGGGTTAAAGTCTTGCTCTAGTTTGGGCTTTGGCTTAAGGTAATGTTGTGGCTAGTGTGATCTATCCAGACTACTCAACTTTCTCCGTATCAGTAAGGCTGTTTGCTTTCTTACCATTCACATTTTCACTAGAATAGCACTTCTAATTTCCTTCAAGAATTTTTCTTTTGTATTTACAACTTGGCTGTTATATGCAAGAGGCCTAGCTTTTGGCCTATCTTGGCTTTTGACATGCCTCCCTCACAAAACATAATCATTTCTAGCTTTTGATTTTCTTGAGAAATATGTGACTCTTCCTTTTACTTGTACACTTAGAGGTCATTGTAGGGTTATTAATTGGCCTCTTTTCAATATTGTTGTCTCTCAGGGAATTGGGAGGCCAGAAGAGAGGGAGAGAAACAGGAACAGAACAGCCAGTTAGTGGAGCTGTCAGAACACACATTTATCAGTTCACCATCTTATAAAGGCATGATAACAGTTACTTACAACAGTAACAGCAGGTAACCAAAACATGTGAGAATTACCAAAATGTAACATAGAGATACAAAATGAACACAAGCTGTTGGAAAAATTTCACCAGTAGACTTGCTCAGTGCAGGATTGGCACAAACCTTCAGTTTGTTTAAAAAAAAAAAAAAACAAAAAACAGTGTATGTAAAGCACAATAAATGAGGTATGGCTTAGTAGGAAACCCCACTCTTTTTGAGTATGAAGGTTCGTAAATTGATGTATTTTTGAGTTCTGGTTAAGACACCATTCTATTTCAGGATCTCGGTTTTTTTGTTTTGTTTTTAAGTAGTTTCCCAACACTCCCCAGGGAAATTGAGCCAGAATTCCATCTGCCGTCCTATTATCTTTCAAGTCAGAAACAGTGAAAAAGGGATAATGTTTCTGCACCCTGGGATAATCAGATAAGGCCAGAGGACAAGAGTCAGAGGGTTCTGCCTAATCTAAGCCCCACCATACTGATGTCTAAGGGCCCCAGAATCAGAGGCCCCTGTAGCCTACAGGCACAAGCTGAAGTCCTTTGTCCTTGTAACAAGTTGCATCTCAAGTTTCAAAGTCAGGCTGTGGGAGTCCCAACTCCCAGGTCCCTCATTTCTGGGTGTGTGACCAGTGGTGTCTTACCCATTCAGCCTCAGTTTCCTCGTCTATAAAAAGGAATGATAGAACCACATAGGATTGCCAGTTAAATGCATTGTGTACCTTATCTCATTTAGTCTTCATGCAAACCCTCAAGACTCAATCACAAAAACGTCAAGCATGTCCACACATTTCTTAACACAAAATACTTATGCTACCACAAACCAACTCTCCATTGTCAGGGAATCCAGTCTGGATTGGCTTAAAATAATTACAGGAAATAAATTCAGCAGTGAAATATGTCACTATATTGGATGTTTGCTATTTGTCATTTACTGTATTACTTTCTAGGACCTGTGCCATGTAACGGCTGATGAACTCAAACACTAACTCAGCTTTTTACCTACCTGGAGGTCCAGTGTTTCCTGTGAAACTTACTTCTAAACCACTAAATAGCCACATTTTACAGAAGCATATTCTTCATACCTTTGCTTTAAGTTAAATCTCTAAGTTTGCTCTATCTTTTATTTGGTGTTTGGGGGTTTTTTTGAGACAGTCTTAAACTCTCGCCCAGGCTGGAGCGCAGTGGCACAATCTCTGCTCACTGCAACCTCCGCCTCCTGGGTTCAAGCCATTCTCCTGTCTCGGCCTCCTGAGTACCTGGGATTATAGGCAAACACCACTGCACCTAACTAATTTTTCTATTTTTGAGACGGGTTTTTGCCATGTTGGCCAGGCTGGTGTTGAACTCCTGACCTCAAGTCATTTTCCCCCACCCCCAGCTTCTGAAAGTACTGGGATTACAGGCATGAGCCACCGTCCCGGGTAATCTGTTCTTCATTTCCTTTTCTAGACTCATTACAAAAGGGCAAGGAAGACATCACATCTACAATTACTAACTAAAACTGTCACAGTTCTGTGTCATCTGTATATTAACTAAACCGTCTTCCCTCCCAACTCCAAATCTTTGTTTCTTCTAGATTCAATTCTCTCACTGAATGAAGAGCCTAGTCCAACCTGGTCTTTGTACCTGCCCTGATACCTTTGGAAATACCTGGATGTATTTAACTTCTCCCTGGCCTCCATGTCTTTTTCCAGCCTGAGTCAAAGTGCAGACTTTGCTCTAACCTAATTCTTTTAAGAATGACAGAGTGAATTAAGTAAAATATGTATCAGGAGGGAGAAGGAGGAGGCAATCAAGAGAATGAATAGTCCCTGTTAGTTCTTGATTAATCATTATTATAACTGTGAGTTCAAGGGCAATTATATAATCTTGTTAAAGCATCAGACTAAAAACTTGACATTGAATTGTAATTTCTGTTGTGTATCTAATTACTATGAAAGCCTAGTTCTACATATTTCATCATTTCTTTTTCTTTTTTTTTTTTTGAGACGGAGTTTCACTCTTGTTACCCAGGCTGGAGTGCAATGGCGCAATCTCAGCTCACCGCAACCTCCGCCTCCTGGGTTCAGGCAGTTCTCCTGTCTCAGCCTCCTGAGTAGCTGGGATTACAGGCATGCGCCACCATGCCCAGCTAATTTTTTTTTATTGCAACCCCCACCGCAACCAACAAAATAGTTTCAGAGATTGGGAGAGATTAAGCTATTCACTGTAAAGTGAGCTTGTCCAGCCCATGGCCCAGGATGGTTTTGAATGCTGCCCAACCAAATTAGTAAACTTTCTTAAAACATGCACAGACCTGGTTTTTTTGTTTGTTTGTTTTTGTTTTTTAAGCCCCTCAGCTATCATTAATGGTTATGTATTTTATGTGTGGCCCAAGACAGTTATTCTTCTAATGTGGCCAAGAGAAGCCAAAATATTGGACCACCCCTGAGTAAACACTGAAATTAATTAACTTCTTCCCTTTGGGATTTTAATTACATAAGTAATAGTAAGCTCATTTTTTAATACTACACCCATTTCTGTATTGTTTGGACATGAAAATCATTTCTCCATTCCCAAAGGTAACAACATATTAACAGTCTAAACGTCATTCCAAGCTTTTCTGCAGTCATTCATACATATCACTCTTTTTCTAATATTTTATCAGGAAAATCTTCACACATACAGAAGGAACTTTACAGTAAACCCACCGCCTAGATCTACTACTAACATTTTACTCTACTAGTTTCATCACATATTCATTCATCCATCAAATCAGTCTTGTTCATTTATGCATTTCATAATAAACTGCAGACATAAGTGTATTTCCACCTAAATATTTCATCATTCATACCATTAATGATTCAGTATTTCTTTTACAGCTTTTTGAAGTAAATATTACATACGATGAGACACATAGATCTTAAAAGTACATTTGCTAAGTTTTGATAAATGTATATGCCTGCATAATCCCAGTCCTATCAAAGATACAGAATATTATCCATCAGCCCCAGAAAATTCTCTCCTGCCCTGACGCAGTTAATCTTTATCCCATCTCTCCGGAAATAACTCCTATTCTGATGTTTTTCCACCAGAGATATCACAAGATATCATGTGGTCTTGTTTTATGATTCATCGTGAACCATAGATATACAAATGTAGGTTGAATTATTGGTCATAGGCCATACTGATACTAAGTGCTTCTTGTTAAAAGGATTCATATTTATGATGATTTTAGTTCTATAATCACTGCTTCTTAGTTAGATTATTTGACTAGTATAGATGGATTTTACAAAAATTATATGTAATTCTTTTCTTTAACCTCAGGGAGCCTCCACAAGGAGCTCATTTTCTGGCCAGAAGTCTGGATGATGCCTTAAAACTTACTGAACAACCAGAATTAGCAAATAAAGTAGACATGATTTGGATAATTGGTGGCAGTTCTGTTTATAAGGTAAGTAAAGTTATTGGTAAATAAAAAGAAATGTTTTATTCTACTTTCTTTCAGCTTCTCTGACATTTAAAGGAGGTGGAACAAGTATGTCATTGTCTGAACCTTTAAAAAATTAAGCCATGAGTATAGGAAGCAGCACATTATGTGTACTGTAAATTATTTGTTGTCAATTCAAATTACTTGTTTGATACTATCATACAAACTAAATAAAAATGCAAAAATAAATATTTTAGTCTGTATCAGCCTATCTTTTATTTATTCATTTATTTTTGAGACAGGATCTTGCTTTGTCACCCAGGCTAGAGTGCAGTGGCAGTATCTCAGCTCACTGCAGCCTTGAGCTCCCAGGCCCAAGCAGTCCTCCCACGTCTCCTCCAAAGTAGTAGCTGGAACTATAGGCACACACCATCATGCCCAGCTAATTTTTGTATTTTTTTGTAGAGTCAGGGTTTCGCCACGTTGCCCAGGCTGGTCTCGAACTCCTAGGTTCAAGCAGTTGACCTCCCAAAGTGCTGAGATTACAGGTGTGATCCATCACACCCAGCCTATTTATCTTTTTAATGGACAAATAATTCCATGTCATGTACAACATCTTGTTTCGAAATGTGTATATAGTGGAGAATGCCTAAACTGAGCTAATTAACATATGTATTACCTCACTTATTTTGTGGTAAGAACACTTAAAATCTACTCTCTTAGCAATTTGCAAGAAAGTATTTGTTATTAACTGTAGAATAATAGACGTTGTACAATAGATCTCTTGAACTTACTCCTCCTATGTAACTAAAGTTTCGTATCCTGTGGCCAGCATCTCCCTAATACCAGTCTACTTTTAAATCGAAGAATAATTGATGTTTCCAATTTAAAATCCACTCTAAATCCTTTCCTGAGAATTGTGCTTGTACTGTACTGGTTTCTACTCCCTGAATGTACTCTAGATACACTGAGTTATCCCTTTGTCTTTCAAGATGAATACGTCTCTTATCGAGAAAGGTCTGGGGCTCTCAGTTGATATATACTATCTAGATGTATATGAATTTATTACAAGCAGAAAACTTCCTCACTCAATTTGCATGTAATGTGAGGACACAGGAGAAAGATGACATGATTTTATAGCATAAGGAAAAATAGTATATAAAAAAGAAAATATACCTCTTTTTTAATACCAGATGACTTCCAGCTTTAGAATTTTTGAGGATAACAAAATTTTTTGCCTTCTAGAACACTAATGAAAATAATGTTTATGAGGAGGAGAAAAAATCAGTTTCTGCCATTTGAGTCTTGTGGTAACATACATACATTGAAATTATTTTAGTAAGAAGAGATAGGCTGATGCCTGTAATCCCAGCACTTTGGGAGGCCAACACAGGTGGATTGCTTGAGGTCATGAGTTCAAAACCAGCTTGGCCAACATGGTGAAACTCCATCTCTCCTAAAAATACAAAATTAGTCAGGCGTGATGGCGGGTCCCAGCTACTCCGCAGGCTGAGGTGGGAAAATTGCTTGAACCCGGGAGGCAGAGGTTACAGTGAGCTATTGTGCCACTGTACTCCAGCCTAGGTAACAGTGAGAGTCTGTCTCAAAAAAAAAAAAAACCTCAGTTTGTAACCTCTTATTTTCCGCATTTGTAACAAAAGAAAACGGACATTATTCCTTGATATTTCCATCCAAGTATGAATTTCTTGGAAGAAAACAAGTTACTTGTTTTAATACATACCACACTTCAAATGATTCATTACCGTAGTCACTTGATAATGTATTCATTTACAGCATAAGTATGTAAATGCATTTATGTAATATGATCAATCTATATATATAGATAAATAGGAAGTAGAACCTTCAAATGATATTTTTACATTATCCACCTACCTCACATCACCACAGCTTGTATATCATTTGGGTTTATCTTCCTATGGGCCAAATCAGACCTCCCAGCCTATGTTTGTAAAGAAAGTTTCGTTGGAACACAGCCCTACCCATTCATTCACTACTGTCTGTGGCTTACAAAGGTAAGAAACCCTATGGCCCTTAAAGCCTAAAATATTTACCATCTGGCCCTTTACAGAAGGTTTGCGTTGTATGATCAACTTTACTACAGAACTTCAAATGCTGCCATAGTTAGCCCTACAGTAGCTCCGCCCTGTATTCTCAGGGGATATATTCCAAGACCCTCAGCAGATGGCTGAAACCACAGATATTACTGAACTCTATCTATGCTGTTTTCTCCTATGTATACATACCTATGATAAAGTTTAACTTATAAATTCAGTTAGGGATTAACAACAATAGTAAAATAGAACAATTATAACAACATGCCAGCATCATTACTCTTGCATTTTGGGGCCGTTATTAAGTATTTTATTATTTCCTTGAATAAAATCTTATTTTAAGATTTCCTTGAGCACCACCATTGCAATACCACCACAGTCAATCTAATCCAGATGGCTCCTAAGTGACTAAGGGGCAGGTAACATAGACAGGAAGTGCAGGGAGAATTTACTTCCTGGACAGGACAGCAGAATGGCACGAGATTTCTTCCCACTATTCAAAACAGCATGCCATTTGAATCTTAGGCATTATTTCTGGAATTTTCCATTTAATATTTTCAGACTACAGTTGACCACAAACAAACTGGCAAGTGAAACCGCAGATAAGGGGGGACTACTGCATTCCACTTTTTAAATTTTGGTAGAGTAAGAATTGATAGAGTATCTATTGGGTTGTAGCAAACAATGATTTAATATAAAATGATATATTGAAGATAAAATTTGTTCTGTTCCCTTATTTGGAATTTTAAAAATAACACACACTTGCATTTGTATATGTGTGTATATATTTTTTATATCTATAAAATTTTATAATTTCTATATAATTTTTTGAATTTGTATATAAAATTATATCTAGTTTCTTAATTGCAACTGTAAGAAAGCAGTAATTCTTGATCTTAAATAGCTTACAGGCTATTTGGGAAACCAAGGCAGGTGAATTGCTTGAGAGTCAGGAGTTCTATGAGTTATAGGCTATTTGAGATCAAGAATTACTGCTTTCTTAGAGTTGGAATTAAGACATACTTTTTATGAATGAGAATTTTAAGATGCTCATTCCAGGGCAGCTTTTTCTGCAGAAACTATCAACTGTATTTTAGGCAGTTGTTAGAAAAGTCATGTACAGTATAAAGCCAAATATTAATATAATTGTTAGCAACAAGCAGAATAAATTACCTACCTACTAGCATTGTAATTATCTTTTGAGAATTGGAAGCGTTATTAAATTTTATGTACATGTACTAAGTATGCTCTTGGGGTTTACCACAGTCAAGATCTCATTAAATTGCACTATCTTATTCCTATATGTGTATGTAAATTTTTCTATGGAGAGCATCTTGATAATTTAGGGCTCTTTTAACAGCCAAAGGAAAACAACAAAAGAAAATGCTAAAATTAAAAAGTTCTTGTAAGCAAACCAGAAACCAGACTATATTTAAACTCAGTCTCTCATAATTATTGGCTGGGCACAGGGTGAGGTGGCTTACACCTATAATCCCAGCACTTTGGGAGGCTGAAGTAAGCAGATCACCTGAAGTCGGGAGTTCGAGACCAGCGTGCCCAACATGGAAAAACCCCATCTCTACTAAAAATACAGAATTAGCCGGGCGTGGTGGCGCATGCCTGTAATCCTAGCTCCTCAGGAGGCTGAAGCAAGAGAATTACTTGAACCCAGGAGGTGGGGCTTGCAGTGAGCCGAGATCGCACCATTGCACTCCAGCCTGGACAACAAGAGTGAAACTGCCTCTCAAGTAAAAAAAAAAAAGGAGTTATTATATGGAGGCCAGACTATATTTAAACTCAGGCTCTCGTAATTATTGATAATGGTTAGTGTCACTCTAAATATAACTAAGGCACAATTTGCAGCACCCCAGATGAAAGAATAGGATATTTAAATAATATTCTTTGGCGGTACCAAACATATCTTTAATACCTAGTATAAACTTAAGTAATCAAACATAAGTCTTAGAATTTCTGTGTCTTTTGACATACATTAAGAAAATTGATGTTGTTTTATTTCAAAGGAAGCCATGGATCACCCAGGCCATCTTAAACTGTTTGTGACAAGGATCATGCAGGACTTTGAAAGTGACACGTTTTTTCCAGAAATTGATTTGGAGAAATATAAACTTCTGCCAGAGTAAGTATAATGTTATTAATTAGTCTGAAGCACTTTGGCTTTCCTGCTTAAGACTATAGAAAAGAGCATGTCTTTTCAGACTAAAAATTGGGTTCATTGTGTACTGCTTGGGTGATGGGTGCACCAAAATTTCACAGATCACTGCTAAAGAACTTATGTAACCAAATACAACCTGTTTCCCAAAAACCTATGGAAATTATATATATATATATATATATATATATATTTTTTTTTTTTAATTTTTTTTTTTTTGAGACGGAGTTTCGCTCTTGTTACCCAGGCTGGAGTGCAATGGCGTGATCTCAGCTCACAGCAACCTCCGCCTCCTGGGTTCAGGCAATTCTCCTGCCTCAGCCTCCTGAGTAGCCGGGATTACAGGCACGCGCCACCATACCCAGCTAATGTTTTGTATTTTTAGTAGAGACGGGATTTCACCATGTTGACCAGGATGGTCTCGATCTCTTGACCTTGTGATCCACCCGCCTCGGCCTCCCAAAGTGCTGGGATTACAGGCTTAAGCCACCACGCCCGGCCTATATATATATTTTTTTCATGGCTAGGCACAGTGGCTCACTCCTGTAATCCCAGCACTTTGGGAGGTCGAGGCAGGCAGATCACCAAGGTTGGGAGTTTGAGACCAGCCTAGCCATCATGGCGAAACCCTGACTGAACTAAAAATAAAAAAAAAATAAAAAAAAAAAAAACCAGCCAGGCATGGTGGTACCATGCCTATAATCCCAGCCCCTTGGGAGGCTGAGGCAGGAGAATCACTTGAACCTGGGAGGCAGAGGTTGCAATGAGCTGAGATCATGCCATTGCACTCCAGCTTTGAACTGTCTCAAAGAAAAGAAAAGAGCATGTCTTTTTAGATTGAATGCAGAGTAACAATATGTTTTATAGACAAATTCTGTAGGAATTTTTGGCATCTGCTTCAATAGACTTGGAAACGTTCAGGTTTTAATGATGTTACTGAAATCTAGAAGAGTAGTTTTTAGTTCATTTTAGGAGAATTAGATATTATCTAGGCACTGGGGAAACAGTGTTTACCAGGCCAGCCACTACTGATCTTCTCCAGAAGATTACATTCTTTCTAGTGAGGGCCAAATGGCAGAGGAATCAAAAGAGGTGCATGTGGAGAACTAAAATACTGTAATGTGGCAGATACTGGGTAGTGTGAGACATCTTCTCTGAAGGGTGATGTCTATGCTGTGATCTAAATAAGAAGCCAGCCCTGCAAAGAGCAGGAAGGACATTCTAGGATTCGGCAATAGCTACTGCAAAGGCCTCAGGCAGGAATATGCTTGGTGTGTTCTCTGAGCCTGAAGCCGCTGGAGGCCTTGTGAGCAAGCAGGAGGCCCACAGAGGTCAGACCAAGTACAGGGTGATGAGAGGGTTCTGAAGAGAGAGTGACCTTGTTCTAGCTGCTTTGTGGTGAATGGACCAGAAGAGTGAACTAGGGGGAGCCTTGTCATTCGGGTGAAAGATTAAGGAACTGAGGTAAGCTGTGGCAGGTGGAGATGGAGTGAAGAGGTTACACTTGCTTCACCTTGTGGTGACTAGCATGAAACTGCCTGATTTTGAAAACTCATAGCATTTTTGTTTATAAGCAATTTTTAGCTGTTGGCTTTAGAGGATAAAAGTAAAAGATTATCATATCAATACTTTTGGAATAGCTTTTAGCACATTCTTTCACATATTCTCAGTTTTATCTAGTCAATATTCTTTGAGTGTGGTTTGTGTTTGTAATGTCCCTTAAAGGAACATTCAGAGCCAAGTCTGAATACCAGGATGGCCAGGCTTCAGATTAATAGTCTGTTACTCTATGAAGTAATAGTCTTCAATCAACTGAAGTGAGTGACTGATTTTCTTGGACTCTTATCTCTAAAGAAAACTGAAAATTTTCAGAACTATAAACAGCTAAAGTACAGGCTTTTCCTTAGGCTCCAAAGGTAACTACTTAGAAAACTCACACTTAGTGATTTTTTTACTTTGTCATACCTCATACGTTTTATTTTCTGCTTAGACCACTGATTCTCACATTATGGGACTATTGATATCTGCTCAAACTTATTGAGATGATCATGTTGTTTTCTCTTTTTACTAATACTTTAATGTAATATTAATATGGTATATCACATTAATTTGCATGTTAAGCTAATGTTTCTGGGATAAATTCTTCTTGGTAATGGTGTATAATCCTTTTTATATGTTACTGGGTTTTGGTTGCTAGTTTATTGTTGAAGATTTTTGCATTTATATTCAGAAGGGATATTGGTTTATAGTTTTGTTTTTTTTTTTAATGCCTTCCCTGGTTTTGTCATCAGGATAAAAGTGACCTCATGGAGTGAATTGGAAGATGCTGTCTTCTCTTCTGTTTTTTTTTTTGAGAGTTTGTGATAGATTGCCAGTACTTCTTAAATGTCTTAGAAAATTTTAATAGTGAATAGATTAAGATAGGAATAAGTAAACTGCTCCAAAGTGGACATTCTAAACAAAGCTATGGGAGAAAGCAAAAAATTCTTCCATTGCAACGTTTGATGGTCATTTGTACTTTCAGGTGTGTACTAATATAACATCATAACAGCCTCTTTAATGAAATAGAGGGAATTCTCTAACAGGAGACCTAGAATAAGTCAGTCCTTTATTCTATGGAGAAAAAGGAAACCTCTCAAGATCAAGTGAATATACTTTGTCCCTGGAAAACTAACATTGCTCAGTTCTGGAGCTGCTTTCTCTCCATAGATTTGCTCTCTACTGTCCAGATATAAACTTTGGTCATTCTCTACTTTCCCTATCCCTTTCCCCCAGGTATTCACTTAGTTTAAGCCCCATTGTCTCTACCAGTCAACCTCTTGTGGTTACATATGTTTCTGTTAAAACATGATATCTTTTATTTACACCATTCTTCCCGATTTAAAAATAAATGCACCAGTATAGTGAAATAAACATGAAAGAGAGAAGTTGAATACCACCACCATGCCTGTTATCCCTGCCTACCTTGAGTTTAGAAAATAGAGAAATGAAACAAACCAATATTATTAGTGGACACCATTTATAGAACACTTAATGTGTTAGACACAATGGTACATTCTTTTTCAGGTTTTTTTTTTTTTTTTTTTTTTTTTTTTGGCTGGGGTGGGTGGCTGTGTCACCCAAGCCGGAATGGTGCAGTGGCACCATCTTGGCTCACTGCAACCTCTGCCTCCCAGACTCAAGCAATTCTCCTGCCTCAGCGTCCCGAGTAGCTGGGATTACAGGTGTGTGCCACCACACCCAGCTAATTTTTGTATTTTTAGTAGAGATGGGGTTACACCATGTTGACCAGGCTGGTCTCAAAACTCCTAACCTCAAGTGATCTACCCACCTTGGTCTCCCAAAGTGCTGGGATTATAGGTGGGAGCCACTATGCCTTGGCCAATGCTAAAATTTTTACAAGGATGAAGACTTTGTTGACAGCCAGGCTCAGAGGCATGTCACACAGCAGAACCAGAGTCAAGCACAGTCTGATTCAAGCAGGCATTCCTGACCACCACCTGGAGCATACTGGGGTGCAGCCTGCATAGTACTGAAGTACCCCAAGATTTGGGTTTCATTCAAGGTTGGAATGGTCAGAAGAGTCCTCTGTGGAAAAGCTGGTTTTGGATGGGAAGCTGGAGAGAACACAGGCTCAAGTGAGAGGAGTTAGGGAGCAGGAACAGCAGATCCTCATACAGTCTGCTGCACATAGTGGAATTAGAGCAGTGTGGTGTCCATCAACCAAACGGAAGCGGAGAACCCATCACTGTCTAGGGCATGTAATTTCAGTTATGTTCTAAACAGCTTCACATTGTATTTTTTCTTCTGCCTACACAAGAAATGTGATAACAAATATAAGACTTGCAGGCCGGGTGCGGTGGCTCAAGCCTGTAATCCCAGCACTTTGGGAGGCCGAGGCGGGTGGATCACGAGGTCGAGAGATCGAGACCATCCTGGTCAACATGGTGAAACCCCGTCTCTACTAAAAATACAAAAAATTAGCTGGGCATGGTGGCGCATGCCTGTAATCCCAGCTACTCAGGAGGCTGAGGCAGGAGAATTGCCTGAACCCAGGAGGCGGAGGTTGCGGTGAGCCGAGATCACGCCATTGCACTCCAGCCTGGGTAACAAGAGCGAAACCCCATCTCAAAAAAAAAAAAAAAAAAGACTTGCAAAAAGCTCTTAAGAAATTTTCTGTTAGCTGAGTGATAGAGTCGAAAGATATAAGGGAATCTGCTAACTGGTTTTTGAGAGAATTCGGAATCCAAAAGAAACAAAAGAGGAGAAATTACACTAATTTTCTATATAGTTTACAGTTTTTTTTCTTACCATTTGCATATGTGGAATATTTGCATGATACTTATCCAACTTTACAAGGCTTACCATTGTGAAGAAAAACGAAGGGAAACCTTTTATTTACTTTATGCACTATTGATGTGTTTAAACTGAGAATCAGGGAAACTATGTTTTTAATGGATACATAATTTAATATTTTTTTCTTTTACAGATATCCAGGTGTTCCCTCTGATGCCCAGGAGGAGAAAGGCATTAAGTACAAATTTGAAGTATATGAGAAGAATGATTAATATGAATGTGTTTTCTGGTTTAAGCTGTTCCTTCTCCCTCTGAAAAAAAAATTATGTATTTTTACATTAGAAAAAAAGACTTTTTTTCCTTCTACAAGATCTTATGGAAGCTTTTCTCTCTTATCTTTTTCTTTCCCCTTTTTATCTCTTTCTGCAAAAAAAAAAAAAAAAAGACTTATTGACTTTAGATCTGTGGATAATTAAATTATTCCTAAGCAATGTGTTTGTATTCTCCACTAATCTTTTTTTTTTTTTTTTTTTTTTTGCTGTACACCACTATTGACTTTTTACATACTTTACACTTTCCCCACTAATCTTGGCTATATCAGATACCATTTATGAAACATTCTTGCTATAACTATAACTAAGTGCCTATCCAAGACCCCAACTGAGTCCCCAGCACCTGGTACACAGTGAGCTGCCATTCCACACCCATCACGTGGCACTCTTGGCAGTCCTTGACATTGTTGAGCTTTTCAGATGTTGGTAGTATTTATTAAAGATGAAGATGCACATACCCTTCAACTGAGGATTTTCACTAGTGGGAAATACCAAAAGCTTCCTGCATGTATATCCAGAGGTTTGTAGACAAATGTTGCAGCCTTGTTTGTAACAGTGAAAAATTGAAAACAACCTGGAAGTCCAGTGAAAGCAGTTTATTTGCTAGGTAGTACCAGAAATCATCAATTGAGGTATGGAGAAATGGAACTGAGTAGGTAAGGAAACCAGTTTAAAGTCATTGAGCAGGTTCTCATTGGTAACAAGCTCCATACTGCTGAGATACAGGGAAACGGGAGAAAGCCGGAGTGTTGATCCCCCACTCCTTGATTGTCAGCTCCCTTTCCTGTGTGTGGGTGGAACGTACTCCAGATGCTCTATAGCAAGTCCTAGGTGTTTGCAGTAAGAAGCTGCTAGCATGCACGGGAACAGTGAATGCCAAACACTTAAAGCAACTGTATGTTTAAGTATGTAAGCTCTTCATGCTTTTTTTGTTTTTGGTAGATAGAGTTTCACTGTTGTTGCCCAGGCAAAGTGCAATGGTGCAACCTTGGCTCACTGTAACTTCCGCCTTCCCAGGTTGAAGCAATTCTCCTGCCTCAGGCTCCCAAGTAGCGAGGACTACAGGTGGACACCATTTTGCCCAGGTAATTTTATATTTTAATAGAGACAGTGTTTCACCATGTTGGCCAGGCTGGTCTCAAACTCCTGACCTCAAGTGATCTGTCTGCCTTGGCCTCCCAAAGTGCTGGGATTAACAGGCAGGAGCCACTGCACCCAGCAGATCTTCATTTTTTTTATGTAGTAGAAAGTGTGAAGCCACACATGGTTTATTTAAAATACTTTATAATTTTAAAAAACACAGAAGAAGGAAAAGCAATTCTAAGTTCAAGCAAGGGATGGTGGTAGTTTGAACCTAAGGATTGCATGTAGTAAGGAATTGTGATTTAAGATATATTTTAAACTTGGCCGTAGCAGGATATTCCAATGGAGTTTGACTTTGGTTTTGGCCCACTGAGTTTGAGATGCCTTTGAGAAATGAAGAAAGTAGAGAGAATAAAAGAAAAATTGGCCAGGCAAAACGGCTCACACCTGTAATCCCAGCATTTTGGTAGGCCAAGGCAGATGAATCACTTGAGAACAGCTTGGGCAGCATGGTAAAGCCCCATCTCTACAAAAAATACAAAAATTAGCTGGGCACTGTGGTGCACACCTGTAGTCCCATCTACTCAGGGAACTGAGATGGAAGGATCAATTGAGCCCAAGAGTTCACGGCTGCTGTGGTGCCTTGTGATTGTGCTGCTGCACTCCAGCCTGGGTGGCAGAAGAGACCCTGTCTTGAAAAAGAAACTGAAAACAATGGAACCATGCTTTCAGAATTCTAGAAAGAAAGTCATTTTCTACTGATAAATCTATATTCAACCAAACAGTCAAGGGTTGAAGGTAAAATAATACGTTTTTAGACAAGCAAAGACTCGGGTTACCTCCATGTGAAAATATTCCAGCAAAATGAAGGAGTACACAAACCAGAGAATGACATGGATCCAACACAGGCAATATTCCAGGTATGGAGCTGGCTTTGCAAAGAAACAGTAAAAATAATGGGTTAGCTGGGTGGAATGGCTCGTGCCTATAATCCCAGCTACTCACGGGGCTAAGCAAGAAGATGGCTTGAGCCCAAGAGTGACAGACCAGCCTGGCCACTATAGTAAGGTCTCTTCTCCATAATAGGGGTCGAGCACAGTGGCTCACGCCTGTAATCCCAGCACTTTGAGAGGCCGAGGCAGGTGGATCATGAGGTCTGGAGTTCAAGACCAGCCTGACCAATACGGTAAAACTACATCTCTACTAAAAATAAAATTGGCCGGGCATGCTGGTACACGCCTGTAGTCTCAGCTACTCGGGAGGTTGATCCAGGAGAATCACTTGAACCTGGGAGGTGGAGGCTGCAGTGAGCCTAGGTCGCGCCACTGCACTCCAGCCTGGGTGACAGAGTGAGACTCTGTCTCAAAAATAATAGGTTATTGCCAGATTTGGGGCATTTGGAAAGAAGTTCATTGAAGGAAGATAAAGTAAATAAAAGGGGGGGGGGTAGGGAGGATTAAGCAATCATTAGTTCTAGGACAGAAAGAAGTACAGGATAGGAAGTAAGAGCATAGTATGCTCTTCTCAACAATGAGCAATCTGTACATATAATGATGCGGTGACTGCTTACCCCTTAAATCTCGTAACTACTTTGGGACAATATGGGAGGAAAAGTGAAGATAGTGATGATGTAAGAGCTAAATCCTAATCTGTTGTATCAAGAAATCATTATATAATATATAAAATAATCAAGAAATGACTAGTTATGTGAGGTAAAAAATAGAAGACATTGGTAAGAGTTAAAAGTCATTGCTAGCCGGGTGCGGTGGCTCAAGGTGTAATCCCAGCACTTTGGGAGGCTGAGGCGGGTGGATCATGAGGTCAGGAGATCAAGACCATCCTGGTCAACACGGTGAAACCCCGTCTCTACTAAAAATACAAAAAATTAGCTGGGCATGGTGGCACGTGCCTGTAATCCCAGCTACTCAGGAGGCTGAGGCAGGAGAATTGCCTGAACCCAGGAGGCGGAGGTTGCGGTGAGCCGAGATCGCGCCATTGCACTCCAGCCTGGATAACGAGCAAAATTCCGTCTCAAAAAAAAAAAAAAAAAAAAAAAGTCATTGCTCTGGAGAATTAGGAGGGATGGGGCAGGGGATTGTTAGGATGCATCATAACCTGAAAAGGCTTTTGCAAATTACATGTATTAATATATGCATTCACTTGAATATATTAATGCGATGGGTCTCAGAATCAGCCTTTTAAACAAGCATCTCAGATAATCTGAAGCTTACTTAAGTTTGTAAGGCACTGCTTTTGCACTCTAAGGAAGAACAAAAGTTTTAATCCCCATCTCTACAATATCTCAGTGAAGCAAAACAGAAAAGCAAATTATAAGTTAGTATAAGATTTCAGAAGGCAAAGTTGTAAAGATTAGTTTCCTCAGCCTGGGCAACATGGTGAAGCCCCATCTCTTAAAAAAACAAAACAAAACTGGTTATAGTGTTGTGTGCCTGTGGTCCCAGCTACTTGGGAGGCTGAGGTGGGAGGATCACTTGAGCCCAAGAGGTGGAGGCTGCAGTGAAAAGTTGTATCATCACTCCAGCAGCCTGGGTGACAGACCAAAACCCTGTCTCAAAAGAAAAAAATATTTCCTTGTTGCTGATCTATTTTAAGAATGAGATTTTCTTAAATGTGTGACGCAAATACATATAGGAGCATTTAATATCAGTAAGTCCAAGAGAAACAGTAAACAAACTCAATAATAGATGTCCCTTAGCAAGATGCTTTTCTTATACAGGTAGTAAACTAAAAACTATAAAGTTAATGGCCTAATTAGGCAACATGAGTGAGGGAAAGGTTGGCTGGCCAGCTGTTGTAAGGATTCAGAAAAATGGTTACCTTGTGATTAAAGATGATCCAGCAGGAAGAAAGAAAATAAATGCATAATTAAATGGCTACTGGGAATAGAATTAGAGACTATAAGCAGAAGATATTACTTTTTGTTTATTTGTTTTTGAGACAAAGCCTCAGTATCACCCAGGCTGGGCTGCAGTGATGGCAATTTCAGCTCACTGCAACCTCCACTTCCCCAGTTGAAGCAATTCTCCTGCCTCAGCCTCTCTGTAACTGGGATTACAGTTGTGTGCCACTATGACCAGCTAATTTTTTTTTTTTTTTTTTTTTTTTTTTTTTTTTTTGAGACAGTCTCTGTCACCCAGGCTGTGCTGCAGTGGCACAATCTCGGCTCATGGCAGCCTCCACCTCCATGGTTCAAGTGATTTTCCTGCCTCAGCCTCCCAGGTAGCTGGGATTACAGGCATGAGCCACCATGCCCAGCTAATTTTTGTATTTTTAGTAGAGACGATGTTCCACAATGTTGGCCAGGCTGGTCCTCCTCAAGTGTCACCCAGGCTGGAGTGCAGTGGCACCATCTCAGCTCAGTGCAACCTCCACCTCCCAGCTTCAAGCATTTATCCTGCCTCAGCCTTCCCAGTAGCTGGGATTACAGGTGTGTACCACCAACTCCAGCTAATTTTTGTATTTTTAGTAGAGACAAGGTTTTGCCATGTTGGCCAGGCTGGTCTCAAACTCCTAACCTCAAGTGATCCATGCACCTCAGTCTCCCAAAGTGCTGGGATTACAGGCCTGAGCCATCATACCCGGCCAGTTTTTGTATTTTTAGTAGAGACGGGGTTTCACCGTGTTTGCCAGGCTGGTCTCAAGTGATCAACTCCTGGTCTCAAGTGATCTGCCCGCCTTGGCCTCCCAAAGTGCTGGGATTATAGGCGTGAGCCATTGCGCTCAGCCCAAGATACTGTTACTTTCAAAGGGGATACAGCCCCTGGTCGAACAGGAAAGAAGGCCTGAAGCTACATGAAGTGCTGTTCTTGTTACTGGGGGTGAGTCGGGGGGAATTATTTTAATGACAATTTCTAATGATCTGCTCATGTCCTTTCTGTTCCCCAGCTGACCTCATGTGTACCAGGAAGTTACTCTGTAAATATAGTGACATTTCTGTTTAATTTAAAAAAAAAAAAAAAAAAGTACAAAACGCATCAGGGTGTGATATTTCAAATAGCTCTGTAGTAAATAATCAAATGTGAAATGGAATTGCTAGAAGAAAAAATTAAGTGGTGTCCACTCCTTTGCCCAGGAGCCGTAAGACAAAGACAACACAAGACAAATCCTAAAGGGATGGAGTGTCGTCTGCAAGGAGGAAAAGACTTCATGTTGCTGGAAGTCGGAAAAAACTGCAAGGAAAAGAGATTTTTTTCAGCACCTACCAGCCAAAGTAATTTGGAAAAGGGATCCTGAATTAGACTGCCTCTTTTTCAGGCTAGTCAAGCTCTCCTTCAAAAGGCCGGAGACAAGTAGTTAGGAGACTTCCAGTTGACTGTCACTGTCCACAGGCTGGCTTCTCACTGCCAGTTGTCTTTACTTTCGATAGGTGAATTGGCAAAACTTAGACTAGGGTTCCTTCCCCACACTGTACCCCTCACCATTTTATAATGACTAATTCAAGCACACAGAAAGTTGACGGAATTGTACAGTAAGCACCCATTTACCCATCACCTAGATTCTATCATTAACACTTTGCTAACTCTGCTTTATCATGTAGTGAGCCATCCATCTATCCATCTTATGTTTTGATGCATTTTGAAGTTACAGATATCAGTATGCTTCATGCCTACATTCTTCAGCTGGCCTATTAACTGTAGTTCGCTTTTTTGGTAAAATTTACATAATGAAATACAGATCTTAAGGAAAACATTCTACAAGTTTTGATAATGACATACACCTCTCTATAACCCCATCTCTATCACCCCAGAAAACTCCCTTACCCCTTTGCAGTCAGTCCTCAACCCCAACCCTGAGAGGCAACCACTATTTTGTCATTATAGATTAGTTTTTCCTGTTTCTGAACTGCATAAGAATAGAATCATATAGGATAAACTCTTTTGATCTCGTTTATTTCAGCATGATTTGAGTTTCACCCAAGTTGTTCCATGTATCAGTGGTTTGTTCCTTTTTATTACTACATAGTGTTAAAAGATAAGCTACATCCTATTAAAATTATGAAAGAGTTTATTTGAGCAAACTGCAATTCACAAATTAGGCAGCTCCAAACCAAGTGTGGTTCAGGGCTCTTCCAAGGGAAAGCAAGGAAAAAGATTTTGTAACTTGGAAGCAAGGCAAAGAAAATAATGGCTTGGTTATGATTGTGTAGTTGCCTTATTTGGTCTCCTCCTACCATTGAAAAGTCCCTGGCTATATAAGTTAATTAATGGCTTCTGATTGAACTTAAACTTCATTTTGCTTTAATATAGGTATTTACCAAAAATAGCCCAAGTTTAGCTCATCAAGGTCAAGTTTGTGTCCATGGATTAACTGGCTTCGTCTGCTCAAGAGATTTACAGTCCTGGTTCCATTTTCTCTAACAGTAACATTCCATTGTACAATGCACCGGTTTATCCATTCTTCTCTTGATGGATATATGGACTCTTTTAAGGTGGGACTCAAGGCTGGCCTTGAAGAAGCTAGAAAAGTGATGGCTAAGCATCAGGACAAGAACAGATACCTATTTCAGGCAGAGGGAAAGACACGAAGAAACCTCATCTTCAGATTCCAAAACCCAGAACAAGCCCTCACCAAGGGAGAATGAGGTGTTATTAGGCCTATATTAGTCCATTTTCACACTGCTATAAACAACTGCCCAAGACTCGGTAATTTATAAAGAAAAGAGTTTAATTGACTCACAGTTCTGCGTGGTTGGGGAGGCTTCAGGACACTTACAGTCATGGCTGAAGGGAAGGCAGGCATGTCTTACATGGTGCTGGCAAGAGAGAAGAGAGCAAAAGGGGAAGAGCCCGTTATAAAACCACCAGATCTCATGAGAACTCACTCTCACGAGAACAGCATGGTTGAAACCACCTCCATGATCCAATCACCTCCCACTAGGTCCCTCCCTTGATAGGTGGGGATAACAATTCGGATTACAGTTTCAGATGAGATTTGGGTGGGGACATAGCCAAATGATGTCAAGGCCACACCTCCACCAAGTACCTAGTACCTACTTCACCTGTGCTGTGCCACTCAATCTATTCTCTTTCATAACCACATATAGTTCACGTCTTCGTTTTCTCTTACTTAGACTGCTGGAGAAACCTAAACTGGTAGTTTCTAAATCTCTGATCTCCCTCTCCAACAGTCTCTCATAAACATGGCCACAAAGACAATCTTTATTTATCTTTTTTTTTTTTTTTTTCCTGAGACAGAGTCTCACTCTGTCCCCCAGGCTGGAGTGCAGTGGTGTGATCTTGGCAACCTTCGCCTCCCAGGTTCAAGCGATTTTCCTCCCTCAGCCTCCCCAGTAGCTGGGATTACAGGTGCCCACCACCACATCCAGCTAATTTTTTTTTTTTTTTTTTTTTTTGGGGAGACGGAGTTTCGCTCTTGTTACCCAGGCTGGAGTGCAATGGCACGATCTCAGCTCACCGCAACCTCCGCCTCCTGGGTTCAGGCAATTCTCCTGCCTCAGCCTCCTGAGCAGCTGGGATTACAGGCACACGCCACCATGCTCAGCTAATTTTTTTGTATTTTTAGTAGAGACAGGGTTTCACTGTGTTGACCAGGATGGTCTCGATCTCTTGACCTCATGATCCACCCGCCTTGGCCTCCCAAAGTGCTGGGATTACAGGCTTGAGCCACTGCGCCTGGCCTAATTTTTTGTATTTTTAGTATAGACAGGGTTTCTCTACCATGTTGGCCAGGCTGGTCTCAAACTCCTAAAGTGATCCACCTGCCTTGGCCTCCCAAAGTGCTAGAATATCAGGCATGAGCCATCATGCCCTGTCCAAGACAAGCTTTCTGAACAGCACCTCTGATTATATCACTTTTTTGCCTCCTCAATGCTGCCCCAGCTAACACCAAACTCCACTTCAGTCTTTAAGGCCCTCTACAGTGGTGGCATTGACCAATCTCTCCAGATTGACCATCTACCATTTTCACTCCCTATATATTATATACAAGCTACTTCAGCTCTTCACAAATCCCCAGACAGACCCTAGCTTTGCCGCTCCCATGCCCTTCTTTATGCTGTTCTCTCTGCCTATAATTCCTCCCTCCTCATATCCTCCAATGTAAGTCCTACCTGTTCCTCAAAGCCCTACCCAAATCCCAAATCGAACCTCTGTTGTGAAGCCTGCCTTCTCACCCTCCTCTGAACAATCCAGCACTACCTATTTCAGACCTTAAATACTGTTTTCTTTACCACTGCTTATTATTCTCCTTTCCTTTATCAATTAGGAATGTTTTTTAGCTGTGAGTGCTAGAAAAACCTAACTTATAGTAACTGAAACAAATTGGGATTTTGCTGACTCTGATTCTCTTGATTTTTTTCCCTCAAAAAAATCAAACCAAACTTGGTTTGGAGTTGCAAGATGGCTGCCATTACTCCAGAGATCACGCCCATGTTCACAGTAGGAAGAGGACATACGGTGTCAGGCACATATTTTCTTTTTATCCAGAAAGCAAAATTTGCCTCAAATCCTCCTTCCCCTGCAGACTCTCCCCTTATATTTCAGTGACTAGAACTGGGGCACAAGGCCACTCCCAGCTGCAAGGCAGGTGAAGAACATGGAACAAGGATTGTAGTTACTGACTCACTCAAATCAGTGTTATTTTTTTGTTATTTGTTTTTTGAGACAGAGTCTGGCTCTATTGCCCAGGCTGGAGTGCAATGGCATGATCTCGGCTCACTGCAACCTCCACCTCCCAGGTTCAAGTGACTCTCCTGCCCCAGCCTCCCAAGTAGCTGGGACTACAGGTGTGTGCTGCCATGCTCGGCTAATTTTTTTTTGTATTTTAAGTAGAGACAGGGTTTCACTGTGTTAGCCAGGGTGATCTCGATCTCCTGACCTTGTGTAGATCAGGGGTTCTTAACCCTGGCTACACATTAGAACCACTGAGGGATTCTTCAATGTCTGGGTCCACCCCCAGAGTGTCTGACTCTAGTTTATGCAAATCAGAGTTTAGGAGCACTGGTTTAAAACCAATTTTGATTCATCATCTAGGTCTGGCATATTGCTCCCCAACAAACAAAATAAGGGTCTCTTGGCAAGAAAAAATGGAGGATGGAGAGGAGAATACAATTAACCATGCTTACTTTTTCTACCCTGTCATATGGCCAGCTGTTAAGGGCAGAAACCACATCTTATTTACTTTTGTCTTCCTGCAAGATGTCTAGAAGTCAATAAAATGTTGGAGATGGCTGGGCGCGGTGGCTCAAGCCTGTAATCCCAGCACTTTGGGAGGCCGAGGTGGGTGGATCACGAGGTCAAGAGATCGAGACCATCCTGGTCAACATGGTGAAACCCCGTTTCTACTAAAAATACAGAAAATTAGCTGGGCATGGTGGCGCGTGCCTGTAATCCCAGCTACTCAGGAGGCTGAGGCAGGAGAATTGCCTAAACCCAGGAGGCAGAGGTTGCGGTGAGCCGAGATCGCACCATTGCACTCCAGCCTGGGTAACAAGAGCGAAACTCCATCTCAAAAAAAAAAAAAAAAAAAAAAAAAATGTCGGAGATTAGGTAGACAGATATTGAAATACATTACAATATGGGTTAAACTGAATTTTGCATATTGTCTTTGGAATCTCATAAACTGTATAACCATTGATTCATCAGGAGAATTGACTTCAAGTCTTAACCAATTTACAAATGAACTATTTGGTTTTTTAAAAAAAATCCTGAGGAAAAAATCAATACTTGGCTTTTTTTTTTTTTTTTTTTTGAGATGGAATTTTACTCTTGTTGCCCAAGCTGGAGTGCAATGGCATGGTCTTGGCTCACTGCAACCTCCCCACCTCCCAGGTTCAAGTGATTCTCCTGCCTCAGCCTCCCAAGTAGCTGGGATTACAGGCATGTACCACCAAGCCCAGCCATTTTTTTTTTTTTTGTATTTTAGTAGAGATAGGATTTCTCCATGTTGGTTAGGCTGGTCTCAAACTCCTAACCTCAGGTGATCCGCCTGCCTCAGCCTCCCAAATTGCTGGGATTACAGGTGTGAGCCACGGTGCCCGGCCCAATGCTTAGCTCTTTGAATGACAGGTTTGTATGTTGGTTTTATTCTATGATAACTGAATAGAAAACTATGCTAACTTATTTCTTACTTACTGTATACCTGGTGGCCATGTGCCCAAATATGGGCAAAATACCTAGAAAGGAAATCTTCAGCTTCCTCCCTTGCCTTCCTGCATTTGCTTTCCTCCCAGGTTACCACTGACTCCAGTCTCTTCCCCTAATAAAAAATTTCAGACCATGTGACACACAGACACATGGTCTTATGCTAACACAGTACCTGGGGGAGAAAATCTTGTGACTAATCGAGGATTGAAATGTCATATTTAATTGCTATTATATATTCAAACTCATGATAATAAATTCTATGTGGCATCCACATTTGGAATTTACCTAGCATTTCATTATGTTAGCCACATTGCTATAAATTACATTCCCAATCAATGGATTAAACAAACTTGTGCACTTTCCTCGTATTACCTTAAAAGTGAAAAGCAATGCTGTTCGCCCACTGTGGTAGTAAAAGACTTGCTAGCTGCCTTAGCAGATAAAACTTCAAATTGCAATGACTTAGCACAATGGAAGTTTATTTCTTATACATCTGAAGTCCATCAAAGCTGTTTTTTTTTGTTTTTGTTTTAGAGATGGGGTCTTGCTTGTCTCTAAAACAAAAACAAAAAAAAGGATTTTCTCAAACTCCTGGCCTCAAGCAATCCTCTTACCTCAGCCTCCCAAGCCTCCATGCCCAGCTTAACACAGGTGTTTCTGATCAACAGGCAGCCCCCAGGTAGTGACTCAGAGATCCAGGCCCCTTCCACCTTGTGGCTTGTATCTTCAAGAAGGGATTTCTAAGCTTGTTGTCAAAGAGGAAAGTGCATGGAGGACCACATGTTGGAGGTTTGGCAAGGAGGGCAGGCTGGGAAGTTGCACATACCACTTTTACCCACATTTTTCTGGCCAAAACTTCATCACATAACCATACCAACTGCAAGAAGGCTGGGAAATGTAGTCTAGCTCTGAACCAGGAGGAAGAATACACAGGCTTGGTGAACAACTAGCCAGCCTCTGCCATACCCATAAAAGGAAAAAGACACCAGGCTTACAACTAGACTCCTGCTTCCCCACATTTTTCAATTTTTTTGGATCTTTGTTTTAGAATTAAGAAATTTGGATGGATGGTTTGGAAATGTAATTTGCTTCTAGTGAGGGTCCTCGAGGTGTTTAAAATCAGAAGACTCAAAAAGTTAATGCTAATTAGTCTTTAATGGTTGTGAAAAATAAAATCAAGAGTTCAGGTCTCCTTAGAAAATAATTCCATATTTTAGGAAAGTGACTCAATTATGGGCAAAGACAGATGCTGCGTTATCTCTCTTGCAAAAAAAGGCAATGAAAGCCAGGTGCAGTGGCTCACACCTGTAAAGCCAGCACTTTGAGAGGCCAAGGCAGGAGGATCACTTGAGCCCAGGAGTTCAAGAACAGCCTGGGCAATGTCGCAAGACCGCACCTCTACAAAAAATAAAAAATGTAGCCAGGCATGTGATGGCACATGGCTGTGGTCCCAGCTACTCTGGAGGCTGAGGTAGGAGGCTAATTTGAGCCCAGGAGGTCAAGGCTCCAGTGAGCTGAGATTGTGCCACTGCACTCTAGCCTGAGCAACAGAATGAGACCTTGTCTCACCAAAAAAAAAAAAAAAAAAAAGGAATGAGTACCATTCTTGGCTGGTATGTGGAGATAATTTTATCATATAGGACCTTTTCCTACATTACATATTGGGCTTGGGTTTCAGTTCTGTATTGTCTATATTTTCATTGCCTATGTCATTATATTTGGTGAAAAGTGTTCTGTTGTGGGATATGCTATTCTCGTTTACACTTTCCGTCTAGATTAGGAAGCCTGTCCTTGCCCAACAGGCCATTAGTAACATAGACTTCACATTCTGTCCACAAAACTCAGTGCTGGAAGGCCTTTGTTCCTGGATGTGAGGGAGAGAGAAATATGAACCGTGTGGCCTTTGTTGGTCAATGTTCCCTGCTGGGTTTCACCACCCAGTGTTCTTCCAGGCTCACCCTCAAGCAGCCTGACAACTCAAACGTTTTTTTTACTTCCCACCTCTGCAGAACTTTGTGGCATTCTGGTTGAAATTAAGATTGTTATCAATTTGCTTAATACAAACTCACAGAGGACCAGAAGACATGCTTATTCAGATCAAACGGTTCTGCATTTCCAGCTTAAAAACTTTAGCTTTGGCTGGGCACAGTGGCTCACACCTGTACTCCCGGCACTTTGGGAGGCCAAGCGGGCAGATCACCTGAGATTGGGAGTTCAAGACCAGCCTGGCCAACATGGAGAAACCCTGTCTCTACTAAAAATACAAAATTAGCCAGGTGTGGTGGTGCATGCCTATAATCCCAGCTACTTGGGAAGCTGAGGCAGGAGAATCACTTGAACCTGGGAGGCGGAGGTTGCAGTGAGCCAAGATTGCACCATTGCACTCCAGCCTAGGCAACAAGAGTGAAATTCCGTCTCAAAAAACAAGAAAAAAACAAAAACAACAAAAAAAGAAAAACATTTTAGCTTTTACTTGGTACATAAATATAATCGTATTGGTCGTTTTCCATAGAAACAGAACCAAGAGTATATATATATATCTCCAATAGAATAAACTTTTATTTTAACCAGAACCTATTTTCCCCAAAACTAGCCATAAAACCTAAAAATAGTACTCTAATCTCCCCCCATATCTGTATAAAAATGGGCCGTAAAGAAATTCTCTGACCTACCATGTCTGATGGTAGGCCATAAGCCCCCGCTTCTAGGAAAGATCCTGCCCTATGCCCTGGAGAAAGGCATGCTGCAGAGAGGCCAGTAGGAATCTGCACAGATTTACTGGGTCCCCCTCTCTGGTGCCATAAATCTTAAATCACACCCTTTTGTCCAATCACAGTTCTACATGGCTATCCATTCTTCATTGAATCTAAGCATAAAAATAGTTCTTCTGGGGTCTTTGGGTCTGCATTCTGAAAGCTCCTGTGTTGCATAAAATTAGGATTCAGTAAGTTTGCTACGCTTTTGTCCTGTTAACTTGGCTTTTGTTATAAAAGTGTCAACCATGACTCTTATGATGGATAAGAAAAGGTACCATCCCTTTCTATACCTATAGGTGTTAACTATATCTACAAAATACTTTCATAGCAACATCTAGATTGATGTTTGTTTACATCACCGAGTACTAAAGCCTGGCCAAGTTAGCAGAAAAAAACTAATAATCATAGCAATCAAAGTAACAAAATGCAATTGTGCTATATGCCTCCTTGGAATTATTCCATAGTCGCATCAGGAAGTGTCTTGGGAAAAAGGCAACATTCTCTTAAGTACTGAAGTCACATTTGTTGATCTATCAGAATGCATCAGAGTTTGTGGTTCGGTCTAAGCAAAATGACAACCACATTCCAGAGGCTGTTGATCTGTGGTTGGGTCTTAACTGTTACCTCCTTCCCTATAGTTCAGTGATTTTTCCTTTTGATTAGATCAAAAAGGAAAAATGAACTCGAACTTTGAAGATTATCTTCCCTATGCTCCTGAAATTCCAACTCAAATAGGACATCCCACTCTTGATTTTTAATAGTGCTTGCAGGTATTTGCAGCTTTAGAAAAGCATCTCTCTGGAAAATAAAATCTTAAAATATTCAAACAGCTGGCCTTCAGCTCTGCAAACTTTGAACAATAATGTCCATTGAATGCAGTTTGTCAAAATCTGTTTCTTTTCATAGCCTGCGGCTTGTGAGTGATTTCTGGGAAATGTTGATTATAAGATAAGCTCTTTTCAGATGGTTTCAAAAGGTGACCCCCAGGTAGGTAACTGTCAGGCAGAGGCATCTTTTCAGAGGAGCAAGGGAGTGAGCAAACTCCTCTGCACCAGCTATTGTGGCGGAGGCGTCATGAAGCTGCCCATTCAATGCATGAAAGGCCGAGCAGGCAGGGGCGTGGGATAGGATTGAGGAGCGTCAGCGTTTTGTATTTTAACTTTTCGGCACAACATTAGAGCCAGGAGAGGGCAGGACAACAGCTCCCTTTCAAAGG
Organism: Saimiri boliviensis; assembly: GCF_048565385.1. Taxonomy (NCBI): domain Eukaryota; kingdom Metazoa; phylum Chordata; class Mammalia; order Primates; family Cebidae; genus Saimiri; species Saimiri boliviensis. The sequence goes on from NC_133449.1 coordinate 228,610,777, forward strand.
GACCAGCCCTCAGATCCGTCCTTGAGTCACTCTGTTAAGTGGAACTAGATAATTGTCTCGTTGGAGACCTGCAGAAACAGCTCATGGGAAAGAACGATTTGTACCTGGAATATATTCATTAGCTTATGTGTGAAAAGGCCACACGTGGATAGAAGCCATTATCCTGGCCTTCTTTGCACTCTGGCAGCCTTGAGGCTGGAGGTACAGAAGCCCACATGCCGGTATGGTCGCAGTCTCCCTTTGTAGTTTTGTGGGCAAGCGCTGGCAGGTGGAGTCAGTGGGAGGGGGCAGCTGAGACTCCCCTGGATTTGGGTAGAAAGAGAGCAGAGAAGGCAGACGACTTGTACTCACAGGCACTGTGATTAGGGCCTATTTTCAGTTTATTGGGACCCTCCTACTGGTCTCCATTGAATTGAGAGGGGATTTGGTTTCCCCTGCTGGCTGTCTCTGCCCACTCATATTTACAATTACACATTTTTCATTGTCATAAAATACATGTAATATGCGCCTTTTTTTTCTACAGGGTCCTCTGTCAAAATCTGCACAAAGACAATGCTATTTGCACTAAAATGGTGGAAAGAGCACTGGCCTCAGAGATCTGAGGCTTGGGTTTCAATCCTAGGTCCACCTTGGAATGTTCATTAAAATCATTAGTTGCAAGGAACAAACACGAGAATCACATCATGTGATTGGGCGGGACATGGTGTTGAGTGTAAAGATACACACACAAACCAAAACCTGAATGTGAAGGCCCCGGGGTCCAGGGACCCTGCTGGGAGTCACTTGGTGTCTCTCTTTCATGATCGTGTTTGAATACTCCAGCCTACCTTCCACCAAAGGCTTTTGTTTGAGAATTCCCTTACTAACTCATTTTCTGTCTCTTAATTCAGATTCTCAATTGATAATATAATCATCCCAGCTCATATTTTTGAATCAGACCTTATAATAGCCCAATAAGGCTTCATTGCCTGTGGAATAAGGGCCCTTCCAGAGCAGCCATGAGCAGCCTGCTTCTCTCCCTGAATGAGATGTGAAGGACAGGCATTCAGAGGCTTGGCTTGTCCAAACACTACGACAAGTTGCCTAAGCCTTCCCAGACTAATTTCCTCAACTGGAATATGGTGGTAGCACCTTCCGCAGCCCACAGAGTTATCACTCATGCACTGAAAAGTCATTGTTATGGGCTGAATATTGCCCTAACTGCCAATGCGATGGTATTTGGAGGTGTGGCCTTAGGGAGGTTACTTGAGTTTACATGAACTCATGAAGGTGGGCCCCCCATGATGGGAATAGCATCTATATAAGAAAAGGAAGAGACCAGATCTCCACTTTTCAAGGACACAGCAAGAAGGCTGCTTGCCATCTGTAAGCCAGGAAGAATGTGCTCTGAACAGGAAAAGCTTAAATCACTATTTCCTGACAAAGATTAGTGGTGTTTGCCTTAACTAAATTTGATCTGGCCCAGGTTAAGGTTAAGGATAAGTCATAGTGTCAGAGTTTCGGGTGTGTGTGTGTGTGTGTGTGTGTGAGTGCGCACGCACGCGCACACGCGTGACCTTATGGGTAGATATTTTTTGACAGGCTTAGTAGATGTTTTATGCTCCATGAGGCTCTAGCGCAGTCCAGAACTCCCACTGTTCTGCCTAGTAATATACTTGGGTATCTCCATTGTGGACACAAGAAACTAGCCTGCTCTAGAGAGAATTGAAGGAAAACATGTACTTATAAGTTAGCTGAAAGGAAAGACATTAATAAAGCAGAGACTAAAGATATGCTGAAGATAGAGGTAGGGGTGGAGGTGGGGGACGCTCTGAGGGCTCCAGAGTCCAGGTGAAGTGGCTGGCCTTGGAGAGGAAGAGGCAGAAAGGAAGCAGTCAAGAGGGTAGGCCCAGCTCACCAGGTAGGTGAAGCAAGGAGGATCTCACATGTGGAAGAGGAAGTAGTTCACATGTGGAGCTTAAATCTCTATTGCTATGGAGTGAATATTCGTTCCCCTCCAAAACTCATGTTGAGATTTCACCCTCAATATATTTAGAGGTGGGGACTTTAAGAGGTGATTGGGTCATGAGGGTTCTGCCCTTAAAGATGGATTAATCCTGCTGGGCTTGGTGGCTTATGCCTGTAATTCCACTTTAGGAGGCTGAAGTAGGTGGATCACTTGAAGTTAGGAGTTCGAGACCAGCCTAGCCAACATGATGAAACCCTGTCTCCACTAAAAAAAATACAAAAATTAGCCGGCATGGTGTCAGGCACCTGTAATCCCAGATACCTGGGAGGCTGAGGCAGGAGAATCACTTGAACTCAGGAGACGGAGTTTGAGTGAGCTGAGATCATGCCACTGCACTCCAGCCTGGGTGACAGAACAAGACTCTGTCTCAAAAAAAAGTAAAGGAAAACATGTATATATAAATGAATTAATCCACTCATGAATTAATGAGTTAATAGATTACTAGGTTAATAAATTAATGGGTGGCTTTAGCAGAAGAGAGAGAAAGACCTGAGCCAGCATGCTCAGCCCCCTTGCCATGTGATGCCCTGTGCCTCCTCAGGGACTTTGTAGAGTCTCTCACCAGAGGAGGCTCCTTAACCTTGGACTCTCAGCCTACATAACTGTAGGAAATAAATTCTTTTTCTTTGTAAACTACACAGTTTAATGGACTGTTCTCTGTGGACATCCATGAATATGGAGATAGGGAACAAGGCTCTCTGAGGAGGAGGGGCACGTGCTTGAAGAATGTGAGCTCCAGAACCGGCAGCCAATGTGAGATGGAGCTGCCCAAAAACCAGTGATACATGGGCGACACATGTTTAGACCATAAAGTGTATATATTATACCTGTCAAGGTAATACACATTTAGGGATGAAAGGGAAGGACACCATCTCACGTATTCCAGCTTTTCCAACATCTCATATATTCCAGTAGAAAAGGACCTGGGAAAGTCATCATTTTTTCTTTATAAACCCAGAATAATTTGTAGAGAAGGCTAAGAGAAAAACACAATGATTGAGCTTTGCAGAAGCAAGTACATTTTAAGTTTCAGCCTCCATAATATATTAAAAGTACTGAAAACTAGAGAAGAAAGGGAGCAAAAGCTGACAGGACAAATGAGCAAATGATACGAAGGTCAAAAAATAGCCCTGCCGGACGCGGTGGCTCAAGCCTATAGTCCCAGCACTTTGGGAGGCTGAGGCGGACGGATCACGAGGTCGAGAGATCGAGACCATCCTGGTCAACATGGTGAAACCCCGTCTCTACTAAAAATACAAAACATTAGCTGGGCATGGTGGTGCGTGCCTGTAATCCCAGCTACTCAGGAGGCTGAGGCAGGAGAATTGCTTGAACCCAGGAGGCGGAGGTTGCGGTGAGCCGAGATCGCGCCATTGCACTCCAGCCTGGGTAACAAGAGCGAAACTCCGTCTCAAAAAAAAACAAAGAAAAAGAAAAAATAGCCCTTAAACAGAAATGGCTCTTAAACATATGAAAGGCTGTTCAACATCACTAAAATTCACTACATGCCAATTAGAACTACACCATAAAACTCAAAGCTTGACATCATTCTCGGGTACAACCCCTGTAAAGGGAAATTTGGCAAAATGAAGTACACGGCACTACTTATGTAGCCTTCCTGCCAACAAGTATAATCTGAGTTAAGCCTCTGGACTCAAATTTCAATTTATAGGAAAGGCAGGGGCATAAAGGAGGAAGTCAACTGGTACCATCACAAACTCAGCATATAGTACTTTTTTTTTTTTTTAAAGAAAGGTAGCCTGGACCCTTACAAATGCTCATGCCATAAACCAGAAATGATCCAAATGCCTATCAACAGTGGAATAGATTAATAATTTGTTATATAGTCATACAATGGAATGCTTGAATTATACGTAAGAGAATAAATTTACAAATATGAGATTGAGTAAAAGAAACAGAAATGAGAAATAATACTCTTCAGTTGCATGTACATAAAGTTCATAAACAGAAGAAACTAATAATCTATGGTGTTAGAAGCCAGGATAATGGTTTCACTTAGAGGGATAGTGACAAGAAGGAAATGGGCTGTTCAATTTGTGAAAATTTATAGAGTTGTAAATGGGATTTGTGAAACTTTTTAAATTTTTTTGTATTGTGGTGTGGTGTAACACATACAGTGATGTGCATGAAGTATAATAATCTTAAAACGTACAGTTAGATGATATTTAACATTTATATGCACCCTGCAACCACCAACCAGATCAAGATATAAAACACCTTCAGCACCCCAGAAGCTTCCATGATACTCTGCCCCAGGCTATATCAACCCCCACTCCATCCATCCATATATATATATAAAACCATTTCCTGACTTCTATCATCTTTGGTTAGTTTTTTCTGTGCTGAACTTTATCAGACTTCTATGTCTGACTTGTTCATGTCTGACCTTTCTGGTTCAGCATAACGCCTGTGGGATTCATTCTTATGTTGCATATATCAATTGTTTGTTTTTTTAATTGTCAGCTGGGCACAGTGGCTCACATCTATAATCCCAGCACTTTGAGAGGCCGAGGTGGACAGTTCACCTGAGGTCAGGAGTTCGAGACCAGCTTAGCCAACATGGTGAAATCCTGTATCTACTAAAAACACAAAAATTAGCTGGGCATGGTACCAAGTGCCTGTAGTACTAGCTACTCAAAAGACTGACGCAGGAGGATTGCTTAAGCCTGGGAGGTGGAGGTTGCAGTGAGCCAAGATATTATGCCACTGCACTCCAGCCTGGGCAACAGAACAAGACTCTGTCTCAAAAAATAAATAATAAAATAAAAATAATAAACTGTCATATGTTAGTCCACTGTATGAAACATAGCACATTATTCTATTGGTGGATATTTGGGTAGTTTCCAGTTTTGAATTATGAATAATTCTTGTATATGTGTTTTGATAGATATAGCCACTCATTTCTCTTTGGTTATTAACCTGAAAATGGACTTGCTGAGCCATTGGATAGGCACACATTTAGCTTCATTAGATACTACCAGTTTTCCAAAGTGATTAAATCACCTTTACTCATACCAGTAATGTATGAGAGTTTCAATATTTTCATAATTTCAACAAATCTTGGCTTTCTCATCTTTTTAATTTTAGCCATTTTGATGGGTATATATTTTATTGTGGTTTTAATTTGTACTTCTCTTATGACTAATGATATTGAATACCTTTTCATATGATTATTAGCCATTTGGATATCTTTGATATAGTTTGTATATTTATCCCTACCCAAATCTTATGTTGAATTGTAATCCCCAGTGCTAGAGGTGGGGCCTGGTGGGAGATGTTTGGGATGTGGGGATAGATCCCTCTTGGCTTGGTGCTGCCTTTGCGATAGTCAGTTCTTGTGAGATCTGGTCATTTAAAAAAGTATGTGGCACCCCCACCCAACACACACACATAATTTCTCTCTCGCTCCTACTTTTGCTATGTGACATGCCTGTGCCCCCTTTGCCTTCTGTCATGACTGTAAGCTTCCTGAGGCTTCCCCAGAAGCTGAGCAGATGTTGGCACAATGCTTCCTGTAAAGCCTACAGAACTGTGAGCCAATTAAATCTCTTTTCTTTATCAATTACTCAGTCTCAGGTATTTCTTTATAGCAATACAAGAATGGTCTAATACGCTTTTCTTGTGGAGTAACTGTTAAGTCTTTTACCATTTTTAAAAAAACACTTGGGTTGTATTTTTCTTATGAATTTGTAGGAGTTCTATATATATTCTGGATATCTGAGAACTTTCACAAATATAAACTCTGAAGCTATCTTCTCAATCTATGGCTTTCTTTTGTCTCAAATTTGTCTTATAATAAACAGACATTATTTTATCTTCTGATGAACAGATATTATTTTAATGAATTCTAGTTTATTAGTTTTTTTAGGTTATTGCTTTCTTATTTTCCATTTTAGAAATATTTGCCTCCATAGGTCAGAAAGACATTCTTCCCTATTGTTTTTTAGAAATGTTATAATGTTGACTACACTCTCCAGTGAGATTTATACTTTACTGTATGTAAAATAAGCTTAAATTATTTTAATTTAGTGACAAAACTGAGTTAAATTAAAAGAGACTAAAATAACATAACAAATGCAATGCATGAAACCTGATTGGATCTTGATTTTTAAAAATTTATAAGAGGTTTGCTCCTACAATGAAAGAAATTTGAACATGATCTGAGCATTAAATGACTGAATGAAAATATTGTTAATTTTCTTTAAAATACTTTGATAATTGTGTAGTGTATAGAAGTGTACTGTTCCTAGGAGTTGAATACAGAGAGAAATAATAATCATGACAAGTATTCAATGTGTGTGTGTGTGTGTGTGTGTGTGTGTGTGTGTGTGTGTGTGTATATGTCTGTGTAGAGAGAGAGAGAGAGACAAAGAAACAAAGCAGATGTGTAAAATGTTAACAATTCTTGAATCTAAATGGAGACTTGTGGTACACAGGCTTACACTGGTTCCCATGATTCCCACTACTGGTGTTCAGACTCTTATGTGACACCTCTCCCTCTTCCCACTTGAGTGTGAGCAAGAATTGTGACTTGCTTCTTGACAATAACATATGGCAAAGGTGACAGGATATAAATAATTATCTAATTAAGTTCTCTCTTTTTCACTTACTAGCTTTGAGGAAGCAAATGAACATGTTGGACAATCCCATACAACAAGGAAGTGCATGGCTTCTAGGAAGTAAGGGTGGCTTCCAGCTGACAGCCAGTAAGAAACTGAAGACCTCAATCTTGTAGACAGTGTGAGTGAGTTTAGAAGACAGTCAAGCCTCTGATGAGACCACAGCCCTGGCTGGCATCTTGTGCAGTCTTGTGAAACCTTAAGAACAGGATCCAGCTAAACCATGGCCAGCATCTTGATCCACAGAAACTGTAAGATAATAAATGTATGTCGTTTTAAGCAGCTAAATGTGTGGTAATATTATTGTACAGCAATAGAAAGCGAACACAAGATGTGATGGTTAATTTTGGTTTTAGGGTCAGGATCTTGCTCTGTTGCCCAGACAGGAGGCTGTGGTGTGATCATAGCTTATTGTAGCCTCAAACTTCTAGGCTCAAGCCATCTTCCCACCTCAGCTTCCCCAAGTACAAGGATTACAGGTGTGAGCCACTGCTCCTGGCCTTGTGAGGAAGTTTTCTGATGAAATTAACATGTAAATCAATAGCCTAAAAAAAATTGTCCTTCCTAATATGGGTGGACCTCATCAAATCAGTTGAAAGCCTGAATAGAATTAAAAGGCTGACCCTTCCCCAGGTAACAGAATTCTTCCTGCCTGACTGCCTTTGAACTGGGACATTGGCTTATTTTTCTCCCTTCAGACTCAAACGGAAACATCTGTACTTCCTCTTGGGCCTGCTGGCCTTTGGACAGACGCTACATTGTTGGCTCTACTGGTTCTCAGATTGACTGATTTATTGGCTCTCCTGGGTGTCCAGCTTGCTGATTTCACCCTGAAGATCTCAGGACTTGTCCGACTCCATAGTTGCATGAGCCAATTCAAATCAATCAATCCTACTGGTTCTGTTTCTTTGGAGAACCCTGTGTAATATGCAAGAATATACAGATGTCATCACAATATTCTTTAAGCTTTTCTATATGTTTGCAAATATTTACAATAAAAATTGAGAAAAATGATTCAAAGTCAGCAGGTGCCAGAACAGAAGACAGTTCAAAGGCAGCTCTTACGGAAATTCACTAGACTTTCTCCCTTCCTGATTCCCAACCTCCCTCCCTTCCCTTCCTACTTTAGTGAATCTACTTCATTTAATATGGGCTCTTAAACACACAATAGACACTGTAGTTAAACACAAATAATAAATCTGCCCCCACTTTTTTGTACAGATTTATTCTCTATAAACACTATGTTGATAAAGTTTGGCCTTAACCTTTGTTCTGTAAATGTTTCAGAATTTTTTACTGCCACATTATAAGATAAATGTCAGTCTAAATGCAGGCTTTTCTATAAAACACAGCAGCTTCACAGATGGCCTCTAATTCATAGTCATAAAAGACAGGACTAATTTTTTTGGTTGAAAATAATTTCAAGAAGATCTCTTAAGTTCCCACCAGAATATAATGCTACTCTTGATCCTGCATGAGGTCAGTTTAATAAACTCCGATAACATCCTCCAGGAATTATCAACCAAACTTAGAAAATTATATAAAAGCAAGTTTTTAACCAAGTATTAATACAAGTACTTTTTCTCAGAAACCTTGATAGTTATCCATGGCTAAATAGCTGGCTTGGCACAAGTTGCTTTCTCTGATAGGCCTTGAAGAATAATCCTATACAGAAATTGCCCAAGGTCAGCCAGAGGCAAACAATGGAGATATGCCTCAAATTAATTCTCTGAAATACCTACCTTAAGGAAATCTATACCCATTGACATTGTATTTTGAAGGAGGCCTACTGCATAGTAGAGTACATTAGCATCATCTGGGGAGCTTAAAATACTGGTGCCTCAGTTCCTATCCCCTCCCTATCCTATAGAGTCCAATTTTGCTTTGGAGTATAGACCAGGCATCAGAATTTTTAAGTTTATGTGACTATTCTAATGTGCAACAAAGATTTAAGAATTATTGTAGTAGAGGTTCAATACATATTATTTGAGTAAATAAATGAACTCTATACATACTCTTAGATTAAATTCAGAAACTAACTTAAGCAGCTTAGTATGAATCAATTTTGAAAGTATAAAGCATTTTGGTACTCTATGATCTGAGCTGCTCATGCTACACCAAAATGCTTAAACTTAGAGGAAAAAAAAGGGTCAAAGATGGAGAAAAGACTAAAAATGTTTTCAGATTAGGAAAAGATACAGCAGCAGGTATTAAGTCTGAAAAGAAAAGACCTAAGAACTTGAGAACGGCCTTCACATATCTCAAGAGCAAAACTAGGGTCGCAGATGACAGCCAAAGAAAGTTAGACATTGGCATAATACAAGACTTTCCTAAAAGGTGGTGTTATCTGGGGATAAACTGAATTACCTTAAACTTGTGAGTATCTGGTCACTATAGGAATTCAGACATTGCCTTTTCAACTGCTAGGCTAGGTTCCCGCAGAGAAAACCCCGGGACAAGGCACTATATTGAACATGTATGTTCCTTTTTGGCCATCCAATATCCCTTTGCTCTTTTCCTAGTATTTTTCTCTGAAGGCCCACTCTTCCCCCACTCACAAAGTTCTGACAGAGCTGATTTTCTATCTAGTTCTAGGGGAGGAATGTTGATCCACTCTCAACCAACTGGACCACTGTGGTCTCCCTACACAGTGCCTGGTTCAAGAACGAGCAAATGACCCAACTTGAGCCAATCAGAGCCACTTAGACTAAACTCCAGGGATTTGTCTTTAAGTTTTGAAAACCCTTTTACTAGATTTTTTTTTTTTTTTTTTTTTTTTTTTGAGATGGAGTTTCGCTCTTGTTTCCCAGGCTGGAGTGCAGTGGCGTGATCTTTGCTCACCACAACCTCCGCCTCCTGTGTTCAGGCAATTCTCCTGCCTCAGCCTCCTGAGTAGCTGGGACTACAGGCGTGCGCCACCATGCCTGACTAATTTTTGTATTTTAGTAGAGACGGGGTTTCACTATGTTGACCAGGATGGTCTCGATCTCTTGACCTCGTGATCCTCCCGCCTCGGCCTCCCAAAGTGCTGGGATTACAGGCGTGAGCCACCGCACCCGGCCTACTAGATTTAAAGTTGGGGAATGTTTAGACTAAAAAGGAGGAATTTTAAAAATAAATATAGTGAAAATGCAATGCAGAAAATATGAACTTAGGAATAATGAAAATAAGTTTCAAATAATCTTATTAATAGCCTTAGAGAGATTAAAGATATTACATCTATGAAACAAGAGAATGATACCATAGAAAAAAATTCAGATACCAAGAAAGAGTTGTTAGAAATTTAAAAATATGATGATGTTAGCAATAAAAAATTAGGAAGTTGAAAGATAAATTTGAGGAAATCTTACCAAAAGTAGAACAAAAAACAAAGAGATCAATAAAAGGAGAGAGATCATATCATATATACATATATAATACACATATATGTGTATCTATATTATATTCACATATATGTATATTTATGATATACATAAGTATATTGTTAATCTAGTAGGATTAACATGCTAAAAATAGGAGGCCCAGAGAGAAAGAATAGAGAAAATGAAAGCAAATAAATTGTCAAAGAAGTAATACAAGGAAAATCCCTAGAATTGAAAAACAGAATATTTATAGTATAAAGTTTTACCACTGAAAGCACAGCAAAAACAAAAGACACATTGTCATTGTCTCTGAAGATAAATTCTTATTATCATAGCATTTGGAAGAAAGTAAAAAACAAAATATAGGAAGTAAAGAGTGTCTGGCCCCAACTCTGAAATGCAGATACAATGTTCTGCCTTCATAATACATATAACTCTTCAATAATTAGAAGTGAAAAATCCATAAAATACATTAAGAGAGCTTAATATTTTAAGGAATTTTCTAGTGGCTTCTTTCATAAATACGGCAACCAGAATCCCTGGTTTAAATAGGCCTAGAAAAGAAAGGGAATTGGGAAAACAGCCTCCCTTATACTTCTGCAGAGTGGATGGTGAAGTCCACCTGTCTTAGTTTATTTAGTGCTGCTATAACAGAGTACGAGAGACTACGTAATTTATAAGAAACAGAAATTTATTTCTCACAATTCTGGAGGCTGGAAAGTCCAAGACCAAGGGACTAGTGTTTGGTTTGATGAGAGCCTTCCTTCTGTGTTCTTACATGGCAGAAGGCTGAAGGACAAGCTGCATGCTGTGTGAAGCCTCTTTTATAGGCTGCCATCTCCAGGAAGTATCAACCAAAGTTTGATTGATACTTCCTGGAGATAGCAGCCTTAATTCCATTAATGAGGAAGGAGCCTATATGGCCTAATCATCTCTTAAAGGCTCTATCTCTTAATTTGACAACATTTGAGTTTTGAAGGGTTACATATTCAAACCATAGCACCAGTTGGCTGGTATATAATCCTGTAATACTTCATGGGACTAGCAAATCTTTCAGGATGACTTCCTAAAGCTTCAAAATATCCTTGAAAGAGGACTGGATACAACATTTTACCAATGCTACAATGCATACCAACCATATTTATAAAATGGCCAACCATGACAATCACAAAGTTAAAATAAGTTTTGATAGTATGTTTCTATTTACTCAAAAATGTTCTTAATATTGCTATTTTAGTTTTGCAATTAAAAAATTAGGTTCCAATAGCTTCCTGCTCTGCACCTTCTCAGTGGACTCCCAGGAATCCTTTCAATACTGCCAGTATGTCTCAGGCTGTTAGAGAAAGCTGCCAAGGATAGTAAGCACCTTAAGAGCAAGCCAGCAGATGATGAGATGATGTACCTTTACAGCTGCTACAAACAAGCAACTGTGCATGACTTAAATACAGAATGGCCCATGATGTTGGACCTCGACGGCAAGGCAAAGCAGAATGCTGGAATGAGCCGAAAGGCACTGCCAAGGAAGATGCTGTGCAAGCTGCTATCAACAAAGTAGAAGAGCGACATAAAAAAAAAAATACAGAATAAAAGAGACAGGATTTGGTTGCCAGCCATGCATTTAACCTAAACTGATACAATGCCTTGTTTTTTCTTATACTGTGGATGATGTGAAATTGTGAATGTAAACAGTTAACCCAGTTTATGAAGGCTGTTCAGGATACAGTTCTAACCGATTAGGGGCTGAAATGATTACTAATCTTCGCCAAATAGTTTTTATCTGAGATCAATTAAAAGTGTATTTGTTACTTTAAAACAAAAATTAAATTCCTTTATTTTTCCTTTAAAATAATTGACCCCAAGCACAAAGTGATAATTTTATTTTTGTTTACTCTCACGACATATTCCAGGATGATTTTGTGAAGACCTAAGTGTTCTGTTTAGTATTAAGAAAAAGTAAAATGTTAAGGGATGTTTCAGTTCTTTAAAGTTGAATAGAATAGCATTTGAATGACAGGATGTAATTACAGATCACTAAGGATATGGTACAAAGTGTACCCAATCCCACCTCTTCATATTTAGCTGAGAACAGAGTGCTTCAGTGACACAAGATTAATAAAGTATCAAATGAAATAATAATTTTGGAAGAACCAGATCTCAGAGTTAGCAGAGCTGGAATAATTATTACTAGAATTTCATAAAATCTATAGCAACTATAATGGACTAGAATCTGTACCACTCGTGTCATTTAACTGAAACCTGCCTTTTATTTTTATTTTATTGCTTTCCAGGAATATTGTTCAAATACTCCAACTAAACTTATAAGTCCCCTATGGGCAAATACCGTATCTTATATGTCTCTCTATATTAGTTTGAGTTTTTCTTAAAGCAGAACTTTGACAAGGTCTGGGAACATGTAGTTTATTTGAAATGCAAGCCTAGGAAGCAGAAATTAGGGAATAGAGAGAGTAAAGCAGGAGAGAAGGGCCTTAAAAGGATGCATTCTCAAGGTTGCTATTATGGGTCCTAGGGGCCTGGCTGAAAACAGAGATGGGAATGCGATGTAAGACACGGAAAGCATTGACGAGGTTCACAGATCTAGAAGCCTGCCCTACGCTCAAAAGACTTAGTGACAGTTTTCTAATTGTTTAATCCATCCCAGTGGCTTCCCAAGTCTTCCTGCTCCAATAGGTGTCCTTTTACAATGACATTCCAGGACCTCATTTCATTTTGTCAGGTCCATGTGTAACAGAAGCCTTCTCATGCTAGCTTAATCAAATAAAGTATTTGTTATGAGCCTGTAGATTCTCAGGAATCCCAAAATGAGCCCCAGGCTGAGTCTGGACTGCAAAATCTGAAGGTGACCCTCTTCTCTGCATGCTGCTTTCATTTTTCTCCGCAAGGTTTAAAATGAGCCATCAAGCCCAGGGTTTCAGGAATGAGAAATGGAGAAAGAAAGCCGAGTTGCTGCTTATAGATTCCCAAGAAGGCTAGTTGCATCCTGTTCTCCCAAAACTTTATGACCCAATAACTCCTCTTTTCTCTTTTTTTTTTTTCTGGAGATGGAGTCTCACTCTGTAGCCCAGGCCGGAGTGCAGTGAGGGGATCCTGACTCATTACAACCTTCGCCTCCCTGGTTCAAATGATTCTTCTCCCTTAGTCTCCTGAGTAGCTAGGATTACAGGCATTCACAACCTCGCCCAGCTAATTTTTGTATTGTTAGTAGAGATGGGGTTTCACTATGTTAGCCAGGCTGGTCTCAAACTCCTGACCTCAGGCGATCTGCCCACCTCGGTCTCCCAAAGTGCTGGGATTATAGGCATGAGCCACCACACCTGGCCTAATCCCTCTTTTCTGCCTGAGGTAGTTTGAATTGAGTTTCTATCACTAGCAACCTAAATCATCTTGTCCAACACTGCATCCAGAAACTATGGTGTTCAGATGGGTCTTGATGTACAATAGCTTTTGCTAACCAAGGGAAGAAGGAGGTGGGAAATGGGAGGGCCCAGAAGAGGAGCCTGTGCAGAGAATGACAGTGAAGAATCACTTGGTGAAAGGGTAGGTAGAAGGGAATTGGGCTCTATTTCCAGAAAAATACGCACACAGTATACACAAATCAGTGATTGCCCAGTTTACTTTGCCTTTGCTCACCAGCAGTGATAGGATATACATTTTGACTGTGATATTACATATATATATACACACACACACACACACACACATATTTTTTTTTGAGGAAGTCTCACTCTGTCACCAGGCTGGAGTGTGGTGGAGCAATCTCAGCTCACTGCAACCTCCATCTCCTGGTTTCAAGTCATTCTCCTGCCTCAGCCTCCTGAGTAGCTGATTACAGGCATGTGCCACCACACCCAGCTAATTTTTGTATTTTTAGTAGAGACAGGGTTTCTTTCACCATATCGACCAGGCTGGTCTCAAACTCCTGACCTTAGGTGATCTGCCCACCTTGGCCTCCCAATGTGCTGGGATTACAGGCATGAGCAACCGTGCCCAGCCATATTGTTATTATAAATGCTGCACTGTGGCCAGGCACGGTGGCTTCACACCTATAATCTCAGCACCTTATGAGGGCAAGATGGGCGGATCACAAGATCAAAGGATGGAGACCATCCTAGCCGACATGGTGAAAACCCTTCTCTACTAAAAGTACAAAAATTAGGTGGGTGTGGTGGCACACACCTGTAGTCCCAGCTACTCAGGAAGCTGAGGTAGGAGAATCCCTTGAACTCAGAACGCAGTGGTTGCAGTGAGCTGAGATCACGCCACCACACTCCAGCCTGGTGACAGAATGAGACTCTGTCTATAAAATAAAATAAAATACAAGCTGCACTGCAAATTGACTAGTGGCTCCTTTGATTCTTTTTAACCTCTCTGCTGAATGTTGGTCACCATAGCAAGCTAGAATCTATCAGGTGTTGAAAATGTTTTCCTGGCCAGGCACGGTGGCTCATGCCTGTAATCCTAGCACTTTGGGAGGCCAAGATGAGTGAATCGCTTGAGGTCAGGAGTTTTAGACCAGCCTGGCCAACATGGTGAACCCCGTCTCTACTGAAAATACAAAAATCAGCCAGGTGTGGTGGTGCATGCCTGTAATACCAGCTACTCAAGAGGCTGAGGCAGGAGAATCACTGAAGGGAGGTGGAGGTTGCAGTGAGCAGAAATTGCCCCACCAGACTCCAGCCTGGGTGACAGAGACCTCATCTCAAAAAAAAAAAAAAAAAAAAAGAAAGAAAGAAAGAAAGAAAAAGGAAAAGAAAATGTCTTCCTGTTCTTTTTAAACTACAATTCAGTCATTGCTGTACTTTCCATAAGATCTTGAAACCCGCACAGAATATGGCCTTGCTAATATTCTGGGTGAATGCTCTTGAAGTCACAGGTATAATCAATCTTCACTAGAATCAAAGAACATAAAATTCAGCCACCAGAGAAAGGTTCTTATAACAAGGAAAGGTGTTTTCTCCCAAGGAGCCTTAACACATAGATGGTTTTTCCTCAGAACTTAACGATATGGATTATATTACACTGATATGAAGGCCTCATCATCCATTTTTAACATTTCACACTTAAAATGATTTTCTTTGAATTGGAAGCAAACCTGAAAGTTACATTATTAATTTTCTAGTTCCTAACCTCTGCAATCTCCAAGAAATAAGACATCCCCAACTAAAACCCGTAAAGCATCAAATTATCCTATTATATAATGAATAGTTATCATCACCTATATAATACTTCAATACAGATTACAACAATTTGTTGTTTTCATCATACCATGATGTAAAAACACTCACGAAATAGTTTTGAAGTTTTAAAAGTATATAGTTTTGTTATTGTACCTTAACCAGGTGTATTAGTCCACTGTCATGCTGCTGTGAAGAAATACCCGAGACTGGGTAATTTATAAAGGAAAGAGGTTTAATTGCCTCACGGTTTCACATGGCTGGGGAGGCCTCAGGAAACTTACAAGCATGGCAGAAGGCAAAGGAGAAGCAGGGACCTTCTTCACAGGGCAGCAGAATGGAGTGGGTGCGAGCAGGGAAATGCCAGACACTTATAAAACTATCGATCTCGTGAGACTCACTATCGCGAGAACAGCGTGAAGGAAGCCGCTCCCATGATCCAATTGCCTCCACCTGGTCCCACCCTTGACCCAGGAGGATTATGGGGATTAAGATTTAAGATGAGATTTTGGGTGGGGACACAAAGCCTAGCCGTATCAGTAGGAATCACTTCTTAGTTTTCATTCTTCCTCTTCTACATGTTTACTAGGTAGGAGCTACAAGCTCAGCCTTATAAGAACAGTTGCTGTTTGAACTCTTTTTCCTATTGTAAGATGCTGGACTTTCCCCACTAGGGCCGGTCTCAGTTTGGCCTGAATTTCATCTTGTCTTCTCCGTCCTGTGACACCCCCATTTCCTACATAATCCTCAGCCTGGTTTGGAGACAGTTTCCTTCTCCCTGCGGTTCGTTTGCTCGCCCAGCCATGTAACCTTAAAAAAATAGTAACAAGATCTCACAGAAATCAAATGATAAACAGAAATCAACTCTAAATGGCAACAGCCTGCAGAAGAGATGAGTATCCTGAGGCATATCAGTGCTTTCAACAGATCCATCTGTCACTTACATCACGTGAAAGTCATTGTGATGCGTGAGGAAGCCGTTTAAACGAGTCAAATTCCCTCCTTCCGAATGATATATTAGTTCTCTTAAGGGGCCCATATAACTAATAGCTGCTCAACATGTAAAGTAAGCACCTCCAACTGAGGGAATAATTCTAACAACTAGATAGAGGCCCAAATGGTGATGTGCCCAATTGTAGCCCAATTCTGTGAGGCATGTCAATTCTCAGACCAAAGGCAGAGGAAACATACATTCCAGAAATTACAGCTGTATTCATGAATTTTTTAAAAAAGGTGAGACCGTCCCACAAAGTGAAAAAAAAAAAGGAAGGAGGCCCGGTGCAGTGCTCATACCTGTAATCCCAGTATTTTGGGAGGCTAAGGCAAGCAGATTGCTTGAGCCCAGGAGTTTGAGACTAGCCTTGGCAACAAAATGAGATCCCAATCTCCAGGAAAATTTAAAAATTATCTGGGCACGGTGGCATTTGCCTGTAATCCCAGCTACTTAGGAGGCTGAAGCAGGAGGATCTCTGGAGTCCAGGAGTTCAAGGCTGCGGTGAGCTATGATGGCATCACTGCACTCCAGTCTGGGTGACAGAGTGAGACCCTGTCTCAACAACCACAAAAAAGGTGGGAGTGGGCTAAGGGGTGTTTAAATTCTTGGGCTTCTAATCCATACAACTCTGGGGATAAGAGGAAATCTTTAGGTTCAGCCCTTTTCTTATCCAACCCTACTGTCCAGCAGCACGGCAACACCTGCCAGCCTTGCTGTGTGGCCACGCTCTGACCTCAGGACTGGATTCTGTGACTGCCCAGGCCTCTTAACCAAAGAGACATCTGGTGATCTCAGTTCTGCAAGCAAGATACCAGTCATTGCCACTCCCTCCCCTACTCTGCTTGTCTTTTCCTGTTGAATAACACAGTTCCCCAGTAGTGTCTGATTAGAATTCCTGCTGTTTCACTAATTAGTTGTGCAATTTAGGGTGAGTAATTCAGCCGGTCAGAACCTCAGTGTTCTTTGGTGTAAAATGAAGTGTTTGGATAAAATCGTTTCAAAGGTCTCTTTCAATTCTAGCATACCACTGCCTCTCTGTCAGGCTCTTGGAGACTCTGGCTGTCCCTGATTAGTCTTTTGTCCATAGAAAGGGTGAGTAGCAATTAAGTGCACCAAACAAACATGTTACAACATATTCTTTGTAAAATATATGATTTCCTGTCAATTTATCCTTAAAGTAACTGTAATTTTTAGATTAATTCTTCCCAGTCTAGAATTGGACCAGATATATAATAAAATTTTCTTCTTACATAATACTGTATATCTTATTCTCACAGAGAGTATGCAACAACCAGTATTCTTGAAAATAAGGAAACCAACACTGGCTAACATACACAGAAAAGAAGTTTATTGAACGCATACTGGATGTCTCAAAAAATGTCATGAGGGGGCTGGGTGCAGGGGTTCATACCTGTAATCCCCGCACTTTGTGGGGGCTAATGCAGGAGGACCACTTAAACCTAGAAGGTCAGAGCTGTAGTGAGCCATGATCACGTCACTTCACTCCAGCCTGGGTGACAGAGAGAGACCTTGCCTCAGAAAAAGAAAAAAAGAAAAAGAAAGAAAAATCTCTGGAAGAATGGAGAATTAGCTTTGGAAACAGCAACTCAGGTACACAGGGCACAATCAGGATCCCTCCAGAGATTTCAGTCTACAAAGGGTGCCAGCTCTAACATCATCAGCCCCAGACACTTGTCAACAGCCATTGAAGTCTCAGTCCCATCCAGCAGCCACTCTGAATAGTCTCTGCTCTCTCTGGCCTTGGTATCACTCCCTGAAGATCCAAACCCTAGGAAAGAAGACGTGATTGGCAGAACCATGATCAAATGTCCACACACAGGTTCAAGGAATCTGGTGGGAGAGTCTTCCAGCTTCCAGAGTGGGAAGCAAGATCTTGGCCTTCACTGACCTTGTACTTGACAAAACAGAAAGGTGTCTGGATGCTGGGCAACCCAAAATGACAACGTTCACTACAGTTTTCTCACTTACGATTATAAATGTAACACATCCTGAAGGCCTCTATAAGCGGTTTCATTATACTGTGGATAGGTTGATATCTGATCAATTATCAGATATCACTTTATCTCTTCATCGATTTACATGAATCAGTCTCCAGCTAATGAAAACATATTCATCAGTACACTGACTAATTTATTGGGCTGACTTTTCCTATGTGCATGACTCCTCTGCATGACAAAATGAGTACTTAAGAGTGGATAATGAATCACCAGAAGAAAAAACACATCTTCATTTTGAGCATAGGTTGTCATTGACTTTTTTTATTTTTGAGACAGATTTCACTCTTGTTGCACAGGCTGTAGTACAGTGGCGTGACCTCGGCTCACTGCAACCTCTGCCTCCCAAAAGGTTGGTGATTCTCATGCCTCAGCCTACAGAGTAGCTGGGGTTACAGGTGCACACCACCATGCCCAGTTAATTTTTATATTTTTAGTAGAGACAGGGTTTTGCCATATTGGCCAGGTTGGTCTCAAACTCCTGACAGGCGATCAGCTGGCCTCAGCCTCCCAAAGTGCTGGGATTACAGGCATGAGCCACTGCACCCAGCCTATTGTTGACCTTTATTTTTAGATGGAGTTTGGCTCTTATTGTCCAGGCTGGAGTGCAGTGCCACGATCTCAGTTCACTACAACCTCTACCTCCCGAGTTCAAGCGATTCTCATGCCTCAACCTCTCAAGTAGCTGGGATTACAGGCATGCACCATTATGCCTGGCTAATTTTTGCATTTTTAGTAGAGACAGGATTTCACCATGTTGACCAGGCTGGTCTCAAACTCCTGACATCAGGTGCTCCACCCACCTCAGCCTCCCAAAGTGCTGAGATTGCAGGCATGAGCCACCATGCCCAGCCTACTGCTTTTAAAGTGAGCACAGTACCTAGTATTTAGTACTGGAGGAAAGTTCTTTGCAAAGCTGATATTATTTTCCTAAGATGTTGTTTTGCTCTAGTTTTATATGTAGGTCAGCAGGGATGTCTAAATTACCTGGAGGTTAGATGGCAGATGTCAGAAGAGACATCAGAGCAAAATCCTCTCAGTGTCTTCTCAGAGCATATTCACTAAACCTCAGAAACAATTCTACCCTAGAAACAAAACTGGCAAGAAGGTTCTCACCGAATTGTGTGGTGTTATGTCAAGGAGCTTGAGTTAAAAGAGTCTTTCAGAGTAAAAGTTAAGCTCACCGAGAGGAGCTTGGCTGAAAAAGGGAGGGGCATCATTGCATAAAAGGACTTTTGTTTTCATTTTTAAGACGTTTAGGGGCCAACCAACAAAAACTTCCCCGAAGAGAAATAAGCAGCCAGCAACCCAGAGTCCACTCGCCTTGCAACTTCAAGCTCCTCCCCAAACCAGTCCACTCAGCGGCTCTGACTCCCAGCTCCATAGGAGGAAGCAGGTCGTGCAGTTTGGGTGCAAAGAATGCATGAGGGCCAAGTGCAGTGGCCATACCTATAATTTCAGCACTTTGAGAGGCCATGATGGGAGGATCACTGAAGGCTGCAGTTTGAGACCAGCCAGACCGACATAGTGAGATCCTGTCTCTACAAAAAATGAAAACGTGAAAACTTAGCCAGACGTAGTGCTGCATGCCTGTAGCCCTACCTACTCAGAAGGCTGAGGTGGAGGATCTTTGAGCCCAAGAGGTAGAATCTGCAGTGAGCTGGGACAATACCACCACACTGGGCAACACAGAAACAACAACAACAACAACAAAAAGGTGTGGCCAGGCGTGGCAGCTCACACCTGTAATCCCAGCACTTTGGGAGGCCGAGGCAGGTGGAATACGAGGTCAGGAGATTGAGACTATCCTGGTTAACACGGTGAAACCCCGAATCTATTAAAATACAAAAAATTAGCTGAGAGTAGTGGTGGGTGCCTGTAGTCCCAGCTACTGAGAGGCTGAGGCAGGAGAATTGCTTGAACCTGCGAGGCAGAGTTGGCAGTGAGCCAAGATCGCATCACTGCATTCCAACATGGGAGACAGAGCAAGACTCCATCTAAAAAAAAAAAAAGGTTTGGATGCATGTAACAAAGACCTCCCAAATAACACCTTAAATAAGATAGAAGTTTGTTTCTCTCCATGTAAATGTCACCTTGCTCTTCACTGATATGATACCTACTTGTCCTTCAGGTCTCACTGGAAATATCACCTCCTCTAAGAAGCCCTCCCTTGATATCACCTACACAAGCTGAGGTATTCCCACTCTCTATTCTCTAGACACTTTCTATCTTCTCCAGGAGAAACATTGTCATATTTATGGTTACAGATTGCTTAATTTTTCCCATTAGAATTAGCAACACAAGGGCAGGTTGTGTTTATCTTGTTCCTTATCGTATCTCCAGAGAGCTTTCCTCTCACCTTCATGTCACGGGTACTTAGTTTGTTGAATGTTCTTTAGGATCAGAGGAATTTAATATTTCTGACTTCTCAAACAAAGGGCTGTTGCCCAGATTTCAAAACAGTAAATAGTATAAAAAATAACGAAGTGAGATAGTAACTGTTAATGTCCTTAGTATGACTGAAGATTTGGAAGACAGCAAGAACAAATATTTCCATCGGAAGGCCCTTAGCTTATTATAGGAACAGGGGTCAACAAACTTTTTTTGTTAAGTGACAGATAATTAATATTTTAGGCCACACAATCACTGTTGCAAACTATTAAACTCTGCCCTGGTAGTCCAAAAGCTACAACAGGCAATATGTAAATGAATGGGTATGGCTATGTTTCAATAAAGCTTTGCTTATGGACAGTGAAATTTGAATTTTATATGATTTTTACATGTCATGAAGTATTATTCTTCTTTTAGCCATTCTTTTTTTTTCACCATTTAAAAATGTAGACACATTCTTGGCTCATGGGCTTTGCAAAAACAGGCAGCAGGTGAACTTGGCCCACAGGCTACAGTTTGCTAATCCTTGTTAGAAAGCACATTTTTGGCAGAGAAGACCCTCCACCATTGGTTCTTTCCTTTATTCTCTGTACGTATTTTGCATTCACACGCACCTACAAGGTGCCCAGCACTAGGTTAAAATGACAAAATACAGCTAAGACCTGCTCTCTGCCTCCAAGCCCAGGCATCCTAGACCCGAATAACTGTGATACAGGGCTGGCAGTGGTAAGTGCCTGAAGCAATTCATGAACGGCAGTTGCAGCCTCAAGGGGAAACACTTCATGACATCTGAGAGCTGTGAAGTGAGTCAAGCGCCTGAGCAGCCAGGTAAATCCCACAGGTAGCTATGAGAAGGCTGAAAAGGCATGGTCCAGCCATGGAAGGGCCCTTGGGGGCCAGCATGAATCATCGTCTGGTGGGCAACTGAAAACCAATGGGGATAATTGAACTGGGCGCTCCCAACAGTGTATCAGTGGTTTAATGTTCTAACTTTTGAAACTATTAAAAGGGGTTTCTGAAGCCACTTGAATCTTTTTCTGTTATTAACATACCAAACCATCCACTTGGCAAAGTCTCCTAGAAAAAATGGATTGAGTCCAAGAAAGTGGAAGAGGGGAGCCCTCAGTGACTCCGGAAAAGGGAGTTAATGGTTTCTCAGGGGTGATCAATTTTCCACCGTATGAAAGCAAGAATAAAATAATTTCAAATATTCATTAGATTTTGGCAAACACTGAACTCCTATCAATCACACAATGCCCTCCCTCAATCCATATTGAATCAGAAACCCCCATTTTGTGCTTCAGGAGAAAATGACTAAATATATTGTCCCTTATCTTTCGGCTTTGGAATAGGAGATTTTCTTGCTGAAAATCATGACCAGGAAAATAAATCACTCATCCCAACATAAAATATAGGAAGCAGGAAAAAAATCAACGAGTTGCAAGAATGAACACTGAATTTCCCTTCAGTTAGTTACAGAATGTCACGTTGCCCACCCAACCAAAAATTCAAGACAAATCTCTGAATGCCTTATATTAAAGGATATTGTCCTGGGACAGGATGCTCAGGAAATAGAGAGACATTAATCTGCATGCAGTGATCACCTCCCTCATGCGGACACATGCTGTCCTATGGGGGTGAGCAGTCGGGTCTCTGGCATTCAGAAGAGCTGTGCTGGGTCGATGCTTGGCTGGATGCTCAGGCGGAGCCCCGCAGCTCTCCCTCCACCCAGGCATTCACCCAGCAGCTCCTCTGTGCCAGCTTCATCCCTCACCTTTCTCCTTGCCCTGATCATAGATTAGTAGACAAAACACTCAAATGCAGGCTGAGTGCTGATCAGTAATGAATTTGAACAAACTACAGTGGTGCAAGATCAACACTTTAATTCATTTGGTTTTGTTTTTGTTTTATTTTGTTTTGTTTTTGAGACAAGGCCTCACTCTGTCACCCAAGCTGGAGTGCAGTGTCTCAGCCTCCTGAGTAGCTGGGTCTACAGGTGTGTGCCACCATACCCAGCTAATTTTTTGTAGAAACAGGGTCTCATTATGCTGCCTAGATTGGTCTTGAGCTCCTGGGCTTAAGTGATTCTCCTGCCTTGGCCTCCCAAGGTGCTGAGATTACAGGGATGAGTCACTGTACCTGGCCTTATTTATATTTCTTTTCTTTTTTCTTTCTCTTCCTTTCTTTTCTTTTTTTTCTTTTCTTTTTTTTTTTTTGAGACAGAGTCTGGCTGGCTCTGTCACCTAGGCTGGAGTGGTATGATCTCAGCTCACTGCAACCTCCGCCTCCCCAGTTCAAGTGATTCTCTTGCCTCAGTCTCCTGAGTAGCTGGGATTACAGGCATCTACCACCACACCCAGCTAATATTTTTTTTTTCTTTTTGGTATTTTTAATAGAGACAGGGTTTCACCATGTTGGCCAGCCTGATCTCAAACTCCTGACCTCTAGTGATCTGCTGGCCTTGGCTTCCCAAAGTGCTGAGATTACAGGCATGAACCACTGCATCCAGCCCCTGTATTTTTTAAAAATAAATATTACATTTATATGGTTCAGATTTCAACAATTATACGTATTTATAGAGTAAAAACAAAACAAATGAGACTCCTTCCCACTATTATTCCTTATACTCTAAGTTTCCCCTTCTACAGGTAGCCTATGTTATTATCATTTCCTAAATATCCTTTCAGAAATATTTTATGCATAGTATCAGTAAATATTTTAACATACCCTATTTTAAATTATGAAAGTAATTGTATTAGTTGAGAAGCCAGAATGAAGAGTTACAAAATGCAAAAGCTTAAACAGAATAGAAATTTCTTTCTTTTCATGTAACAGTCCAGAGTAGATGTTCTAGGTCAGTCGGTGGCACTGTGCCATGCAGTCATTCAGGGATCCAGGCTTCCTGGCAGCTCTGCCATTGTCATAAACTAGCTTCAGTCATTGTTGTTCTTGCCATTGGATGAGGGAAGGAGCAGAAGGCAAGAGGTTGGAGATTTTCTCCTATTCACAGTCCACTTCTACTCACTCTCTATTGACAAAACCAAGTCACATGGCCACACCAGTCGAGGGCAATCTGGGAAATATAGCTACATTCCAGCTACAAATCTGCCACTGCTCTCATGGTTGTGCCTTGTTACTTTGAGGAGGTGAATTCCTTAGCCCCGGCCCACTCTCTACAGGTCACCTTACAACACTTTTCCAGGCTGCTGCCATGTGCCTCTCTTAATTTCCTGAAGTACAGCTAATACAAGGTTGTAATGGCCAATTGACTGCTACTGTAAAAGAGAATTACCATGCAGAATGGCCATGCTTCATGGAAGGCCCTATGTAGGCCGGCCCCATGAATATTCTTCCATTTATTAATTTAACAAACACTTTTATACCACTATATTCTGTGTGCTTTATAAAAATGAACTCAGGCCAGGCACAGTGGCTCACGCCCTGTAATCTCAGCACTTTGGGAGGCTGAGGTCAAAGGATAGCTTGAGCCTAGGAGTTTGAGACCAGCCTAGTCAACATGATGAAACAGAGAGAGAACCTGTCTCTACAAAAAATAAAATAAAATAAAAAATTACCTGGGTGTGGTGGTGTGCACCTGTGGTCCCAGCTACATGGGAGGCTGAGGTAGGAAGATTGCTTGAGCCCAGGAGGTCAAGGCTGCGGTGAGTGGTGAATACCCCACTGCACTTCAGCCTCGGCAACAGCAAGAACTCTGTTTCAAAAAAAAATATTCACAACAACCCTCTGTTATAGGCACCATTGTCCATTTTACAGAGGAGAAAGTCAGAACAAAGAGAGGTTAAGTAGTTGCCCAGTGTCACAACTAGAAACCTATGCTATTCTACCTTTTTTATACTGACAGAACCCTGATTTCATGGTAATTTTTTTTCATGGGTAGAGATAGCCATGACCCAGTTCAGACCAATGACTAGAAGTGGGAATCATTGGACCAGGCACCAAAGAAAGCTATTGTTCTTCTGATAAATCAGGAGAAACACAGATGGCACGCATCTTATGCCTTTTGACCTTTGCCCTTCTGGTCTGTAATATGGATAAGAGCATTTTGTGATCATAAGACCAAAGCTACAATTCTAAAGAGGACCCAATGGGGAAGAAGGAGCCAGCTACATTAGCCCTGGACTCTTTGTTATGTGAACATATTACACGCACTGTCTCATTAAGTTAAACACTAAAATTTGCCTAATGCTGTTGTCACTGATATTTAAATATAGATCCCGGTCTCGATCACCCCAACGTCCATAGGCCAATTGGCCCCCTTTAGGGGTATCGCTACTGTCCCTTCTGTCATTGGGCCAGTCCCGTGTCCAAGACTCACTCTCTGCATCAGGTCCCAATGCCAACTTTTCCTGTCATGACGCACAGCAATCTAGCTCTTCTGTATTCCAGAATAGGATTTTGGATCTAACCACTTAAGCGCCGAGGGAAGCAGTTGTGAAACTGGGTAAGCCAATTTCACTGCTGCTCCTGTGGTTATATTTACTAAGCCACTTACAAAGACCAAGAAAAGAATTATACACATCTAAATTTTGGAAAATTGCAGCCTTTTTTTTAACAACAACAACAACAAACCCAGGGTTTCTGACACCCATATTGGCATGCAGTGGTATAACCATCACTCACTGCAGTCTTGAACGGCCAGTCTCAAGCAATTGATCCTTCCTCCACAGCACCCTGATAACGGGTGTGCACCACCACACCAAGCTGGTCTTTTTTTTTTTTTTTTTTTTGAGACGGAGTTTTGCTCTTGTTACCCAGGCTGGAGTGCAATGGCACGATCTCGGCTCACCGCAACCTCCACCTCCTGGGTTCAGGCAATTCTCCTGCCTCAGCCTCCTGAGTAGCTGGGATTACAGGCACGCACCACCATGCTCAGCTAATTTTTTTGTATTTTTAGTAGAGATGGGGTTTCACCATGTTGGCCAGGATGGTCTCGATCTCTTGACCTTGTGATCCGCCCGCCTCGGCCTCCCAAAGTGCTGGGATTATAGGGGTGAGCCACCGCGCCCGGCCCAAGCTGGTCATTTTTAATATTTGTAGAGACGAGGTCTCAGTATGTTTCCCAGGCTAGTCTCGATCTCCTTGAGCAATTCTCCCACCTCAGCCTACTGAAGTGTTGGGATTACAGGTATGAACCAGCCACTGTACCAAGGCCACAGGCTTTTTATAAAGTCCAAGAGGCCATGCACTGGGAGACCAAGAAATAGGCCTCTCGACTCTAAAGGACTTAGTTTTCAATCCAAAAGAGACATATTAATACTCACTTGCTGTGTAATATTGAGATATAGAGGCCCAGCTCCTATCTCCAGGGAAGATGGCCTGGCTTAATGATTATGGCCTAAGGACCAAGAATTGGACATAAAATGTATATTTTACCGCTATCTGGAAAGCTTCCAAAGGCTATTATGAAGTGACTCTGACGGCAGCTTTTCTTTCCTCCCATCAGTAGGCATGTGTGGTGGATGCCCGTGGGACCAAGGTGCATAGGCAGCTGGGGTTTTTGGAAGATAGCACATCCAAGTCTGAGGCTTGTGAATTTCAAGCATGGACTCTCAAATGGAGGCATTAACCCTCACTTTGATCCTTCTAGCACATCAGAGCATTTCTTTTCTTTCTCAGCAAAGGGATGCAATTATCTCCCAGAGATGAACCCAGAAAACTGCTGGCAGCTTGGACACCGCAGCCCATCCGCATGTTAAGCTGTTTGAGAAAATGTTGGGGAAAGGCTCGTCCAGAACGTCAGGACAGTGAGCAGAAAGGGGGAGACATGAGGAAATGAGTGCAAAGAACCCAGGAGGAAAAACATCATCAACAGATGAAGCAAAACAGGCTCCGTTTTGTTCAGTGCGAGTAGAAGCTATGTTTAACCTGTTCCCACAGCCATTCCTGTCCTAAAGAGAACCTCCTCCAGAAAAGATAATATTAGTGTATTTAAATATTTTCTGAAATAAAAAAGACCTTGAAAATGCATTTACATCTCCAAAGCTGAAATGAAATATTTTCCTGTATTTGAAAGATGAGGCTGGGTACAGTGGCTCATGCCTGTAATCCCAGCACTTTGGGAAGCCGAGGAAGGAGGATCACTTGAGCCCGGGAGTTTGAGACCAGCCTTGGCAACAGTAAGACCGCATCTCTATGAAAAATACAAAAATTACCTGGGTGTGGTGGTTTGCATGCCTATAGTTCCAGCTACTCGGGAGGCTGAGGTGGGAGGATCGCTTGAGCCTGCGATTTCCAGGCTACAATGAGCCATGGTCACACAACTGCACTCCAGGCTGGGTGACAAATCAAATCACTGTCTCAGTTAAAGAGAAAGAGGTTGATCAAACTTTTATGATTGACATTAATCATAAATATTTAGCAATTGGTAATTGGTAATAGGCATGATTCTATCACTATTACTCTCTATCCCTGGGATGGAATATTATGCAGTCATTAATGCATTTTAAAAAATTGTATTGTATGAAAGAATACAATATATTTGAAATCTAAAAAGTGAAAAAAGCAAGATAAAAATTGTTCATTGCCATCTACATTTTGTTAAAAACAAATCTGGACAGAGACAAAAGTGGAAGGAAATATACCATTTTTTCTTTTCTATAATTTCAGTTTTACAAATATTCTATGACGATCATGTATTACTTTCATAATAAGAAAACATATGTAACATTAAAAACACATATTTGAATAATTACTTCTTTGTTACATTTATGCACTATCACATGAAATCAGAAGAAAAATCAAGCCTGCTGAGGTGCTAAGGTAAAAATCAACTCTGGGATATTCAGGACAATGGGTAACTGCTATCCCGGTCTTTCTAACACAGTTACTCAAAATACAAACTTTCCCTCTATCACTTCCAAGATGAAGGCATTTTATGGTCCTCTTCAAATCAGGTGGGAAGGGTGATCGCTGAACCCCTTCCCACAAGGCCTCCTCCCTCTTACCACCCTCACCCCAAACCCTCACTGTACACACAGGCTTCCAGGGGTAACCAGAGGGGTGAGAAGGTCTCAGTCAGGCACAGAGCAGACATTCTGTGGTGGGTTCCCCAGTTGTATTAGTCTGTTTCCACACTGCTTTATTGAACTACCTGAGACTGGGCAATTTATGAAGACAAGAGGTTTAATTGCCTTACAGTTCCTACAGGAATCATGACTGAGAGGCCTCAGGAAACTTACAGTCATGGCAGAAGCAAAGGGGAAGCAAGCAAGTCTCATCACAGTGGAACAGGAGAGAGCGAGGGGGGAAGTGCCACACTTTAAGCCATCAGATCTCATGAGAACTCACTCACTATCATGAGAACAGCATGGAAGATTGGAAATCCACCCGCATGATTCAATCACCTCCCACCAGATCCCTCTCCTGACATGTGGGGATTACAATTTGATGTGGAATTTGGGTGAAGAGCAGAGCCAAACCACATCACCAATGCAGCAGCGGCTTGGAGAAGGAGGCAGGACAGACTGGAGGACAGTAGTGGAGGCAAAGGGTATGTTAGGTGGCATTTGGACAGTCAATTGTGTGCCCCAAATTAAAAGTGAGAAGAGGAGAGGTTGTGATCCTTTCCAACCAGCCTCCCTCTCTTCCCACTTCACTTTTGGGAGCAAAGTGGAAAAGAGCATTGGATCCAGAGACTGACAGACAACTCAACAGACGACTCAATGTCAAATCCAACCACACTTTTACCAGTTGTGTGACCTTGGGCACCTCACCTGAATATTCTGACTCTCAGTTTCTTCCTCAGTAAGGCAGGGAAAACAAGAGTTGTGAGAACTACGTGAGATGATGCATGTAACATGCTTACTTGTGCCAAACATATGGTTCTAAACACTGAACAGCATTAGTTTTACTTATACATTTTATTTTGGAGCCAGGCACGGTGGCTCACGCCTATAATCCCAGCATTTTGGGAGGCTGAGGCAGGCTGATCACATAATATAAAAATTAGCCAGGCATGTTGGTACATACTCGTCATCTCAGCTACTCAGGAGGCTGAGGCATGAGAATTGCTTGAACCCAGGAGGCAGAGGTTGCAGTGACCTGAGATCACACCACTTCACTCCAGCGTGGGTGAAACAGTGAGACTCCATCTCAAAAAAGAAAGAAAGAAAGAAAGAAAAGAATAGTAGAAAGAATTCTCATGTACTTCTGCCCAGATTCCCCAAATGTTAATGTTTTACCACTCTTTATCCCTTTCCTTCTCCCCCTGTATATATGTTAACCCTTAAACAACAAGGGTTTGAGCTGCCTGAGTCCATTTCCATGCAGATTTTTTCAACCAAAGGCTGATAAAAAATAGAGCATTGGTGGGATTCTAAACTCACCTATACAGATATCCGACTTAGTTCCTATATATCCTGGTTCTGCAGGGCCAACCTGGGAACTTGAATATTTTGAGTGGATTTTGGTGTACACACGGTTCTGGAACCCATCCCCTGCATATATCAAGGGATGACATGTGTGTGTGTGTGTGTGTGTGTGTGTGTGTGTGTGTATGCATATGTGCATGTGTGTGTATGTAGTTGAGCATTAGCCACCATTGATCTTAAACTTAGCATTTAAATGTATTAAAGTAATGTGTATACATTTTTTTAAAAAATTAAATAACTGCCCTACAGAGGGCTTGTATTGAAGGCTCTAGCCCTCGCACTACCTCTCTCCACCCCAGCACCACTCCCCAGATGGAATCATTTAAACTATTTTAATTATGTCCTTTTTTTCAGTTCTTCTTGTCATGACTCCATATTCCTAACAATGTACTTATACTGCTATTTTATGAGTTACTGATTTTAGATATTTATTCCTTGACTTCCTGCAATTATCAGATGAGTGCTGCGATTACAGGTGCAAGCCACTACACCCGGCCTTGATTGTTTCTTTTCTTTAATTTCTTTTTTTTTTTTTAAAGATGGGGTTTCACCATGATGGCCAGGCTGGTCTTGAACTCCTGACCTCAAGTGATCCACCCACCTCGGCCTCCCAAAGTGCTAGGATTACAGGCGTGAATCACCACGCCCAGCTTCTTTAATTTTTAGAGACTCAGTCTCACTCACTCTATCACCCAAGCTGGAGTGCAGTGGCCTGATTTCGTCTTACTGCAACCTCCGCCTCCTGGGTTCAAGTGATTCTCCTGCCTTAGCCTCCTGAGTAGCGGGGATTACAGGTGTGCACCACCACACCCAGCTAATTTTTGTATTAGGGCTGGTCTCAAACTCCTGTCCTCAAGTAATCCACCCACATCTGCCTCCCAAAGTGCTGGGATTACAGGAGTGAGCCACTGCACCCGGCCTGATGGTATCTCTTTGATAATATCCTGTTCTTATTATACGGTTGAAATATTGTACCAGTTATATTGAATGATAGTTTTTTGATGATTTTTCTCCTTGCATTGTTGTCTGTTTCCTCCAAATTTCGATACTTCTATTTATTTGTTTAGTTTAGTTTTAATCTTTCATATTAAAAGCTTCCCTCAAATGTCACATATTTGATGCTCAACTCATATTTGAGAGTGAGGGACTAAAAAGATGTTTGGAAGCTTTGAGCATGTGGCTGGGGCATTTAGACAGGAAACTTCACTGGAAGCTAATCTGAGGGTCATTTGGAGAGAGTCCCTCACAGGTCTGGCTTCAAACTATCTGGGAATGGAGCAAGAGAGGGGCAGAAATCCCATCCCAGCACTCATGACATCCCCGTGTAGTCAGGATGGTGGTACCTTCACCTCAACTCTACCTGGTGTCCTCAAAGACCTTCTATTTCCCTCTCCAGAGGAAAAAACTGCTCTCTTGTGCTGGGATGGCAGGGGGCAGTCACATTACTGAGAGGAGCAGGGGAGAGGAAGTGGGAACATCACTGCTTCTCAAATAGACTTTAAAATATGTGTGACAACTTTATTCAAATGCATTTTACATACCATGTTATCATTCATTTAAAGTGTGCAATTCAGGGGTTTTAGCTTATTCATAGTCATATAACTATCACCACAATAAATTTCAAACATTTCTTCATGCCCAAAAGAAACCTTATAGCAATTAGCAGCTACTCCCAACTTTCCCCAAACCCTCCTCCCTCCTAAGCAACCACTAATCTACTTTTAGTTTACAGATTTGCCTATCCTGGACAGTTCATATAAATTGGATAATGTGGTTGTGTGTGTTCTTTTGTGACTGGTTTATTACACTTAACATAATGTTTTTCTTTTCTTTCTTTCTTTCTTTTTTTTTTTTTTTGAGGCAAATTTCACTCTTGTCACTCAGACTAGAGTGCAGTGGCGTGATCTTGGCTCACTGAAACCTCTGCCTCTGGGCTCAAGTGATTCTCCTGCCTCAGCCTCCTGAGTAGCTGGGATTACAGGTGCCCACCGTCATGTCTGGCTAATTTTTGTATTTTTAGTAGAGATACGGTTTTGCCATGTTGGCCAGGTTGGTCTCAAACTCCTGACCTCAGGTAATCTGCCCACCTCGGCCTCCCAAACTGCTGGGATTGCAGGCGTGAACCACCATGTTTGACCTTAACAAAATGTTTTTCAAGGTTCACCTTTGTTGTAGTATGTATTACTTTATTTCTTTTTGTTGCCAAGCAATATCCCATTGTCTTAATATATCACATTTCATTTGTTCATTCATCAGCTGATGGACATTTAGGTTTCCTTTTTTGGGCTATGAGCATTAATGTGCCATTTTGTGTGTGTACATATAGTTTCATTTATTTGGGGTACAGCTAGGAGCAGAACCTCTGAGTAATATGGTAACTCTCTGTTTAAACCTTTGAGGAATTGCCAAAGTATTTTCCAAAGCACCTGCATCATTTTACTTTCCCACCAGCAATATGTGAGTGTGTTAATTTCTCCACATGCTCATCAACATATGTTATTGTCTGTCTTTTTCATTATGGCCATCCATCTTAGTGGGTGTGAAGTGATATCTCTTTGTAGTTTTGACTCGCCTTTCCCTAAATGACTTATCATGAACATCTGTTTTTGTTTTTTTGGAGACAAGGTCTGGCTCTATCACCCAGGCTGGAGTGCAGTGGCGTGATCTCAGCTCACTGCAACCTCTGCCTCCTGGGCTCAAGCAATCCTCCCACCTCAGCCTCCTGAGTAGTTGGGACTACAGGTGCACACCACACCTGACTAATTTTTGTATTTTTTGTAGAGACGGGATTTTGCTGTGTTTCCCAGGCTGGTATCAAACTTCTGACCTCAAGTGATCTGCCTGCCTCGGCCTCCCAACGTGCTGGGATTACAGGCGTGAGCCACTGAGCCCAGTTGAGCATCTTTTCTTACGCTTGTTGACCATTTATATATCTTCCCTGGAGAAATGTCTACTCAGATCCTTTGCCTGTTTGTATTGGATTATTTGTCTTTTTAGTAGGTTGTAAAAATATTTTCAAAAAAATTTTCAAAAAAATATTTTAACACAAGCCCTTTATCAGATATAAGATTTGTAAAAATCTTCTCCCATTCTGTTGTGTTTCCATTTCCTTCTTGGTGTCCTTTGAAGCACAAAAGTTTTTAATTTTTATTTAGCCCAAGTATCTATTTTTTATGTTATTGCTTTTACTTTGGGTGTTATATCTAGGAAACTATTGCCTAATCCATGGGCAAGAAGATTGTTGCCTATGCTATCTTTTAGGAGTTTTACAGTTTTATCTCTTACATTAAGGTCTTTAGTCCTTTTGAGTTAATTTTTGTATATGGAATGAGGTGGAGGTTTAAATTCTTCTGCATGTGGATATTCAGTTGTCCCAACCCCATTTTTTGAAAAGACTGTTGTTTCTCCCATTGAATTGTCTGAGCACCTATGTTGAAAATCTGTTGACTACAAATGTGAGGGCGTATGTCTGAAGCCCGCATTCTATTCTATTGGTCTATCTTTCTGTCATCATGCCAGTATCACACTGTCTTGATTAACATGGTTTTGTAAGTTTTGATATCAGTAAGTGTGAGTCCCCCAAGAAGCCAGCTGGGATTTTGATAAGAATTGTACTGTATCTGTACATCAATGTGGGGGAGTATTGCCATCTTAATAACACTAAATCTTCTGATCCTTGAATATGGGATGTCTTTCCATTTATTTAGGTCTTCTATAATATCTTTGAGCAACGTTTTTGTTTCAAAATATGTTTTGTCCTTCTTTTGTTAAATTTCTTCCAAAGTGTATTCTTTTGGATGCTATTGTAAATAAAATTGTTTTTATAGTTACATTTTGTATATATATATATATATATATATATATATATATATATATATGTATGTATAGTATATTGACCTTGTGTTTTGCAACCTTGCTGAACTCATTTATTAGTTCTAATTGTATATAGAATCTTAGGATTTTCTGAACACATGATCATGTCTTCTGCAAGTAGATGTAGTTTTATTTTTTTCTTTCCAATCTGAATCCTTTTTATTTCATCTTCTTACCTAATTGCCCTGGCAGTACAAAGTTGAATAGAAATAGTGAGAGTAGAAACCCCTATCTCATTCCTAATCTTAGGGAGAAAGCTTTTAGTCTTTCACCATTAAGTATGATGCCCACCTTGGGAAAAACAGAGTTTTAATCAATTCTTAATTTAGTTGTCTTTTTATCCCTAGTTCTAAGATAACAATGCTACCAATTTCTGAGCATTTTAGGGCTTCTGGATTGTTAGTTGGATGATTTTAAGCTGTCTCCACTACAAGCTTAGAATTCTGTTTTCTTTAAAAATATATATTAATTAAATGATGATAACTGTGATACTGATAACCATGGAACTTTTTAAAAAGTATAACTTAAGGGGTGCAAGTGCAGTTCTGTTACATGGAAAGACCAGGTAGTGGTGAAGTATAAGCTTTAGTGTAACTATTACCCAAAAAATATCTATTGCACCCACTGAGTAATTTATCAGTCCTCACCCCTCTCCCATATCCCCACACTCTTCTAAGTCTTCAAAGTCTATTATACTACACTCTACGCCCATTTCCTCACATTACTTAGCTCAACCATCAGATTTTTAATTCAAGATGTCAGACTAACCACACATTTCTCTGTCTGGGTGAGGGATGAGAAATTACTCAATGGGTACAATGTACATTTTTTGGGTAATGGTTACACTAAAGGCTGGATCTAAGTTAAATTGTTAGTAAATGAATTGTAAAATAGTATAAACCATAATTGTGAAGAGAACCAGGGTGATGTCATCAGTAGAACAGAGTTTTCACCTGATTTCTGGAAGACAGAAAGTAGATGGAAAGGTTTCTGATGAAGATGTTCATCAAACACATTGCATCTATTTTTTTTTTTTTTCTTAGAGATGGAGTCTCACTTTGTTGCCCAGGCTGGAATACAGTGGCGCAGTCTCAGCTCATTTCAACCTCTGCCTCCAGGATTCAAGCAATTCTCCTGCCTCAGCCTCCCAAGTAGTTGGGATTAAAGGCACATGCCACCACATCCAGCTATTTTTTTTTTTTAAATAGAGATGGGGTTTCACCATGTTGGCCAGGCTGGTCTCGAACTCTGATCCCAGAAGATCCACCCGCTTTGGCCTCCCAAAATGCTGGGATTACAGGCATGAGCCACCATGCCTGGTCCAAGCATCTACTTTTACTTGTTTCTAAAATATATATTTTTAATGGTATAAAACCATGAGGAGAGGGGTCCCACATTCCAGAGAATCCTACTCACAAAATAGGATGTGTCTGATTTGGTTTGAATGGCTGGGGTCAGTTCTGCATTCTCAGTTTCCATGACCTCAGGTCTTAGTGAATCTACACTCCAGGGAGGTGGAGCAGAACCAAGGACAGTGGGAAGGGCTGGGAGGCTCCTTCTGTTCCTGCTTCCTCTCCAGGGGCTTCTCAGGTGAATCATGGAGCCTCCTGGAGCCCTGGCAGTCTCTTTGCTAAAATGAGGATAAAAACATCTGTCCTCTCTCCTTCAAAGGTGTGGTTGCTGGACTAAACTGACACCAGAAGTAGGTGTAATCTAGAAATTCTCATTCTCATACTTCGAGTGTTAAAGTCATCTTCCTTTAACATTCAAATTACAGTGATGGCATGGACTGGCCTGCCCAGATTAACAGGACCTGGGCTTTGTAGTCCAACCCAGCCCTCCCCTTAACTCTCCTGCTGTGGAAGTCAGTTCTCATCATTCCGCCATTGTGGCATGTGATGGGACACGGTCCACTGACCACAGGGCTTTTCCCACAGTGTTAAATGTGATGTGTTCACCACTGTTTAACTGCCGTTACCAACTGCCACAAAGGAGGGTCTGCCTTCTCTAACTTTCACTCAGCATGGGTGCCCCGGGTACAAATCATGCAGTGGCAGTAGGGTGGTGGTGGCTAGAAGCGGTGTTCCAGCATCAGCTCCCTGCGCTCCTGCCGACCGGTTCTGGCAGAGAATCCTGATCAACAGTAAAAATCCTACAGGTAAATTGTATCTGGGCTTTCATTGTCCTCTTTAACTCAGTCCAGCCTCCATCCATGCAACGTGTTCCAATATCCTGCTGATAGGTGTGGTGGGTTGAGTAATGAGCCACCATAGAATTTAATGTCCCAGTCCCTAGAATCTATGAATATGTTACCCTACAGGCCACAGTAATTTTTCAGCTGTGATTAAATGAAGGATTTTGAGATGGAAGATCATCCTAGATTATCCAAGTGGGCTCAGTGTCATTATAAAGGTCCTCAAGAGTGAGACAGGAGAGTCAGAGGGAGAGAAGGAAGCAGAGGGAGAGAGGACATGTGACAACAGAAGCACAGCAGTGGTGGGGGGGGGGTTCAGGGAGAGGGGAGAGAGAGAGAGAAAAAGAGAGAGACAGATATTTGAAGGTGGAGGAAGGGGCCACCAGCCAAGGAATGCAGATGACTTCTAAAAGCTAGAAAGGGCCAGGAAACAGATTGTTCCCTGGAATCCCCAGAAGTAATGCAGTCTTGCTGATACTCTGGTTTTAGCCACATAAAACTCAATTTGGACTTCTGACCTCCCAAACCATGACAGAATAAAACTGTTGTTTGCAGCCACTAAGTTCATGGTGATTTGTTTGTGGTAACAAGCAACAATAGAAAACTAATAAAGTAGGAGTGAAAACTGGATCATCTGCTTTCAAAAGCTGTTTGGTGGCATCTCCAGAACCTGAACATATGCCTACATCATGACTCACAATTCCACTCCTAGGTATGTACCCGACAGAAATATGTATATATGGTCACCAAAAGACATCTATTTTAATGTTTATAGCAGCATTATTTGTAATGTCGCAAACCTGAGAATTACCCAAATGTCTATCAGTAGTAAAATGAATAAGTAGTTGAGGCACTGTCACACAATAGAATACCCTACAGCAAAAAGAGTAAACAGACTACGGCCACACACAGTGTGCATCTCTTAAACATACCACTGAGTGAAAGATGCCAATCAACAGAGTGATTCAATCACTATAAAGCGCAAAAACAGACAAAAGTACTCTATACTGTTTAAAACCACCACTCCCTCCAACAAGAGCTCCAAAGAGGGAGTGTTCTGGGGGAAATGGTGATGTTCTGCTTCTTGCTCTGGATGATGCATAGTTTGTGCAAAATCATTAGACTTGTGAAATATGCATCTTTTTTTGAGATGAAGTCTGGCTCTGTGGCCCAGGCTGGAGCGCAGTGGCACTATCTTGGCTCACTGCAACTGCCGCCTCCTGGGTTCAAGTGATTCTCCTGCCTAAGCCTCTCCAGAAGCTGGGATTACATGCGTGCACCACAATGTCTGGCTAATTTTTGTATTTTTGTGGAGATGGGGTTTCACCGTGTTAGCCAGGCTGGTCGCAAACTCCTGACTTCGAAGTAACCCACCTGCCTCGGCCTCCCAAAGTGCTGGGATCACAGGTGCGAGTGCAGCACTCGGCTGAAATATGCATCTTTTAATAGGTACACTGTACATCGATGAGATTTTTTAAGAGAAGGGTTGGAGGTGGTAAGGGGGAGGATCCCCGTGCTTTCATGCAAATTTGCCCAGTCCTCCCTGGTAACCTCCAAACAAACGGTTGTAGGCAAAGGGCAACCCAGATCTAGGATTCCAACTCCCTAGAGACCAACACTGGGGTAAAGCGCCCTGTGCACTTGCTTTGCATATGTTTACTAAAGCGTCCTGATTTCAGAGAGGTCTTTTCTTTAGTAAAGGAAGCCTGCCCAGACATAAATCTACTTTTCCCCTTTGAGGACTCAAAACTATAAACAAAGTTTGGTTGACTTTATCAGAATAACAAAAATAGTGATGGTCTTTTTTCCACGAGACCCTCCAAGATAAATGAAGAGCTGAAAACGTTGCTTCTGGCCGGGCATTGTGGCTCATGCCTGTAATCCCAGCACTTCAGGAGGCTGAGGTGGGCAGATCACTTTAGGTCAGGAGTTCGAGACCAGCCTGGACAACATGGTGAAACCCCGACTCTACTAAAAATACAAAAATTAGCCGGGCATGGTGGTGCACACCTGTAATCCCTGCTACTCCGGAGGCTGAGGCATGAGAATTGGTTGAAGGTGAGGATAGGGTGGAGGTTGCAGTGAGCCAAGATCCTGCCATTGCACTCCAGCCTGGGCGACAGAGCGAGATTCCGTCTAAATAAATAAATAAATAAATAATTGCGAAAAACTAGAAAACAACAACAAGAACAAAAAGTTGCTTCTATTTCATTTCGTTTTCATCTCTCAGTGGAGTTTGACATATGAAATGCATTTTGCGAAATTTTGTTAGTATGTTCTATTCATGTTTTAATAATAGTATAACAACGTTATAAATTCCTAAAGACATAGCAAGAACGGTTGTTCCCACTAACACCTCAACCTGAAGTGAGGCTTTGGCTACCTGAAGTGGTACAGGGACATGGATGGGTGGAAGGATGAGTGGGGACTGACAGATGCATGGACCAGCGGGGGGATGTGAGCTGAGGGGAGGAACACAGGCTGGAGGAGCCAAAAGCTATGATGTAGGGGCGCGTGCTCCCATCGGTGGGGAGACCCTGCTGCCGCTGTTGGCCAAGTCGCCTTGGCCAAAGCGCGGTGGCCGAAGCGGGGGGCGGGGGTGGGACTTACGGGGACAGAAGGCGGAGCTTCGAAGAGCATCTGGCCCCCGGGGTCCAGAGTGGCCCTGCCGCCCTCACCTGCAGCTGCACCGGGAACCGACGCGTCACCCCCAGCGGAAGCGCCGCGCTGCCCGGGTGTCTGGCGAGGTGCGCGCTCCGGGTGCCAGCTCCAGCGCTCGCGGCAGTCGCCCGCCTCTTTCCGCCGAGCAGGGCGGGGACGGGGTGGCCATCTACCCAGATCTGCGATTCGAGCCGCCGAGGTGCCGAAGACCACAGCTCAGCTCGGACGGCGCCCTAGGACCATCAAACGGAGGGTCGGGCAGTCCCAGAGGGAGGCTGCAAGCGCGGCCGCCAACTCGACAGCGCGTCCCAGGTCAGTGCGAGGCGCCGTCCCCGCCGGCTGCACTTGGGAAACTTTGGCTGGCAGTGGCGGCTGAAGAGAGGGGAACAGCTGGGGCGCAGCCCGGGACCCGGCGGCCGCACGGCCTCGGTGCGCCCCCCCAGGTGCGACGCAGGCCCCTGAAGCCCGCACCTCCCGCGCACCCTGACACTGCAGTGCCCCGAGCGGGGTGCGAGACCCAGGGCTAGCCGAGGGCCGCCGGGCTGCAGAGGCCTCCCGAGAGACTGCCCCGCCACCCCGGGGCGCGCTCCACGCGAGCTCACCCTCGCCGCGCCTCCTGCGGTCCCCGCTGGTTTTCGATTCCAGTTTTGTGGCCGCTGGGGCTTGGACCCCGGGGGATGCGGGTTCCGCCTCCTTCTCAGCCTCGCTGAGCGGCGGGAACCGGCGAGGGCTGCCCGGCCTCGGGGTGTCGAGGAGGATGCGGGGCGGGGGCCTGGCGGGCGCAGGTCGGCGCAGCAGCGGGAGCGGCGCGCTCTGGGCCTCCGGAGCGCGCGGGTCAAAGGGTCTGACTTGGGCGCGTCTCCGCAGGTGCCTCGGCCGCTGGGCAGCAGGAGGTGCCGGGTGGGTGCAGGGGGCGGGCTGGTTACTGCGGAGCGGTTTGCAGCCTCTTTCTCGGGAAGCAGGAGCCGCACAGGGGCGGGCAGCCGGTCCCCACGCCTCCCAGGTGCGCACAGCTTTGGCACCAGGATGCCGGACCCCCTTAGCGGAGAGGCGGGTGCGGAGTTGTGCCTGCTCCGGGATGGGGGCCGTGGCTGAGCCCCTCAGACGCGCCATTTCCCAAGGGAGGGCCGTGTCCTGCGGACAGGCGGGCGGTGCAGGGACCGCTCTGCAGCGGCTGTGGGCAGAACACGTTTTCATGGATGGCGATCGCCTTAGCCCGCCAGCTGCCTGCCCTGGCTCAGAGATGCGACGAAACGCGCACCCCGCCCCGATCGGTGCCCTGTCGCGGTCGCCCCAGTCACCTTCCTTTGCCCTTCTCCGACAGCGCCTTGAGCTCGCTTTGTCCTGCTCTCAGGAAAAACCTAAGAAACGAGCCTGGTTCCTGGGGTCGGCGGGGACCGTGGAGACGCTGCCAGCATCCTCAACAGCTTGGAAATCCCATCACCTTGATTCCCTGAGACTTGGAAGAGTAGGTTGGTTCTCGTTCTCTCTCTCTCTCTCTCTCTCTCTCTCTCTCTCTCTCTCTCTCTCTCTCTCTTTCGTATGTCGTATGTCTCTGTGTGTTGGGGGGAGGTGAATCAGTAGCAGCGGTAGGGGCGTATATGCCACCAAAGGCCTAGGGGACAGCCGAAGTAACTAGGAGAACACAGCAGCCCTTTGGAGGTATGTGTGGGAAACATAGCAAACCGTCTCCTTGGGCAGTTTCTAAATATTTCTTGCAAGTCAGTACCAGGGAAGAATCTTTTTCTGGCCAGTCATTCCATTTTCCAGGACGACCTCAGATACATCTTTTATTATGGCTCTGCCCCTTTCCTTGGGTGGGGAGGAGACACACATTTGCTTGTGGCAGGCAGGCTTGCCTTATTCCAAGTGGAGCTGGCCTCCCTCCTGGCCTTCGGCTGCCCTCTAGGGCTCCAGGCTTTTTCAAACCTGTCTAGGAAAGGCAGGGCGGCAAACCTTCAGCTCCTGGCCCTTTCTACTAATTCAAGTTTGTCCTCTTCTCTGGGGCCTGTGAGCTCCCTGCACCCCCTCTAGGCTGTGGCAGCCATCTCTGCCTTTCACTCCTGCAGGGGAGCTGAGCATCTCGCCACTTGGAAGTAATGATGGAGACAGCCCTGTGTGAATCCGAGGCAGGGGTCCATAGCAAACAGAAGTGGCCTGGAATGAGGAATGAAGAGTGTGCCTCAGATCTTCTCCATGTGTGCATTAGAAGCACCTTCCATGGAATATCTGGGAGTGGAGCTGGAATTTTATTTTTAACAGGGTCTCCATGTGACTCTTATGCCCACAAAGGAAGAAGAACCCACTGGTGTAGGGAACTTGGCCCTACCAGGATTCCTGTATGCAGCACCTGTATTTGGTGATGCATGTTTATAAATGGACATTTATTGAATAAAGTAGCAAGTGTGTTCAGATCTTTTAAAATCCTCATAATCATCCCCTGTAAAGTAGATATTATCCCCATTTTAGGGGTGGGGAAACTAAGGCTAAGAAGAATGACTTCCCAGAGGTTGGTAACTTGGAGAGAGCCAGAGCCCAGGCCCCTGATACACACCCTGCTGCCTCATCTGAGCAGTCCCGAATTCCCTTTGGGGCAGCACATAGGCAGGGACTGGGGCAAGGGTGATGGGCTGAATTTTGAGTTCAAACCCATTTGTTAAGCTCTCCCTCACCATGGTCAGATGATGAACTTTAACTTCTAGCAAGCAGGTGAGTAAGATGATTGACTTTGGGAGAATGCCTTCATCTTTCCTTTCTCAGCCTCCTCGTCTGCACCAAGTTAGCGCCAAGGCCCTTCCAACCCCAGCAGTCCTTGCATGGCCTACTCGGCCCTGCAGGCAGACACACGCACGGTTGCTGTGCATAGAATCTCCAGACACTTTACAAACTCATAATCAGTGAGCTATGACTAACTGAGCAAACATTGTAGGGATTTCTTAATAAGGAATTTAAAAACTAGATTCCAAATGGGAAAGATGCACGTAACAAGTTATTGGTGTTTATGTAACACTGAATAGCTTTGATTTCCTTCAGTAGGAACTGACAGCCAGCTGACAGAAAACTCATCCAGGGAGAGAAGACACAAAAGTGAAGTATGAAATTTTGAATAATGTTTTCAGGTAATTTCTATTTCCATTTAGAGTGGGTGTCTGGAAGGGTGAATGCAGTTATGGTTTGAATTGCTTTCATGTAGCGACAGATATTTTTAATAGGGCTCATCTCTCTAAGATGCAATGCTTCTTACTTCCTTTTCCTGGCTTCCAGTCCCCTTGTAGCCATGCAGGGAGCTGGGGACTTCACCATTTGACCTGCACATGCTCACTGAATCCCCCTGTTTTCAGCAAGCTGCCTCTAAGTCTGGAGCCTTTCTGATCAACTTAGAAAGTAAATCTTTGTTTTCTTGCCTAGGAAAGTGGTTGTCTGCTCCTTGGGATCCGATAAAACACACGGACGGGGGTCCAGTTGTTCTGTCTACAGACTTATTCAACCATCCTCTTGTTTTAAGCCCTGTTGCTCATTGCCATTTGCTCTGGCACTTGGGATCTCTAAGTCCTAAACATCACATGTCCTGTGGGTAAGCAGCTCCCTTCCCCTCAGGGCCGCCTCCCTGGGTCTGTGTCTTGCAGCCCCCTCTGCTATGCTAAGGCCATTTTCCACTCCATCAACCCCCCATTTCCAGAGTTTGTTTGAAATTGCTCATCTAATGGTATCTCTCCTCCAATTTTCTTTGTTCTTAAAAATATACATATTTGGCTGTGCAGAGTGGCTCACACCTGTAATTCCTGCATTTTGGGCGGCTGAGGTGGGCAGTTCACGAGGTCAACAGACGGAGATCACCCTGGCCAACATGGTGAAACTCCGTCTCTACTAAAAATACAAAAAATTAGCTGGGCATGGTGGCGTGTGCCTTTATGACTCGGGAGGCTGAGGCAGGAGAATCGCTTGAACCTGGGAGCTGGAGGTTGCTGTGAGCTGAGATTGCACCACTGCACTCCAGCCTGGTGACAAAGTGAGACTCTCTCTCAAAAAAAAAGTATTTAACTCAGGAGGCTAAGTCAGGAGAATCACTTGAACCCGGGAGGCAGAGGCTGCAGTGAGCCGAGATTGTGCCACTGCACTCCAGCCTGGGCGACAGAGCCAGATTCTGTCTCAAAAAGCAATATATTCTGTCTCAAAAAACATATATATATTTTAAAAATCTTTTTAAAACAACTCAATGATTATAATTTTGGTGGTATCTTGGGCATAGAGAGAGGAACTAAAGGAGCATCATAAATATGCCATGATGAGTTGCAAGTGATATTAAAGACGTTGTAATTTTTAAATGAAAAGCAGCTTATCCAGCCTTTTAATAATTAATATCTTGTAATAATGTTGAGATGACAGTGTTTGGAAATTGTAAGGAAAATGCACTTAAGGAGTATGTTCTTTCCATGTTTCACTTATTAGATTCCACTGATATTTATAAAACGAGATGAAGCACTGCATCCTAGAAATATGAGATCCTTAAAAAAATTTCCAACATTTCATCTGCTATTTTAAATAGGCTGTGGATTGGAGACATGATAAATATTTTTAAAAGCTAATTATGAGATAAACATTTTAAAAAGAGGAATGCAGTGACTGTGAAGACACAACAGGAAAGTCTTTTTTCTAGACATTGTCTGATTTCATTACCACATCCCCGTGGAATGAAGGTTCTATGATTGTCATTTCACGCATGAGGAGCTCAAGACTCCTAGAGGCTGAGAGACTTGATCAGGGCACGCAGCCAATGAGTAGGAGAGTCATGACTGACACCTGTCTGATGCCTGAACTTTCAGCAGTCGAACTATTATCTATATGGAAGGTGCAACTAAGTTTGGGGATTGCTTATAGTCTAGGCATAACAAAGAGATCGATTGGATGTTAATATGCTATCAACACTCAGGATCCAG
Source organism: Saimiri boliviensis (assembly GCF_048565385.1). Taxonomy (NCBI): domain Eukaryota; kingdom Metazoa; phylum Chordata; class Mammalia; order Primates; family Cebidae; genus Saimiri; species Saimiri boliviensis. Next base: position 228,653,434 of record NC_133449.1, read on the forward strand.
TCAGGATGCTTCAAGGAGGAAAGAACGTTCTAGGCAAGAGAAGGTCTTCATCAAAAGTAGAGTTCAACTCTATGAAAAGGAAATAAGTCAGATGTAATTATCAGTGTTTTTGATGTACAACTGGAGAAGGCAAGATAAAAGAACCCCAGAAAAGGATGAAGGCCTAAAGAGAAGGGGATTCTTCCATTCAGGTACTGATTACAGAAAGAACCTGAACATGGATTACACATTTGGAGAATAAAGTATCTGACATCTTTTTCCTGACAAGTATGTTTAGACAGTGTCAAAATTGCTCTACTAAACGTTAAAAAGTGAGCACACAAGTGGCTTTAAAAGTCTTTATAATGAGGAAAGAGTCAACCTCATGGGGTTGGTTTTGCTAGACACTCCCCAGTCCTCAGGGGAGAGGGTCTGCCTCTGTCCACATTGTGGGTGCATTAGGCAGCGAGCTGGTGCCACTGCTCAACTTCTCTGGGACCCTGGAGCCCACAGCACCCTCTTTTTCCACAAGACTGTGATGGATGGGATCACTGTCCTCTTTAGGCATGGCAGTCACCAGCATAGTGCCAGCTCCTCTTCTTCTCTCAGAACCTCCTGACACCAACCTTGGTGAAAGAAATCTGTGACAGCGAGTGCTCAGGTTTAGTGTAGTGGAGAAAGGCCTTTACTTGAGGGTGACTGAAAAGTAGAAAGTCTTGGCTGGGCATGGTAGTTCACGCCTATAACTCCAACACTTTGGGAGGCTGAGGCAGGAGGATCATTTGAGGCTGGGAGTTCAAGACCAGCCTGGACAATATAGCGAGACCCCACGCCAAAAAATAAAATAAACATTTTTAAAAAATTGTAAGTAAAATATCTTCCCCAAAAGATTCTGCTAAAATTTTAAAAAATAAAAACAAGATTGACCTAAATACTAGAAACTATACGAGAGTATAATATTGAAATCAGGTATCTGGCAACTTATTCTCATTTGAATATCTATTTCTCAGATGCTACTTTTGGTCAAAGAATTTTTTTAATGACTGATACTGTATAGCTCCTTGAAATGCAATTACTAAGTAGTTTCTATATTTGATATTATATCCTGGCTCATTTCTCTAAATTTCTATGCTCTATTAAGCCCATTTATACATAAAAATGTTTTTAAAATGATTCTTTTGTGATCACTGTCCCATGTGAGTTCTTTTCAGACGCTTTGCATCCAGAATAGACCTCTGAATTGGGACCCAAGCTGTCAACGGATCCCAAATTCCTAAGTTCCTGACTTGCAGGTACGTCTGGCTCCAAGATAGCTTTTACAGAGTATGTCACAGGGAACATAAAATCAAAGCATTCACTTTCATTGCATTTATGTGCATATATATTGAGTAGTTCTCTGCTTTGCATCAGGAATGGTACTGAAGTGGAGATGAACACTATGTCCTTTTGAATACTGCCTTTTGGGAGCTTAGTCAGTTGAAATTCCAGTTGAAAGTCAAGGCACAAATGCCATCGATAATATCATGAGAACTGAAATAGTCTTGTAGAAAGTAAGACCTAATAGGACTCTTTGGAATTTTTAATAATGAAATGTATCTTACATATATGCTATGCTCTTTTCTGCACAAATGTTCTATTTTACAGTAAGTAAATAAGAGTGATACACAGAGGAGTATGTGAAATGTGTAGTGTTTCAACAAGAAGAATAAAACGGACACTTTCCTATGCACCACCCAGACTGGGAAACAGAACATCACCTGAACCTCTGGCTGCTCTGTGTTCCTCCCAAATGGCATTTTTCTCCTAATCCCTACCAAGGAGTAGCTTTCTGTTGACTTTTGTATTCATCATTCCCTTTGCTTTTTAAAAAGAAATTTTCAGGTTTCCCCTTATACTTGATCCCTAAGTAAAATAATTGTTTATTTTTAAAAAAATTGTATCAGGTACAAAATTAGATGAATAAAGAAAGGACAAGATTGTCAGCATATGGCAAAAGCTTCCAGGAGAGGATAAGCCAGACAGATCCTGGGTCTTAGTCTGGCTCAGTCTCTGAGCCTTTACAAGAGCCCCTTCAGGCAAGGTCATGAGTCCTGGGAGGCATGGTGTCGCCCTTACAGTGCTTCTGGCAGAGCTACAGAGTAGACCAGGAACTGGATATACAAAGGGACAGACCATTGAGTCTTTCTCCTCCTAAGTCCACCTGGACTTATTCCCAGGCAGTCAAAGCAAACACCTGAGTGGAGCTGGAGTGCCATTGGCTGCCTCCGAAAGCAGGACACAGAGGAGAGAGCACAGGTGTGGCTGGGACCAAGCAAGTAGGGAAAAGAACTGAGAGCAGGCTCACCGGGGCATCTGGTCTTCAGTTAACAAGATGGCAAAATGGCAGGGTGGCCTCAGAGGGGATGTCTAGGCACAAGAACTTTCCTGGCATCTCCCTTCACCATTTTCCTGAAAATTCTTCATGTCTTTCTTCCATGATGATCTCCAGTCTCTGGTATCTTATGTTTTCTTTTTTTATGGTTCTACCATGTCATCTTTGTAGATTCCATCCTCTGGTAAATTCTTCAGAGTATGTTGCAGTTCTTCCTTGATGATTTGCTTAATATAGAATTCTAAGCTAAGAATCGTTTTCCTTCAGATTTTAAAAGACTTTCCTTCATTGTCTGTGCTAATTCTTGACTCTTAAATAGAGTTATCCCCACCCCTCAAACTCTTAGCCCATCCCTGACCCCAAGATTTTGGAATCTTAGTTGTCTTTGTTCTAGAAATTTACTAGAAATTTGATTATGTGCCACAGTCAGAGTCTGTTTTGTTAGTTTGTTTTTAAATTTTCATTGTACTATGCTCTCCTTTGGGCCATTTCAATTTGGCAACTCATGACCCTCAAGTCTAGAAACTTTTCTTGATCTTACAGATGATTTCTTCTTCTACTTGCCTCTTCTTCCTACCCCCACATTTTCTCTTGTTGAAACTTCTATTATTTGGATGTTGGAGTTCCTGATCTAGTCTTCTATCTTTCTCTTTTCCTTTCTTTTCTTTTTGCTTGATTATGTTAGAGATTTTATCAGTGTTATCATCCTACCCTTCTATTGAGTTTTACAGGTTGGTATCATGTTTTTACCTTAAGAGAGCTCATTTTTATGATCTCTGAATTTTCTTTTTCATAGAATCTTATTCATGTTTCATGGTTACAACTGTAAGAGTTAAAGAAAGAGGAAAGAAACATGAAATGTGGCTGGCAGTTAAAGACAGGTTTACTATAGATCAAATCTGAGAGGTGCTCCTGGCCCATTTTGGTCAGGAACACTTTCTCTTACAGACTAGAAGTATATGTTAGTTTTAGGGTGAGGGGGCTTATCCAAACCTTGGAACATCTATGTGTGTGGAGAAGTTTTTGGCAGGGTTGGAATCTCTCTGGGACGAGGGGAGGATATCTTGGGGTAGACATCTTTCCGACCAGAGTGGGGGTTTATCTTGGGGCTAGCATGTCTCTGGTTGGGGAGGAGTTGGAATGTTGCTGGGTGGAGATGTTATTTGTGGTTTATGGTCATACTGACCTTAGCCATGCCTTTGGATTTAGGTGGTTTTATATGAAGGTGAACTTTAGAATGAGGGGTTTGTCCAAGATGGCAATTCTCCTGCTCTGTCAACATCTTCTTATACTTTGAGGGTAATGAGTTTTTGAGATTTTCATTTTTCTAATTAACATGTTTCTTCCAAGTTGCTTTTTTCTTTCTTTCTTTCTTTCTTTTTTTTTTTTTTTTTTGAGATGGAGTTTCACTCTTGTTACCCAGGCTGGAGTGCAATGGTGCGGTCTCAGCTCACCACAACCTCCACCTTCTGGGTTCAGGCAATTCTCCTGCCTCAGCCTCCTGAGTAGCTGGGATTACAGGCACGCGCCACCATGCCCAGCTAATTTTTTGTATTTTTAGTAGAGACGGGGTTTCACCATGTTGACCAGGATGGTCTCGATCTCTTGACCTCGTGATCCACCCACCTTGGCCTCCCATAGTGCTGGGATTACAGGCTTGAGCCACCGTGCCCGGCCTGCTTTTTTCTTTCTTTTTTTTTTTTTTTCCTGAGACAGAGTCCCTCTCTGTTGCCCAGGCTAGAGTGCAGTGGTGTGATCTCAGCTCACTACAACCTCTGCCTCCCAGGTTCAAGCAATCCTCCTGCCCCAGCCTCCTGAGTAGCTGGGACTACAGGTGTGTGCCACCACACCCTAATAATTGTTTGTATTTTTAGTAGAGATGGGGTTTCACCATCTTGGCCAGGCTGGTCTTAAACTCCTGACTTCGTGATCCACCTGCCTTGGTCTCCCAAAGTGCTGGGATTACAGGCGTGGACCACGGTGCCCAGCCCCAAGTTGCTTTTTTCAACTTGTTCTAGTCTCTATCTTTAATGTAAGAGGAATTTTTGTTTTTAAATTCTTCTTGTGGCTGCTGCTGATTAAAGGGTTGGGATTAAAAGCTGATGAGAGGCCTTAAGCACACAGATTGAGGCTTGTGACCCGTAAGCTTCACTGTTGTTTGACCTGGGTAGCATGTCAGATTCTTGAGAGAAGGCTATAGCAATTTTTCCCTGAGGGGTGAAGATATGGCTGCCAGCAAGCCGAGCTGGGGAAGTAGGCTGTGGGATCCTTCAGCAGTGGTCAGTAAGCAATCACTTATTCTCCTTTTTCTTGCTTGCAAAGAACAAGAAGACTGGTGCCTCCCAGTCCAAAGATACTCCGTTTCATCATTTCCTGAAAATAAACCTCTAGACATCCTGTAGGGCAGGAGGGGCAGCCTTCCATATCCTAGTGACTGGGAGTTGGAGGAAAGACCTAAGGCTGTATTTCTCAAACTTCCCTGTGCTACAAATCGCCTGGGGATCTTGTGAAAATGTAGGCTCTGATTCAGTAGCTCTGGGGTGGAGTCTGAGCTTCCGCGTATCGAATGAGATTTCTGGTGGTGATGCCAGGGTAGGATCACACTTCAGGTAGCAAAAGGACCTAGGAATCTAACTGCTTATCTAACAGATTTTCACCTGTTCCTCCTTATTTTAGCTGTATTCTTCACGCATATGCCAGAGCGCGCGCGCACACGCACGCGCGCACACACACACACACACACACACGCTGAGTCAGTTACTACTGGCTCACTGCTTTCCGGCTTCCAAAATATTGTTGCTGCCATCTTCTCATCCCTCTAAGAGTTTATGTCTTTGAAAAAATTCTTTGGTTTTAAGGCGTTTCAGGAAGAAGCAAAATTAGATGATGTGTGTTCTGCCATATTAACCCTAACTCTAACCATCTGCTAAAACATTATCCTAAAGTTTGGTTGTAACCAAGTAAGTGAAGTCTGTTTCCTGATAAATAACTGCTACTTTAGACCTCTAGGTCTTTGCAAAAGCAGTGTTATCTACTTCTCCCTTCCTCCTTTGTCTGCCTGCCAGATTCTTACACAGTTTTTAGGATCCAACTCAGTGGCTGGCTTCTGTGAAGCCTTCTTTGATCCCCAGGCTGTTAAAGCTTCTGTGCGCTCCTGACTCTGTAACCAGCTGCTTATACAGTATCTCTTCCAAAAGACTGTGAGCTCCTCAGGATAGGGCTTGTGTCTTTGTAGCTCAGTGCCCAGCACATATGAGGAGCCTGTAGATGTTTAACAATAGAATTTCTGCCTACATGCTTACTTTTCTCTTTTTTTCTTCACTTTTTCTGCTGTCTTCATCTCTTCTTTCTTTTGGCTGTTGTTAGATTTGTCATCTATTCTTTTATCAAATAGAAATCCATTTTCCATAATTTTAATTTTAAAAGTAAATAAAATAAACAATAGTTTTCACTTTCCAAAAACTATTGAATCAGTGAAACAGATTTAAATATTATATATGCATTCATCTGATATCCCCCCTCCCCAACTCTAAGGACTGTTAAAAGACAGAAGTTTTATTAGCCCTAGATGAAGACATAATTCTTATCACTTAATGGAATTATCTGGTGAAGGAGTTTGAATCTAAAATATTTAAATAAGTTTAACATAAATATTGTTTAGTTTCAATAATAAAAATGAAAATGTTTACAAAGTCTTCATGGCCCCTTTCAGGTTTCTTGCCTATAAAACTCCTTTTTCAGAGCAGAGATACTGTTGTCAAAATTTAACCATATAGTTCTTTCTAACCCCATTATCTGGTCGATATATACTTTAAATAATAGAATCAAGAAAGTTACATAATCACATGCTCACCATTCCAGTCTCAGTGTGAATTTCAAATATTATGTCAGTTATTTTAACATGTTGTAGCCCAAACAATATTTCATCCTTCAAAAAAAACCCATAAAAATGTCCCTCAAATTGAAAATCTAGCTATCACTTGCATTATTTAATTGAAGAGCATGTTTAAGTAATGTAATACTAAAGCTTTTACATTGAGCTACCACAAACATGTTATGTTTTAACGGATCCAGTTGCAATGACACAGAATTTTGGCTCTATGGCTTAAATTTACTTTTTTTAAATTTACACTTTTATTAATTAATTTTTTTATAGACAAGATCTCACTCTTTCACCTAGGCTGAGTGCAGGTGGCAAGATCATATTTCACTGTAACCTCAAACTCCTGGGCTCAAGTGACCCTCCTGCCTCAGTCTCCTGAGTAGCCGAAACTACAGGCCACACCACCCTGCCCAGCTAATTTTAAAATTTATTTTTGGTAGAGACAGACTCTCACTACACATTGCCCAGGCTGGTCTCAAATTCCTGGCCTCAAGTAATCCTCCTGCTTCAACCTCCCAAAGTGCTAAGATTATAGATGTGAGCCACAGTACTTATCTAAATTTGCTTTTTAATATTATTAATTTAAAAAAATATTTTCCACAGGTAGAAAATAAGTGGATTATTGTTTAATTAACGTGGGACTTTGGAAAGTGCTATGTTGGTGTTATAAATATCAATGAAGATTTTGAAAATAAATTTTAATTTGTAATTTCATAAAGGTCATTACAATTCAAAAATTTATTTTGCAATTCACTATTTAGCATAATCCCATTTAGGTCGCGTACATATTTTAGAAATTAATTCTCACAAAATGAATATAAATTGGGATGTGGATTCTGGCTAATCTTTTGGTCTTTACTGTCTTTGATAGCTAGGTATTGATTTCTAACTTCTGAAGATGGATGAAGGTATGGAAATTTCAAATGAAGGAAATTCCTTGATCAAAGCAGTCCATCAGAGCCGGCTTCGTCTCACAAGACTTTTGCTAGAAGGCGGTGCCTACATTAATGAGAGCAATGACCGTGGGGAAACCCCTTTAATGATCGCTTGTAAGACCAAACATGTCGATCACCAGAGTGTCAGCAAAGCCAAAATGGTGAAATACCTGTTAGAGAACAACGCCGATCCCAACATACAGGACAAATCTGGGAAAACGGCTCTGATGCATGCTTGCTTAGAAAAAGCTGGCCCTGAAGTTGTTTCCTTGCTCCTCAAGAGTGGGGCTGACCTCAGCTTGCAAGACCATTCTAGTTACTCAGCTCTTGTTTATGCTATAAATTCAGAAGATACAGAGACAATGAAAGTTCTACTTAGTGCTTGCAAGGCTAAAGGGAAAGAGGTCATCATCATCACAACAGCCAAGTCACCCTGTGGGAAGCATACGACTAAACAGTACTTAAATGTGCCTCCTATGGATATAGACGGGTGTCATTCCCCAGCCACCTGCACTACTCCTTCAGAAATAGACATCAAAACTGCCTCATCGCCACTTTCAGATTCTTCTGAATCAGAGCTGATGCTTTTTGGCTTTAAAGATCTTGAGCTCGCTGGAAGCAGTGATGATACCTGGGACCCAGGTTCCCCTGTGAGGAAACCTGCTATGGCCCCTAAGGGGCCCAAGCTCCCCCAGGCTCCACCCTGGATCAAGAGTCCCCCATCATTTATGTACCAGAACAGAGTGGCTTCATTGCAAGAGGAGCTCCAGGATATTACACCAGAGGAAGAATTATCCTATAAAACCAATGGGCTGGCACTTTCCAAGCGGTTCATCACTAGGCACCAAAGCATTGATGTCAAAGACACTGCACATTTGCTAAGAGCCTTTGATCCGGCCAGCTCAAGGAAGATGTCATATGAGGAAATAAACTATCAATCTTATCTTTCAGAAGGAAATCAGCAATGCATTGACGTCCCCGTTGACCAGGACCCAGATTCTAACCAGACAATATTTGCTTCCACCTTAAGAAGTATAGTTCAAAAATTAAACTTGGGGGCGAATCACTACAGCTCTGATTCCCAGCTCTCAGCTGGCCTTACCCCTCCCGCTTTAGAAGATGGCAAAGCACTTACAGGAAAGAAAAAGATCCTCTTGCCATCTCCTTCCCAATTGTCAGAGTCCAAAGAATTGGAGAATATCCCCCCAGGCATCCTGAGCAAGAGAAATCACGCAATTTTAGAAAGGCGAGGTTCAGGAGCTTTCCCTTTGGATCACAGTGTTACCCAAACCAGACCAGGGTTTCTCCCACCCTTAAATGTGAATTCTCACCCTCCCATCTCAGACACCAATGTCAACAACAAGATTTGCAGCCTTCTTTCTTGTGGTCAAAAAATGCTTATGCCAACAGTTCCTGTTTTCCCTAAAGAATTCAAAAGTAAGAAAATGTTGTTAAGGAGACAATCATTGCAAACCGAACAAATTAAGCAATTAGTCAACTTTTAGGAGATGGGTACAAAACACATTTTCTTCAAATGTTTGTATCAGAGAAACAAAGAACTAGAGAATAAATCTTAAGTGTTCATTCTTTTAAATCTCATAATTGGTTAGTCCACAATGGCTAGACAGATTAAAATGTAATGGATTTGTACTAGGCATCATGAACAGAAAAAATAATATATAGTTTCTGCTAAGGGAATTCTCTCAAACAAAAGGAAAGCTATTTTTCTCAATGCTTCTAATATTTAACAATCTCCATGTAGGCTAAATTTGTCATTTAAAAAAAAATCAGCAAAGAAAGAAGGCCACATATGTTGGGGTAATTTTTTAAAAAATTCGGATTGGCTAAATATTTTATTAGGAAACAGTTTTCAAGTCAATAATTGTTTAACATTTTATGTTAATAGATGAGATTGCAATTTTTTTTATGATCTTCAAACCATAAAAGAAAACACTGACAGCTATTAAATGTTCTAAGGTCAATAAACTCAAGCTACAAAGAAAGAATGAACTAATTCCTTTAAAATGTTAACTGAAGGTAGGTAAAACTCTAATTAAAAATATAAAAGGTTAAACACTGTATTAGAATGAGCAACTAAAATATTCGTGATGTCAGTTTAATCGGTGTCTAACTGGCAAGTGAGTTTTACAACCTACATATTCTATGCTGAGTCTTCTTGTCTGTGTACTGTGTTTTGCTTTGCGGAATTGTTCTTTCTTCATATCTTTTAATTCCTGTTATTAGTTTTGGAAGCCTATGCATAGGTTTCCAACAACAAGATGATATAAAAGCTAAAAAGCATTTCTCTTTACTTATATCAAATTATTCTTCTCTTTAAAAAATAATCAAATTTTTAAAAAGTTCATCATGGATAGAAACTAAGCACTTGCTGTCTTTTAAAAAGAAACACTGATGATTAGATTAGGTTAACTAAAATTAAGAGCAGCAGCAGAAACTTAATCACAAAATGTACTAAATATTTGGGCAATATTAAAAAACACCTTATTTCTGATATGTAGTTATTAGACATTTATATAATAAGGATAACTTATTTATTGTAACATTCCAATCATCTAGTATTTCAGGACCTGTGAATAACTTCTAATAAATTAATGAATACCATATTAGTATTATAAAATATTATAAAGTAATAATTATATGATCTGTATAACTTCAAAGTATGATGTTTAAACAAAGAATCCTTATTTCAATCTAGCAGTTTAGCAGCAAAGAATAAATCAGACTACACAAAACCTAAGTGGATTAATTTGATGATTGTCATATAAAACTTTCTTTGCCTTCTGAGTAGAGGTGATCCTACAATTGGCATGATGCTTTTCTTGGTAATTTGATATAAGCAAGTTGTAATGTACATAGTAATTATTTAATTACTGTGGCTTTTATTTAAAAAAGTAATTAGATGTTTTTCCATTTCATGTTTTGAACAATATTAATATTAATTACACTAGATATTTTTGATTCAGAACTTAGAATTGTACCTAATATTTATAGGTAGCTAAATGCTTTCTGCAAGTTTAATATTGAGAAAAGTACTTGACTTCAATTTGTAAGGATACAATTTGGAAGGATATGTAAAGAGATTAGTTCATAAACAAAATGGTATCAATAAAGATTTAAAATATCATTTTGGTTACTGATTTTTATTTATCTTAAATACTAATGATATTTCAATATAATTTCAAGAGAAATTTTGCCACATGCTACTTTGAATAAATAGAAAACTAAGAAAGAATAACTTTTGTTGCTATTCTGAAACCAACATGAAAAAGGTATTTAACAGCATTACATTAAAAAAATGTTTTTTGGCCAGGCACAGTGGCTCACACCTATAATCCCAGCACTTTGGGAGGCTGAGGTGGGAGGATCACTCAAGGTCAGGAGTTCCAGAACAGACTGGGCAACATGGTGAAACCCTGTCTCTACTGAAATTATAAAAAATTAGATCGGGTGCAGTGGCTCATGCCTGTAATCCCAGCACTTTGGGAGGCTGAGGCAGGTGGATCATGAGGTCAGGAGTTTGAGACAAACCTGGCCAATATGGTAAAACCTGTCTCTACCAAAAATACAAAAATTAGCTGGGCAAGGTGGTGTGCACCTATAATCCTGGGTACTCAAGAGTCTGAAGCAGGAGAATTGCTTGAACCCAGGAGGGGGAGGTTGCAGTGACCCGAGATCACACCACTGGACTCCAGCCCGGGTGACAGAGCAAGACTGTCTAAAAAAAAAAAAAACGAAACTTTTTTTTTGGCCATATTTAGAAGAATTTTAAACCTGCTAACAATCCTAAGAACACTTACTGCGTTTGGTTCTGGTTGTAAAGTCATCCAGTAGAATGTTCACTCTATTAAGTAAAATATATCATTGTGATCCTAATGGTGGGTTCTATCGATGTTTGCAACAGCAATTAGGCATGTATATAGGTACATATTTTTAAATGCATTTTTTGTTATATTTTAACTTCATTTAAGAATATGATTTAACTTATGGGTATAATGACATTTCATTTATTCATTTTATAGGTACCATTCTTAGTTACTCGGGACTAGGATTTCCAATGAGTACAACTAATGCTGAATCATGGCAGGAGTCCTTTTGTGGAGGACATAGGGCAACCCCAGTTACTGAGACAGGTGTCGACAGTGCCCATTCAAGTGGTGCCCAGGGAAGGGGTGAACAACTGCCTGGCATATTCTTGGCTGGAGACACACCTATCAGGCATCTAGTACTTGAACCCTATAAATGTTCAAATACAACCACTCTTATTCTGATTAATCACCATGTAGTCTTTTAATAATTTGATTCCCACACTGCTTGCTTAAAGGAGAGAATAAGCTTGTTAGGCTGCTAAGTGTAATCGTCATATTGAATTTTTGTATTTCCTAAGGCTTTGACATCCTGAGACCTTGCTGACACTGGAGGGACAGCCCCTCCCAGGATTAACTAATTCCTAGAGATAGAAAACAGCTCACCCCAGGAGCATGCCTTCCACATGCAAACCAACCAATCCAGAGCCCATTCCCCAAACACCTCCATTATCAGGCACTGGTAGGGCTCTCATACTGTGGGTCACCATCCCTCATCCTAATCACCCCAGGGCCGGGAACCAGACAGCTAGAGACGACTCCCACACCCCAGAGCCCACTGAAGTTATTCAAACCAGCCAACTGGAAACCTGCTTACCGTGCCTTGCCCATTCCTTCCCACTGAAACCACGACAAAGGCCCTTGCCCACCCTTACCCCTTGCTCCTTCTGCCTCCCAGCCAACCCAGGTGCTTTCCCATGTGGTGCTGCATAGTGCGCCCCCACAACCCTCGCCACCAGCCCCATTTCCTCATGAGAACTGAGTGTAACAAACTCTTTTTCACTATCAGTTTGTTCTCTCTCTCTCTTTTTTTTTTGAGACAGTCTCACTCTGATGCCCAGGTTGGAGTGCAGTGGTGTGATCTAGCCTACTGCAACCTCTGCCTCCTGGGTTAAAGAGATTCTCCTGCCTCAGCCTCCTGAGTAGCTGGGACTACAAGTGTGAGGCACCACACCTGGCTAATTTTTGTATTTTTAGTAGAGATAGGGTTTCACCATGCTGGCCAGGCTGGTTTTGAACTCCTGTGATCCACCCATCTGAGCCTCCCAAAGTTTTGGGATTAGGGGCACAAGCCACTGCACCCAGCCAGTATCAGTTGTCTCTTGATCTGCTGGCCTTACCATACCTGAATAATAATTAAGCCTACTGTGTTAGGCTATTTTCACTCTGCTGATAAAGACATACCTGAGACTGGGCAATTTACAAAGAAAGAGGTTTAATAGGACTCACAGTTCCGCATGGCTGGGGAGCCCGCACAATCATGGTGGAAGGCAAGACATGGATGGTGGCAGGCAAAGGGAGAGCCTGTGCAGAGAAACTCCCACTTTTAAAACCATCAGATCTCCTGAGACCCATTCACTATCACGAGAACAGCACTGGGAAAGACCCACCCTCATAATTCAGTAATCTTTCACTGGGTCCCTCCCACAACACTTGGGAATTTTGGGAGCTACGAGATGAGATTTGGGTGGGGACACAGAGCCAAACCATATCACCTCCATTTTAAAACACGAAGACATAGTGCAATTGAAGATGATATTCTTAGCACACTAATATTTGAGCTTATATAGTCTTATGCCAATATTCCTCAGATCCTATTTCTAAGTCTCCAGGAGGGCCAGACTGTGACCGTCACAAACCCACCAGATTTATTTGTGCTGCCCACTGGCCTCCTCAAGGTGACATCTTTGTGTACCTTTGAATGTCTACCATTCTTTTTTTTTTTTTGAGATGGAGTCTTGCTCTGTCACCCAGGCTGGAGTGCAGTGGCGAGATCTCGGCTTACTGCAACCTCCACCTCCCTGGTTCCAGAGATTCTCCTGCCTTAGCCTCCTGAGTAGCTGGGACTATAGATGTGCACCACCATGCCTGGCTAATTTTTGTATATATATATTTTTAAGTAGAGACAGGGTTTTACCATGTTGGCCAGGCTGGTCTTGAACTCCTGGCCTCAAGTAATCTTCCTGCCTTGGCCTCCCAAAGTGCTGGGATTACAGGTGTGAGCCACCTCACCCAGGCTGAACGTTTACCTTTTTTTTTTTTTTTTTTTTTTTCTGATAGAGTCTTCCACTGTCACTCAGGCTGCAGTGAAATGGTGCAATCTTGGCTCATTGCAACCTCCACCTCCTGAGTTCAAGTAATTCTCCTGCTTCAGCTTCCTGAGTTGTTGGGATTACAGGCACCTATCATCACACCCGGCTAATTTTTGTATTTTTAGTAGAGACTGGGTTTTGCCATGTGCCATGTTATCAGGCTGGTCTCAAACTCCTGACCTCAGGTAATCATTCTTAAAGAGAAGGCCAGGAAAGGAAAAACTAGGAAGAACAGCTTACACGACAAATAGCAAAAACAATTCAAAATAATGTCGATTAGTTGGAACAATGAAATCAAAACCCAAAACCTAAGCCTCCTAGTTCCTCAGTGTGGTCGATCCAGATATCCACCTTAAGTAACTGCTTTCTGGTGACTTCCCTATGGAACAGCTAGATGCAGCCTGCTTAATGGTCCCACTGGCCCTCACACCCCACATGGATTGTTCATATATGCCATAGCAGCCACCTCTTAGTCACTGTGTGACCTCCTAGAACCTGTGCCTGCTTACCTTACACCCACCAATTAAAACTCCCCTTGGGAAACCTGTTTGGACAACAGCCTGGACCCAATAAAGCCACTGGCCTGCAGGTCTCTTCCTATCTCTCTCCATGCGCTTTCTGACATCCCTGCATGTGGCCTCCAGGTATGCTGTGTACCCCAGGACCTATAAGCAATAAAACCTTACTTTTTCTCTTATATCTCTCATAATCATTGAAGGGATGCTTTCCATCTTAAAGATCCTAAATTGAAACAATGTGGGAAAAACAGCAGTTAATTAAGTAATGCGGGTTTGTTGGGACTGCTAACAGCCTGACTACATTATTTAATCAGTGTCTACTACTGAATCTTAGCACTCATAGATCAAATATGAAATAGTGGTTTTAATTCTAGGTACCACATATTAAACTAAATAATATGCAGTGAAAGAAGAAAAATGATAGAATCTAAAAACAATTTTTAAATAAGTAAAAGAACTGTTGCTTAGCTTGGAGATAAAAAGATTCAGTTGAGATTAGATGGCTGGCCTTAGGTACTAAAAGAACCAATGTAATGACTTACTCAGAGTCCTCCAAATAAAGATAAGCTAGAACCAGAAAATTAAGTTACAGAAATATTTCAGTTCTCTCTTAGCTACTGGAGCTGTCTATCTATGGAAAAAGCCTGTCCTAGGAAGACCTGAATCACCATTTTTGGAAAGAGGAGAGGACATGGACATGGAAGAGATGTTAAATCAGAGATTTAACAAAAAAGATTCCATTTACTGAATACTCTTTAAAGTCTTTTAACTGGGAGCGGTGGCTCAAGCCTGTAATCCCAGCACTTTGGGAGGCCGAGGCGGGTGTATCACGAGGTCAAGAGATCGAGACCATCCTGGTCAACATGGTGAAACCCCGCCTCTACTAAAAATACAAAAAATTAGCTGGGCATGGTGGCGCATGCCTGTAATCCCAGCTACTCAGGAGGCTGAGGCAGGAGAATTGCCTGAGCCCAGGAGGCGGAGGTTGTGGTGAGCCGAGATCGCGCCATTGCACTCCAGCCTGGGTAACAAGAGCGAAACTCCGTCTCAAAACAAACAAACAAACAAATAAATAAATAAATAAATAAAGTCTTTTAAAATAGATAGTTCTTTAGATAATCTTTACTTATTAACTATTCCACATTTAGCAGAAAATTTTGAACAAATGACTGAAGTTGAAAACTTTCAAAAAGGATCTTGTTGTCAATTTAAAAAATTGCTATCCTACCCCTGCAATTCTGAGCCCTACTGATATCAAGAATTTAGCACCTAAGGGAAGAAGAATACTTCCATCAAGGGATACCATGGTAGTTCCCCTGAAACAGAAGCTGAGATACTACCTGGTCATTCCAGTTTCCTTCATAGGCAATAAAGGGGTCATGGCTAGAGTGCTTCTCAGAACGCACAAAATAGGAGCTACAAGGAGCATGGGTAGAATCTGAGGAACCCACTGGGCACCCCCTTATGCTCTCATGACCAGACACAAATGTAGATTATCTCAATTACACACAGGCAGGACTATCAAGGCCTCAGAACCCCCAAGAATGAAGGATTGGGGTGCATCACCAGGTACTTTTTTTTTCTTTTTGAGACAGGTTATTGTTACATTGCCCAATCTGGTCTGGAATTCCTGGGCTCAAGCGATCCGCCTGCCTCAGCCTCCTGAGTAGCTGGGATTACAGGGATGCACCACGGCACTCAGCTAGACTCTCTTGCCCACATTCATTGGAGGAAGCAGCATCGAGATAAGGTCCACACATCTGCCTGGAGAAGTCAAGAAACACTCCTTGAAGGAGCCCAGATTTGGGGCTGAGCTGCACAGGCTGCTTGAAGAGCCCATTCTATTCTAATCCAGGGTTTTTTCATTAGCCCCTGAATTGACAAAGGACAACAGACTCTCACACTGAATATTTCAATTAAATTTTTTGAACTTGATTATATTATTTCACTCCAAGGAAAGGATAAAGAAGAAAGAGACAATGACCAGTTTCAGTGAAGATTCAACAATAGCAATCAAACCCAGAACACCACAGTTGCCAGATTTAGACAGACTGGTTCCTCTGGCAAGCAGAAATGTAGAAACCAAAGGCAGCTTTCTTGAGAGGACAAGTGGCTGTGTGAGCACCTTTCAAGCCCTGCCTACTTTCTCTCCACTCTGAAGGTGGAATTGGGTGGATAGTTTCATTGTTTAATATTATGAAATAATTTAATTTTTTTGTCTTTCATAGAGATGGGGTCTTGCTATGTTGCCCAGGCTGGTCTCAAACTCCTGGCCTCAATGGATCCTCCTACCTCAGCCTCCCAGAGTGCTGAGATTACAGGTGTGAGCCACCGTGCCCAGCCTTGAAACCATTCAAATACGTAGTACAGATTACTAAGAGGGGGCAATGGGGAGAAGGATGGGCTTTAAGAAACTGGCAGGATTACAAAAGCCATCTACAAATTCAATGCAATTTCCATGAAAATATCACTATCATTCTTCACAGAACTAGAAAAAATAATCCTAAAATTCATATGGCACCAAAAAGGAGCACACATAGCCAAAGCAAGACTAAGCAAAAAGAACAAATCTGGAGGCATTGCATTACCTGATTTCAAACTATACTATAAGGCCATAGTCACCAAAACAGCATGGTACTGGTATAAAAATAGGCACATAGACCAATGGAACAAAATAGAGAGCTCAGAAATAAACTCAAATATTTATAGTCAACTGATCTTTGACAAAGCAGACAAAAACATGAAGCAGGGAAAGGACACTCTATTCAACAAGTGGTGCTGGGATAATTGGCAAATGACATGTAGAAGAATGAAACTGGATCCTCACCTCTCACCTTCTACAAGATAGATCAAGTACTTAAATCTAAGACCTGACACTATAAAAATTCTAGAAGATAGTATCAGAAAAATCCTTCTAGACATTGGCTTAGGCAAGATTTCATGACCAAGAACCCACAAGCAAATACAATAGAAACAAACATAAATAGCTGGGACTTAATTAAACTAAAGGGCTTTTGCACAGCAAAAGGAACAGACAGCAGAGTAAACAGACAACCCACAGAGTGGGAGACAATCTTCACAATCTGTACATCTGATAGAGAGACTAATATCCAGCATCTACCATGAACTCAAACAAATTAGCAAGAAAAAAATCAACAATCCCATCAAGAAGTGGGCTAAGGACACAAATAAACAATTTTCAAAAGAAGACATATAAATGGCCAACAAACATATGAAAAAATGCTCAAGGTCACTAATGATCAGGAAAATGCAAATCAAAACCACAATGCAGTGCCATCTCACTCGAATGGCCACAACCAAAAAATCAAAAAATAATAGATGTTGGCGTGTCTGCAGTGAAAAGAGAACACTTCTAGACTGCTGAAAAGAAGACATTATACAAAAAAGATACTTGCACATGCATGTTTATAGCAGCACAATTCGCAATTGCAAAAATGTGGAACCAACCCAGATGCCCATCAATCAGTGCATCAAGAAACTGGTATGTACGTGTATGTGTGTGTGTGAGAGGGAGAGAAATACTACTTAGCTATAAAAAGGAATGTGAATTAGTGGCATTTGCGGCAACTTGGATGAGACTGGAGACTATTTTCTAAGTGAATTAATTCAGGAACGGAAAACCAAACATTGTAAGTTCTCATTCATAAGTGGGAGCTGAGCTATGAGGAATTAAAGGCGTAAGAATGATACAGTGGACTCTGGGGACTCGGGGAAAGGGTGGGAAGGGGATGAGGGATAAAAGACTACAAATTAGGTTCACTGTACACTGCTCGGGAGATGGGGGCACCAAAATCTCAAAAATCACCACTAAAGAACTTACTCGTGTAACCAAATCCCACCTGTTCCCCCAAAACCTATGGAAATAAAAAAAAAACAAAAAAACAAACAAACAAACAAAAAACAAAAAAAACAAGACAAAAGAAAACAAAACAAAAACGTGGCAGGATTAAATACCAAAAAAAGGACATCTTAGAGTGATTTCAGGGTTAGGCAGATAGGATTCCATTTTTTTTTTCCCCAAGTTGGTAGAAGTAACATCAATGAGTCACTGAGAAACATAGCCACACCTGGCTCTTTTCCATCTTGATAAGGTCAGTGGTATTACCTGACACTCTGTCACCCAATCTAAAAATACTAGACTCCCCCCTCTCCCCCATACTACTCATTCAACTACAAATTCTCCCTTTCTTTTTTTATTGTACATTTTATAATTATTGTTACTATTTTTTATTATTATACTTTAAGTTCTGGGGTAGACGTGCAGAACATGCAGTTTTGTTACATAGGTATACACATGACATGATTATCCATCACACCATCATCTACATGAGGTATTTCTCCTAATGCTATTCCTCTACCCCCTGCTATCCCTTCCCTAGCCTCCCCCAACAGGCCCTGGTGTGTGCTGCTCCCCTCTCTGTGTCCATGTGTTCTCATTGTTCAACACCCACTTATGAGTGAGAACATGCGGTGTTTGGTTTTCTGTTCTTGTGTCAGTTTGCTGAGAATGATGGTTTCCAGCTTCATCCATGTCCCTGCAAAGGACATGAACTCATCCTTTTTTATAGCTGCGTAGTATTCCATGGCATGTATGTGCCACATTTCTTTATCCAGTCTATCATTGATGGGTATTTGGGTTGGTTCCAAGTCTTTGCCATTGTGAACAGTGCCACAATAAACATGTGTGTGCATGTGTCTTTATAACAGAATGATTTATAATCCTTTGGGTATATACCCAGTAATGGGATTACTGGGTCAAATGGTATTGCTATTTCCAGATCCTTGAGGAATCACCACACTGTCTTCCACAATGGTTGAACTAATTTACACTCCCACCAACAGTGTAAAAGCATTATTTCTCCACATCTTCACCAGCATCTGTTGTCTCCTGATTTTTTAATGATCGCCATTCTAACTGGCATGAGATGGTATTTCAATGTGGTTTTGATTTGCCTTTCTCTAATGACTAGTGATGATGAGCATTTTTTCATGTTTGTTGGCTACATAAATGTCTTCTTTTGAGAAGTGACTGTTCATATCCTTTGAACTTTTTGATGGGGTTGTCTTCTTCTTCTAAGTTTAAGTTCTTTGTAGATGCTGGATAATAGCCCTTTATCAGATGGGTAGATTGCAAAAATGTTTACCCATTTTGTTGGTTGCTGGTTCACTCTAATGATTGTTTCTTTTGCTGTACAGAAGCTCTGAAGCTTAGATTCCATTTGTCTATTTTGGCTTTTGTTGCCATAGCTTTTGGTGTTTTAATCATGAAGTCCTTGCCCATGCCTATGTCCTGAATGGTATTCCCTAGGTTTTCTTTCAGGATTTTTATGGTGTTAGGTCTTATGTTTAAATCTTTAATCCAACTGGAATTAATTTTTTTAAGGTATAAGGAAGGGATCCAGTTTTAGCTTTCTGCATATGGCTATCCACTTTTCCCACCATTTATTAAATAGGGAATCCTTTCCCCAGTGCTTGTTTTTGTGAGGTCTGTCAAAGATCACATGGTTGTAGATGTGTGGCATTATTTCTGAGGCCTTTGTTCTGTTACCTCACTCTGTATATCTGTTTTGGTACCAGTACCATGCTGTTTTGATTACTGCAGGCTTGTAATATAGTTTGAAGTCAGGTAGTGTGATGCCTCTAGGTTTGTTTGTTTGTTTGTTTTTGCTTAGGATTGTGTTGGCTATGTGGGCTTTTTATTTTTATTTTTTTTATTTTTATTTTTATTTTTATTTTTTGGTTCCCTTTTCTATGTGGGCTCTTTTTTGGTTCCATATGAAGTTTAAGGTGGTTTTCTTCCAATTCTGTGAAGGAAGGAATTTTTTTTTTTTTTTTTTTTGAGACAGATCTTGATTCACTACAACCTCCGCCTCCCAGGTTCAAGAGATTCTTCTGCCTCAGCCTTCGAGTAGCTGAAACTACAGGCACATGCCATCATGCACACCTAATTTTTGTATTTTTAATAGAGACCGGATTTCACCATATTGGCCAGGCTGCTTTTGAATTCCTGACCTCGTGATCCACCTGCCTTAGCCTCCCAAAGTGCTGGGATTACAGGCATGTGCCACTGTACCAGATCATAACCTTTATTTCTTGAGCTTTTCCATCCCCTTTTGGTGTCACCGTAATTCAGGCCTTCATCTTCTTTAAGGATTCCAAATCTCCCAATTGATTTCCTCCATCTCACCATCATTATCACTTTTCTAACATTCAAAACTGATAGTAATGCTTTCCTACTTAAAGTAGTACAATAACTCCCACTCCCTAAGAGAAAAGAAGCCAACTCCTTTCCCCAGAAAATGAATCTGGTTCCTGCCTCACAGTATGATGCCTCCAGAAACTTTTCTGAGCAGGTTGATCAGGCTCTTTCCTACTTGGCTCAGGTGGGTCAGCCTGAAAGGTCCTTCCCCGTCAGTCTACCCAGTGAATCTTACTCATCTTTTATGACACAGCTTGTGTTCCCTCCCAATTAAAACAGACTGCTGTCTCTTCAGGTACTACACCACAAGCCCTGTGTTGTTCCATCACAGGATTTTTAGTAAATATTCAACTTATCATTTACAGGTCTCTCTCCCGTGACTAGATTACTGTAAGCTCCACATCTGAATTATATAGGGACAATTTTGGAATTATTTGCACAGCCTCAGCACATCAGACCTTGCTTAGATGACTGCCTCTTCCCTCCCTATCTGCCCCTGGAGTTCCTATTGAGCTGTGAAGTCTTGACATGAGATTCCCTCATGAAAGACACAGGTGACTGGACAAGCTGGTTCCCCAGACCAAAGGCTGATGGGTATAAAGAAGTAATTACTATGAAGAGTGAGAGTGACACTAATGTGGAACACTAGGACACTAGAGCCTGAGCTCCCTCAGATCCTGCCATAAATAACAAGGTCAGAGAAACAGCATTTGTCTATATATTGACTAGGTACTTAATTTTTTTAAAAATTACAGGAAAAAAAAAAACCATGACCCCAACTCCAATAAACAAGCAAATTAAAAACTGTTCCAAGTTACTTTTAATCATTTCCCACTGGTTAAGTACGTATCTGGCTAATTAACAAATTAGGGCAATTAGCTACTCTATTAAAAGCCTTTGAATTTTTGAACAATTGATTTTCTTTCTTTTTCTTTTTCTTTTTTTTTTTTGAGATGGAGTTTCACTCTTGTTGCCCAGGCTGGAGTGCCATGGTGCAATATTGGCTCACCACAACCTCTGCCTCCCAGGTTCAAGCGATTCTCCTGCCTCAGTCTCCTGAGAGTAGCTGGGATTACAGACATGCGCCACCATGCCTGGCTAGAACAATTGATTTTCTTATTAAAATCTCTTTTGGAGTTAGGATTGCTTTGTCAGTCTTGGGAAATAGCCTTCGGATGCTATATGATACCAACACCAATGTATTAGACATGAACTTAGAGGAGACAAATAGGTGGCACTTAACCATTATGTTGTGCATTTGAACTTCTTTGCAAACATTTTCTACGTATATAAAAATATACACTTTTACATATTTATGCTCTTTTACAACCTGCAGTATGCTGTAACATCTTCTCATATTAATAAAGGTTGGGCCGGGCAGGATGGCTCACATCTGTAATCCCAGCACTTTGCGAGGCTGAGCCGGGCAAATCACCTCAGGTCAGGAGGTCGATATCAGCCTGGCCAACATGCTGAAACCCCATGTCTACTAAAAATACAAAAAAATTAGTCAGATGTGGTGGCACATGCCTATAATCCCAGCTACTCGGGAGGCTGAAGTGGGAGAATCACTTGAACCCAGGAGACGGAGGTTGCAGTGAGCCGAGATTGCTCCCTTGCCCTCCAGCTTGGGCAAGACAGTGAGACTCTGTCTCAAAAAGAATAAAAAAGGTCACTTTTTCAGTTTCTGCATAGCATTCTATTGCATTTCAATACATCAAGGCCTTTAAAATATTATTGAAAATGGATTTTCATACAGTAAAATGCACAAATATTAAATGTTACAATTCATTTACATACAGTAAAATGCACAAATATTAAATGTTACAATTCAGTACGTTTTCTGCCTTGCTTATGTACACATCAAAATAAACGCCACCCCGGAACAAGATACAGAACATTTTCAACATCTAAAAAAGTCTCAACATGCTCCACCCCAGACAATACCCTCAGAATCGCACAGGTTTCTACTATTCTGACTTCTAGCACCATATATTAGTTTTGACCATTCTTGAACCTCATATAAATGGATCCAGATAGCATGTTTTCATTTGTGCCTGCTTTTGGTTTTGCATGTTGTTGTTAATAATCATCTTTATTGTCACATCAGTTGTTTTAGTGCTGTGTAGTAATTTCATTGTATGAATCTACCATTATTCATATATTCTCTTGCTGATAAAAGTTGGGGTTATTTCCAGTTTTGGGCTATTAAGAATACAATTTTTATGAACATTCTTTACAAGTCTTTAAATGCAAACATATGAGCTCTTTTGAGTACACGGCTATTCAGAGTGCCTGGGTCTTAATGTAGAGATATACTTATCTTTATTAGAAACTGTCAAACTGTTTTCCTTTTTTTCCTAAAAGGTGTTCTTAGTCTTTATATAATTAATCTTTCTGGTAGGCATGTACTGGCATTTATTGTGGCTTAAACTGGGCTTTCCTAAGTAAGTAATGCTGTTGAGTTCCTTTCCATATTCTTCTGGCCATTTGAATTTTTTATTATATGAAGTATCCAAGTCTTTTGCTCATTTTCAGTCTTTTGTGTGTGTGTGTGTTTTCTTAACAGCTTACAAGAGTAATATACTGTCAGATATGTGTCAATGATGGCGATGTCTTTTCATGAGAAGTTTTAAGTTTTGACAAAGTCCATTTATTAACATTTCCTTTTCTGCCTAGTGTTTTCTGGGTTATAAGAAACCTATGCCGCCGGGCACGGTGGCTCAAGCCTGTAATCCCAGCACTTTGGGAGGCCGAGGCGGGTGGATCACAAGGTCGAGAGATCGAGACCATCCTGGTCAACATTGTGAAACCCCGTCTCTACTAAAAATACAAAAAATTAGCTGGGCATGGTGGCGTGTGCCTGTAATCCCAGCTACTCAGGAGGCTAAGGCAGGAGAATTGCCTGAACCCAGGAGGCGGAGGTTGCGGTGAGCCGAGATCGCGCCATTGCACTCCAGCCTGGGTAACAAGAGCGAAACTCCGTCTCAAAAAAAAAAAAAAAAAGAAACCTATGCCTACTCCAAAGTCATAAAAACATTCTCCCTTATTCTCTTCTAAATGTTTTAAGATTTTAGCTTTTACATTTTAGCCTAAGATCCAAATTATTTGTATATGGCATGACGTAGGGATCAAGGTTTGTTTTGTTTCTTTTTCCATATGGATAGCCATTAAAATTTTACTTTTCAACAGAATACATTTTATAATTCCTTTATGTGTTCTTGTTCCTGAGAACAGTTTAAAACATACCTTTAATTATTAATCTAAGTGAGGCTTGATGTGGTGGCTCACGCCTGTAATCCCAGCACTTCGGGAGGCCAAGGCAGACAGATCACATGAGGCCAGGACTTCAAGACCAGCCTGGCGACATTGTGAAACCATGTCTACTAAAAATACAAAAATTAGCCAGGTAATTACACTACCGTAATTCCAGCTACTTGGGAGGCTGAGGCATGAAAATCACTTGAAAGCCTGAGGCGGAGATTGCAGTGAGCCAAGATTGTGTCACTGCACTCCAGCCTGGGTGACAGAGTGAGACTCCGTCTCAAAAAAAATAATAATAAAAAAATTAATCTAAGTGATATCAGCCTTCTAGATTTCTCAATATATAATTTTACCATATTGATATTTTAAAAAATATTATCAAAAGTGGGATAATTTAGTAGTAAAAATAATATTCTGGACAAGAGATTTTTACTTCAAACTTTAACAAAAGGCAGTTTATTTATAAATTCACTTGCCTTTAGTAATGTATGGTCTTTGTAGAAAATTTATAAGATAATTTAAAAAAATTATTCTCTGTAATCCCAGCACTTTGGGAGGCCGAGGCGGGTGGATCACGAGGTCGAGAGATCGAGACCATCCTGGTCAACATGGTGAAGCCCCGTCTCTACTAAAAATACAAAACATTAGCTGGGCATGGTGGCGCGTGCCTGTAATCCCAGCTACTCAGGAGGCTGAGGCAGGAGAATTGCCTGAACCCAGGAGGCGGAGGTTGCGGTGAGCCGAGATTGCGCCATTGCACTCCAGCCTGGGTAACAAGAGCGAAACTCCGTCTCAAAAAAAATAAAATAAAATAAAAAATTATTCTCTATAGCAGTTGGTGAAATTTCATAATGAAATTGCATCTTTTGACTTTGGCAAACAACCATGGATAGTACAGTTTTAGGTATTATTTGACATGAAGCATTTCATTTGACTAGAGCTGAATTTGCAAGTGGAAATACTATAATTGTCTTTAAGTATTTATATGTGTACAATGTTTCATATTGTATCTCTTAGTGCTATCTATCTACAATGGACATGATCACAGGATACATCTAAAAGAAGAGAAACTAACTTTACTGAGCATTCCCTATGTCATTGAGCTAGATGTCTCTACTACACGAATCTCACATAATCCTCACAACAAACCTACAAGAGAAATTTCATTTCCCCACCTCCATTTTATAGACAAGTGAGCCTAGAGTCAATGGCATTACGGCTTTCCCAAAGTCTATGGCTAGTAAGGGATAGAGGTGGAGCTGTAAGGAAAATCTGTCTGAATTCAAAACCGAAGTTCTTTTCTCTATAGAACTATGTTATTCTCTGAGGGAAAAATGGTTGATTAATAAAAAGCAAATTACATATTTTAGGACATTCACTAGTAAAATATTTCTTAATAAATCAAAGCAGCCACATATTTTTTCTCAATGTTTTTCTCAGGACTATGCCAGGTATTACAAAAGATACTTAAGCATGAACCTTTGCCACAAAGGAATTTACAGTCTAGCTGAGGAGACATAACTAACATGCATGAGTCAATTAGTGAACATAACTAGTTACCATTAATGGTTAAAGTAAGATCTAGAAACCACTGACGTTGAATAAATTTTTTTAATGAACTGTGTTGGAGCACAACAAACTGACATTTAGGTGGGGCTGTATTATGAAGGGTCTTGAAAGAGGAAAAATGAGTAAAATTGAGTTTAAGCCCTTGAAGGTCTTTGATTTGGCATAAAGAAAGAGGTATTTAAGAAAGTTTTGGCTGAGTGCAGTGGCTCATGCCTCTAATCCCAGCACTTTGGGAGGCGGAGACTGGCAGATCACCTGAAGTCAGGAGTTCAAGACCAGCCGGGCCAACACAGTGAAACCCCATCTCTACTAAAAATACAAACATTAGCTGGGTGTGGTGGTGCACACCTGTAGTCCCAGCTACTCAGGAGGCTAAGCAGGAGAATTACTTGAACCTGGGAGGTGGAGGTTGCAATGAGCCATGATCAAACCACTGCACTCCAGCTTTAAGCGACAGAGCAAGACTCCATCTGAAAAAAAAAAAAAGAAGAAGAAGAAAGAAAATTTTGTTTAGCAGAAAAACTCAAAAACTCAAAAACTCAGGTTATCTCTGAGTAGAGTATGAGAAATAAAGCCATGAAAAAGTAGTTAATAAAATTCTAGTTGTAAAACAAGGACCTGAGTGAAGGTAGTGGCAGTAAGAAACTTGGAAAACAAATGATATACAACAAAGACTAAAACTTCTCTCCAACAGTACAATGTTCACTATAAATCAGATATTATAAAAATAAGAGAACACAGATGCAAAAATCTTCAATAAAATACTGGCAAATCGATTGCAGCAGCACATCAAAAAGCTTATCCACCATGATCAAGTAGGATTCATCCCAGGGATGCAAGGCTGGTTCAACATACGCAAGTCCATAAATGTAATTCACCATATAAACAGAACCAAAGACAAAAACCACATGATCATCTCAATTGATGCAGAGAAGGCCTCTGACAAAATTCAATAGCCCTTTATGCTAAAAACCCTCAATAAACTAGGTATTGATGGAACTTATCTCAAAATAATAAAAGCCATTTATGACAAACCAACAGTCAATATCATACTGAATGGGCAAAAACTGGAAGCATTCCCTTTGAAATCTGGCACTAGACAAGGATGCCCTGTCTCACCACTCCTATTCAATATAGTATTGGAAGTTCTAGCCAGAGCACTCAGGCAAGAAAAAGAAATAAAAGGTATTCAAATAGGAAAGGAGAAAGTCAAATTGTCTCTATTTGCAGATGACATGATTGTATATCTAGAAGATCCCATCATCTCAGCCCAAAGTCTCCTGAAACTGATAAGCAACGTCAGCAAAGACTCAGGATACAAAATCAATGTGCAAAAATCACAAGCATTCCTGTACACCAATAACAGACTTAAAGAGAGCCAAATCAAGAAGAAACCGCCATTCACAATTGCTACAAAGAGAATAAAGTACCTAGGAATACAACTAACAAGGAACGTAAAGGACCTCTTCAAGGAGAACTACAAACCACTGCTCAATGAAATAAGAGAGGATACAAACAGATGAAGAAACGTTCCATGTTCATACTTAGGAAGAATCAATATTGTGAAAATGGCCATACTGCCCAAAGTAATTTACAGATTCAATGTTATCCCCATCAAGCTACCACTGACCTTCTTCACAGAACTGGAAAAAAACACCTTAAACTTCATATGGAACCAAAAGAGAGCCCGCCTAGCCAAGTCAATTCTAAGCAAAAAGAACAAAGCAGGAGGCATCACATTACCGGACTTCAAACTATACTACAAGGCTACAGTAATCAATACAGCATGGTACTGGTACCAAAACAGAGATATAGACCAATGGAACAGAACAGAGGCCTTGGAGGCAACACAACATATCTACAACCATCCGATCTTTGACAAACCTGACAAAAACAAACAATGGGGAACGGATTCTCTGTTTAATAAATGGTATTGGGAAAACTGGCTAGCCATGTGCAGAAAGCAGAAACTGGACCCCTCCTCGCACCTTAAACTAAAATTAACTCCAGATGCATTAAAGACTTAAACATAAGACCTAAGAAGAAAATCTAGGCAAAACCATTCAGGACATAGGCATAGGCAAGGACTTCATGACCAACACACCAAAAGCAATGGCAACAAAAGCCAAAATAGACAAATGGGACGTAATCAAACTCCACAGCTTCTGCACAGCAAGAGAAACAGTCATAAGAGTGAATTGGCAACCAACAGAATGGGAAGAAATTTTTGCAGTTTACCCATCTGACAAAAGGCTGATATCCAGAATTTACAAAGAACTAAAACAGATTTACAAGGAAAAAACAAACAAGCCCATTCAAAAGTGGGCAAAGGATATGAACAGACACTTTACAAAAGAAGACATACACGAGGCCAACAAACATGAAAAAATGCTCATCATCACTGGTCGTTAGAGAAATGAAAATCAAAACTACATTGAGATACCATCTCACGCCAGTTAGAATGGTGACCATTAAAAAATCTGGAGACAACATATGCTGGAGAGGATGTGGAGAAATAGGAACACTTTTACACTGTTGGTGGGAGTGTAAATTAGTTCAACCATTGTGGAAGACAGTGTGGCGATTCCTCAAGGATCTAGAAATAGAAATTCCATTTGACCCAGCAGCCCCATTACTGGGTATATATCCAAAGGATTATAAAGTGTTCTACTATAAGGACACATGCACACGAATGTTCATTGCAGCACAGTTTACAATAGCAAAGACCTGGAACCAACCCAAATGCCCATCGATGATAGACTGGACAGGGAAAATGTGGCACATATACACCATGGAATATTACGCAGCCATCAAAAACGATGAGTTCGTGTCCTTTGTAGGGACATGGATGAACCTGGAAGCCATCATTCTCAGCAAACTGACACAGGAGCAAAAAATCAAACACCGCATGTTCTCACTCATTAGGCGGGTGTTGAACAACAGGAACACGTGGACACAGGGAGGGGAGCACTACACACTGGGGTCCGTTGGAGGGAAGTAGGGGATAGACAGCGGGGGGTGGGGAGTTGGAGGGGGGATGGCATGGGGAGGAATGCCAGATATAGGTAAGGGGGAGGAAGGCAGCAAATCACACTGCCACGTGTGTACCTATGCAACAATCTTGTATGTTCTTCATATGTACCCCAAAACCTAAAATGCAGTAAAAGAAAAACAGAAATATAAAAAACATACTTAGCCACTAGTATGCTTCCCAATCATATGGAAATTTTCAGATCTAATTTATAGTTTCAGGAAGCAGATTAATAGATCTTGATATGAGACAGCTGCTCACCCCTGTGAAAATTAAAAACATTTGAAGAGCCCTCTTCCTTTTTGATTATCTCTGAAATAACCAGTTTTCTAGGAAAAAGGAAAAGTGCCATCTTTTTCATAATCTCTGCAATGCAAGTGCCAAGAAAATGTCATCTATATCTGTTTTATGACATACAGATTCTGCCAAATATCTTCAGTTTATCAAAACTACTTTTTATAAAGGGGTGCAGAGTATCGTTTTCCTGAATTATTATTAGACTCGGCTTACATGTGGAAATCTCTTCTTTCCAAATCTTGTATGTAAGTGCACTATTATAAGGACATATGCCCACAAAGCAAGCACATAATAAGTGTTTCTTGATTAGATGACTTGGAACATAGACCAATAACCATGGTAATTAATTCAGACCAATGCAGAGAAGGATTATGAAACCAAAACACAGAAAATAATTGAGGAGAATCTTCTTAGAGATTAACTTTGATTCCAATGGCTTGTTTAAATTCATGGTTTTGTGGTTCCAAGATGTCATAGAAAACTTGGTTTTTGTCAAAATGGTCTCTAATGTAAAGTAAATCTTCAATGGAATAGTTATCATTTTTTCCGGTCCAAACAGTCAGGCTGTACCTGCATTAAAACAAAACAGAATTATGTAGTTAAAAGAGGAAAATAAAGTGATGAGTCATTCCAATCAGCCTAAAAATACTTTCTCTTGTCTCTAACTCAAATGCACACAGATGAAAAAATCAGTCAGCAATGGTGTAACTGTACTTTCCTATTTCATTCTTTCATCAGTATCAGAGGGACTAGAGACAAAAAATATTCACACTGCTGTTGTCTAAATGACATAATTGCTCTATCTGCATTACAGGAATGCTAAATGGACTAAGAAAGCAGACTGGTGGCATGAGAAATGGGTCTAATTTTGAAAAAAGGAATCAAAGAGATTGTGTGGCTGATGGAGGAATCTGTAATCCCAGTTTGTTCAGGAGCCTGGTCAGAGTGAAAAGCACAACGGTAAGGGATTGTGAAGATACACAAATGTCACTGACATCCACTGACAACCCCTGTGGAGGTTTTTGTATGAGACACAAGAGTGCCAAGAGATGTCACTAAGAATGGCAAATAGAATACACTTAGATCTTTTTCTGAAGAGCTGAAAACCAATAACCTACGTAAGTTCATTATGGATGTAAGAGTATGCTCAGAATGTTAATGTTACTTAAACTGTACATTTTTATTTCTTCTGGTGACACTACTACTGCTGCATTAAAGTCTGGGGAAATGCAAAGCTGCTAAGGAGTTTCATATTTATATTCCCCATAAACTTGTCAGAATCCAGGGGAAAATTTCCAAAGCATTTTTTCTACTGGTGATAAGAAATAACTGCCTAACCAAGGCATATTTTCTTGTCACACTGACACATTCTTGTCCTTAAGGATGGCGATATTCACCATTCTGGAAATACAACAGAGGAAGGTAATTTGGATATCATCCCACAGCAGTATCATATGACAAACCAAAAAGAATTTAAGCTAAGGACACAGAAAAAGAAAAATGAAAATTAGTTCTGAAACCTGTATTTTTTGCTAAAATGGAATCTTTATTACTTTATCTGGGCACCATGGTGACAAACCTTTAGAAAAAGGCATGGTTATAAGCATTCAGATTAAAAGAAGAGCTTCCCACTATTATTTTGCCTCTTAATATTCACTTCATTGTATTTAGACTGAAATGGAAAAAAAAAATTGCCTGAGGGTAAATTGTATTCATTGATATCAATTCTCAAACTTCATTTTTTAATTTTCTTTATTGTGAAATAACACACATAGAAAAAAGCACATAATTCTTCTGATTGTGGTTTTGATTTTAAAAAAAGCAGCACATATAACATAAATAGAATTTTTATCAGATTATTATAAAGTGAATGCCAGTGTAATCAAAACAAATAAATAGAACATGGCCAGCAGCTGAAGAAGCACCATGGTGTCACTGCTCTATCATAATCCCCTCTCCCTTCAAGTGGCCATGATCTTTAAGATTGTTAAGTACCTAACAGAGAATGAAATGGGAATGATTACAGAGTGAAGGAGACTGAGGAGACATGATAACTACATTCAGTGCATGTTCTTGGAGAGTTTTCTGGATCAGAAGGGAAAAAGTGGTATTGTTGCAATGGTTGGTGAAATCTGAATGGGGTTGGTGCCCTGTATGCTAGTGTTGTATCAACGCTGACTTCCTGAGGGAGGCTGGACGGTGGTAATACAGAAGTGAGTCCTTTGGGATGGTATCCTCTGGAATACTTAAGGATAATAAGCTCATCCAGAAAAACATAAATAGAAAATTATATATCTGGAGAGAAATAATGGACAAATGCAGGAAAATGTTAAGAATTGGGGAATTTGGGTGAAGGAGATGTGGTAGTTTTTGTGATTTTTTCTGTAAATTTAAAACAAAAATAACCGTAAATCAACCCTACAAAAGACAGTATTAAAAAAAAAAAAAGCCCAGGTGCGGTGGCTCAGCTTGTAATCCTAGCACTTTAGGAGGCCAGGTGGGTGGACTGCCTAAGCTCAGGAGTTCAAGACCACCCTGGGCAACATGGTAAAACCCCGCCTCTAATAAAATACAAAAAATTAGCAAGATGTGGTGGTGCGTGCCTGTCATCCCAGCAACTTGGGAGGATGAGGCATGGGAATCGCCTGAGATCCAGAGGCGGGGGTTGCAGTGAGCCGTGATCACCCACTGCACTCCAGCTGAGGCTACAGAGTGAGACTGTATCAAAAAAAAAAAAAAAAAAAGTAAAAAAGCAAAATGCCATAAAGTTAATTTTCAAATAAAAGATAGGGCAAAGTTACTCAAAGCAAACAAAAAGAAGACAACATGCTTGACTATTTGTAAAAAAAAAAAAAAAAAAATCATTAAATAAGATCAAGAACACTGTGGTAAAGGTATCATTCTTAGTGATGACACAATAGATATGAATAGATAAATAGTCTATAATGAACATTTTAAAAGCAAAAACTATGAAGGTGGGTGAGGAAATAGATAAAAATACTTTAAGAGCTGGAGATGACATTTATTTGCACATATGCAAAATAACACACTAATAAGGTTATTCATGGCAACATTGTAGTATCAAATATTAGAACTATGCTAAATGCCCATCAAAAGGCGGTTGGTTAAGTCAATTATAATACATACATAAATATCATGCACCTAGGAAAGAAAAACAAGAAAGTTTACTTCAGAAAGAGCTTCACAATGCATAAAGCTAAAAAGAGAAAAGGGAAGGAAAAGGAAAAAAAATCAAAGAAAAGAACAAAACCAAGGAGCAAGGTGTATAACATGCTATCTTTTGTTTTAAAAAGGAAGGGGACCAGGTGCGGTAGCTCACACCTGTAATCCCAGTGCTCTGGAGGCCAAGGTGGGTGGATCACTTGAGGTCAGGCATTCAAGACCAGCCTGGCCAACGTAGCAAAACCCTGTCTCCACTAAAAATAAAAAAAAATTAGTCAGGTGTGGTGGTGGGCTCCTGCAATCCCAGCTACTAGGGAGACTGAGGCATGAGAATTGCTTGAACCCAGGAAGCAGAGGTTGCAGTGAGCTGAGATTGCACCACTGCACTCCAGCCTGGGCAACAGAGCAAGATTCCATCCCTAAATAAATAAATAAATAAATAAATAAATAAATAAAATAAAAATAAAAAGGAAAAGGAGGGGAAATTAAGACACTATATTTACATTTACTCTTACATGTATAAAGAAAGTAACAACTATAGTTAGTGACATTGGGCAGGAAAACTGGGCAGATGAGCAAAAGGCTTTTCACAGTGTAAGTCTTTATTCAGTTTTTGAACTAATTTTCTTCTTTGAAAAATTAAATTTAAAATACTTTTTTTTTCTTGAGACAGAGTTTCGCTCTGAGTTATAGTCAATGTGTTCTAACAGGAAGACATGTAACATAAGTAACACCGCAGAATAGAAGTTTCTATCCCTCGAATACCCCACTGAAACACTGATTTTGAAAGCTACTTATATAGACAGAAGTACCTTTGTGGAAACCCAGGAGTCCAGTGGAAAGGCTCTGCTACTACACTGGAGAACACACACACACAAAATCTGAGAACAGACACATTAAAGAAGGTAAAACATTTCACTTTACCCATATTACCCCTCCTCTAAGGCATCACAGTTCAGTGCCAACAAAGACCTCCTTGGCCTGTGTATTCTCCTATGAGGAAAAGCAGGAGTGTAGTAAGTACCTAGCTTCACTACCCATGAGGCATGCTGCTCAAGAGGTCCACTTTTTCCTCTCACCCTGCCCAGAAGGCTGAAGGGATCAGCAAGGCTGATTAGTCCAGGAGCAACAGGAACTGGAAAGTGGGTAGAGGCTCACTTATTTTTAACTTTAGTGGGTACATTGTAGGTATATATATTTATGGGGTACATGAGATGTTTTGATATAGGCATGTAATAATAATCACTTGAAAAATGGGGTTCCCATCCCCTCAAGTATTTATCCTTTGTGTTACAAA
The DNA here is from genome assembly GCF_048565385.1 of Saimiri boliviensis. NCBI lineage: Eukaryota > Metazoa > Chordata > Mammalia > Primates > Cebidae > Saimiri > Saimiri boliviensis. The sequence continues at coordinate 228,686,177 of NC_133449.1, forward strand.
CAATCCAATTATACTCTTCTAGTTATTTTCAAATGTACAATTAAATGAACAATAGTCACCCTGTTGTGCATCACATACTGGGCTTTATTCATTCAAATATTTTTTCATATCCATTAACTATTCACATCTCCCCCAACACCCACCACCACCACCTATTCCAGCGTCCGGTAAACCAACCTTCTACTCTCTATCACCTTAGGTTCAATTGCTCCAATTTTTAGAATGCTCAAATAAATGAGAACATGTGATGTTTGTCTTTCTGTGCCTGGCTTATTTCACTTAACATAATGATCTCCAGTTCCATCCATGTTGTTGCAAATGACAGGATCCCATTCTTTTTTATGGCTGAATATATCCCATTGTATATAAGTACCATATATATATACTTTAATCTATTCATCTGTTGATGAAAGAATACTTTGGCTGCTTTCAAATCTTGGCTACTGTGAATAGTGCTTCAACAAACATGGAAGTACAGACATATCTCGGATACGCCGATTTCCTTTTTTTGTTTACATACCCAGCAGTGGGGTTTCTGGATTACATGGTAGCTCTATGTATACTTTTTTCCTTAAAAAACTAAAGCCCTCATACCAACAGCATACAAGGGTTCCCTTTTCTCCACATCCTGGCTAGCATTTATTGCCTGTCTTTTGGATAAAAGTCATTTTAACTGGGGTGCGATGATATCTCATCATAGTTTTGATTTGCATCTCCCTGATAATCAGTGATCTTGAGCACCTTTTCATATGCTTGTTTGCCATCTGTATGTCTTTTCTTCAGAAATGTCTATTCAAATCTTTTGCCCATTTAAAATCAGATTATTAGATTTTTTCCAGTTGAGTTGTTTGAGCTCCTTATTATTCTAGTTTTTAATCCCTTGTTAGATGGGTAGTTTGCAAATATTCTCTCCCATTCTGTACATTGTCTCTTTACTTTTTTGACCATTTCCTTCGCTGGGCAGCTTTATGACTTGATGTGATCCCATTTGTCCATTTATGCTTTGCTTGCCTTGCTTGCGGAGTATTACTGAAGAAATCTTCGCTCAGACCAATGTCTTAGAGGGTTTCCCCAGTGATTTCTTGTGGTAGTTTCATAGTTTGAGGTCTTAGATTTAAGCCTTTCACTTCTTTGGTTAATTCCTAGGTATCTAATTTTGTTTGTGGCTACTGTAAGTGGGATCACTTTTCTGATTTCTTTTTTAATTGTTCACTGTTGGCATATAGAAATGTTAGGAATTTTTGTATGCTGATTTTGTATCCTGCAACTTTACTAAATTTGTTTATCAGTTCTAATAGTTTTGTGGAATCTTTAGGTTTTTCCAAATATAAGATCGTATCATCTGAAAACAAGGATAATTTAACTTTTTCCTTTCCAATGTGGATGTCCTTTATATATCTCTCTTGTCTGACTGCTCTACCTAGGACTTCTGGTGCTATGTTAAGTAACAGTGGTGAAAGTGGGCAACCATGTCTTGTTCTTGGCCTTAGAAAAAAGGCTTTCCATTTTTTCCCATTCAGCATAATACTAGCTGTGGGTCTGCTGTATACAGTTTTTATTATGTTGAGGCATGTTTCTTCCATATCTAGTTTTTTGTGGGTTTTTAGCACAAATGGATGTTGAATTTTGCACAGTGATTTTTCTGCATCAATTTAAATGATCACATGGTTTTTGTCCTTCATTCAGTTGATATGATGTCTCACAGTGATTGATTTACATGTGTTGAACCATCCTTGGACGCCTCAGATAAATCCCACTTGGTCATGATGAATGATCTTTTTAATGTATTGGTGCATTCAGTTTGCTAGTATTTTGCTGAGGATTTTTGCATCAATTTTCATCAGTAACATTGACCTATAGTTTTTTTTTCTTTCTTTCTTGAGATGGAGTCTCACTCTATTGCTCAGACTGGAGTGCAGTGGCATGATCTCAACTCATTGCAACCTCTGCCACCTGGGTTCAAGTGATTTTCCTGCCTCACCCTCCCAAGTAGCTGGGATTACAGTGTGCACCACAATGCTCGGCTAATTCTTGTATTTTTAGTACAGACACAGTTTCACCTTGTTGGTCTTCTGATCTCAGGTGATCTGCCTGCCTCAGCCTTTTTGGTATTTTTTGTATTTTTAGTAGAGACAGGGTTTTGCCAGGCTTATCTTCCTGATCTCATGTGATCCGCCTGCCTCAGCCTCCCAAAGTGCTGGGATTACAGGTGTGAGCAACTGTGCCCGCCTGATCTTTATTATTTACTGTCTTTACTAATTTTGGATTTGGTTTGCTCTTGCTTTTCCAGTTTTTAAGACGCATTGTTAGGTTATTTGAAGTTTTAAAAATTTTTGATGTAAGCACTTAGAGCTATAAACTTCCATCTTACTATGGCTTTTGCTGTATCTGCTAGGTTTTGGTATGTTGTGTGTCTATTACCATTTGTTTCAATAAATTTTTCAATTTCCTTCTTAATTTCTTCATTGACTAGCCATTCAGGAGCACATTGTTTAATTTCCATGTATCTGTATAGTTTTCAAAATTCCTCATTATTGATTTCTGGTTTTATTCCATTGTGGTCAAAGAAGATGCTTGATGTTTTTGGACTTGTTTTGTGATCTAACGTATGGTCTACCCTGGAGAATGATCCATGTGCTGAGAAAAAGAATGTGTATTCTGCAGCTGTTGGATGAAATGTTCTGTAAATATTTATTAGATCCATTTGCTCTACAGTGCAGTTTAAGTCCCATATTTCTCTACTGATTTTCTATCTGGAAGATCTGTCCAATGCTGAAAGTGGGGTGTGGAATTCTCCAGATATTATTGTATTGGAATTTATCTGTTTATAGATCTAATAATATTTGCTTTATATATCTGGGTGCTCCAGTTGGGTTCATAAATATTTACAATTGTTATATCCTCTTGCTGAACTGACCCCTTTATCATTATATAGTTATCTTCTTAGTCTCTTAGTTTTTGTGTTGAAATCTGTTTTGTTTTGTTTTGTTTTTGAGACAGGGTCTTACTTTGTTGCTCAGGCTGGAGTACAGTGGTGCAATCACTGTGGCCTCCACTTCAGCCTCCTGAGCAGCTGGGATTACAGGCACATACCACCACACTGAGCTAATTTTTTTGTGTTGAAATTTATTTTGTCTGATGTAAGTACAGCTACTCCTGCTCTTTTTTGGTTTCCATTGGCATGGAATATCTTTTTCCATCCCTTTCTTTTTAGTCTATGTGTGTCTTCACAGGTGAAGTATGTTCCTAGTAACCAACAGATGAGTCTTGTTTTTTTTTTAATCCAATCACTCTGCTTTTGATTAGAGAATTTAGTCCACTTATGTTCAATATTATTATTGATAAGTAAGGACTTACCCCTGCCAGGTTTTTATTTGTTTTCTGGTCTTGCCTTCCTTCCTTCTTTTCCTCCTGTCTTCCTTTTAGTGAAGGTGATTTTCTCCAGTGATAAGATTTAGTTTCTTGCTTGTTACTTTTTACATATCTGCTGTACGGTTTTTGGTTTGGGCTACCATGAGGCTTGCAAATACTATCTTATAACCCATTATTTCAGCACTCTACTCATTCAGAGAAAACTTTTCTAGTAGTGAATTATAGAAACAATTCCTGGAAGTATAGTTTTTGTGTGTTAGTTTTTAATAAAAATATGTTAAAAGTTTTTTAAAGTAACAAGTTAAAAAAATAGAAAAAGCTTATAGAATAAGGATATAAAGAAAGGAAATATTTTTGTACAGCTATACAAGGTGTTTGTGTTTTAAGCTAAGTGTTATTACTAAAGAGTCAAAAAGGTTTGTTTAGAAAAAGCTTATCAAGTAAAAATATTAGCATAAGCTAAGGTTAAAAAGAAATTTTAAATAAATTTAGTATAGCCCAAGTATACAGTTTATAAAGTCTACAGTAGTGTACAGTAATGCTGTAGGCCTTCACATTAGCTAACACTCACTCACTGACAATTCCAGTCCTATAAGCTCCTTTCACGGTAAATGCCCTACGCAGGTGTGCCATTTATTTTATCTTTTATATCATATTTTTACTGTACATTTTCTATGGTTAGATATGTTTATATACACAGATACTACTCTGTAACACTTAGCTACAGTATTCAATATAATAATATGCTGTACAAGTTTATAGCCTAAAAGCAAATGATTACATCATACAGCCTAGGTGTAGGCAATTTAGGTTTGTATAAGTACATCCTATGATGTTCAAACAATGACAAAATAAGCTAATGGAAAAAAAACCTTTTTTTTTTTTTTTTTTTTTTTGAGTCTTGCTCTGCCACCCAGGCTGGAGTGCAGTGGCGTGATCTCGGTTCATTACAACCTCTGCCTCCCAGCTTCAAGTGATTCTCCTGCCTCAGCCTCCTGAGTAGCTGAGATTACAGATGTGTGCCACCATACCCAGCTAATTTTTGTATTTTTAATAGAGACGGGTTTTCACTATGTTGGCTAGGCTGGTCTTGAACTCCTGACCTCAAATGATCCAGCTACCTCGGACTCCCTAAGTGCTGAGATTACAGGCCTGAGTCACTGGGCTCGGCTGACCCAGTGAAAAGTTCCTGAGAATGTATCCTCATCTTAAAGCGATAGATGACTGTACTTCTTTAGACAATCTTTTCAGAATACTAAAAGTTTTGGTGTTAAAGGTAAGGATGTTTGGGCACTATTAGCAATATTATCTAACACTGTTCTAGAGTCCTCAGTCTTTACTATTGACATTTCAGCTAGGTAATTCTTTACTATGGGAGCTGTCCCGTGCAATATAGCATGTCTACAGCAGTACCCCCGGACTCTACCACTAGCTGTTCCGTAGAATCCCTGCCCCCACCCCTCATCTTTTGGTGTGACAACCAAAATGTCCTCAGGCATTGTCTGCTGGAGAGCCAAATCACCCCTACCAGTAATATCTTGAGAATCACTATTCTAGAAGTATTAACCACCATAAAAAAAATAGAGACACAGAAGTTGAAAGAGGTCAAATTAACATTATTCAAAGGGACTATAATTTTTCTTTTTTTGTTTTGAGACGGAGTCTTGCTCTGATGCCCGGGCTGGAGTGCAGTGACACAATCTCAGCTCACTGCAACAACCTTCACCTCCTGGGTTCAAGCAATTCTCCTGCCTCAGGCTCCTGAGTAGCTGGGATTACAGGTGTGTGCCACCACACATAGCTAATGAGAGTATAATTTTTTGCTTAGAAAATCAATTTAAAGACTATTACAAATGGTGGGAGAATTTAGGATATAGATTTAGACACAATATTTGTATCAATATAGTTGACTCTTGAACAACACAGGCTTGAACTGAGTGAGTCCATTGATATGCTGATTTTTCTCAACCAAATGAGAATGCAAAGAGCGTATTCACAGGATGTGAAATGTGGATATAAGGAGGCTAATTTTCTGTGTGCTCAAATCCCATGGGAACAACTTGGGAACTTCAGTATGAGACAATTTTGATATACACTGAGCATCCTGGAACCAATCCTCCACATATACTGAAGGATGACTGCATACAGAAATCTATAGCCTTCATATATATGTACATGCACTCTCTCTATATATATAGCACATATATATATACTCCTAGTATATACAGGTCATATAAATACACCTAGTATAAGCCTTCATATATATATGCATACAGGTGCTATTTCATCACAAAGGGCATTAGAAGCCTGTACTTTCTGGACAAGTAGTTTTGGTGTTTACATACAAAAACAGTTATAAAAGGCAGCATTAAGCAGAGAGTCCTAGAGGTTATTTTAGTTACTCTGGTGTCAAGTGCCACCTAAATCACCCTGTGATGTGCTCTAATGTAATTAGTAATATGAATAATATATTACAAAGAGGAGTAGCTTCTAGAGAAACAATGCTTCTAAGAAGATAGCAATACCCCACCTTTAAACAGGAAACTCATTTTGAGTCAAGCAATTGTGCCTGAATCAATCTTGCAACGTCAAGAGAGCTATTTGAAACAGGACACTATTACAATATTTCTGTGTCAGGGAACTCAACAAATGATGAACTGCCAATCCCGTTTTGCTTCTAATTTAAGTAGTTGGTGAATCTATTCTGCTGTCACACCCATGAACCATGGTGAAGTTTCAGTTCTTGACAGCATGCCTGTTCAAAGAACAGCTCTGCTGATATGTTGAGGTCTTCTTTTTCAGTCTTAGGCAAACAAACACATAAGCGTTGACTCTCTGCTCTCTATATCATTACGTACACATCATAAGGACTTGCAGTTCAAACAGAGGAGCATGGCAGAGGCTTAGTCCCAATCTTGGAAACCATAAAAAGCTTAAGGAGAACAATCATAATGGTAACAACAAAAACCTGTGAAATGAACACTACGTTTCAGCAAACCAGAGGCACAGCGTATTAGGCTGTTCTTGCCTCGCTATAAAAAAAACTGAGACTAGGTAATCTACAAAGAAAAGAGGTTTAATTGACTCACAGTTCTGCAGGCTTTACAGGAAAATGTGCTGACATCTGCTTGGCTTCCAGGGAGGCCTCAGGAAGCTTATAGTCATTCTTTCTTTAGAAGCTACTCCTCTTTGTAATATATTATTCATATTACTAATTACATTAGAGCACATCACAAGGTGATTTAGGCGGCACTTGACATCAGAGCAACTAAAATAACCTCTAAGATTCTTTGCTGAATGTTGCCTTTTATAACTATTTTTGTTTTTGTTTTTTTCAGATGAAGTTTCACTCTTGTTGCCTAAGCTGGAGTGCAATGGTTGGCTCACTACAACTTCCGCCTCCTGGGTTCAAGCAATTCTCCTGCCTCAGTCTTCCAAGTACTGGGATTACCAGCATCCACCGCCGCACCCATCTAATCTTTGTACTTTTAGTAGAGACAGGGTTTCACCATCTTGGCCAGGCTGGTCTTGAACTCCTGACCTTGTGATCCATCCGCCTTAGCCCCCCAAAGTGCTGGGATTACAGGCTTGAGCCACCATGCCTGGCCAACTACTTTTGTATTTAAACACCAAAACTAGTTCTCCAGAAAGTACAGGCTTCTAATGCCCTCTGTGATGAAATAGTACCTGTATACATTTGTTTTTTCCATTTAACAACTATTAAATTCCTATGATGTGCTAGGCATTGTTTTACATGCTAAAGATTTGTGGATGATCAAGATAAACAAGGTTGCTGTCTTCATGCAATCACATGAACATCAAATTATAAGAAAATTATTGGAAGCAAAATTAAAACACCTGGGTCCATCATAAAGACATTCTAACCTTCAGTCTTTTAAAGTAGAACCATATTATCCAGATTTTATTATCTGAAACACTAATATCAGCCTACATTGCTTTTACCATAAAAAGTACAGCCTACATAAATACTTCAGTGCAAATTTTTAAAAAAATGTACTTTTCCTTTCTATCTCAAATATAAGCACTTCCAGGTCTGCAGGACTAACAATAATGTTCGGTAGATTTTTTTTCTACAGAATAATTAGAAAAACAAGCAAACTCCAGAATTTTGGAGAATGAATATAATTCTCAAAGCCAGTAAAATGAGAGTAAATAGGTTATCTTTAAAAAATAACAAGTGGATGAACTTGCAGTTACACAGGATAATAAGTCTAGAGATCTAATGGACAGTATGAGGACTACAGTTAATATTGTTGTATTTGAAAAATTTGCTAAGAGAATAGATTTTAGGTGCTCTTATCACACACATGACTATGTGAAAATCAGTGTGACATCATTAAAAATAAAACTTAAAATACAGCCAAATGGAATACAGGCTGGGCTGAATTCTCTCATAAATGTAGCCATAGTCTTATGGTACTTTTGCACATGATTATCTGAGTACTATGTCTCCAAGAATATAGAGTCCATCAATATTGTAAATGTTTCTCAAACAGGGAGTAAGAAGATATATTCTCAAAAATTCTAGCGTTTTCAAGAGAATTTAAAATTTTAATTAAATTTAATGCTTTAATTTCAATAATCTTTTAAAAATTAATACAATATGCTCTTTGATTTCAGTGCACTTCTCTGATACTAATGAAAACAAACAAAACTAGAGGCAGAGTTAATAAATAAACGTGTTTGCAAAAAGAGAATGTCAAATAGCATCACAGCATACTTTAACAATGAGAGTTGCCCCATAACTGTAACTAAGAATCTGACTGGTATAGTGTCTAGTATCATCTAATATTTCTCTGTAAGCATAATGCTAGCAGCCACTGACTCAAACTACTCTAAGTTCAATTCATCCATAAATATTTTTACACATCAATTTTCCCACATGCAAATGGAATCATACTATATCTATCATTCTGCACCTTATTTAGTTAATAATACATCTTAGAGATCATTCCATATTAAAACCTAGGGTCTACTGCATTATCTATAACATATAATATTCCATCATATGGGTGTACCATAATGTATTCAACAGTGTCTGACCTATAGATATTTAGAATGTTTCAAGATTTTTATTACTACAAACAATGGTTCCAGCATATCCTTGTACCTATGTCTCTGTGCTCATGTGAACTTCTATTAGTAAGACATGGCTTCATTAGTGAAATTCATGAGTATATTCCAAATTTCTCTCCAAGGAGATTGCTGATCAGTTTACACTCCAGCCAAAAATGTCTGAGTGTCTGCTTCCACTACTATCTACAGCATAGTGAATTATTAAACTGGGCCTTTTTCTGATTAATTTGCAAAAATTCTTTATTTGTTGGAATTCTTTACATTTGTCTGACATATATATTGGGGGTCTTTTTACCAGTTACTTTCCATTTTTATGGATTCAAATGTATCAAAATCCCTTTTACAGCTTCTGGGTTTTGTACCTTACTACTAAGAAAGGTCTTCTCCATTCTGAAACTATATTTAAGAAATTATCCCTTGTATATTCTTTATGCATTTACTGTTTGATGTTCAAGTCTTTAATTCATCAGGAAAGCATTTTGGAGCAAGGAATAAGCAAAAGTGTCAGCCTTGTTTTTCCTACACAGCCTGATGTCTTAAAACCAGTTATTGAACTTGCTCCAGTGATCTGAAAGGTCAGCTTGTTTCTACACTAAGCTCCATGACAGATTCTGAACTTTTCCGTTTGTTCTACTGACTAATCTACTAAAAATAAAAAATAAAAAATAAAAAACAACTTTAATATCTATACTTTTATAATTTATTTAAATATTCAATAGGTGGTCCAACTAATTTTTATTACATATTAAAAGTTTTATATAAAAAAGATGTCTGAAAGTAGTATGATTTTTGAGATAGGGTGTCACTCTGTCACCCAGGCTGGAGTACAGTGGTATGATCTTGGCTCACTGTAGTCTCTGCCTTCCAGGTTCAAGCGATGCTCCCACCTAAGCCTCCTGAGTAGCTGAGACTACAGGTGCATGCTGCCATGATTGGCTAATTTTTTAATTTTTTGTAAAGACAAAGTCTCACTTAATTGCCCAGGTTTATCTTAAACTCCTGGGCTCAAGCAATCCTCCTGCCTCAGCCTCCCTCCTGCCTCTAATTCCAAAATGCTGGCATTACAGGTATGAGCCACCACACCTGGCTGATTTGTGAAATGATGATGAAATTGAAAAAGAAGCTAATTTATCCACTTATAACTTTTTGTGAATATAAAACATAATGAAAAAGACAGCTAAGAGGTAGCTGGCAAGATGGCCAAATAGGAACTGCTCGGGTCTACGGCTCTGAAGGCAGCTGATTACTAAATTTCGAACTTAGGTACGCAGCTCATCTCATTGGGGCTGGTTAGACAGTGGGTGCAGCCCACTGAGGATGAGTAGAAACAGGGTGGGGCATCACCTCATCTAGGAAGCACAAGGGGTTCAGGAACTCCTTCCCCTAACCAAGGGAAGCTGTGAGGGACAGTGCCCTGAGGAACAGTGCATTCCGGCCTAGATACTACACTTTTCCCATGTTCCTCACAACCCGCAGACTAGGAGATTCCTCTGGGTGCCTATATCACCAAGGCCCTGGGTTTCAAGCACAAAACTGGGTGGCCGTTTGGGCAGACACTGAGCTAGCCTCAAGAGTATTTTTCATACTGCAGTGGTGCCAGAATGCCAGTGAGACAGAACCGTTCACTCCCCTGGAAAGGTGGCTGAAGCCAGGGAGCCAAGTGGTCTAGCTTAGCAGATCCCACCCCCATGGAGCCCAGCAAGCTAAGATCCACTGGCTTGAAATTCTCACTGCCAGCACAGCAGTCTGAAGTTGACCTGAGACACCTGAGCTTGGTGGGGGGCGGGGCATCCACCATTACTGAGGCTTGAGTAGGCAATCTTCCCCTCACAGTGTACACAAAACCCCCAGGAAGTTCAAACTAGCCAGTAGCCAGACTGCCTCTCTAGATTTCTCCTCTCTGGAGAGGGCATCTCTGAAAGAAAGGCAGCAGCCCCAATCGGGGCTTCTAGATAAAACTCCCATCTCCCTGGGACAGAGCACCTAGGGGAAGAGGTGGCTGTGGGCACAGCTACAGCAGACTTAAACCTTCCTGCCTACTGGCTCTGAAGAGAACAGCAGATCTCCTAGCACAGCACTCAAGCTCTGCTAAGGGACAGAAAGCCTCCTCAAATGGGTCCCTGACCCCTGTGCCTCCTGACGAGGAGATACCTCCCAGCAGGGGTCAACAGACACCTCATACAGGAGAGCTACAGCTAGCATCTGGCAGGTGCCCTTCTGGGACGAAGCTCCCAGAGGAAGGAACAGTCTTTGCTGTTCTGCAGCCTCTGTTGGTGATACCCAGGCAAACAGGGTCTAGAGTGGACCTCCAGCAATCTGCAGCAGACCTGCAGCAGAGGGGCCTGACTGTTAGAAGAAAAACTAACAGAAAGAAATAGCATCAAATCAACAAAAGGGACATCTACACAAAAACCCCATCTAAAGATCACCAACATCAAAGACCAAAGGGAAATAAATCCATGAAGATGAGGAAAAACCAGTACAAAAGGCTGAAAATTCCAAAAATCAGAACACCTCTTCTCATCCAAATGATCACAACTCCTCGCCAGCAAGGGAACAAAACTGGACTGAGAATGAGTTTGACAAATTGACAGAAGTAGGCTTCAGAAGGTGGGTAATAACAAACTCCTCCAAGCTAAAGGAACATGTTCTAACTCAATGCAAGGAAGCTAAGAACCTTGAAAAAGGTTAGAGGAACTGCTAACTAGAATAACCAGTTTAGACAAGAACATAAATGACCTGATAGAGCTGAAAAACACAGCACAAGAACTTCGTGAAGCATACATAAGTATCAATAGCTGAATCGATCAAGTGGAAGAAAGGATATCAGAGATTGAAGATCAACTTAATAAAATAAAGCTTGAAGATAAGATTAGAGAAAAAAGAACAAAAAGGAAAGAACAAAGCTACCAAGAACTATGGGACTATGTGAAAAGACCAAAAGACATTTGATTGGTGTACCTGAAAGTGACAGGGAGAATGGAACCAAGTTGGAAAACACTCTTCAGGCTATTATGTCCCCAACCTAGCAAGAGAGGTCAACATTCAAATTCAGGATATACAGAGAATACTACAAAGATAATCCTGGAGAAGACCAACCCCAAGACATGTAATTGTCAGATTCACCAAGGCTGAAATGAAGGAAAAAACGTTAAGGGCAGCCAGAGAGAAAGGTTGAGTTATCTACAAAGGGAAGCCCATCGGACTAACAGCAGATCTCTGTGCAGAAACCCTACAAGCCAGAAGAGAGTGGGGAGCAATATTCAACATTCTTAAAGAAAGGAATTTTCAACCTAGAATTTCATATCCAGCCAAACTAAGCTTTGTAAGCAAAGGAGAAATAAAATCCTTTATGAACAAGCAAATGCTGAGAGATTTTGTCACCTCCAGGCCTGCCTTACAAGAGCTTCTGAAGGAAGCACTAAGTATAGAAAGGAAAAACTGGTACCAGCCACTGAAAAAACATACTAACTTGTAAAGACTATTGATACTATGAAGAAACTGCATCAACTAACAGGCAAAATAACCAGCTAACATCATAATGACAGGATCAAATTCACACATAACAATATTAACCATAAATGTAAATGGGCTAAATGCCCCAATTAAAAGATACAGACTGGCAAATTGGATAAAGCGTCAAAGACGCTCAGTGTGCTGTATTCAGAAGACCCATCTCATGTGCAAAGACACACAAAGGCTCAAAATAAAGGGATGGAGGAATATTTACCAAGCAAACAGAAAAGAAAAAAAAAAAAAAAAAAGCAGGGGTTGCAATCCTAGTCCCTGATAAAACAGACTTTAAACCAACCAAGGTCAAAAAAGACAAAGAAGGGCATTACATTATGGTAAAGGGATCAATGCAACAAGAAAAGCTAACTATCCTAAATATATATGCACCCAATACAGGAGCACCCAGATTCATAAAGCAAGTTTTTAGAGACCTACAAAGAGACTTAGACTCTCACACAATAAGAGTGGGAGACCTTAACACCCCAATGTCAATATTAGATCAGTAAGACAGAAGATTCACAAAATATTCAGGACTTGAACTCAGCTCTAAACCAAGTGGACCTAATAGACATCTGCAGAACTGTCCACCCCAAATCAACAGAATATACATTCTTCTCAGCACCACATTGTACTTACTCTAAAATTGACCACACAATTGAAAATAAAACACTCTTCAGCAAATGCAAGAGAATGGATATAACAAACTGTCTCTCAGACCACAGTACAATCAAATTAGAACTTGGGATTAAGAAACGCACTCAAAACTGCACAACTACATGGAAACTGAACAACCTGCTCCAGAATGACTTCTGGGTAAATTACAAAATTAAGGCAGAAATAAATAAGTTCTTTGAAACCAACGAGAACAAAGACACAATGTACCAAAATCTCTGGGACACAGCTAAAGCAGTGTTTAGAGGGAAATGTAGAGCACTAAATGCCCGCAGGAAAAAGCAGGAAAGATCTAAAATCAATACCCTAACATCACAATTTAAAAAACTAGAGAAGCAACAGCAAACAAATTCAAAAGCTAGCAGAAGACAAGAAATAACTAAGATCAGAGCAGAACTAATGGAGATAGAGACACGAAGAACTCTTCAAATAATCAATGAATCCAGGATCTGGCTTTTTGAAAAGATTAACAAAATTAGCCAGACTAATAAAGAAGAAAAGAGAAAAGAATCAAATAGACACAATAAAAAATAATAATGAGGTATCACCACTGGTCCCACAGAAATACAAACTACCATCAGAGAATACTATAAACACCTGTATGCAAATAAACTATAAAATCTAGAAGAAATGGATAAAATCCAGGATACATACACTCCCCCAAGACTGAACCAGGAAGAAGCCAAATCCCTGAATAGACCAATAACAAGTTCTGAAATTCAGGAAGTAATTAATAGCCTATCAACCAAAAAAAGCCCAGGACCAGACAGATTCACAGCCAAATTCTACCAGAGGTACAGAAGAGCTGGTATCATTTCTTCTGATACTATTCCAAACAATAGAAAAAGAGGGACTCCTCACTAACTCATTTTATGAAGCCAGCATCATCCTGATACCAAGACCTGGCAGAGACGCAACCAAAAAAGACAGTCTCAGGCCAATATCCCTGATGAACATCGATGCAAAAATCCTCAATAAAACACTGGCAAACCAAATCCAGTAGTATATCAAAAAGCTTCTCCACCATGATCAAGTCAGCTCCATCCCTGGGATGCAAGGCTGGTTCAACATATGCAAATCAATAAATGTAATCCATCACATAAACAGAACCAATGACAAAAACTACATTATTATCTCAATAGATGCAGAGAAGGCCTTCAATAAAATTCAACACCTCTTCATGCCAAAAACTCTCAATAAACTAGGTACTGATGGAATGTATCTCAAAATAATAAGAGCTATTTGTGACAAATCCACAGGCAATATCATACTGAATGGGCAAAAACAGGAAGCATTCTCTTTGAAAACCGGCACAAGACAAGGATGCCCTCTCTAATCACTCCTATTCAACATAGTATTGGAAGTTCTAGCCAGGGCAATCAGGCAAGAGAAAGAAACAAAGGGTATTCAAATAGGAGAGAGAAAGTCAAATTGTCTCTGTTTGCAGATGACATGATTGTATATTTTAAAAACCCCATAGTCTCAGCCCAAAATCTCCTTCAGCTGATAAGCAACTTTAGCAAAGTCTCAGGACACGAAATCAAGGTGCAAAAATCACAAGCATTCCTATACATCAATAACAGACAAACAGAGACCAAATCATGAGTGAAATCCCATTCACAATTGCTACAAAGACAGTAAAGTAGCTAGGAATACAACTTAGAAGGGTTGTGAAGGACCTCTTCAAGGGGAACTATAAACCACTGCTGAAGGAAATAAGAGAGGACACAAACAAATGGAAAACATTCCATGCTCACAGATAGGAAGAATCAGTATCATGAAAATGGTCATACTGCCCAAAGTAATTTATAGATTCAATGCTACCCCATCAAGCTACCATTAACATTCTTCACAGAATTAGAAAAAACTACTTTAAATTTCATAAGGAACGAAAAAAGAGCCCATATAGCCAAGACAATCCTAAGCAAAAAGAACAAAGCTGGAGATAATCATGCTACCTGACTTCAAACTATACTACAAGGCTACAGTAACCAAAACAAGATGGTACTAGTAGCAAAACAGACATATAGACCAAGGGAACAGAACAGAGGCCTCAGAAATAACACCTCACATCTGCAACCAAATGATATTTGACAAATCTGACAAAAACAAGCAAAGGGAAATTATTTCCTATATAATAAATGGTATTGGGAAAACTGGTAGCCATATGCAGAAAACTGAAACTGGACCCCTTTCTTATACCTTATTCAAAACTTAACTCAAGAGGGATTAAAGACCTAAACCTAAAACCTAAAACCATAAAAACCCTATAAGAAAACCTAGGCAGTATCATACAGGACATAGGCATGGGCAAAGACTTCATGACTAAAACACCAAAAGCAATGGCAACAAAAGCCAAAATTGACAAATGGGATCTAATTAAACTAAAGAGCTTCTGCACAGCAAAAGAAACTATCATTAGCATTGAACAGACAACCTACAGAATGGGAGAAAATTTTGCAATCTACCCATCTGACAAAGGGCTAATATCCAGAATCTACAAGGAACTTAAACACATTTACAAGAAAAAGGCAAGCAACTTCATCAAAAAGTTAGTGAAGAATATCAACAGTCACTCCTCAAAATACATTCATACAGCCAGCAAACACATGAAAAAAGCTCATCATCACTGGTCACTAGAGACATGTGAATCAAAACCACAATGAGATACTATCTCACACCAGCTAGAATAGCGATATTAAAAAGTCAGGAAATAACATGCTGGAGAGGATGTGGAGAAATAGGGATACTTTTACACTGTTGGTCGGAGTATAAATTAGTTCAATCATTTTGAAAGACAGTGTGGCAATTCCTCAAGGATCTAGAACCAGAGATACCATTTGACCCAGAAATCCCATTACTGGGTATATAGCCAAAGGATCATAAGTTATTCTACTATAAAGATGCATGTACATGTATGTTTATTGCAGCAATATTCACAATAGCAAAGACTTGGAACCAACCCAAATGCCCATCAGTGATAGACAATATGGCACATATACACTATAAATAAATATACATCATAAAAGAAGATGAGTCCATGTCCTTTGCAGAGACATGGATGACACTTGAAACCATCAGTCAGCAAACTAAGACAGGAACAGAAAATCAAACACTGCATGTTCTCACTTATAAGTGGGAGTTGACCAATGAGAACACATGGACACAGGGAGGAGAACATCACACACCAGGGCCTTTCAAGGGGTGGGGGGCTAGGGGAGGGATAGTATTAGGAGAAATACCTAATATAGATGATGGATTGATGACTGCAGAAAACCACCATGGCAAGTGTATACCTTTATAATAAACCTGCATGTGCTGCACATGTATCCCAGAACTTAAAGTTTAATAATAATAAATAAAAAGACAGCTAACATTTATTGGCACCCACTATGCACAAAATCTTTTGTGAGGAATAGGGGTAAAATATACAATGTTAAGTAAGTTAAGGTTCATCAAGGAGCTCCAATCTGGCGAGAGTATGTGCACTTACATCATCAATTTTCATTCCTTTTCCATCTACCTTTCTCTCATACACACTGTCCTTACATAATCAGTTTTCATGCCCTCTCTATCTCTGTCTCTCATACCCACTCACATGCACATATTATATTGTTAAACTATTACATACCTGTTTGATTTCTTTAACAGCCAAAGTAACTGAGAACAAGACTGCCTGACTAATGCTGCTCTGACAGGGAACGTTACAGGCTGACTTAGTTCATTACATATATATTCCATCTCTTTCACCATGGTCCAGCTGTACCCTTAAAAAAAAAAATTGTAACTTTATTGATTGAAATCTCAAAAGCCAATTAAAGACTAAATGACCTGTAATAAGGTAAAACCATAGATAAATGGTTTCATTGATAAATTCATAGGTAATTAATTCATAATAATTTCCATTTAGATTCTAGTGAATTAAAATTCTACTTAATGTGAAAAAAACCTAAATGGAAAATGTCAATAAAAAGTCATGCCACAAGTGACCTAGAGCAAATTTAACAAAAAATTAAGGCATTAAAAAGGTTTTACTAATATCTCAGGCACAAGAAAAGAAATTTTACACCACTAGATCTTATTTACCTTAAAGATTTTAAGATCCTTGTTTTAGGTACATCTGCATCATTATTTTTCTCTATAAACTTGGGTTTCCTATATTTGTTAAATTTTCTTTTCCAGCAAAGTAGCTTTGGCGTATACACCAGCTGTTTAAGTGATAATTAACATCAAATCAATCTTCTTTTTGGCTTGCCTAAATTACATGTACATATTACTTAAAGTAGAAATAGTGGTAAAATGGACTATATGTATATGTATATATTTCATATACATTTAAATCATGTTAAGATAATGTGGGCCAGGCATGGTGGTTTATGCCTGCAATCCCAGCACTTTGGGAGGCCAAAGTAGGAGGATTGCTTGGGCCCAGGAGTTTGAAACCAGTCTAGGCAACATTGTGTGGACCTCTACAAAAAAATTAAAAAATTAGCTGTCTGTGATGGTGTGTGCCTGTGGTCCCAGCTACTCTGGAGGCTGAGGTGGGAGGATCACTTGAGCCCAGGAGGTTGAAGCTACAGTAAGCCATGATGGTACCACTGCACTCAGCCTGGGTGACAGAGCTAGACCCTGTTTCTTTAAAAAAAAAAAAAAAAAAAAAAAAAAAAGGCCAGGTGTAGTGGCTCACACCTGTAATCTCAACACTTCGGAAGGCCAAGGTGGGCAGATCACTGGAGGTCAGGACCAGTCTGGCCAATATGGTAAAAACCCGTCTCCACTAAAACAATACAAAAATTAGGTGAGTGCGGTGGCACACACTTGTAATCCCAGCTATTCAAGAGGCTGATGCACGAGAATTGCTTGAACCTGGGAAGCTGGGAGGTGGAGGCCGCAGTGAGCTGAGATTGTGCCACTGCACTCCAGCCTGGGCAACAGAGCAAGAATCTGTCTCAAAAAAAAAAAAAAAAAAGATGTGGAAAACACACTTGCTTGTTATAAACACCTTCAAAACAAGTATATATATACATATATATGTGTATGTACATAGTATATATATTTATAAATATAAATAAAATACATACATATATGTAACAAAGATAAGTATATATACTTTTTTTTTTTTTGAGACAGAGTCTTACTTTGTTGCCCAGGCTGGAGTGCAGTGGCACAATCTTGGCTCACTGCAACCTCCGCCTCCTGGGTTCAAGCAATTCTCCAGCCTCAGCCTCCTGGGTGGCTGGGACTACAGGCATGCACCATCATGCCTGGCTAACTTTTGTATTTTTAACAGAGATGGGGTTTCGCTATGTTGGCCAGGTCTTGAACTCCTGACCTCAGCTCATCTGCTCACCCTGGCCTCCCAAAGTGCTGGGATTACAGACATGAGCCACCACATCCAGCCAGAATATATATATTTGAAATAACTCTACATTCTATCAAAATCAAGTTGTAAAAACTACTGGTCAATCAATAAAGGAACATTTTACATAAATATTAAGTGAATATGTTAATTTAGTAGCTAATTTCCTGATAAAAAGAAGTGAAGTGATCCACTGGAAAATTATAATTTTAAAAATTACAAGATTGCTAGCAGAAGCTTTACTTAAATGACTATAAATGTATACTCTCTCTTAAAATTTGCAGCGTCCAGCCAGGCTCGGTGGCTCAAGCCTGTAATCCCAGCACTTTGGGAGGCTGAGGTGGGTGGATCACAAGGTCAAGAGATCAAGACCATCCTGGTCAACATGGTGAAACCCCGTCTCTACTAAAAATACAAAAAATTAGCTGGGCATGGTGGCGCGTGCCTGTAATCCCAGCTACTCAGGAGGCTGAGGCAGGAGAATTGCCTGAACCTGGGAGGTGGAGGTTGCGGTGAGCCGATATTGCGCCATTGCACTCCAGCCTGGGTAACAAGAGCGAAACTCCGTCTCAAAAAAAAAAAAAAATTTGCAGCATCCCAAGTGAACACGGCATCTATCTGAAAGGGTAGACAGAAGGGTCTACACATACCTGCAGAGTCAGGCCTTCTTTTCCATTAGCCTTAGATTTTGTAGAATGTGTTTTGGGCTTTGTATTAAAGATGTTATTTTTATACTTGGAGGATATATTAATTTGACCAATAAGAAATATGTTATTAGAATTATCACCTTCATTGACTTTCTCTGGATGCCATCCTGTTGTCCAACCCAGGGAAAACGTCACATCTGGAAAGAAGGATGTCACGGTGTCTAAAAATGGTTTTGCATCTATTACTTTGCTATTTCCATTTGGACCAGGAAGAATATCAGCATTAATCCATACAGGACGCTTCAGATGCCTCTTCATATTTTTCAAGAGCATCATGGATGGTTCTACAGCTGCCAGACTAAAAACATAATATGTTGTCAATGAGAGATTCCTAAGGTAAAGTAAAAAGAAGTTCTTTTAGACTAGTGGTCTTAATGTTCTCCAATTCATAATAAAAATATAATAATATCTGGGTTAAATAAAATCAAAGATCACATAGCACCCAAGGGAAAAGCTAACATAGGCCATGTCTCTCAATGTTGAATTGTACTTAGTATTCATGAATATACCATAAAGAGTCTATAAATACATGACTAATGCTACTACTTGTGGACAAAATAGGTTTCAAAACTCCATATTAAGATCACTTAGTGTGAAAACAGTTTTTTAAGAGACACAAATATTCAATCAGAGAATGTATAAATAAGATAAGTGAAATACATGTATAACCTGTAAATTCACATTTATGAAATACCCAAGTGGATCCAAGCACTGTATTTCTAATTTAGGCTCATGACCCTGGAGGAAAAAAGTAGCTTCTTTCCTTTATGTATTTTTGGGTGAGTTTGGCTACATAAACATAATTCTAAAAATGACTGCAAAATATAAAATTACAGTATTTCGTTAAACTTTTTGTAAGTTTTTCTTTTTTTTTAATTGTAAGAACATTTTCTGACAACTAGAAACATGTATATTTTAGTTTAAATCAAAAAAGCAACTTCATTCTTTTTACTTCCCTACATCTATTCTAGCTGATACCTACAGACTTCGAAGCAATAAGGTTTTAATCAGCTTCCATAATTATTACTTGCCTATGTTCATTTATAAGAAAATTACTAGCCAAGCATGGTGGCTCATGCCTGTAATCCCAGCACTTTGGGAGGCTGAGGCAGGTGGATCACCAGAGGTCGGGAGTTTGAGACCAACCTAGTCAACACGGTGAAACCCCGTCTCTACGAAAAATACAAAAACTAGCCAGGTGTGGTGGCGCATGCCTGTAATCCCAGGTACTTGGGAGGCGGAGGCAGTAGAATCGCTTGTACCAGGGAGGCAGAGGTTGAGGTTAGCTGAGATCACACCTTTGCACTCCAGCCTGGGCAACAAAAGCAAAAGTCTGTCTCAAAAGAAAAATTAAATTACCTTGCAGTGAATATTGTAACAGGAGACTAAGAATTCTGGAGATGGACATTGGAGGGGAGAACATTCAGTGACCCCTCCCCACAGATGTCTCTCCCCACAGAGAGACATCTTAGGCAGTCTCTCTGCCTAAGAGACTGCAGTACTATCTATGCTTCCACCTCTCCTCTCCACTCCTTTTGAGCCGCTTACTCTAAGAGGAGAAAAAATAATCTCATTATTTATTGGATCATGTTTACCAGTGAGCAAGGATACTACATACCAAAATCAGAGGAACCCAGGCTCTATCCCTTAGCCTCTAGCCCCTTTCTCTCTGCTCCCACATGGTACACTTCCTTCTCACTCCTCTGCCCCTGAAATGGAGGGTCTAGGTTTTAGTGGATAAGTAACCCCTAATGCTGGACTCTGCAGACTTTAATTTAGATCCCGTCATTTGTCTCTTTTAAATTCTCCCTGCCTTGTCCTGTATGAACACCACGCTAAAACCACAATTCTGAGATCCAACACTGTACTTCCTACAAAATTCTATTTTTGGTAGCAAGCAACTTGTGCCTGTGACTCCAAAGGTTCTCGTCTGTCAGTCCCATAGCGGCAGCCAAGTTCCCACGAGGTTCTGCTCTTCAAGGGCGGAGTAAGGAAAAACCTTGAACTAATCCATGCATGTCTCCCGCCAAGCTCTTTTTCCAGAAAGGACTCTAATTTCTTATGAAATCTGGTGTCCACGGAAGCTGGATTAAATACTCATCTCCAGTTTACATTTCAAGAGAGAGCTTCTTAGGCTTTCTCAATCCAGTAAGCTGACATAGAGTAGTTTAAGATTGATTCTCCATCTGATAATATCCAGTTTCTTTTTTTTGGAGACAGAATCTTGCTCTGTCACCAACCTCAAGCTCACTGCAACCTCCACCTCCTGGGATCAAGCCATTCACCTCCCTCAGTCTCTCGAGTAGCTGGAACTACAGGTATGTGCCACCATGCCCAGCTAATTTTTGTATTTTTAGTAGAGATTGGGTTTCACCATGTTGGCCAGGCTGGTCTTGAACTCCTGACCTTAAGTGATCTACCCTCCTTGCCCTCCCAAAGTGCTGGGATTACAGGTGTGAGCCACCACACCTGGCCAATATCCAGTTTCAAACAGCGTCTTCTCCCAAAAATCGAAATTCCACCAGTGTTTATGTAAAGTGCCTATTACATGCAGTTAAAGAAGCTATCACAAAAGACATAATGAAGCAAGAATTTAATATATTTATTCCATTTTATATGTAAATGTTTTCATTATCACTAACGTAGACTAAAGATAATGGTAGTTTCCCTTACCAGAAACTTAAATAAGACCAACAAAACCTGTGGTTAAATTTAAAACTTCACTAAGAAACCAAAAACTTTTTGTTGTAGTTCTTATTTTCAAAAACTTGATAAAATCATTCTAAAGTTCTTGTGGAAGAAAAGGTGTAACATGTTGCAGGGGGAAAAAGGACTGAGGACAAACTTTCCTAAACAACAAAATAAATGTACGGTAGCGCCCCTTATCTGCAGGGAATATGCTCCAGGACCACAAGCAGATGCCTGAAACCACACAGCATCTAACCCTGTATGTACTTTGCTTTTTTGCCTACATGTAACTATCTCTAATAAAGTTTAATTTATAAATTAGGCACAGTAAAGGATTAACCACAAAAACTAGTAATTTTTTAAAACAGAATAAGTATAGCGATGTACTATAATAAAAGTTATGTGAATGCATTCTCTCTCTCTCTCTCTCTCTCTCAAAATAGCTTACTGGACTGTACTCACCATTCTTTTTATGATTTTTCACTCTGATAACCATGACAGCTATTAAGTGACTAATAGGTGGGCAGCATACGTGGTGTGGATACACTGGACAAAGGGAAGGGATGAGTCACACCCCAGGTGGGATGGAGGGGGAAAGTACAAGATTTTACCACACAACTCAGAATGGTGTGCAATTTAAAATGTATTCATTGTTTATTTCTGGAATTTCCCATTTAATACTTCTAGACCATGGTGTACTGTAGGTAACTGAAACTGCAGATAACAGAGGACTAGTATATACTACAAGAAATAACAGACCCAGCCTGGAAGGCTCAATAGTGCATGTATTATAAAGTGACACATCCTTCTAAATTAACCATAAATTCCATGTAATTCTGGCTTAAAATATAATGGCCAACATTCTCAATTCTTACATATATTGCTACTAAGTTTCTCATAAGGCAGTGCCAAAGCTTCACTAAGATGATCATCTGAAGAAGAAAGTCCTGATTAGAATACTACCTAAAATTGTTCTTTGGTGGTATTTAAGTCTCCTGAAAAGAATATAAACTTAGTTATCATAGAACATATTTTTTCCCAAAAAGTTACTTGTAAATCAAACTTCTAAATATCATATCCTGCCTTCCTATTAATTTCATTTAGAAATTGGGGATGAAAAAGTAAATATCATACTTAAAACTGTAACAAACTATATAGAATTGCATGTTAAGGGAAAATGATTCTTTGCTAAAATATTGAAGAACTTGCTGAGACTCCAGATGAAATTTAAAAATATAATGTTTTTATTTATGTACCAAACAAAATAACTTAGAAGCACAAAACAAGAACTGCTAAAATTCAACTAACAGGTCATTCAGCTGCTCTTACAAAGGGAGTGAGTGTGGCAATCTGGTTAAGAGTGTGAACTCTCCATCCAGGCTGACAGCTCTCTAGTTCCATTACCAACTATGTGACAAGCAACCTCCTTACCCGCCTCCATCTCCATTGCCTCATCTGGAAAATGAGAATAATAGCAATAACCTACCTTTTAGGACTGTTATAAGAATTTCATGAAAAATACATGCAATGCTTTAAGAACAGTGTCTGACATATAATAGGTGTTCATATACCTATCAGTTTATATTGAATCCCCTTCAAATACGTTATGATTTTTTAAAAACTTGCAAAATCTTTGTTCCAGTGGCTCGTCCTTTTGTGGTAGCTGCTAGCATTTAAGAATGAATGAGCTGATCTGACTGGTGAGAAGCCAAAGAATATATCACAGGGAACAATTCAGGGGCAACAGTAAACATGAAAAACTGAGCACACAGTAAGTCAAGGAGATCTAAAAGTTTAAGCCATCAAGCACTAAAGGTCAAATACTTTATTTCATGATACAGAGAACACTGGACTGGTTTCAGGAGACCTAGGATCTGGTTGTAGCTTACCTGTCAAAGCTTACCTGTTGCCCTTACATAAATCACTTAACCTCTCTGGAAACTGTTTGTCAATAAAATGAAATTGAACGATTCATAACTAAAAAAGTTTATGCTCTTTTCTTTTTTTTGAGACAGTTTCGCTCTTGCTGCCTACATTGGAGTGCTGTGGTGTGATCTCAGCTCACTGCAACCTCTGCCTCCGGATTCAAGTGATTCTCCTGCCTCAGCCTCCCAAGTAGCTGGAAGTATAGGCACGCACCACCATGCCTGGATAATTTTTTGTATTTTTAGTAAAGATGATGTTTTACCATGTTGGACAGGCTGGTCTTGAACTTCCAACCTCAGCTGATCCACCTGCCTCAGCCTCCCAAAGTGCTAGGATTATAGGCGTGAGCCACTGCACCCGGTTACCTCCAAATATTATGTTTAAGGAACACTTCGGTTGTTGGAAAATTCTCAATATTTCCCAGGATTATAGGCGTGAGCCACTGCACCCGGTTACCTCCAAATATTATGTTTAAGGAACACTTCGGTTGTTGGAAAATTCTCAATATTTCCCTTTACAAACATAGTAATATAAATCAAATAGGATATGCATTAACTAGCTCAATGAATTTCTCCCAGGTCCCTCTCTCCTGGGATACTTTTTAACAAAAATCACATTTTTAATTTATCTTTCTGTTGTCACAGTGGTCACTTATGATAAATTCCTTTATAAAAATTAATCTAACTTTAGCCTTTAAGGGTCTCCAAAAACAATTTTGGTAAATAACTCAGTGGGTCTTAGGTTCATTTAGGTTCAGTTCTGAAATATATTAAAGTCTACAATTCCATTTGCAGTTTGGATAACATTAAAAAAAAATAGGTAGTCAGGCACAGCTATTACTTTTTTCCCAGAAAATTGAACATGTTTATACGAATACCTCTTGAAATCCAGCTTGATGCCTTTATTGCTTTTCGTAACTTCAGTCAGCCACTCCTGTAACGTATTATCACTGTTTGTTTCAGGGGGATGGGCCATAATTGGCTGGCGGTGCTCTGCCCCATCACTTGGAAGAAGGACATCAGCCTCTATCATGTGAGCGGTACCTGTTCAAATAAAAGAACTCAAGTTAATGCTAAGAAAACAGGGCACAGAGCTACAGGAGCCACCATGCCCAGTATTTTTTGAGGAAGATTAAAAAAATAAATAAATAAAAATAAAAATAAAAATAAAGGAAAGAAAAGTATCACTCAGTGAGCAATTATTCCATACCAGGTAGAATACAAGGTCCGTACATGTTGTCCTTATATTAGCAAACAGATGCCAAGAAGTTAAATGACTTTCCCTAAGTCACACAGGTCGTAAGCTGTTGACAAACTTCTGAATTGCTTTCCAGTACCTAGCAAAGTGCATACATAATGGAAGGCCTAATAAGTATTTGCTGAAGTTTTCTGGGAAGAAAAATTGTACTTTTATCTTCTCACTCCTCAAATTAGAAATTATAGATATTCATTGCTCACATTTGAAAGTCTAATTTAAAAATTCACTTCTTTGACTCATAGTTTAGCTACTGCTTAAAAGCATACATCCTTGAACAGGTAATGAGCTTCACCAGACATGGTGTGAATATGTTCAGCAGGCTGTGGCAGACTGACTCCAAAGATGGTTGTCAACAACTCCTCCCATACATGCATACCCCTCTTTCCATCAACTTCTCCTTCCCTGCCTCTTCAGCTGGGCTGGTCTTGTGAGGGTTTGGGGCCATAATTCCCAAAATACCACAATCTCGAATTTTGAAATCCCAGAAGATCAAAATCCCTGAAGTCTAAAATCCCCAAAATCACAATTCCAAAAGATCAAAATCCTGAAAATATTGGAAAAAGTAATTTTAAATTACATTAAATTGTCTTTTTTTTTTTTTTTTTTTTAAGAGACGGGGTTTCACCAAGTTGGTCTTGACATCAGGTGATCCACCCGCCTCGGCCTCCCAAAGTGCTGGGATTACAGGCATGAGCCACCACGCCTGGCCCCAAAAAAATTTTTTTTAAGAGACAGGGTCTTGCTGTGTCACCCAGGCTGATGCAGTAGTAGAATCATACCTCACTGAAAGCTTTGACCTCCTGAGGTCAAACTATCCTCCCGCCTCAGCCTTCTGAGTAGCTAGGACTACAGATGTGTGCCACCGTGCTCAGCTGACTTTTTAAAAAATATCTGTTGTTGGCTGGGCGCGGTGGCTCAAGCCTGTAATCCCAGCACTTTGGGAGGCCGAGGCGGGTGGATCACGAGGTCAAGAGATCAAGACCATCCTAGTCAACATGGTGAAACCCCGTCTCTACTAAAAATACAAAAAAATTAGCTGGGCATGGTGGCGCATGCCTGTAATCCCAGCTACTTGGGAGGCTGAGGGAGAAGAATTGCCTGAACCCAGGAGGCGGAGGTTGCAGTGAGCCGAGATCGCGCCATTGCACTCCAGCCTGGGTAATGAGAGTGAAACTCCGCCTCAAAAAAAAAAAAATCTGTTGTAGAGACAGGGTCTCACTATGTTGCCCAGGCTGGTCTTGAACTCCTGGGCTCAAGCAATCTTGCTTTGGCCTCCCCAAGTGTTGGATTACAGGCATGAGCCCCTGTGCCAATTCTGTTCACTTTTAAAAGGGCATTTATTTGAGAAACATATGAAAACATGGCAGAACCCTTCAGAGGCCACTTTACACTACAAAACAGGTGATAATAACCACATTTTTGCAAACATAAATACTCAGGTATACAATGAGTTGCAAAGATGTAACAGGTATGAGCAGGTGAACTGTAGTCATAAGGAAATAGCTTAAACAACTGCAGTCATCTGAAATAACTTGATGAACAACCTAAGTCTTTTGACAAGATCAATCAAAAACTGTGATGGGTTGCCACCACATATGTAGTCAGTTACTCAAAGAATGCAACCTTGAGAAACTTCATCTTTCACAAACGCAGACATACAAACTGATATCTCTTCATCGATAATGAAAGTTTCAACATTTTTATCAATAAGCACAATGGTTATACACAAAGTCAATGTTATGAAATGTACCTCTGTGGAATCAAATTTGAAAAAAAATTTAAAAAACAAATTAGAACATTCTAAAAATCTTTATACAATTTATACCTCCAATATTGAAAACAATGCAAAGATAAAATACATAGCATAAAGAATTATACAATATAATACTAACAATTTAAGGGCCGGGCACGGTGGCTCAAGCCTGTAATCCCAGCACTTTGGGAGGCCGAGGCGGGCGGATCACGAGGTCAAGAGATCAAGACCATCCTGGTCAACATGGTGAAACCCCGTCTCTACTAAAAAATACAAAACATTAGCTGGGCATGGTGGCGCGTGCCTGTAATCCCAGCTACTCAGGAGGCTGAGGCAGGAGAATTGCCTGAACTCAGGAGGCAGAGGTTGTGGTGAGCCGAGATCGCGCCATTGCACTCCAGCCTGGGTAACAAGAACGAAACTCCGTCTCAGAAAAAAAAAAAAAAAAAAAAAAAATTTAAAATACTGGAAATGGCCATGCACAGTGGCTCATGCCTGTAATTCTAATACTTTGGGAGGCCAAGGTGGGCAGATCACCTGAGGTCAGGAATTCAAGACCAACCTCACCAACATGGTGAAACCCAGTCTCTAACAAAAACTCAAAAATTAGCCTGGCGTGACGGCATGCACCTGTAATCCCATCTACTTGAGAGGCTGAGGCAGGAGAATCACTTGAACCCAGGAGGTGCAGGTTGCAGTGAGCTGAGATTGCACCACTGCACTCCAGCCTGGGCAACAGATCAAGACTCCATCTGAAAAAAAAAATGTTTTTTAAAGATAAATAATATAATAGGATGATCCAAGATGGCTGAATAGGAACAGCTCTGGAGTGCAGTTCCCGGCAAGAACACAGAGGGTGAGTGATTACCGCATTTCCAAACGAGTTTTTACTGCCCACAGACCCAGAGATTCCTGGGCAGAAAAGCGCCATGAGTTTCCAGCACAGTTGTTTCAGCTGGCACAGTGGGTCTCCACACAAACACACACAAATCTGGGTGGCTGTTTCAACTGGTGCCTGGAACACCTGGGATACAGAGTTGCCCATTCAACTGAATAAAAGGGGGCTGAAACAAGGAGCCAGGTGATCTGGCTTGGCGGGTCCCACTCCCACAAAGACAGCAATCTGAAATGTTCTTGGATTGAGAATTTCACAGCAAGCATAGATGGACCCAGGACGGTCCAGATCTGTGGGGGAAAGGGCATCTGCTATTACTGAGGCAGTCCACCACTACTGAGGCAGTCTGCCATTACCGAGTCAGTCTGCCATTACCCAGGCAGTCCACCATTACTGAGGAAGTCCGCCATTACAGGGGTGGTCCGCCATTACCAAGGCAGTTGTAACTAGACCTCTATAAGCAAAAACCACAAGTTCACACAGCAGTGGGGCAGAGCCCACGGCAGCTCAACAACACCTCTGCTGGCAGACTGTGACTAGGCTACCTCCTCACTGGGCAGGGCATCTCTGAAAAAAGGCAGCAGCATGTCAGGAACTTATAAATAAAGCCCTACCTTCCCAGGACAGAGCACCTGGGAAAAAAAAGGCGGTTATGAGTTCCGTTGCAGCAGACTTAAACGTACCTGCCCAGCTGCTCTGAACAGAACAACGGAGCTCACAGCTCAGCACTTGAGCTTCAATAAGGGACAGACTGTCTCCTCAAGAAACTCCCCAAACCCTATATATCCAAAGAGACACCTCATAAAGGAGAGCTCAAGCTGACATCTGGCAGGTATCCTTCTGGGACAAAGATAACAAGAAGAAACTGGCAGCATCCCTTACTGTTCTGCAGCTGCCACAGGTGATCCCCAGGCAAGCAGGATCTGGAGTGAACCTCCAGCAGTCCTACAGCAGAGGGGTGTGACTGTTAGAAGGAAAACTGAAAAATAGAAAGAAATAACTTCATCATCAACAAAAAGGATGTCCACTCAGAGACCCCATCTGAAAGTCACCAATTACAAAGACCACAGGTAGATAAATCCACAAAGATGGGAAGCAACCAGCGCAAAAAGGATGAAAACACCCAAAACCAGAACGTCCTTCCTCCTCCAAGGGATCACAACTCCTCACCAGCAAGGGAACAAAGCTGGATGGAGAAGGAGTCTAATGAATTCACAGAAACAGGCTTCAGAAAGTGGGTAATAACAAACTTCTCTGAGCTAAAAGAACATGTTTTAATCCAATGCAAAGAAACTAAGAACCATCAAAACAGGTTTGACGAAATGCTAACAAGAATAAACAGCTTAGAGAAGAATATAAATGAATTCATGGAGCTGAAAAACACAACATGAGAACTTTACGAAGCATAAACAAGTTTCAATAGCTGAATCCACCAAGTAGAAGAAAGGATATCAGAGATTGAAGATCAACTCAATGAAATAAAACAAGAAGGTAAGATTAGAGAAAAAACAGTAAAAAGAAATGAAAAAAGTCTCCAAGAAATATGGGATTATGTGAAAAAACCTAATCTACGTTTGATAGGTGTACCTGATTGTGATGGAGAGAATGAATCCAAGCTGGAAACTCCTCAGGATATTATCCAGGAAAACTTCCCCAACCTAACAAGGCAGGCCAATATTCAAGTCCAGGAAATATAGAGAACACTACAAAGATATTCCTCCACAAGAGCAACCCCAAGGCACATAATCATCAGATTCACCAGGGTTGAAATGAAGGAAAAAAAGCTAAGGGCAGCCAGTGAGAAAGGTTGGGTTACCTATAAAGGGAAGCCCATCAGACTCACAGCGGATCTCACAGCAGAAACCCTACAAGCCAGAAGAGAGTGGGGGCCAATATTCAACATCCTTAAAGAAAAGAACTTTAAACCTAGAATATCATATCCAGCCAAACTAAGCTTCATAAGTGAAGGAGAAAAAAAATTCTTTATGAACAAGCAATTGCTCAGAGATTTCATCACCACCAGGCCTGCCTTGAAGCACTAAACACAGAAAGAAACAACCAGTACCAGCCACTCCAAAAATGTACCAAATGGTAAAGAACACTGACACAATGAAGAAACTGCATCAATTAACAGGCAAAACAACCAGCTAGCATTAAAATGGCAGGATCAAATTCACACATAACAATATTAACCCTAAATGTAAATGGGCTAAATGCCCCAATCAAAAGCAAAGACTAGCAAATTGGATAAAAAGTCAAAACCCATTGGTGTCCTGTATCCAGGAAACCAATCTCATGTGCAAGGACACACATAGACTCAAAATAAAGGGATGGAGGAAGATTTACCAAGCAAATGAACAGCAAAAAAAAAGCAGGAGTTGCAATCCTAGTCTCTGATAAAATAGACTTCAAACCAACAAAGATCAAAAAGAGGCAAAGAAGGGCATTATATAATGGTTAAAGGATCAATGCAACAAGAAGAGCTAACGATCCTAAACATATATGCACCCAAACAGGAGCACACAGATAAATAAAGCAAGTTTTTGACAATCTACAAAGAGATTACACTCCCACACAATAATAGTGGGAGACTTTAACACTCCATGGTCAGTATTAGACAGATCAACGAGACAGAATATTAACAAGGATATCCAGGACTTGATACTTGAACTCAGATCCAGACCAAACAAACCTAATAGACATTTACAGAACTTTCCACCCCAATCCACAGAATATACGTTCTTCTTAGCACCACATCACACCTACTCTAAAATTGACCACATAATTGAAAGTAAATCACTCCTCAGCAAATGCAAAAGAACAGAAATCATAACAAACAGTCTCTCAGACCACAGTGCAATCAAATTAGAACTTAGGATTAAGAAACTAACTCAGAACTGCACAATTTCATGAAAACTGAACAACTAGCTCTTGAATGTTGACTGGATAAACAAATGAAGGCAGAAATAAAGATGTTCTTTGAAACCAACAAGAACGAAGACACAACATATCAGAATCTTAGGGCCACATTTAAAGCAGTGTCTAGAGGAAAATTTATAGCAACAATGCCCACATGAGAAGCAAAGAAAGATCTAAAATCGACACCCTATCATCAAAATTGAAAGAGCTAGAGGAGCAACATCAAAATAACTCAAAAGCTATTAGAAGACAAGAGATAACTAAGATCAGAGCAGAACTGAAGGAGACAGAGACACAAAAAACTCTTCAAAAAATCAATAAAGCCAGGAGCTGGTGTTTTGAAAAGATCAACAAAATAGACCACTAGCAAGATTAAAAAAAAGAAGAGAGAAGAATCAAATAGATGCAATAAAAAATGATAAAGGGGATATAACCACAGATTCCACAGAAATACAAACTACCATCAGAGATTACTACAAACAACTCTATGCACATAAACCAGTAAACCTGAAAGAAATGGACAAATTCCTAGACACTTGCACCCTCTCAAGCCTAAACCAGGAAGAAGTAGAAACCCTGAATAGACCAATAACAAGGGCTGAAGTTGAGGCAGCAATTAATAGCCTACCAACCAAAAAAGCCCAGGTCCAGATGGGTTCAGAGCTGAATTCTACTATACAACGAGGAGCTGGTACCACTCCATCTGAAACTATTCCAACCAATCGAAAAAGAGGGAATCCTTCCCAAATCATTTTATGAGACCAACATCAACCTGATACTAAAACCCGGCAGAGACTCAACAAGAAAAGAAAACTTCAGGCATAGATGCAAAAACCTTCAATAAAATACTGGCAAACAGATTGCAACAGCACATCAAAAAGCTTATCCATCACGATCAAATAGGCTTCATCCTGGGGATGGAAGGCTAGTTCAACATTTGCAAGTCTGTAAATGTAATTCACCACATAAACAGAATCAAAGACAAAAAACACATGATTATCTCAATAGATGCAGAGAAGGCCTTCGACAAAATTCAACAGCACTTTATGCTAAAAACTCCCAATAAACTAGGTATGGACAGAACATATCTCAAAATAATAAAAGCTATTTACAACAAACCACAGCCAACATCATACTGAACAGGCAAAAACTGGAAGCATTCTCCTTGAAATCTGGCACTAGACAAAGATGCCCTCTCTTACCACTCCTGTTCAATATAGTATTAGAAGTTCTAGCCAGAGCAATCAGGCAAGGAAAAGAAATACTGGGTATTCAATTAGGAAAGGAGAAAGTCAAATTGTCTCTATTTGCAGATAACATGATTGTATATTTAGAAGACTCCATAGTCTCAGCCCCAAATCTCCTGAAACTGATAAGCAACTTCAACAAAGTTTCAAAATACAAAATCAATGTGCAGAAATCACAAGCATTCCTATACACCAATAACAGAATTAAAGAGAGCCAAATCAAGAAGAAACTGCCATTCACAATTGCTACAAATAGAATAAAATACCTAGGAATACAACTAACAAAGGATGTAAAGGACCTCTTCAAGGAGAACTATGAACCACTGCTCAAGGAAATAAGAAAGGACACAAACAGATGGAAAAACATTCCACCATGGTTAGGAAGAATCAAAATTGTGAAAATGGCCATACTGTCCAAAGTAATTTATAGATTCAATGCTATCCCCATCAAGCTACCTATGACCCTCTTCACAGTAATGGAAAAAACCACTTTAAATTTCATAAGGAACCAAAAGAGAGCCCGCATAGCCAAGTCAATTCTAAGCAAAAAGAACAAAGCTGGAGGCATCACACTACCTGACTTCAAACTATATTACAAGGCCGCAGTAATCAAAACAGCATGATATTGGTACCAAAACAGAGATATAGACCAATAGAACAGAACAGAACAGAGGCCTCAGAGGCAATGCTACACATCTAAAACCATCTGAATCTTTGACAAACCTCACAAAAACAAGCAATGGGGAAAGGATTCCCTGTTTAATAAATGGTGTTGGGAAATCTGGCTAGCCATGTGCAGAAAGCAGAAACTGGACTCCTTCCTCACACCTTACACTAAAATTAACTCCAGATGGATTAAAGACTTAAACATAAGACCTAACACCATAAAAACCCTAGAAGAAAACCTAGGCAAAACCATTCAGGACATAGGCATAGGCAAGGACTTCATGACCAAAACACCAAAAGCATTGGTAACAAAAGCCAAAATAGACAAATGAGATCTAATTAAACTCCAGAGCTTCTGTACAGCAAAAGAAACAATCATTAGAGTGAACTGGCAACCAACAGAATGGGAAAGTATTTTTGCAATCTACCCATCTGACAAAGGGCTAATATCCAGAATCTACAAAGAACTAAAACAGATTTACAAGAAAAAAACAAACAACCCTTCAAAAAGTAGGCAAAGGACATGAACAGACACTTTTCAGAAAAGACATATATGAGGCCAACAAACATATGAAAAAATGCTCATCATCACTGGTCACTAGAGAAATGCAAATCAAAAACACATTGAGATACCGTCTCACACCAGTTAGAATGGCGATCATTAAAAAATCTAGAGACACCAGATGCTGGAGAGGATGTGGAGAAATAGGAACACTTTTACATGGTTGGTGGGAGTGTAAATTAGTTCAAACATTGTGAAAGACAGTGTGGTGATTCCTCAAGCACCTAGAAATAGAAATTCCATTTGACTCAGCAATCCCATTACTGGGTATATATCCAATGGATTATAAATCATTCTATTATAAAGACACATGCACACATATGTTCACTGAAGCACTGTTTACAGTATCAAAGACCAGGAACCAACCCAAGTGCCAACTGATGATAGACTGGACAGGGAAAATGTGGCACATATACACCATGGAATAATATGCAGCCATAAAAAATGATGAGTTCGTGTCCTTTGTAGGGACATGGATGAACCTGGAAACCATCATTCTCAGCAAACTGACACAAGAACAGAAAATCAAACACCGCATGTTCTCACTCATAGGCGGGTGTTGAACAGTGAGAACACATGGACACAGGGAGGGGAATATCACACACTGGGGCCTGTTGCGGGGGGACTAGGGGAGGGACAGCGGGGGTAGGGAGTTGGGGAGGGATAACATGGGGGGAGAAATGCCAGATATAGGTGATGGGGGGATGGAGGCAGCAAATCACATTGCCATGTATGTACCTATGCAACAATCCTGCATGTTCTGCATGTACCCCAGAACCTAAAGTGCAACAAAATATATATATAAACAAATCTAAAAGGTCAATAAAATACGATACATAATAAGAAAAGATAAATAGTGGAAAAATAAACAAGAAACTTTGACCCATGAAAAAGTGTATTACAGGGCTAGATTATAGGTAATCGCACAAGTGTACTCCATAAGAGCTGGTCGACTTGCACTGCAATGAATAGTTAGTTGCTTTTCTCTTTCCTTTTTTTTTTTTTTTTTTTTTTTTTTTTTTAGAGACAGAGTCTCGTTTTGTTGCAACTTCAAACTCCTAGGCTCCAGGGATCCTCCTGCCTCAGCCTCCTGAGGAGCTAGGACTACAGGCATGAACCACCACACCCTGTTTTTTTTACATTTTTAGTAGAGATGAGGTCTCACTGTGTTGCCCAGGCTTGTCTCAACCTCCTGGACTCAAATGATTCTCTCACCTCAGCCTCTCAAAGCTCTAGGATTGCAGGTGAGAGCTACCATACCCGGCCACATTTTTTCTTTTAGGGCATGAGTCTCCTTGGAGAATACATTCAGATTCATTTTCTATGTGGCGCTGTTTTTTCTGAACTTCTTCTATGATTTGATTTATACCTGCATGAGTATTCCCTATTAAATCTTCCCATCTTCTATGCCACATGTCTACGTTGTTTTGGCACACGGAAATCCATTTCACATGCACTTATACACAGACCACAAATTTGGTGGTAACAATACCGCTGGTGGAACAGCAACCCCATTGTGTGCCTTCTTATCCTACTACACATGTCATTATCGTCTCTGGCTTCTTCATGCAAATGCAGTTTTGATTTGCTAAAAGCTCCTGGAATTTCCTCAGCTGGGAAAAAATGCCAATGTAGACCCATAGTTCATTTCAAACTGAAGTTTTTGTCATTACCATTTCACGTGGCCAATCCACTCATCTGAGTTTTCTGTCAAAGGCATCAGACTGAATGAAAAAAACAAACTTTACTGGTAACAACTTGAAATTCACTCTTAGTAGCCTTGATTGCACCTAATTCTGAATCTGTCATTGCAGTTTGGGGATTCAATTAGATATTAGGGATTTTAGATAATAGATTTTGATCTTTCAGCATTTCAACACTCGGGATATGGCATTTAGGACTGTTTCCTTCGGAATTATGCTCGGCACTGCTTTGACCAACAGAAGGTAGTGGAAATAAAACTGTCAGTTCTAGGCCTAGCCTTTCAAACAGCTGGTACCTTCAGCTTGCTTACTCTTGAAATCCAGCCACCGTGTAAAGACATTCAGGAAAGATTACTGAAGACTGAGAGACCATATAGAGAGAGAGAAGCCACATGGAGGAGAACTAAGACTTCCTATCTGACAGAGAGCATTAAGGCCACTGACGTATGAGTGAGGTCATTTTAGAATTTCCAGGCCCAGCTGAGCTCCCAGCTGAACATGGCTACATGAACGTCCTTAGCCTGTACTACATGCAACAGAAGAACGACCCAGTTGACCCATAAAATCAGGAGAAAAAATACACTACTGCTATTTTAAGCCACTCAGTTTTGGGTATTCTATTACACAGCAATAGATAAAAAGAAATGGTACCTGGAAGTGGAGTGCTGCCATATAAAAAACTTTAAACATGTGGCATTGGCTTTGCAACCTGGTGGAGGCTAGGAAAGGCAAGGAGAGAACTGTTCATAGAAGTTGGAAGAGCAGTGCAGAAATTCTTATTGGAAGCTTAAGAACAGTAAGCTCATTTTATTGTTTTCCATAGTGGTAAAACTTCTGGCAATACTGTCACTGTATCAACTGGTGGAAGATAGAGAGGACACCCAATAAATCTGTGTATTTGGCTAACGAGGTTTCCAGGGGAAATGGTGAAAGTGACAAGTGGCTTCATTTAACTGATCATTATAAAGAATGAGAAGAAAGAACTAAGCTAAATAACTAATGTTCAGATTTTCACCAACATACAGAGAAAAGATTTCCAACTCAGGACTTCCTGAATTAGAAAATAAAACCTTGTCTCTAAACAAAAAAAAAAAAAAAAAAAAATTTTGACATCAGTTTTGGATGAGACGAACATTCAAACCATAGCACTGCCAGTAAAATATGGCCTCAGTGTCAATATCAAGCCGAGGGCACAACCATACGACCCTTCATTAATCACTCAGAAAGAAGGTGCCTCATGTAGCCACATAGCTAGATATGCAATCTTCTGGAATCTTAAGGATGTTGTCCACAGTACCTTAACTTGCATACCAAAGTAGAGAGAGGCCTACCTCCAAGAGACTTGGGGGTGTGGCTTCTGATTAAATTTAACATATTAAAAGCCCACTATATTTTTAAAGGAAATGTATCCACTTGGACACAAAAGGACAGAGACAGTTCAAAACGAAAAGAGGTCTGTGGGCTCCCATATTTCTACAGGCAGGGAACAGGCTAAGAAAGCTACTCAGCTGCAAATATGAGCCAATTTCCAAAAAGCACACGAAGAGATGCTCACCAACATGAGTCTTCAGGGATGCAAATCTACACCACAATGAGAAGCCAACTCACATACACTGAGCTGGCTATAATTTTTTAAAAATGTACAATAACAAGTGTTGGCAAAGATGTGGAGAAACTATAACCCTTATCCACACCACTAGGAGGAATATAAAAAGGAGCAGGTACTTTGGGGAAGTTTGGTAGTTCTTTAAAAACTTAAACATACAGTTACCATATGACCCAGCAATTCTACTCCTGAACATATAAGCGAGAGAACTCAAAATACATGTCCACAAAAATACTTTCATGTGAATGTTCATAGCAGCAGTAATCACAGCAAAAAAGGGAAACAACCCAATGTCTATCAATTGATGACTGGATAAACAAAATGTGGGATATCCACACAAAAAAATGATTGAGCCATCAAAATGAATAAAGAACTGAGATGCACTAGAGAACAGCTGAACTTTGAAAACATACTAAGTAAAAGCAGCCAGTCACAAGAGGCCACATATGAAGGTGCTACCTCGAATTTTGATTCTGGAGTCAGGAAAAGTCTTTTTGAGGAAGTGACAATTCAGCAGAGTGTGGGGAAAAGAGCTTTCCAGGAAAGAATGTGTATGATAGCCCAAGAGGAGAGCATACCCATGCAAGGAACTGTTGTGAGGACATTGTAGGAATTTCTAGGAATGTGAAAACACTGTGAACGTGAACTTGGAGAAATAGGCCAGTTTGTGCAGGTCCTTCAGGTTACTGAGGTGGTTTGAAACTGCCAATAAATAGCACCCCCTTCTCAAAATTGATTTTTTTTTTGAGGCTGGAGTGCAGTGGCATGATCTCAGCTCACTGCATCCTCTGTCTCCCGGGTTCAAGCAATTCCCCTGCCTCAGCCTCCCAAGTAGCTGGGATTACAGGCTTGCACCACCACGCCCAGCTAATTTTTGTATTTTTAGTAGAGACAGGGTTTCTCCATGTTGCCCAGGCTGGTTTTGAACGCCTGATCTCAAGCAATCCACCTACCCTGGCCTCCCAAAGTGTTGGGATTATAGGCATGAGCCACCACACCTGGCCTCCAAATGGATCTTGAGAAATAAAATAGGTTAGTTAAGCAGAGGGGGATCAAAGTATACTTGTATAACCCGTTAAGCCAGGTCAGAGAACACAGCTTAGTTAAGAGCTAAATGAGCCTATGCCTGCTACCTGCTAACTGCCACAGTCACCCACTAGTCCAAATCCTGGAACAGCACCTTCGAAGCAAAGTTCTAAAAAATACAAATATCCAGATGGCTGCTTCCCAGTGTCCAGGTGGAAGCAAAGAACTCACTCCCATGTCCAGCACATTTTTTTCCTTGAGACAAAGTCTTGTCCTGTCACCCAGGCTGGAGTGCAGTGGCATGATCTTGGCTTACTGCAACCTCTGCTTCCCGGTTCAAACAATTCTCCTGCCTCAGCCTCCCGAGTAGCTGGGACTACAGGCATGCACCACTATGTGTAGCTAACTTTTGAATTTTTAGTAGAGATGAGGTTTCACCATGTTGGCCAGGCTGGTCTTGGCCTCCCAAAGTGCTGGGATTACAGGCATGAGTCACCTCACCTGCCCTGGCACATTTGATAGATGAGCTCCACCCAGCTCCACCCAAGAACTACAAACTAAAACAACATCTCCACCTCTGTAACAGAAATAAACTGTGAGGCAAGAGGTCAAAGCCTTAGGGAAAAATCTCCCCACTTGGAAACCAGGGCAGTAGAACCAAACGTGTTTCCATCTAGCAATTATATTCAAGATTTTAAACATAAAACCATTTGAGACCAAAAAAAGAGGTGTGATTTATGTTTAAATATTCCACTTTGGATGCTGGGTGGAAAATAAACTGGACAGGGGCAAGTGTGGAAGCAGGGAAAATAATCTATTCAGTTAGGGCGGACTCATAAATCTACTGGATGCTTCTGGCTGCAAATAAATAGAAATTCAGACTCAAGCTAGGAGATTTATCACCTCAAATAACTGAAAGTCCACAGGTCAGGTGAGCTTCAAGTGTGGTACAATCAGCAGCTCACTGATGTTACCAGGATCTTTACGTCTCTTTTAGTCACTGTCCTTGGTGCTGTCTTCATCATAAGGCTAATTTCAACTCATTACTATAAGACAGCTACCAATAACCACTGGGGCTACATATTTTCATGTTCACATATTTCAATTTTAAGATATAGAACTTCTTTGGCAAGTATAGATATAATTACTTTACCAGAGTCTAATTGAGCCTAGTTTGATCACTTGCCCACCATGGGAGCAATACGAATCATCAGGAAAACTTCAAGTGCTGGTTAACTTACTCTAATCCACCCCTGGAGCTACAAATGGAATCAGTTTCCATAAGCTTGTATGGAGCAGAAATGGATACCTTCATAAAAGGAATGTTCTTGGCCAGGCAAGGTGGCTCACACCTGTAATCCCAGCACTTCAGGAGACGGAGGCAGGAGGATCAGGAGGTCAGGAGTTCAAGACCAGTCTGGCCAATATAGTGAAACCCTGTTTCTACTAAAAATACAAAAAATTAGCCAGGTGTGGTGGCATGAGCCTGTAATCCCAGCTACTTTGGGAAGCTGAGGCAGGAGAATCATATGATCACACCATTGTACTCTAGCCCAGGCGACAGTGCGAGACTCCATCTCAAAAAATAAAAAGTTCTTATAGAAAGAAAGAAAAGGGGACTGGTGATGCAGTAAGAACCCAATGGATGTTTGCTATGTTTCTCTTCTCTAAGCTAGACCATATTTAGGCTTACTTATTTATTTATTTATTTATTTATTTATTTATTTATTTTTAGGCTCTTTTAATTACAGTGAGGCAAAGCATAGAATAACAAAATGGCTGGGTGTGGTGCTCACACCTGTAATCCTTGTAAGCACTTTGGGAGGCTGAGGCAGGAGGACTGCTTGAAGCCAGGAGTTTGAGACCAGCCTCTCTACAAAAAATAGAAAAATAAACACCAAAACACCAAGACCAATCAGAGTTTTATACTCCTTTTATTCTCTATCAAATGCAATTCTAAGCAATGTTCAGGTACTATCCAAACAGGTTCTAGCTCTCTGCCAAAGGTGGAATTCTTCAACCATGTGAACGGTGATGAGTCCTGATGTTTGTGTGGCTCATCTTGCCAGGGGGATGGCTGATACAGAGAAGTTGTTCTTTCACCCTATGGCCAAACCTCTGTAAGGATAACAGGGAAAGTGCATTTAGAGAAAGACAGATAATCTGGTCTTTTACTATTTTTCCAGGCTGAAGTTGGGGAAGGGGTTTGTAGGTCTCCTTTATCAGTGTGGTTATGAAGGGTCACAAGAGCTTGGAATCTTTCATTTAAGAGAAATAGTCTTTTTTTTTTTTTTTTAAGGAGTCTTGCTCTGTCACCCAGGTTGAAATGCAGTAGCACGATCTCAGCTCACTGCAACCTATGCCTCTCAAGTACAAGCAATTCTCCTGCCTCAGCCTCCTAACTGGGACTACAAGCATCTGCCACTATGCCCAGCTACTTTTTGTATTTTTAGCAGAGATGGGGTTTTACCATATAGGCCAGGCTGGTCTCAAACTCCTGACCCTGTGGCCTCCCAAAATGTGCTAATTCCATTACTTCCAATAAATAGAAAAAAAAATCAGTAAATAAGCAAGTCGAGGAGCCTCCGAACCCATGTAAAGTATGTTCCTAAGGTCTCTTACATGAAAAAGATGGGAAACTACAGCAGTAAGAGCAAGAAATCCTAGTGGCTTCTAGGATAATGATAAGAAAGATGGAAAGATGTGGACTAATTCAAAATGTATTTTGGAACACAATCATAATGATTGGATGATATATCAGATACAAGAATAAACAAAGTAGATAATAAATGACTCCTAGATTTCTGGTTGAAACATCTAAGTACACTGTGGTGCCATTTCCTGGGACAGGAAAGAGCATAGGAAGTGCAGGTTAGTAAACATAGTCAAGAATCTTATTTTGAGTAATGTAAATTTGAGATGCATGAGAGAGCTCTAAGTGCAAACATCAATAACCAGTTGGATAGTCTAATACTAAGTCCTAACAAGAGAGGGAGGCCTGGCCTGGAGACACAGACACAGAAGCTGCCCAGCCCCTCTCCCTACTCTCCCATCCATAGCCTGTGGTTAGAGGACTTTTGAAAGTCAGGGCACACTTCTGCTTGGGAGACTGCATGGTTCTAATAGTCTCATATAACAGGGAGACCCAGAGGAGTATGTCTGTCTGTCAAGGCATATGTTACCCCACCCACAGGAGCTCCAGTTTGTGACCATGGCCAGACTCTGCCTTGCATCACCAACTCCTGCTCAGCAGAGCAAAAGTAACTTTTCACCATCCTCAGCCTATGACAGAAAAAGGGCTTTGTATATGCTATTTTTTTTCCCCACAAATGAGACTTTTTATTTGCCACTATTGTAAGTCTGAACTTTAAACAGATTCTTGGACTGGTGGTTCATATCCATCAGCTCATTCAACTTTAGCACCTGTCTCATCTGCAGTGGCTTTTCCGGAACTACTGCCTTCACCATGAAGCTCCATGAGTTTTCCAAATTCAAACTCGGGCTTCTAAATTCAAACTCCGGCTTCTTCAGTATTTTTACTTTTCTAACAAAGACATCACGGAGAGGATAAACAGATGAGCAAGCCTTTTCTGTGTCTTTTCAGTGCTGTCTGCTATCAATTTATTGACCATTTCTTTCAAGTCATTTGTCTGCACCTCTTGGGTCATGATTTCCATCATCTTCTTCTGGATTTGGCAGACCTGTTGGTACTAAGCATAAGACGCTTTCCATATCTGATTGTTGTGCTTTTTAGTAAAACCAACACAAAGAAGATGAAGCAAATAACCATTGGTAGCCTTGACATCAACAACAGCTTCAATCACTGTCCGCCTTTTTTTTTTTTTTTTTTTTTTTTGAGACAGAGTTTTGCTCTTGTTACCCAGGCTGGAGTGCAATGGCGCAATCTCGGCTCACCGCAACCTCCGCCTCCCGGGTTCAGGCAATTCTCCTGCCTCAGCCTCCTGAGTAGCTGGGATTACAGGCATGTGCCACCATGCCCAGCTAATTTTTTGTATTTTTAGTAGAGACAGGGTTTCACCATGTTGACCAGGATGGTCTCGATCTCTTGACCTCGTGATCCACCCGCCTCGGCCTCCCAAAGTGCTGGGATTACAGGCGTGAGCCATCGCGCCTGGCCAGGCTGTCTGCCATTTTTTGACCACGGAACACATTTTGTCACGGGTAAGATCAACACCATGGAAGTTGGTCAGGCAGTTTTTGCCCTGAACATCTTCAGTAATCAGCTTCAATTTCCTAAATGCAACTTTGTCATTCTGCAAATCAGCAAGACTAACTTAAAACACTCGACCCTTGAGACCATCAGATGCAATTTTGGTTCCTTGGGTCCTGGTAACTAACGTCTTTCCAATATTTCTTATATTGAACATAGCAGGTGCTTTCACTCGATTGCACTGTGGTCTGAGAGACTGTTTGTTATGATTTCTGTTCTTTTTTTTTTGCATTTGCTGAGGAGTGATTTATTGCCAATTATGTGGTCAATTTTAGAGTAGGTGTGATGTGGTGCTGAGAAGAATGTATATTCTGTGGATTTGGGGTGGAGAGTTCTGTAAATGTCTATTAGGTTTGCTTGTTCCAGGTCTGTATTCAGGTCCTGGATATCCTTGTTGATTTTCTGTCTAGATGATCTGTCTAATACTGACAATGGGGTGTTAAAGTCTCCCACTATTATTGTGTGGGAGTCTAAGTCTCTTTGTAAGTCATTAAGAACTTGCCTTATGTATCTGGGTGCTCCTGTATTGGATGCGTATATATTTAGGATCGTTAGCTCTTCTTGTTGCAGTGATCCTTTTACCATTATGTAATGTCCTTCTTTGTCTCTTTTGATCTTTGTTGCTTTAAAGTCTATTTTATCAGAGATGAGAATTGCAACTCCTGCCTTTTTTTGCTCTCCATTTGCTTGGTAGATCTTCCTCCATCCCTTTATTTTGAGCCTTTGTGTATCCTTGCATGTAAGATGGGTTTCCTGGATACAGCACACTGATGGGTTTTGGCTTTTTATCCAATTTGCCAGTCTGTGTCTTTTGATTGGGGCATATAGTCCATTGACATTTAGGGATAGTATTGTTATGTGTGAATTTGATACTGTCATTTTGATGCTACCCGGCTGTTTTGTTGGTTAGTTGATGCAGATTCTTGATTGTGTTGATGCTCTTTTACCATTTGGTGTGTTTTTGGAGTGGCTGGTACTGGTTGTTCCTTTATATGTGTAGAGCCTCTTTCAGGAGTTCTTGTAGGGCAGGTTTGGTGGTGATGAAATCTCTGAGTGCTTGCTTGTTCACAAAGGATTTTATTTTTCCTTCACTTATGAAGCTTAGTTTGGCTGGATAGGAGATTCTGGGTTGAATGTTCTTTTCTTTAAGGATGTTGAATATTGGCCCCCAATCTCTTCTGGCTTGCAGGGTTTCTGCTGAGAGATCTGCCGTGAGTCTAATGGGTTTCCCTTTGTGGGTAACCCGACCTTTCTCTCTGGCTGCCCTTAGCATTTTCTCTTTCATTTCAACCCTGGTGAATCTCACGATTATGTGCCTTGGGGTTGCTCTTCTTGAGGAATATCTTTGTGGTGTTCTCTGTATTTCCTGGATTTGAATATTGGTCTGCCTTGCTAGGTTGGGGAAGTTTTCCTGGATAATATCCTGAAGAGTATTTTCCAGCTTGGATTCATTCTCTTCATCACATTCAGGTACACCTATCAGACGTAGATTAGGTCTTTTCACATAGTCCCATATTTCTTGAAGATTTTGTTCATTCCTTTTTGTGCTTTTTTCTCTGTTCTTGCCTTCTCTTTTTATTTCATTTAGTTGATCTTCGACCTCTGATATCCTTTCTTCTGCTTGGTCCATTCGGCTGTTGAAGCTTGTGCATGCTTCACGAAGTTCTCGTGTTGCGTTTCTCAGCTCCATCAATTCACTTATACTCCTCTCTATGCTGTCCATTCTCGTCAGCAGTTCGTCCAATCTTTTTTCAAGGTTCCTATTTTCTTTGCGTTGGGTTAGAATATGTTCTTTTAGCTCATTGTAGTTTCTTACTACCCACCTTCTGAAGTCTGATTCTGTCATTTCATCACCCTCCTTCTCCATCCGGTCTGGTTCCCTTGCTGGTGAGGAGTTGTGATCCCTTTTAGGAGGAGAGGTGTTCTGGTTTCGGGAGTTTTCATCCTTTTTGCGCTGGTTTCTTCCCATTTTTGTGGGTTTATCCACCTGTTGTCTGTCTCTGTCCCAGGGAGTTGGAGCTTTATGAGTTTCCGTTGCACTACTGCCTTTTTTGATTTTTCTTTCAGGTCTGACCCGCCCAGCTAGCAGCAGGCCTAGCCACTGCCTGCCCGCAGGGGCTTTGCTGAGCTGCTGTGGGCTCCGCCCAGCTGCCCTGAGCTCTTCCCTGTAGTCCTTTTTATATGGGCGTAGTTAGAACTGTCTCGGCAACGGTGGCCCCGCCTCTGTTATGGCGGACTCTCTCTGTTGTGGCAGGTTGCCTCGGCAACGGCAGCCTGCCTCTGTAGCGGTGGAGAGTCTCAGTAATGGCGGAAGCCCCTCCCCGACGGAGCCGGACCATCCCGGTTCAGCTGTGCTTGGTTTGAAGCGCTCAACCCAGAGGGTTTCCAATTACTGTTTTTGTTTTCGTTGTTGTTGGGGGTGGAGGGGTGGGACCAACCGAGCCTGATCACCTGGCTCCCTGACTCAGAGTCTTTTCTTTTAAGTTGAACGACCCCGCGTTCTGGTCGCTTGTTGAAAAGGCGCCGGGATCTCCCGTGCTGTGACTCACGGAGTCGGCTCGAACTGTGGCGCCGGCTCCTGGCGGACTTTTTGCCTAGGAATCTCCTGGCCTGACTCGCTATTTCAGATGAATGGGCAACTCTGCCGTCTCAGGGCTCTGCTCGCCAGCTAAGAGGGCTCCCAGAC
The DNA here is from genome assembly GCF_048565385.1 of Saimiri boliviensis. Lineage (NCBI taxonomy): Eukaryota > Metazoa > Chordata > Mammalia > Primates > Cebidae > Saimiri > Saimiri boliviensis. The sequence goes on from NC_133449.1 coordinate 228,730,062, forward strand.
CAGTGGCTTTTGTACGGAGAACCGCAGCAACAGGGCGTGGTCACAGCAGCCGCGCGGGCGGAATCAGCCCCACAGGGGCCAAAACAGCCGCACCGGCTGGGACTGCGACGCTGGCGACCCCTCTGCCTGGGTATCTCCTGGTCTGTGGGCAATAAGAGTTTGTCTGGAAATGCGGCGTCCACTCACCCTCTGCACTTTCACTGGGAGCTGAAGTCCTGAGCTGTTCTTAGGCGGCCATCTTCCCAGCATTCCCTCAGCAGGTGCTTTCACATCATACCAATCTTTCTTAGAAAATGGATCAACCACTTTCTTCTTGGCACTCTTTTTACCGCCTTTCGTAAGGCGCTTGTTCTTGCCAACCACCATGGTGCTGCTCAGAGAGCCAAAAGGGCTGTATATACTATTATTATACAAACCGTACAATTTTAAAAGTTGTATTTCTGGGTTTTCAGTTGTTAAGAGAAAAACAGAACTTATTTTCCATTTTGACCTTGCATCCTAAGATTTTCTTTCTTTCTTTCTTTTTTTTTTTGAGACAAGGTCTTACTCTGTCACCTAAGTTGGAGTGCAATAGCATGATCACAGCTTACTGCAGCCTCTACCTCTTGGGCTCAATTGCTCAATTGACCCTCCTGCCTCAGCTTCCCAAGAAGCTGTGACTATAGGTACATGCCACCATGCCTGGCTTATTTTTCCATTTTTTGTAGAGATAGGGTCTCATTATGTTGCATAGGCTGATCTTGAACTCCTGAGCTCAAAGGATCTACCCACCTTAGCCTCCCAAAGTGCTAGGATTACAGGCATGAGCCACCACCCCTGACCATATCCTGAGATTTTCTAAATTCACCTATTTATTATGATCATTTATCTATATAATCTTTTTGTTTTCTTTATATACAATCATATTGTCTGGGAATAATGGTTTCATTTCTTCCTTTCCTAGCTTTTTTTCATTTTTAAAAACTGAGACATAATTTACATACTATAAAATTCACCCTTTTAAAGTGAACATGTCAGTGGTTTTTATTTAGTGTATTCCAAAGGTTATGCAACTATCACCATTCTCTAATTCTAGAAAAATTTCATTATCTGAAAAAGAAACCCTGTACTCATTAGCATTGACTCTTTACAGTTCCTGGCAACCATTAGTCAATTGTTTCCTGAAACATCAATTTTGCTAAAATTTATTTACTAAATAATCATTGTGTAGTTATTATATGCTACACATGGTTTTAGGCATTAGGGATTCAATATGAAATGAGACAAAGTTCTTCCTTTTGAGGAGAAAAAGACAATTTAAAAACAGTGTTTTGACAATAAAAGAGCTCAGATTTATAACGGACTAGGATGCAAAAATGCATAAATTTTTACAATAAAACTTGGAACTTCAAGCTAAATCTCCTGTTGGACCAGGCACACTGCAAGCTCTGGCCCAGCCCTGCGATGATATGCTTTCATTCTCCTTTCCTGCTGCAGCCAATACGAGCACTTTATAGGAAAAGGCTGAGAAACACTGCTTTAATGTTCATCTGTATACTGATGGGATATGCATGCAATGATTACGGGTTGAAGCAGTAAACCAAAGACTTCTGGCTTAGGCATAAATACTGCCCAATTATTTAGTAATCATCAATTGGTATATTTCATTCATCCATTGAACAAATAATGAGTGAGTTTCTCATTAGTACACAATGGAAGACATAAAAATATGAAAGATACATGGTTCTGATCTTAAAAGTTTTATTCAAATCACTAGATACATAAGAAAATATAATAATATATTAGAATTTTGAATCAGATATAACAGGCAAATCACTTCTGGAAAATAAAAAAATTCTTCCATTAAGCAATTTATCCATCGTAAACAAAATGAAACACTTCATAAAAATGTTTAGCTGGGTGTGGTGGCTCACAGATTTCCTGAGCCCAGGAATTTGAGCCTGCAGTGAGCTGTGATTACACCTCTGTATTCCAGCCTGGGCAACAGACTGAGACCATGTCTCTAAAAATGAATAAATAATAATTAAATAATAAAAATAAATACATAAAATACTTATGTCAGCCTGGAACTTACACTTGGATCACCTGTCCCTAGTATCTGCAAATATAACTAGATATCAAAAAGGAGTTTAATTAATCTATTATCCAAAGTAAATTACAAGTAACTGTACTGACTTACTTTTCAGTGCCTCATTCATTTGTGCCTTGTGGTTAGCTGCATGATACCAGGTGATCTCAGCGCCATCTTCTGTGGTAATCTGGTTATTTCTCAGAAAATATTCCAATATATTTTCACTCCACGATCCTAAAACAAAAGTATTTACATGAAAAGTAATATTGTTTTCTGTAGGGTAAAAATTTTAAAAATTAATTTCGTTGTGTATATTTAAGATATACATATGCTGTTACGTGATATATATAGATAGTAAAACGGTTACAACAGTGAAGCAAATAAACATATCCATCATCTCACATGCCTATTTTCTGTGTGTGATGCAAGAACAGCTAAAATCTCATTTAACATGAATCCCTTACATATAGTACAATTTTATTACCTGGAGTCCTCATGTTGCACATTAGATCTCAACTTGTTCATCTTTTTTTTTTTTTTTTCCAATTTGAGAGCAGGTACTGTTTATTAACTGACCAGCTTAGAAAAATAACCATGGTAGTCACTTTAGTTCATTCTTCTAATAAGCCTGTTGATCTGGTCCTCCCTGTTGCCAGCATCTCCACCTTCTACAAAATGGGTGGTCATTTTCTTCATTCTGCTTCATGGAGAAGATAATTTGAAGGGCAACGGGAAGTTATTTGCTTCTTTGAAGCATTTTCCAACAGTACAGATCTCATGAATCAGATTCTCCATGCAGATGATGCCATATTTACCAAGAGACTGAGCAGTCGAAGTGTTCTCTGTCAAAGCAATTCACTTCTTACTGATTTTGCCATAACCATGTTTATAGATTAATTCATTTACTGACTTCGGATTTGGGTACCCCCATGCAATATATACCCCCAGCACATTAACTGAAACCTTGTTGAGTTTCACAAATGTTCCACTGAAGATTTGACAGAGGCGAAGAAGCTGCAACACCTTTCAGACCTTTGGGCTCACACCATTGATACCTCTGATCCTGATGACAAATGCCGATTTGGGTGCTGCAGGTACACAAAAGTTGCCAGCTTGTCTTGTCATCCTAGCCATTTGAATTTCAGTTCTGTGTATCTGCCTATATTCCCTGTGATAGTGCTTCATTTTTTCATAGATAGCTTCCTCTTTGCCTTTCAAAGCATCTTTTGGGCGAAATTCTTTCTCCTGTACTTGATCTTCAGCTCTGCGGAATTCCTTCACTTTTTCTTAAGGTTTCTGGCACAGCAGGAACCTTCTTCTCTTCTATACCCTCCATGGTTCCAGCCAGAAAAAGAGGTGACTTGTTCATCTTATATATCTGTTCTGTATCCTCTGCCTACATCTCCCCATTTCCTCTGCTTCCCTCTCTCCTAACCACGGTTTTGTTCTCTATTTCTGCTACATTTGAATTTTTTGATTCTGCATATAAGTGAGATCATGCACTATTTGTCTTTCTGTGTCTGTCTTAGTCCACTTAGCATAATGTTCTCTGGGCTCATCCATGTTGTGGAAAATGGCAAGTCCTCATTCCTCTTTAGGGCTGAATAATATTCCATTTTCCCTGTGTACTACAATTTATTTATCCATTCATCTATCAACAAACACTTGTTGTTTCCATACCTTGGCTACTGTAAATAATGCTGCAATGAACATGGGAGTGCAGACATCTTTACAAAGTGGTGGTTTCATTTCCTTTGGGTACATGCCTGGAAAAGGGATTGCTGAGTTATGGGGTAAAAAACAAAACAAACAGACAAACAAAAAACAAAGTGCAGACAAGCTATTAAAGGATAATAACAAAGTAGTTAGACTTGGAAAAACACAAGATTTAAAAATAGAGAACAGGTATTATGATGTGGCAAATATATAGTATATAAACATGTTATATATTATGTTATATAATAATTAGATGACATATTGGATAGTCTGAACATCAAGAGTATAAGAATGTAGGAAGAAAATAAAACTGGTAAGAAGCAGATATTTAAAAGCTGGAAATTTCATATGATGTTTTCTACACTCCTGGTCTCAGAAATATAAGGAAAACTGATGTAAAGCCAAAGCTATATTTAAAATTCTAAATTTTACACAACTTAATTGTTTTTTCTACCTGAAGCCCAATTCCACATTTATATTAACTTAGAATTTAAATTGCACATTTGACTGCATATCCACCTTCAGATTCTCAGCAACATCTGAGTGACCATGTAACCTCTTGAATTAACATTCATAAGTTTATCTAGTGTGTTCAATATACATAATTCTCATATCTTTCAACTAATTTTTGGCATAACATATTTTCTCTTAATTAAGCATTGAAATTTGTGAGTTAACCAAGACTAAGGTAAGTGGTAGCAAAAATATCTGAACCCAGATCTATTCCACGCTACATCATAACATAATATAAAAGAAGAAAATACTGAAAAAAAGTTGTCCATAATTTTACCTCCCTAATCGTTGTTCATGCTTCAACATTTATTAAGAGCCTAGCAAGTGGCTGCAAATTCCCCATGCATGAGAATCTTTCCTCTATTATTTGTTTGTTAACTCTACCTTTAAAAACCTAAAAACTGCTTCTCTTTTTTTTTTTTCCATCTGCTATCTGCAGTGGAGCTGCCACCAAAATGCAGATTTCGTAAAAACCCTTCCAGGGAAGACCACCACCCTCAAAGCTGAACCCTTGGACACAATAGAAAAAGTAAAGGCCAAGATTCAGGAACTCCTCCTGATTAGCAAAGACGGATCCTTGCTGGCAAGCAACTGGAAGATGGACATACTTTGCCTGACTACAACATTCAAAAGGAGTCTACTCTTCATCTTGAGTTGAGACTGTGGTGGTGCCAAGAAGAGGAAGAAGTCTTACACCACTCCCGAGAATGATAAGCCTGAGAGAAAGAAGGCGAAGCTGGCTGTCCTGAAATACTATGAGGTGGATGAGAATGGCAAAATTAGTCACCTTCATCGAGAGTGCCCCTCAGATGGTGCTGGAGTATTTATGGCAAACTATTTTGACAGACATTATTGTGGTAAATGTCTGACTTACTGCTTTAACAAATCAGAAGATAAGTAATTGTGTATGAGTTAATAAAAGATATGAACTAACATCTTTAAAAAAAAAAAAAACCCAAAAAACCAAAAACCTAAAATCTACAGATGGCTATCAGAAACTGCTGATAAGATATTGAGAAAAGTTAAAATTTGACCAGAGAATGGAGGGGCATACAAAGACAAATTCTAACTAATGTACATGGGACTTAGCAATCACTTCTAATACTAGGGTGCAGAATAATTAAAAAAAGGAAAGTTAGGTGGAGGATCCACTATCCCCAAAGCAGTCTCCCACCCAAAACACGTGGCCCTATTTTGGCATATGTAATAGAGTCATAGACCTTTCAGACTCAAATGGCAACACGAGGCCATCATTCTTTAAAATATTAAGGTAGACATTTTAGAAGGCACATTATTAATTGGCCAAATGTCCAACAATAGGGAAATAATTAAATCACAATACATACGCATGATAGAATATGTGACTAATGTGGCTGTTAAAAATGAAGGTTTTAGGCCGGGCGCGGTGGCTCAAGCCTGTAATCCCAGCACTTTGGGAGGCCGAGGTGGGTGGATCACAAGGTCGAGAGATCGAGACCGACCTGGTCAACATGGTGAAACCCCGTCTCTACTAAAAATACAAAAAAAAATTAGCTGGGCATGGTGGCACATGCCTGTAATCCCAGCTACTCAGGAGGCTGAGGCAGGAGAATTGCCTGAACCCAGGAGGCGGAGGTTGCGGTGAGCCGAGATCGCGCCATTGCACTCCAGCCTGGGTAACAAGAGTGAAACTCTGTCTCAAAAAAAAAAAAAAAAAAAAAAAAATGAAGGTTTTGAAATATGCCAAATGATTTAGAGAAATGGTAAGTATGCATATTACCAGAAAAATCTAAATGTTAGTTAATGGTTCATATTGGATATTTCCACAGCACTTTTCAACTAAACATACTGCATTCAGGATTTCTATAAAGGGAACTTACAAGGTAATAATAAAATACTATGACTCTAGAATTTAAAAACTTGTAAAGTAAAAAGTTCTCCTTACCCTTTTGGTAAGTGAAATTTTTAGTTTGTATTTAAGCCACAACTGTATATATCTTAAAATTTAAGGAGAATCCAATTAATTACCTATGATCTAGGGTCTTAGTATTATTATTTAAACAGGCTGTAACTCTGAAAACAGGACCAAGAGAAAGGCCAAAATAGCTGCAACTTTTTTTTAAAGGTTGCGTTTTTTGAGCATTTTTTTTTTTTTTTTGAGACAGAGACTCACTCTGTCACTCAGACTGGAATGCAGTGGCACGATCACAACTCATTGCAATCTCTGCCTCCTGCATTCAAGCAATTCTTGTGCTTCAGCCTCCCGAGCAGCTGGGATTACAGGCATGTGCCATCACATCGGCTACTTTTTGTATTTTTAGTAGAAATGGGTTTTTACCATGTTGTCCAGGCTGGTCTTGAACTCCTGGCCCGGTTTTTTGAGCAGTTTTCATTTACAGAAAAAATTAGGCTGGGCACGGTGGCTCACGCCTGTAGTCCTAGCTACTCGGGAGGCTGAGGCAGGAGAATAACTTGAACCCTGGAGGCAGAGGTTGCAGTGAGCCAAGACCATGCCACTACACTCCAGCCTGGGCAACAGAGCAAGACTTGGTCTCCAAAAAAAAAAAATTAAGCAAAAAGCACAAAGTTCCCATATGATCCCCACTCTTCCCCTCAATTTCCCTGGTTTTTGCTTTTTTGGTAATTAAAAAATTGCTTTTATTTGAAGCTCCCCAATTTTTAACGTCTTGCATTAGTGTGGTATGTCTGTTAGAATAAATGAACCAATACTGACTTACTGTTATTAACTAAAGTCCACAGTTACATTAGAATTCACTCTTGGTGTCATACATTCTATGGGTTTTGACAAATGTCTAGGTGTACATCTGAGATAGTAGGTTCAGTTATGTGCCACTGGAATAAAGTATCACAATAAAGCAAGTCACGCACACATTATTTGGTTTCCTAGTGCATATAAAAGTTATGTTTACACTGTTATACTGTAGCTTATTGGGTAGGTGTACAATAGCATTATGTCTAAAAAAGTGTGCACACCTTAATTTTAAAACACTTTATTGCTAAAACAATGTTAACAATCATCTGAGCCTTCGGCTAGTTGTTATCTTTTGACTGGTGGAGGGTCTTGCCTCGGTGTTGATGGCTACGGACCAATCAGGGTGGTGGTTGCTGAAGCCTGGGGTGGCTGTGACAATTTCTTAAAATAAGACAATAAAGTTATCAACATCATGGATTCTTTCATGAAAGCTCTCTCTGTAGCACACAGTGTTGTTTGATAGCATTTTACCCACAAGAGAACTTTTCAAAATGAGAGCCAATCCTCTCAAACTCTGTTGCTGCTTTAACAACTAAGCGTATGTAGTATTCTTTATTCCAGTGTGGGGGGGCGGGGAATCACTGATCACAGGTCACCATAATAAATACAATAATTTTAAAACTCGAAATATTGCAAGAATTCCCAAAATGTGACAGATGCAAAGTGAACACATGCTATTGAAAAATATGGCACCAATAGACTTGCTCAATACAAGGTTGCCACAAACCTTCCATTTGTAAAAAAAAAAAAAAAAAAAAAAAAAGTATTATCTGCAAAACACAATAAAGTGAATTACAATAAAAGAAGGGACGCTTGTACAATGGCATGTATCCACCATTACAATATCATATAGAATCACAGTTTTGCTGCTCCAAACCTCTATGCTCCATCTATTTATCCCAATCTCCTTCCCTGTGCAACCTGTGGCTGTTTTCCAGCTACCACAGCAGAGTTGATTAGTTGGAACAGAAATTAACCTCTTGCAAAGCCCAAAATTTAATATCTGGTTCGTTACAGAAAAAGTCTGCTGACCACCAAGATACGGAAATAACCGAAGTATCATGAGCAGATGAATGGATAAAGAAAATGTGCTATATATACACAATGGAATACTATTCAGTCTTTAAAAAGAAGAAATTTCTGTCATCTGTAACAACAGATGGCAGAACACTGCTGTCTACAACAGTCTGAGCATCCAAAGAAGAAACCCGGAGGACATTATACTTAGAAGCCAAGCACAGAAAGAAAAATACTGCATAGTCTCACATGTGGAATCTCAAAAGGTAGTGCTCATGGGAGTAGAAAGTAGAATGGTGGTTACCAGAGGCTAGGGATGCAGCCCAGGCCATTGGATGGCAGGGGGATATGTTAGTCAAAGGGTACAAAGTTTCGGTTAGACAGGGGGAATAAGTTCCCGAGATCTATTGCACAGCATGGTGACTATACTTAATAACTCCAGGCATGCTGGCTCACAACTGTAACTCCAGCACTTTGGGAGACCAAGGCGGAAGGACTGCTTGAGCTCAGGAGTTTGAGACCAGCCTAGGTAATGAAGCAAGACTTTGTCTCTACTAATAAAACAAATAATAATAATAATAATAATAACCTGGGCATGGTGATGTGTGCCTGTAGTCCCAGCTACTCAGGAGGCTGAGGCAGGAGGGTTACTTGAGCCCAAGAGGTCAAGGCTACAGTGAGCCATGACTGTACCACTGCACTCCAGCCTGGGTGACAGTGAGACTTATTTGTTTCAAAATTAACAAATGAGTAGACTTTAAATGTTCTCATTATAAAGAAAATGTTAAGTATATCATTTTATTTTGACTTTTTAAAAAAATAGTCTTTACTTTGTGATTTATAGAATTAACAAGTTGCTCAGGGTATATTTTACAGCTGTAGCACTGATGATATCTGCATTAATCAATAAATACTATCAAAACACAATGGACCTAAGTACAAAACTGAAAAATCCTACATTTATTATTAATATCAGTGGCAAATGTTTAAGTCTGAGGAAAAAAGGGTATCTCTATGTATTAGCAACTTTGAGTTCTATAGGTTAACTCTAGGGGGGAAACCCCGCAAGTACCATGGCAAGGGTCTGAAGCCTCAGCCTGTTCCCATATAAATACTGATTTAGAAAAGAATTAGAAATGTAGGCACATAGTTACTCCTCTATATAATCATATATAATCTTATAGTTACTTATAATCATAAAGATATATACTCAATATAACCTTTAATTTTACTAATGACTATCGGGTTATGAAGCATAGAACTGAGGTGACATTGTGAACAAAGTGATCCTAAGGCAAGATGCTCTAAGCCCTCTGTCATGCCCACATAAGGGCTGCTGGAGGGCGCCTTGGCTGTGAGGCAGTGCCAGTGCTGTGACAGCAGCCACTATTTAGCCAGCTAGGGAAGGAGATGCCCAAAATGACTGAGACATCTCCTTCCTGGGGAAGTTAGGAGAAAACGCCGCTTCTCCAAGCTCTTGTGGCAAGGCCTGACGGCTGTCAGGGACACCCACGGACATCCCGGATCTTAACTGTCTCTATGAGACGCTGTGCTTCAGTGATCACATTCCACGTCTACTCTCATGCCCTGCTTCTGCACCTGGTTTCTCTTTTCCTTAAAATATAAGAATTAATAATAGTAGGGCCAGTGCGGTGGCTCACGCCTGTAATCCCAGCACTTTGGGAGGCCGAGGAGGGTGGATCACGAGGTCAAGAGATCGAGACCATCCTAGTCAACATGGTGAAACCCCGTCTCTACTAAAAATACAAGAATTAATAATAGTAACATAATCTTAGTGTCCTTGATATTTCTGACAAATATGAAAAGAGCACTGACACATTAGCTTTTCTCCTCCCTTCGGCTACTTGAAAGTCTTAGGCTCCCTATCTTCAAGACACGTGATTTACCTGACCCTATCACCGACCACCATTACCTCATCCTACCTTCCCTGCCCACTGCTTTGTACTCAATAAAAGTCAGAGTGTCTGGGCACTCGGTGCCACTGCAGGTCTCCGCCCTTTGGTTGGCAGTGGACCCCCGAGCCCAAACTCTCTTTTCTTTATCTCTGTGTCTGTGTCTTTTATTTCTATGGTTTCTCATCTCTGCACCAGCAGGGAGGGGCTCACAGAACCCTACAGGGCTGGACCCTATAGTTAACAACCAGACTTTGGTCTCCTGTGACTGGCTAATGGTCTCCACGTGGCAGACTTAGTTCAGGTTTTGCTTCTGCTATATCCTGCCAGTAAGGAAGCTGCAAAGGCAGAGAAGAGACCTTTTCCTCTATTTATCAAAAGGTGCCAGAGATGCACCTTTTGATAAATTACATATATATATAAATTATAAACATGTAAATTATGTATTTTATATATATAAGATGGATATATTAATTAGCCTGACTCATTCTACCATGTATACATGTAATGTAACATCACATCATACCTCATATATATATGATTATTATTTGTCAATTGAAAATAAAATTAAAAAAGAAAGTTTGCTATTTGCTGACTCCTGGACTACACAATCATTAAGGTTCCTTCCAGTTTCCAAAAGTGACTACCAGAATTGACTTACCATTAAAGACAATGTAGCATATGTCCACACAAAAACTTGTACACAAATGTTCACAGCAGCGTTATTCACAATAGCCCAAAAGATGGAAACAACTCAAATGTCCATCAACTAACGAGTGGTTAAACAAAATGTGGTGTTTCATACAATTCCTTTTTTGGCCATAAAAAGAATGAAGCACTGAAACATGCTACAAGATGTATGAATCTTGAAAACACTATGCTAAGTGGAAGAAGCCAGACGTAAGAGGGTCTACACTGGATGAGTCCATTTATCCGAAATGTTCAGAATAGGCAAATTCATAGAGATAGAAAGTAGAAGAGTGGTTGTGGGTGTTTAAGGGTGGGAGATAGGTAGTGCTTTTTTCTAAGGTGAAAATGTTTTAAAATTGTGGTAATCGTTGCACAAGTCTATGAATAAGCTAAAACCCACTGAATTATACTCTTTAAATGAGTAAATTGTATATTAATAGTATGCAAATTATACATCAGTAACAATTTTTAAAATGGGAAAAGTTTTTTAAAAAAGTAATCCATCTATCCTCTGACCTAGAAATTCCACTTCTATAAATTTACCCCATAGACAGATATGCTTACCTGTAGGAAAAAACTCATTTCATAGACGTACATCTATTGCAGTATTGTTTGTAATGGCAAAAGAGTAAACACATAAATGTCAATCAACAGTGGATTCAGTAAATTATTGTATATTCACACACTGGAACATTATACAGTCACTAAAAAGAATAAGGCAACTCTATATGTGCTGAGATAATCTAAAAGATATATTATTATGTGGGGGAAAAAAAGCACAGTGGAGAACAGAATGTATAGTTACCCCCCCCCCCCCAACCAGAGATGTCCACTTCCTAATCCCTGGAACCTGTTAATGCTATGTCACATAGCAGGGAGGAAATTAAGGTTACAGATGGAATTAAGGCTGCTAATCAGATGACCTTGAGATTAAAAGAGTTTACTCTGGATTAATCAAGTGTGCCCAATTTAACTGCAAGGTCCTTAAAAGTGAAAGAGGAAAGCAGGATAGTCAGTGTTAGAATAATACAGTGTGAGAAAGACTCAGCCAGCCATTTCTGATTTTGAAAGTACAGGTGGAGGGGAGTTGACTGGTTGAGGGAAGGGATAAAACTTTGTTTCATTTTATTATTTTATTTTCTTGAGACAAAGGCTCTGGATTCTGTCGCTGGGGCTGGAGCGTAATGGCATGATCTTGGCTCACTGCAGACTCACCTCTCCAGCTCAAGCAATTCTCCCACCTCAGCCTCCTCCTAAGTGGCTGAGCGCACAGGTATGTGTCACCACTATACCTCGCTAATTTATTTATATTTTTGTAGAGACAAAGCCTCCCTCTGTTGCCCAGGCTGATTCAAACCCCAGGGCTCAAGCGATGCTCCTGCCTTTCAACGTGTTCAGATTACTGGCGTAAACCACCATGGCTGGCCAGGATGGAACTTTTCACTATACATCCTATTGTGCCTTTTGAACTTTTTATGTTGAGAATGTGTTTTGTTGTTGTTGTTGTTGTTGTTGTTGTTGTTGTTGTTGTTTTTGAGACGGAGTTTCGCTCTTGTTACCCAGGCTGGAGTGCAATGGCGAGATCTCGGCTCACCGCAACCTCTGCCTCCTGGGTTCAGGCAATTCTCCTGTCTCAGCCTCCTGAGTAGCTGGGATTACAGGCACGTGCCATCATGCCCAGCTAACTTTTTGTATTTTTAGTAGAGACAGAGTTTTACCTTGTTGACCACAATGGTATCGATCTCTTGACCTCGTGATCCACCCACCTTGCCTCCCAAAGTGCTGGGATTACAGGCTTGAGCCACCGCGCCCGGCCGATAATGTGTTTTTTTAAAGTAAGGGGGGGAAATGACATATAATGAAAAAATCTGGTTAAGAATTTGCTTTATCAATAACTTGGTAAAGAGAAGAGAATTTGTTGTTGTTGTTGTTTTTAATGGCATTTGTCAGGTCTGGGACATTTTTCACTTGTGCACACATTGTATTCCAAGATTCTGTAAACCCTGCATCGATTCAGAAGAGAACCTGGATTCACACAGCCTGTGCGTGACAATGGTGTTAAGTCTTGAGCATGAACATTGTCCCAGATTTGTTTGGATTCTTAGAAAAACCAGGCATTAAAAGGATTTATACTGAGCTATAAAGAGCCCAAGGGTTAAAAAAGGAAAACTCTGGTCTGAAGAAAATGTTCTGTTTAGCACAGGTCTCAAAAAAGAGAGAGAAAAAAAGTTTACATCCTTTGATCCAGTAATTTCAGCTACAAGAAACATGTCCAAGATAAAAACAAACCAAAAACATAACCAAGGAAGAACAATGCAAAGAAGTTCATTACAGAATGAATTCTAACAAAACAGAAAACGATTGATTAACGTCCCATATTAGGAGACTGGTTAATTACAATATAATTGTATACAATATAATTGTATAAAACAGTCATTCAAAATTATGTTTATAAAAACCTTGGTGACATAGGGATAGAATGAGAACATGTAGGACTTTTAAAATTATGTTTACACGACCTTAACTCTATCTTTAAGAGTCAGGGTTGCTAGAAAATACCAAAAAGTTAGTAGTGGTGCCTGTGGGTATCAGCATTTGGGGGATTTTTCCTACTTCCACGTACTAACATATTTTCAGGCGTCCCCAAACTTTTCACACAGGGGGCCAGTTCACTGTCCCTCAGACGGTTGGAGGGCCGCCACATACTGTGCTCCTCTCACTGACCACCAATGAAAGAGGTGTCCCTTCCTGAAGTGCGGCGGGGGGGCCGGATAAATGGCCTCAGGGGGCCGCATGCGGCCCGCGGGCCCGCAGTTTGGGGACGCCTGTATAAATGTTCCACAATGGCATTTTTCAGGACCTGTCATTTTTTGCTTACACACACATTTTATTCCAAGATTGTGTAAACCCTGCATCGATTCAGAAGAGAGCTTGTATTTACAGAGCCTTCTAGTCAGAATGGTGAAAGCGTGTACTATTTTTTACAATTAGGAAACAAAACTAAACTGAAAAAAGAACGCGTCACTGAGGCTGTCTAACGCCACTCCTTAAGTTTACAGAAACGACACTGTAACCTTCGGCCCAAGGGCTGAAGCACCTGATTCCAAGCAGAAACAAGCGAGCCGCGCTCCGCCAGCTTCCGAGGCCGCGCTCAGCAGCGGGGCCACGCCGGCCCTGCCCCGCGTCCGTGCTCCCAAGCCTCGCCCAGCTCCCAAAGAGGAACCGACTGACCCAGACCGCCCCCATGCGGTCGGCTGAAATTAAGGATTAGGGAAACGTCACATGCCTTCTTTTCAACCAAGACCTCAAAAGACACTGACCCTGTCATTCTCCGACTCCCGGAACGCCTGTCCGTTAGCGCCCACCCCGCAAACCAAGGTCCTCGCCAGACGATCGCGAGCTGCCCTGAGGGCGGAGCGGGCTCCAAGCCCAGCCGCGCGGCTGTGCGCGGCGCGCTCCCAGGGCCCTAGCAAGCAGGACCGCGGGAACCCGCAAAGGGAGGGTGTCGCCGGCGGAGGCTCTGAAAGCGCCCCACCTCCAGGCGGAGGCCGCGCGCTCGGCGCTTACCTGGGCCTCCAGCGGGTGCTGCCATGGTGACGACGCCCGCCGTCCGCGCAGGCGCCTAGCGGCTGGCGACCCAGCGGACCGGGCAAGGGCGACAGGGAAACGACTCCGCAAACCACAGGCTGCGGGCAGGGGAAGAGCCAGCCGGGAGCCAGCGAAGCGGAGCCAATAGGAGCCGCGACGCGCAGGCGCAGAGGCTGGCGGTCCAGGTTCGCTTGCGCGCCGCGCCGCGGTGCTGGTGTTGCCGAGCGCTCCTCGGACAGATTGCCGAAGGCCGTTGTAGCTCTGAAGACAACGCTGCCGTTAGGGAATTCTGCGGCGGAGGATGGAACTCCGATTGAAAGCAATTGTTGGAGTGGGGTACGAATTCCAAAGCTGGATATATTTGCCTTTAAATGTTAGTAATATCCTAAAAGGATGTGAAGTCGTTACTGATAAAAATCAGTGTTTCTGGCCCGGCGCGGTGGCTCACGCCTGTAATCCCAGCACTTTGGGAGGCCGAAGAGGGTGGATTGCTTTAAGTCAGGAATTTGAGACCAGCCTGGCTAACATGATGAAACCCCGTCTCTACTGAAAATTTAAAAATTAGCCGAGCGTGGTGGCGCACGCCTGTAATCCCAGCTATTCGGGAGGCTGAGGCACGAGAATGGCTTGAACCTGTGAGGTGGAGGTTGCAGCGAGCCGAGATCACACCACTGCACTCCAGCCTGGGCCACAGAGCAAGACTGTCTAATTAATAAATAAATAAATAAATAAATAAATAAATAAATAAATAAAATAAAAAGCTTTTTGCACAAGATTACCGAGCTGATAACTTGAAGTTTTCTCTCCCCTGTTTTGTCTCTCTACCAGCTTTCAATCAGAAAAACGCTCCCAGCAACTGGGTCCTCCCATCCATTGTCTTTCTAGCCCTCCTTAACTCCTTACTTTCTGAAGCCAAACTAGTGATCAGAATTAGCAACAAAGCTCTGCCATTTCAGCCACTGTTACCAAAAAACTCAATCTGCCAGCGGTAGACCTAAGATAACTATACATTACCTGACAGATAATACAAAGGGAATTTATTATCACCCAGCCTTTCAGATAAAGTATTTTTAATCACTCCAAAGCAATCACTCTCCATTTACTCCCTTCCCACCCCCAGACAACAACTCATCTACTTTCTGTCTCATGAATTTGCTTATTCTGGAATTTCATGTAAATGGAATCACAGACTATATGTTTCATCTTTTGTATCTGGCTTCTTTCACTTAGCATGTTTTCAAAATTCATCCATGTTTTAGCATGTATCAGTACTTTCTTCCTTCTTATGTTGGAATAAATTCCAGTTTGTATATACCACATTTTATGTGTGTCCATTCAACAGCTGATGGACATTTAGGTTTTTTCTACATTTTGCATTGATGAATAATGCTGCTATGAACATTCATGGACAAGTTTTGTGTGGATGTATATGAGCACATTTCTGTGTACATATCTGTGTACATACCTAGGAGTGGAACTACTGGTTCATTTAGTAACTGTTTAACTGTGTGAGGAAGTGCCAGTTTTGCAAAGCAGCTGTACTATCTTTCATTCCCACCAGCAATGTATGAAGATTCCAATTTCTCCACATCTTCACAGTACTTGTTGTTACTGTGTTTAATTATAGCCATCCTAGTGGACAGGAAGTACTACCTCATTATCTTGATTTGCATTTTGCTACTAATAACGTTGAGCATATTTTCAGGTGCTTATTGGTCATTTATATATTTCCTTTGGAGAAATGTCTTCTCAAATCCTGTGCTCATTTCAATTGTGAGAATTCTTTATATAGTTTCCATACAAGTCCCTTAACAGATAATTTTCAAATATTTGCAATATTTTCTCCCATTGGGCAGATTGTCTTTTCACTTTCTTGATGGTATTGATTGCAGTACAAGTCTTTTTTTAAAACCTTTTTTTCTTTCTTTCTTTTTTTTTTTAAGATAGACTCTTGCTCTGTTGCCCCAGGCTGTAGTGCAGTAGCATGATCTTGGCTCACTGCATCCTCCCAGGTCCAAGTGATTCTCCTGCCTCAGCCTCCCTAGTAGCTAGAATTACAAGCATGTGCCACCACGCCTGACTAATTTTTGCATTTTCAGTAAAAATGAGGTTCACTATATTGGCCAAACTCCTGAGGTCAGGAGTTTGAGACCAGCCTGGGCAACATGGTGAAACCCTGTCTCTACTTAAAATACAAAAAAAAAATTATCTGGGCATGGTGGTACACACCTGTAGTTCCAGCTACTCAAGAGGCTGAGGCAGGAGAATCACTTGAACCCTGGAGACAGAGGCTGCAGTGAGCCAAGATTGCATCACTGCACTCCAGCCTGGGTGATAGAGACTGTCTCAAAATAAAAAAATAAAATAACTAGTTTAAGTCTTTTTCTGATAATTCTGACATTTGGGTAACCTTAGAGTTGGCTCTTGTTCATTGTCTTTTTCCTAGAGAATGCTTAGGTTTCACTAGTTCTTTGTCAAGTAATTTTGGATTGTTTCTGGGATATATTTGGAATATTAGGAGATTCTCACCTTGTTACTGCTGCTGGATCGGTAGAGCAAGGAAAGTCCAGAATGCACCAAGTCATTACCCTTGGTTCCAGTGGTGGGGAGGTGGGTCTTACTGCATCTTTCCTGAGGCTCTCTTAGAATAGTGCAATTATATTAAAAAGCCTCCAACCTCCTTTCTGGTCCTCTGACTACAGAAAGCAAATTGTTCCTTGGACTCCTTTTCTGTCAGCTAGCATTTTCAATTTTCCTGTTAAATGTCTTACCTTTTTGAAAAATTTGAGACAAGGTGTTGCTCTGTTGCATGATCACAGCTCACTGGAGCCTCAACCTCCTGGGCTCAAGTGATCCTCCCTCCTCAGTGCCCACGTAGCTGGGATCACGGGTATAAGCCATCACACCTGGCTATTTTTAAATTATTATTTTGTAGAGACAGTGTCTACCTATGTTGTTGCTCATGGTAGCCTCAAACTCCTGAGCTCAAGTGATGCTCCTGCCTTGGTCTCCCAAGGTGCTGGGACTACAGGTGTGAGCCACTGTGCCCGGCCTTATGTGTTGACGTGTAGATTTTCTAGTTTATTCTGTTTGGGATTTGTCTGGCTTCTAGAATGTGCGAGGTCGTATTTTTCATCCATTTTTGAAATTCTGCATTCTATCTAAATGTTTGCTCTGTCCTATTCTCGCCTCTCCTCTCACAGCTAATGAAGCACATGTTATAACTTTTCACTGAATTCTCTTCCGGTCTTCTGCTTTTTTTCCCAGCTGTTTCTCCATGCTGCATAGTGGACAGGTTCTTCTGAGTTGTTTTCCAGTTTTTAAACTACTCAATTGGCTGTGTTCTATTACATTTATTTACTGAGTTTTAAAGCGCAGTTTTTATGTACATTCTTGCAATGTTTATATTCAGTTCTTTTCCAGATTAGCTCCACAACTTTTTATAGTTTCCCATTTCCTGCAAGTACATTCACACACCTGCCTTTATTTCCTTAAATTAAGAAAACAAATCTGTCAGGCACGGTGGCTCATACCTGTAATCCCAGCACTCTGGGAGGCCGAGGCGAGTGGATCACGAGGTCAAGAGATCAAGACCATCCTGGTCAACATGGTGAAACCCCATCTCTACTAAAAATACAAAAAATTAGCTGGGCATGGTGGCGCGTGCCTGTAATCCCAGCTACTCAGGAGGCTGAGGCAGGAGAATTGCCTGAACCCAGGAGGCGGAGGTTGTGGTGAGCCGAGATCGTGCCATTGCACTCCAGCCTGGGTAACAAGAGCGAAACTCCGTCTCAAAAAAAAAAAAAAAAGAAAGAAAAGAAAAAGAAAACAAATCTAATACCTATGTCTGTGATTTTGTTTTCATTGCTTCAAGTAATTCTTACCTCTGGAATCTAGATTCCTTATATGCCTACTTAATTTTTACTACATGTTACTAGACATATTTGAAAAGTAATTTGAGGCCTACAATGCAATTAGTTTTCCATGGAAAGGATTTACATTTTATTTTCTCTGTCCCCTGGAGGCATAACCAGTGTGGGAACACCTTAAAGGAAGTTCAATGCTTAGGATTCTTTAGATCACTAAGGCAATTCTACACTTGCCTATTCTTTTACATTGGTTCTTCCACCTCTGATTCATTATCATTCTAAAGGTAAAACTATTTGGGGCTCTCAGCTTATTGTGTGGAGGGTCTTCTGTTTGGTTCACAACTGTATATGGGCCTTCAACTTTGATTTCTGTACCCCACACTCATAAGGTTGTCAGAGTAGGGGCCTATGCTCACTTCTCTTATTCTCTTTACTTTTGAACTAGGCATTCCTTATTGTCTGGAAAAATCTCTTTGATGTTTTAAGATTATTCTTGTATTTTAATCAGGAATTGTTTTCAACAGGAACATGATGTAAATATCCTAGCATGCAAATTTCAGAAACAGGAAGTTTCCCACAATTGCATCTTTGTTCCTACATGGCCAAATCCTAATCTTTCTCGGCATGCTCTGCACTTAAGCACATACTACTTGTGGCATGGAATCCATGAATGTTTATAGAGAACCATGTCTAATTCTGTCAGAACAATTAATCGCTTTAAAAATTTTTTGTTTAAAAACCTGGTAAAGTGCTCTGCATGTATCAAGTATACAGACACACAAAGTTTGTTGAATAGCTGCATAAACAAATGGGCTAGATTTTACTTCATATTTCAAAATTCAGAGAACGAGAGTAGTATTAGAAGACGTAAGCCAAAAATAGATCATTGCAGATTGAGTACAAAGAACCATTCTATTTTTTCCCTCTTGAAAAACTAAAATTTCAAATTAGGTACCAATGACCAAATATGTAACAAACACATTCAGAAACATACTATATATACATCTGCAAAGAATACTTCAAAATGTGTCTCCAAACTTGAGGCACATCATTCCAAATTTTATTGAATGTAGAGATTTTATGAAAACAAATCTAAAGCTATCCCATCATGGAAGAGCCCTGCACCATTTGGTTATTTTAAGACTGTGCAATTACTTACATGGCACAATACATATACTATATTAGGAAAACATAAATTGGGTTTTCATCTTACACCATTTCAATAAATTTCACAAATTATAACAGGTTGCCATTTTATTGAATATCTGCAACACTTTACATTGTTCATGAAGTAGCCACTTTCAGAAGGCTGATATCCTCCTCCCAGTTGTCTTTGGCTAGTATTATAGATGTGATTCAGTCCAAACTATATGCCCAAACTGATTAACATTCTCAGTCTCTCCTAGCTTGAGACCTTAGATCCTGAGTTAGAACTCTGACTTGATCTTCAAGTCGAGATGCTTCATAAATATTTTTCTTAAAACAGGGTTATTTACCATAATTTCTTTTTCTTGAAATGTAAGAGTGTTTTTGATACAAAAACATATATTACACATAAGAATGTTTAAAGCATCAAAATAATGATTAAATTTTTTATATAACTTAAATGACAGGACTACAATATTCTCCCCTTTTTTTGCTGTTTGAAGTAAAGAGGAAAGCTGTGTAACAATTTCAAATACATAGAATTTAACTTACGTTAATATCCTGTTATAAAAAATAACTACCATATAAACAATTTAAAATATGCAAAAGTAATTATTTCATTTAAATTTATACTTATACATTGGTGTCAATGAAAATATGCGGAGTTGCCAAGAAATTTCTAAGGATTAAAGTGGAAGTAAAAAAACCTGTTTCAGGCTTCATTTATTGCTACATAATGACTACTTCAAGGGTCATCTGGCCTGTCGTCAGTCACACTCATAAGTGGTAAATACAATGGTATACTTTGGAAGAAAAGGAGGAAAAAAATAATGTACTATGATACAAAAATATTGCCTATATACAAATTATTAAAGTTTTATAAAACACATTCAGAATAATATGTTCTTGCTATAAAAACAATATACTTAAATATAGAAGCAAAAAATCCTGAAGCACCCACAATTATTTTAATATCAATTTAATCAGGAAAAACTATATATATATGGATATATAATACATATATATGTATAATTTGAGAGAAAAAAGGCAAAATTTTAATCCAAAAAGAGTTTATCTAATTATGGAGGTAGGTCTCCACTCCAATTATACAAATAAGTTATCAGCTTTATTCAAAGAATTACAAGTCTAAGATTTCGAAACTGGTTTTTGTGCCACTGAAATACAATTTTGACAGACTTTAGAAACCAGTATTCTAACTGGCATATACACAAAACAGACATTTCCTTCATAAGGTTACATCTGAAAAGAGCCTTCATTAAAATCATCATTGACATAAAGAGGTATACCTAAGTGCAGATACTTTGGCTTAGCATTTAAATAACACAGTAAATGCTACAAATTTCTTAAAAGAAATCCTTGTCTTTTCAGTACTTAAATTAATTGTAAAGCTTCAAAAATCATGGATCTTTTAAACTTTTAGATATTTAAATATTGTGCTAATGATTTGAAAAGCTCATTCCTGCCTAAAGAGCAAAGCTTACATGTTTCAAAAATCAGACATATTTATACTTCTAGTGTTTGTGGCATTTCAGCTTTAGTGCTGGAGTTAGTTTTAACAAATCAGGCTGCAATATATAATGTGGCTCAATCTTTCACTAAAAAAGACGTTCTATAATGAAAAACACTAATTCTATTTCTAATGGTAAACTAGAGTTGGAGGTCCCACCATGGATCACAGGTATCAGAGCACTATCAAGATCATTTAGATAATGCTGAGGCAGAAGTTGGCCTTCAGATCCTGCCTGAAATTCAACCTGGAAAAAAAAAAAAATCTTAATAAGAAAATGAGCAATCTTGTGAATGTGAATGTAGAATCTAGCTCAGAATGTGAATATAAAATAAGTGAAATATTTTTAAAAGTTCAAGCATGTTAAATATTTGATATATTTATAAAAAGTATTCTACATTCTCCTGTATTTCTTTTATCCTTCTACTACAAAAATTATAATTGTCCCTCCCCATATATCATAAAGATAAAATTGTCACTATGTCATACTTTATGTTTCTCTAAATGAACGCATAAACAAATTGGAGGGATGAGGCTTTGAATAACTGCTGATATTACTTAAATTAAAAACCCCATGGTATTTAAAAAACTTAAAATATTTCAAATTTGTTATTGCAATAATATTTAACATTAGAATCTGATGTACAAATTACATTAATACATTTGACTGAAAAAATTTACAGTGCTTACTCAAATAACAAATAGTTACTGAATGCTTCCTTGCAAAGAGGTCTTTTAATAGTGAGATAAAACAAAACCCCCTTTCCAGTAAGAACTATGAACAAAACATATCCTGGCTGGAGAAAAGCAAATCTTCAACATATGAACTCACCCATGTCTAGAGTAACCATTCTAATGAAGTCTTGGCTTTGAAAATCTATATTGGATGTTGGAAACAGTTACTTGGATGTCGAAAAGAGAACTTTCAGTTCAATCTGTTAAAGAAATAAATATTCCTACTCCTAAAAAATTCAAAATATTTATTTTCCTAACAGATTTAAACTGAAAGTTCAAAGAAAAACAAATTGTTTTTACATGCAAGATAATCATCACTCCTTGTTAAGAGAAATATACATTAAAATAATACTGGGGCCCAGGCATGGTGGCTCATGCCTATAATCCCAGCACTTTGGGAAGCTGAGGCAGGTGGATGGCTTGAGCCCAGGAGTTCAAAACCAGCCTAGGTAACATAGTGAGACAGCATGTCTTTAAAAAGTAATAATAATATTAATAATAATGCGATATTATTTTTCACCTATCAAATTGTCCAAGTTCAAAAGTTTGATTATATACTTCTTTGATAAGGATGTGGGGGTGGCCAGGTGTGGTAACTCACACCTATAATCCCAGCACTTTGGGAGGTCAAGTGAGCAGATCACATGACGTCAAGAGTTCAACACCAGTCCAGCCAACATGGTGAAACCCCGTCTCTACACAAAAATTAGTCAGGTGTGGTAGAGCGTGCCCATAGTCCCAGCTACTCAGGAGGCTGAGGCAGAATTGCTTGAACCCAGGAGGCAGAGGCTGTAGTGAGCTGAGATTGTGCCACTGCACTCTAGCCTGGGTGGCAGAGCGAGACTCTGTCTCAAAAACAGGATGTGGGGGTGTAGGGGGAAGAGCTCTCACAAATTGCTAAAGGAAATATATATAAATTGGCATAATCTCTATTTGGGATAATATAGTAATATCTATTGAATATATATACTCAGGCCTGGCAATTCTATTCAGAATTTTTTTTATAGATATATTTACTCTTATGTAAAAGCAAAATATTGTGGACAACCTAAATGTCTATCAACATATATCAAATATGCATAGATAACTAGTTAGATAAATTATGGTACATTTATATAATCAACTACTATGCCACTGTTAAAAAGAATATATACTGGTATTAATATCTTTAGGATATATTAAAGGAGGTAAAAAATGTGTAAAAGAGAGGAGATGAAAAAGGAGGATGCCCACTTATTTGCTTGTACATGCATAAAATCACAAAGAATACTAAGAAATGAGTAACACTGATTGCTTGGCCAGAGAAGGAGGATAAAGGAAAGTACGGAGGTGAACTGATCAGTTGATGTCAACAGTAGGAAAGATATTTCCAAGGCTGTTGCCTTTATACATCTCTACTGGGAACCATTTACACTGTAGTCTGGAGTTGTTATCTCCAGAATCCACCAGTTACACAGAATACAGTGTGAATGCTGCTATCTGGAAATGTTCAGTGAGGTGGTCCTCGTATATATATACTTTTAGATTTTAAATCTGGTACATATAGAATCTAGTCAGAATAAGTAACTTTAAAAACCTATCTATAAGGCAGGGTAGTCATGCGGCAAGGTTCAGCAAACTATGGCCTGCAGGCCAAATTTGGCCCCATGGGGTAAACAAAATTTCACTGGAACACACCACACTCATTTGTTTACCTACTTTGAATGGCTGCTTTCCCAATATAATGGTAGTGCTGAGTAGTTGTGAAAGAAACCATACTGCCTACACTGTCCAAAATAGTTACTGTCTGGTCCTTTTACAAAGAAAGTTTGCTGATCCTTGCTGCGGAGATTAATACAGATACTATATGTGAAGTGTATAGCACACATTTAATGCTCAACAAATTTTCATTCACTTCTTTCACCCCAAAATAAAAGGTTGGAGAAAAACTTGATTATTTTAATATGCAATACATTCATTTCAAAAATACATCACAAAAGCACACCTCACCATATCAGTGTCAATGGAAACTCTGAGTCCAATTTTATTCATCCCATTACTCTTTAGAGTTTTCAGGTGAGGGCACAGCGCAGCACTACAAGCCATGGCTATTTCTTTTGCAAACTGATAACAAGTTGATAAAATAGATAAATCCTGGTCCTTTAGAAAGTAGAACACCTGAAATGTATTTAATTAGGAAACAAGTCATAATTAAGATTAAAAGTAACTTTTAAATGCAACAATTGCTGCTTTCAATTCAACTTTAATTAGATTCCAATGTAAAATGCCAGGAAAATCATTAGTTGTGAGAATTCTATATCAATAGCTTGATCTATACTACAAGTAAAAACATAAAACCAAAGGTTATGGTAAATATGGAAATGGCTCAGCTATTTTTGCCTCAAGTTAATTTGTAGCAAGGAAAACTTTGTTAAAACAGTGTAAGTGTATCCTGTAAGAACATCTATATGAAGGTAAGATAAAACAAACGATATTCCATTGTGTCTATATTCCCTGTAGGTTCTATTTTGTACATGTAATAAAATCGTAAAAAATGCTTAAGAAATCAATGTGAGGGGGAATAAGGACGTAGACTAAGGAGTTGGGAGTCTATAGTTTTGTATCCTCTAATTAAAAAATAAATTGGAACATAAAAAATAACGTTCATATGTGAATGCTGATTATAAATTAATGACAATAAAATATCTTATTTTTTGTAAAATATGAGGAAAATGAAAATATGGTCAAATAACATAACACAGTCCAAAGATGGCAATGCTTCCAACACTTAACTGTTAGCTGGGAGGCAGTACCACCAATTTGATAGCCTGAACTAACCGTATGGAAATCCAATTCTGGTGTATAAAAGTCTGGGGTGGAAATGTGTGTGTCTCAAAGTATAGCATAAAAAGTATAATAAGCTTCGCATACACATTTGGAGGTTGAGTATGCATAATCTCCAAGTTCAAAGAACAAAAAATATATTGAAACACAGCATGTAAAAGGAAGGAACCTTCTTTCTTAGTTACCTCACTACACTTTACAATCTTCTCATCACTTTCAAAATCTGCTTCCAGTTTTATTTTTTCACTTGGAAATCCCTGTAATGATATTCCATCCACTGAACTGACAACACTACCAAATAAAACATAATAAAATAGAATTATTAGCACCAATGTGCTTTTTGAAATAAATCATTAGATTTGAACAGATGAAATGAGGGAAAAATATAAAAGAAGATATCTCATTTATATACAAAATAATTAAATCTGTAGTTCATATTCATTTACCAAGATTTCTTGATTGTGTAGTAATCTTTTTTTATTCCATCAATAAACTATATCTCCTTTCTCATATGCCCAATTCAGACTTGAAGCTTAAAATACCTTAGATAGCAACGTCTGGTGGCTCATGCCTGTAATCCCAGCACTTTGGAAGGCCGAGGTGGGCAGATCACAAGGTCAGGAGTTCAAGATCAGCCTGGCCAACATAATGAAACTCCATCTCTACTAAAAATACAAAAGTTAGCTGGGTGTGGTGGCATGCACCTGTAGTCCCAGCTACTTGGGAGGCTGAGGCAGGAGAATTGCTTGAACCGGGGAGGCGGAGGTGGCAGTGACCCAAGACCATGCCATTGCAATCCAACCCGGATTACAGAGTGGGACTCCATCTCAAAAACAACAAAACAAAATAAAAAACCCTTAGATAGTCTCCTAATAGAAAAGCTGCCTCATGAATTAAAAAACTGTTTTGGAATCCTTCAGCCCTCTTCTTCCTTCTTTGCTCCAGACCCAATCTCAAAAAAAGCCAATCTCAAAAAAAGAAAAAAGAGTAACTGAAGAGAGGAAGGAGTGGCAGTAACAATTTGTAAGGCCTCTAAGGTATATATTATTAAATCCAGTTGTTTGTATTTATAGTGAATCAAAATAATATAGTATATATCATCCAAAGGAATCTTTTACTTATGTGACAAAAATAGGTACCATCTGACAGAAAAAGTGCCTTGCTTTTCTCAGCCCCGGCATCAAGCCCATGCTGCTACACAATGGATGTTTCATCATCGAGCTCCTCCCAAATAGACCATCCTGGCCCAAAAACCACACCACCACTCATGAGGCCAGTTAGGTACATGTTTGAAAAACAGACTGCATTCATTAATTTGAGTATAAGCATTTAAATAAATGGTGTAAGTCTATATTCATTCACAAAATATTTAATTTTATTAATACAACGTTTTAATCCTTCCCTTTCCTTCAAATCAATTATATTTTAGAATAAAAAGAATTCCTACCCTTTGTTTCCTTTTTCTTCGGAATCTACCCAGCAAATATCCACGTATTCTCTCAGGTCTACTGCATCAACTTTCCCACATGTAATTTTAAAGTCTTTCTGCTCTCGTAAAGCTAGCCGCAAGCCATTCATGGTCTCTGGAGTTATTTGTACCATTAAGCCATCTAGAAATGAGAGTAAGTTTCACATTTCTTTTGCCAAATACCAATGTGTATATCTAAGCCATAAAATTTGCTATCAAAATATGTTCTGTGTAAGATACAAGTTTTAAATCATTTGCTAATCATCTGAATGGTTGTTTTCCACTAAGAAATAAGACAAATATTCAGCAAAGTTAAGATTATTTTTTTAGGGTTAAAAAAAAAGATAAGAATTTCTGCTTCTGGCTATGATGAAATAACTGGTACCAGATAGCCTTTTTTTCTCCCCCACCCCGGCTGGAGTGCAATGGAGCGATCTCGGCTCACCGCAACCTCCGCCTCCTGGGTTCAGGTAATTCTCCTGCCTCAGCCTCCTGAGTAGCTGGGATTACAGGCATGCGCCACCATGCCCAGTTAATTTTTTGTATTTTTAGTAGAGACGGGGTTTCACCATGTTGACCAGGATGGTCTCGATCTCTTGACCTCATGATCCACCCGCCTCGGCCTCCCAAAGCGCTGGGATTATAGGCGTGAGCCACTGTGCCCAGCCAGATAGCCCTTTGATGACAACCAACCATAAGACTAGAAAAAATATATGAGATAACTGTTTTTAGGTTACTGCACTAGGCAGTACAATACTGAGATCCCTGAAGGGAATCTGAAGAGATAAGCCTGCAGTTATCTCCAGGCGGAGAACTCAGGTAAGCTTAGTGGGTCACCTGAGGAAATTATTCCCAAGCGACTTACAGGTGGTGTTGAGCCTGTAGATGCACAATGAGGTTTGGGAACCTCAGCCTAGATTTCAGAGGATGTATAGAAATACCTGGATGCCCAGACAGAAGTTTGCTGAAGGGGTGGAGCCCTCATGGAGAACCTCTGCTAGGGCAGTGCAGAAGGGAAATGTGGGGTTGGAGCCCCCACAAACAGTCCCCACTGGGGCACTGCCTAGTGGAGCTGTAAGAAGACAGCCACCATCCTCCAGACCCCAGAATGACAGATCTACCAACAGCTTGCACTGTGTGCTTGGAAAAATGGCAGACACTCAACGCCAGCCCATGAAAGCAGCTGGGAGAGGCTGTACCCTGCAAAGCCACAGGGTTGGAACTGCCCAAGGCCATAGGAGCCCACCTTTTGCATCAAAATGACCTGGATATGAGACATGGAATCAAAGGAGATCATTTCAGAGATGTAAGATTTGACTGCCATGCTGGATTTCAGACTTGCATGGGGCCTATAGCCCCTTCATTTGGGCCAATTTCTCGCAATTAACACAAGTGTATTTACCCAATGCCTGTACTCCAAATGCATCTAGGAAGTAACTAACTTGCTCTTGATTTTACAAGCTCATAGGCAGAAGGGACTTGCCTTGCTTCAGACTAGATTTTGGACTTCGACTTTTGCGTTAATGTTGGAATGAGTTAAGACTTTGGGAGACTGCTGCAAAGGCATGATTGTGTTTTGAAATGTGAGGACATGTGATCTGGGAGGGGCCGGGGCAGAATAATATGGTTAGGCTTTGTGTCCCCACCCAAATCTCATTTTAAATTGTAATCCCCATAATCCCCACAAGTCAAGGGAGAGACCAGGTGGATGTAAATGGATCATGGGGGCAGTTTCCCCCATGCCGTTCTAATGATAGGAAGTGAGTTCTCACAAGATCTGATGGTTCTATAACCAACTCTTCACCCTTAACTCGGCACTTCTCCTTCCTGGTGCCTTGTGAAGAAGGTGCCTTGCTTTCCCTTCACCTTCCACCATGACTTTAAGTTTCCTGAACCCTCCCCAGTCATGCTAAACTGTGAGTCAATTAAACCTGTTTCCTTTATAAATTACCCACTCTCAGGTGGTTCTTTTTTTTTTTTTTTTCAAGTTTCAGTTATTTATTAATCAGTGTAATCTCCAACAGATTACATCAACATGATTTCATGCATTTAGAGAATAAATATTTCCTGGTTAAGTAGAAAATTGTGTGGATGGCTTCTGGAAGACCTTCATCTTAAAGCAGCTTTATAGTGAAACATTTCATTTAGAAATCCAGATGTTCTTTCTTCAGTTTGCTGTAATCCACATTCACTGTGCAGAACTTGTACTGATCATTGGAACCCAGTTTGTTCCAGGGCTCTGTGTTATTCTTTCTGTCCCAACAAACATCCAGATTGAACAATACCAGATGCAAGAGATACAGGGCTGATCCACTACCTCCAGTTCCAATAAATACAAAGAGTGGGGATCAAGGTTGGATGCCTCTTGGCCTGAGCTGATGGAGCATGTTCGCAGCAGAGGCCTCTGATTAGAAAGGAGAGAACCAGCCTAGCCACAAGGCCCTGGGCTAAGTAGTATTTCAGGCAGTTCTTTATAGCAGTGTGAAAATGGACTAATACACTTAGAAAGCCACATACTACCATAATTGATTTAAAAAGAATTAGAAAATCTAAATGTTATGGATAGAACTGTGTTCCCCCAGAATTCATATGTTGAAGCCCCAACCCCCAAATTTAACTGTATTTGGAGTTGGGCCTTTAAGAAGATAACTAAAGCTAAACTAAGTCATAAAGGTGAGGCCTTAATCTGAAAGGACTGGTGTTTTTTTTTGTTTGTTTGAGATGAAGTCTTGCTCTGCTGCCCAGCCTGGAGCTCACTGCAACCTCTGCCTCCCAGGTTCATACGATTCTCATACCTGAGCCTCCCAAGTAGCTGGGATCACAGGCGCCCACCGCAATGCTTGGCTAATTTTTGTATTTTTAGTAGAGGTGGGGTTTCACCACGTTGGACAGGCTGGTCTTGAACTCCTGACCTCAAATGATCCAACTGCCTCAGCCTCCCAAAGTGCTCAGATTACAGGCATGAACCACTGCGCCCAGCCTAGGACTGGTGTTTTTATAAGAAGAAGAGATACTGGAGCTCATTCTCTTTCTGAGAGCACACACAGAGAAAAGGCCATGTAAGGATACTGCCACTCACAAGCCCAGGAGACAAGCCTCACCAGAAACCAACCCTGTTGGCACCTTCATCTTGAACTTCTAGCCTCTAGAATTGTGAAAAAATAAATTTATGTTTCTTAAGCTACTCAATCTGTTGTATTTTGTTATGGCAGCCCATACTGATTAAGAAGAAGTAATACAAAAAAAAAAAAAAAAACACTGAAAACAGACATAATTAAAAGAGTAGACAACTGATTGCAGTGATTTGATCTTATTTGGATACTGACTAAGAAAGAAAATGGGGGTAATATGACTACTGACTGGATATACAGGAATTATTGATAAAATATTTATGTGTGATAATACAGGTTGAATATCCCTTATCTGAAGTGTGTAGGGCCAGAAGTGTTTCAGATTTCAGATTTTCTTTGGATTTTGGAGTATCTGCATTATACACTTAGCAGTTGAGCATCTGAAAT
The DNA here is from genome assembly GCF_048565385.1 of Saimiri boliviensis. Taxonomy (NCBI): domain Eukaryota; kingdom Metazoa; phylum Chordata; class Mammalia; order Primates; family Cebidae; genus Saimiri; species Saimiri boliviensis. The sequence continues at coordinate 228,759,409 of NC_133449.1, forward strand.
TGAAATGTGAAGTCTGACATGCTCCAATGGGCACTTCTATTGAGAGTCATGCCAGTGCTCAAAGAGTTTAGGATTTTGAAGCATTTCAGATTTCAGATATTTTGATTTGGAATGTTCAGCCTGTAGTTTTGTGGTTATGTTTCTGAAAAACTACTTTTTCTTTTAGAAACATGTATTATTTGTGAATGAAATGACATAATAACAATAAACCAATGGGAAGAGTAGGTAACGAGTATGTATAAAGTAGGTTGATTATAAATTGATAACTGTCAAAGGTGGGTGATGGTTCCATTAACATTTTTCATATTATACTTTCTTACTTTAATACATGCTTCATTTTTTCATAGTAAAAGTGAAAATATTTACAAAAACAATAAAATAGTATGGTATCAGTACAGAGTTAAACTGACTAAAACACAACAAAAGCTAAGAACATAGACCAGAAACAGATTCTCATGCAAATAAAACATGCCATGTGACAGAGAGAGCATTAAAGGTTACTAGAGCAAAGGGACAATTCAATATCTGATGCTAGAGCAACCCCTATTCAAATGACAAAAAAAGTCACTGGATTTCTCTACCTCATACAACACATAAAATTAAATTCCAGATAAATTAAGGACTTAAGTGTGAAAGGCAAAACTTTAAATCTTCAAAGACAACATAGGAGAATATCTTTCTAAACCATATGACAGACTTCTTAAATAAAAGACATTAGCTATAAAAGAGTCATAAATTATACTGTATTAAAATGAGAACTTCTATTTCAAAAGACACTAAAAATGGTAGAGAAGGAATATAAAATACATAAAATTGTGTAACTACACTTTAGTTAGAAAAAGACACACAACCCAATAGAAAAATGGGCAAAAGATATGAACAGACATTTCACAGAAGAAGCAACATGCATGTCCAATAAATATGTAACAGGATGCTGTGCTTATTAGTAATTAGGGATATGCTAATTATGACTATATTCAGAGATACTTACAGGATCAACACAAATTAAGCAGTCTGATAAAATCACATTTGGAGAAAATGTAAACCAATCATAAATTTTATATATTCTGATGGTAATATAAATTGATACAACCAATTTGTAAAGTTTCTAGGGCAACTCTAGAATATATTCTTAGAACAGAAACAACCCAGAAGTTCATGATCAGGAAATAAGTATGTTGTAATACATTCACAAACTATTTAACAGCATTTAAAATGAATAAACTATAGTTGTAAGAAACAACATGCATAAATTTTAGAAACTCATATTGTCTGAAAATAGGGAGTTCCATATGACTATATGAAGAATGATTTCACTAAATAAGCACAAACAATATGTTGTTTAGGCAGATGTATATACAAAGTAAAAAACAATTAAGCAAGAGAATGATAAACACAGTACTCAGTCCAGTCACTAATTCTTGGGGAGAGGCAGAAGAGAGAGAGATAAGTCTTGTAGTTCTTGTGCTGGCTGATGAATTCATAGAAGTTTGTGGTACTGTGCTTTATAACTTACATATGTTCTTTTGTAAATATCAAACGTATTTTTAAAAGGTTGCAGAAAAATAACTCTACATTAAAACAACATTAAAAATGAAACTCATACCTTCAACTATGCTGGACTTAGCAAGAAATCCTGACGATGTTTTCAGAGCTCCATTGAATACCACAAAACTTGCACCTGTCACTGATCAAGAAATACAAGAATTATTTGTTTTAAACTGCTCATTTTTATAGTATTTATTTTTATATTACATATTTGTTAAGTGCAGAATGTGGATATGCACATTTGAAGTGCTCAATAAATGTTATACCACAACTTACATTAGAAAACTTTTAAAAAATTAAGATACAATATTATATTAAAATAATTTAATGCTTCCAGGCACAGTGGCTAACGCCTGTAATCCCAGCACTTTGGGAGTCCGAGAGGGCAGATCACCTGAAGTCAGGAGTTCAAGACCAGTCTGGCCAACATGGTGAAACCCCGTCTCTACTAAAAATAAAAAAACTACAGCAGGTGCCTGTAATCTCAGCTACTCAGGAGGCTGAGGCAAAACTGTTGGAACCTGGGAGGCAGAGGTTCCAGTAAGCTGAGATCAGGCCACTGTGCTTTCTGTTGCCTAGGCAACAGAGCAAGACTCTTTCTAAAAAGAAAAAAGTAAATAAAATAAATAATAAAATAATAATGTTTTTATTAATAATTAATGGACTATTAAACTGTTTTAAATGTTTGTGCCTGTATTAGTGAGAGTGTAGGAAATCAAACATTCACTACTGGTGAGAGCACAAAAAAGAACAGTCTTTATGGAGCCCTAACTTGGCAATTTTCTACTAAAATTTCAAGTAAATGTATCATTTGACACACCAATTCCACTTCTAGGAATTTATCTTATAGGTTCAAATGTATACAAAGCCATTCACTGTACCATTTTTATAAATAGCCCCTAAGGATTGGTAACAACTTATGTCCATCAATAAGGAACAGTTAAAGAATACATAACATATAAAATGGAAAGTTCTGTAGAATATAAAAGTTCTTTATATACAAACATAGAATAATCGCCAAAGTATATTAACAACAACAAAAAAGCAAGGTAAGAATGGAAAAATACTATGACTTGTCTAAAAAAGTGGAAGAAAGAGATAGATGTGTATGTGTGTGTCTCTTGAACATACATTAAAGCAAAAAAAATGTCTGTGAAAAGATATATAAGAACTGATAACATTGGTTTGGTTGCCTGTAGGGAGAGTAAGAGGATGGCTGAGTGGTCAAGGGAGGAAAGGAGATTTTTCACTATAAATATTTATACCTTTTTAATTTTACCACATAAAAATATACCTATTCAACAAATAATCAAAAGTTGTTAAATTTTAATGGCAAAAATGCCAATATGTTAAGTAATAAAGTATAATATAAAAGTATAAATATCCAGTATAAAATCATCTATTTAACATATATTAATATATATTATATTATATAAACAGAAGGAAATACAGTAAAATGTCAATAGTGACCGTATCTTGGCACTTTTTTACAACTTTTCAAAATGCATTTTCTAAGCTTACTACAAATAAGTATATATTACTTTTATAAGCAGAGGAAAAAATTTTATTAGCAACCAGAATGTCAGATTATTCTAGGTATGTTATCCTATAATAATGTATTAATTTTATGAAGTGCTTCCATTTAACTTTCAATTTGTTAGGCCTTCTACTGCAAGGGTTTGGCAATCAGAGCAATCACTGAAGCCATTCAGCCAGAGCTGAGAGTAACGTCATTCATAGATGCTGCTTGTTATGTTTTATAAATCATTCTTATCCTTATCACCCTGTGCTCTCCCAACTAAGAGTTGTTGGAGCAGAGAGTGAACAAATGTGAAAAGAAATACCTTATTTCAGAAAGAAATTATTCCAATAAAGACTCCCACTCTATGGGATATATGAAACCTAAATATGTCAAAAGGCATATAGTCTTCCAAGTCTGTAAGCCTAATGTAGCCCAAGAGAAAAACAAAAATTAGAAGCAATTTTTAAATCTGTTATGTAGATGAAATTTCAAAGCATACTGTTTTATCACCAACAATTCAGCAAATAGGTAAATATACATTTATTTCCCCTTTGAAAGGAACTCTATTAATTGAACCATGATGCTCACCTTTTCTGGGATGGCCAGTGGCACTGTTGGCCTGTGTTTGATATATTCCATCATTCTGTATACAGACTAGATGAGAATCTGCTTCTGTACTGAAACTAGCTCCAATGCTAATGACATGTTCATTAGAAGAATTTAGTACTTTCATTACCTGAATAAAAACAAAAACAACAACATCTGTCTAGAAACACTTTTAACACTGTATGCTTATTCTAAGAGCCACATTCCTGACCAGCTTCACAATTATCAAGCTTTGGTCTGAACAACTCCCTGGGAATGTGATAGAACAAATGTTTTAAAATAAAATCACTTCAGTTGAACAGTAATCACCTCAATAAAACAGTAAGGAAAAAAGAAACACAATAAAATAGATTATTTACTAGTAAACAAATTCTAGGATTTCAAAAACAATGTTTATTGTTGCCATAATACAATAGATAGTCTAATTCAAAATAAAAAATTTAATGTGACATAATTCTAAGGAACTCTAATGTTCAATAGTTGTCATTTGAATACAATTATACTTACATCGCTGTACTTTTTTCGTGGTATTTTTATGCAGCTTTTTCCCACTTCCATATGGATCAATAGTTCATCTATATTATGCAAGGTATACTGGTAATTTCGAAGGTCCTGCATAAAATAATCCCATTACCATAAACTACTATCCATGAGCATTTTCCCATCCATTAAATCCTTTTTCAAGAACTCCTTCTCTACAACAATAATAAAGAATATCATCTCAGGAAAAATTTTGTAGTATTTAGGGTATCTCCTCTTTCTAGTTACAGAACTTCCAATACAGAAAAGGTCTTCAAACTAGACATATATAAATAAAAGTGAGCCCACTGAAATATTTTTCTATGGTAACAGAGAAACACAAAATTACAAAAATTATAGATGGAAGAGAATTTTAGCTATCATGTAATCCAACACTTCCTATTATAAATGAGGAAACTAAGGCCATAATTTGCTCAAAATCACAAGACTGATTGACTTTACTAACACATTTACAAAAGTTTCAACAACTTTAAGAGGTCTGTGTAGAGTTTCTACATTACCTAAATATCCAAGAACTGCACGAGAATGAATCAAAACGCAATTAGAATCAGGTACACAACATACAGTAGAAGAGACAGTATGTTCTAAAAAGCAATTCATCAAAAACTGAGCACTAATATGTTAAAAAATTAGGATTTATTGTAAATGAATGGTCATCATACTAATCACAGCAAATTAAAGTAGGCATATATAAATGTGTAAAATTTGCTAAATAAAGTTTGAAAGTAACAGTATAAAAACATCTAATAAAATAGTTCAATTACTCACCACAAGTAAGTTCATAATAGTGTGTCCTATTTCTCCAAAAAGAGGTTTTCGGTCTCTGATACTTGTTAGAGGAGCAGGATATGCTATACATGAGAAAGGAAAACAGATTACTATCAACAACAACAAAAAAACAGATTATTGAATTTATTACATTCAATTCTCATTTTACAAACAAACATTAGGTATAAATATCACTCAATCAGTTCTTAGGGGAAAGTGAGAGACTTTTTTTTCTCTTTTTGAGACAGGGTCTTATTCTGTTGCCCAGGCTGGAGCACAGTGGTGGGATCTCGACTCACTGCAACCTCTGCCTCTCGGGTTCAAGCAATTCTCCTGCCTGAGTCTCCCAAGTAGCTGGGATTACAGGCATGCGCCACCACACCTGGCTAATTTTTGTATTTTTAGTAGAGATAGGGTTTCACCCTTTTGGCCAAGCTGGTCTTGAACTCCTGACCTCAGGTGATCTGTCCAACTTGGCCTCCCAAAGTGCTGGTATTACAGGCATGAGCCACCACACCCAGCCAAGAGATAATGTTAACACTTACTGTATAGCTATGTATCTACTAGATGCTACATTGAAACTCAGAACTATGTATGCATTATCTTAAATTCAACAACAACCTAATGAGTAAGTGTGTCTATACTATTTCATAAATGAGAAAGTTGAGACACAGAAATTAATCAACTTGCTCATAGTGACTAAGTTAATAATTAGTGAAACAGGTTTGAAATTAGGCTTGTCTGATTCCAAAGTATTTCATCTTTTCGTTATATATCTTGTTTTCATAAAATTATAGGGGGTGAAAATTATGATAGTTGGTTAGAACTCTATAAATTTCTGATAATTTAAAGAGAAATACAGAGAACTAAAGACTTTTAAGGCATATATAATTAATATTCAATTGTACTAATTTATGAATGGTAGCAAACTTTAAAGTTCTTGGTTCAGCATGATAAAAGAAGAATACAGATGAGTCAGGGAAACCAATACACAAAAAGGGGAGGCCAAGTTAGGCAGATCACCTAAGGTCAGGAGTTCAAGACCAGCCTGACCAACATGGAGAAACCCTGTCTCTACTGAAAACACAAAAATTAGCCAGGCATGGTAGAGGGCGCCTGTAATCCCAGCTGCTCAGGAGGCTGAGGTAGGAAAGTATCTTGAACCTGGAAGGTGGAGGTTGCAGTGAGTCGAGATCACTCCACTGCACTCCAGCCTGGGCAACAGAGCAAGACTCCATCTCAAAAAATAAAAATAAAATAAAACAATAAAATTACTATTTTTGAGACAGTTACTTTCAGTCTTTATTCTTGGGACTTTAACTTTCACATTAGCTTTTTCAAATGTACATTACCTCTGTAACAAAATACACACATACACAAACGCACGCATGCGCGTGGGCGCGCGCGCACACACACACACACACACACACACACACACCCCAAGTTCACATCTAGAAAGACATAGGCAGCAATAATGTCAAAATGCCAGTCTATGTAAAATCCAGCAAAACAGAAATAATTCAGAAAAGTGCTGAGGTGAATTAACTTCTAAGTATAACTGACAGTTTCCCCTCATTACCACTAAAAAGCTTCCTCGAAGCTTTGCAGTTCCAATCCCTGTGATTTATGAGAAGTCCTTCGTATTGCTCCGTGATTCTCCAACCCTCAGTGTGAGAAAACCAGACTTACTATCTAGAAGTGCTACTGGTAAAAATACTGGCCATACTTACAGACACGTTCCATAGTAATTTGATTAGCTAGTTTGTTGCCCTAATCTTTCTTAAGCTCTTTGGTTCACACAGTACAAAACCTGAGATGCAAATTAAATTTTGTTATTTTTCCCACAAGTTAATAGCATCACATATGTAAATCCTGAATCGTAAGAAATCCCCATTCCCAAAATCACAGCTTAATAATATTTGCCAAATAGATTATCCATTCTCTCAATTTGTCTATTGTGAAATAGTAATCACCGTTTTTATAGCTTCTCAATATTTAATTTTCCGCCAAGAAAATCTCTACCAAATTATATTGGAATCAAATGTCTTAAAAGTTCATTAGATGTGATGTACTTCAAATGCAATAAATATAATTTTTCTTGAAAAAAGTCAGAGATAAAAAATATGGTGGGAATTCAAAAAAGTTTAACATTAGAAATAATTCTAATTCAGAAAGAACCATATATATAAACATCATAGCAGCTTTAGAATCACCATTGTGTCAAGGGTAGATAATATACACACATGCACATATACATAAATGATACAGGCTATGTCACTTTTGAGAGACAAACATCAGAATATAAAAATAAGAGGCCGGGCGCGGTGGCTCAAGCCTGTAATCCCAGCACTTTGGGAGGCTGAGGCGGGTGGATCACGAGGTCAAGAGATCGAGACCATCCTGGTCAACATGGTGAAACCCCGTCTCTACTAAAAATACAAAAAATTAGCTGGGCATGGTGGCGCGTGCCTGTAATCCCAGCTACTCAGGAGGCTGAGGCAGGAGAATTGCCTGAACCCAGGAGGCGGAGGTTGCGGTGAGCCGAGATCGCGCCATTGCACTCCAGCCTGGGTAACAAGAGCGGAACTCCGTCTCAAAAAAAAAAAAAAAAAAAAAAAAAAAGAATATAAAAATAAGAATAATCGAGCTTAGAAAAGCACTACAATTTTTAAGTACTTCCTTCTCTAAAAATAGTTAGCTTTTAACTGTGGTCAGTACCTGAAAACAACAGCACCGCTGACCCGAAAATCCTTTATGTTTGGCTTTATGACGTAGAAAAATTGAGAGAGGCAATGATTTATGTTCTTAATACATAGGCAACATAACAACTCCCAACAGTATATGCTTTTAAGAAAATTTTAATAAAAGTAATTAACACATGTTGAACACCCCAAATCTGAAAACCTAAAATCCAAAATGCTCTAAAATCTGTAAGTTTTTTTTTTTTGAGACAGAGTCTTGCTCTGTTACCCAGGCTGGAATGGAGTGGCACGATCTCGGCTCACTGCAAATCTGCCTCCTGGGTTCAAGTAATTCTCCTGCCTCAGTCTCCCAAGTAGCTGGAATTATAGATGCCTGCCACCTTGCCTGGCTAATTTTTGTATTTTTAGTAGAGACAGAGTTTCATCACATTGGCCAGGCTGTTCTTGAACTCCTGACCTCAAGTGATCTGCTCACCTTGGTCTCCCAAAGTGCTGGGATTACAGGTGTGAGCCACCATGTCTGGCCTGTAACTTTGTTGAATGCCAAAGTAATGTTCAAAAGAAATGCTCACTGGAGTATTTCAGATTTTGGATTTGGGATGCTCAACTGGTATGTATTCTGTGAATATTCCAAAATCTGAAAAAGTCCGAAATCCAAAAAACTGATCCAATAGATTTCAGATATAGCACACTCAATCTGTACTGTTTTCTGTTTTTTTGTTTGTTTGTTTGTTTTGTTTTTTGTTTTTTGTTTTTTGTTTTTTGAGACGGAGTTTCACTCTTGTTACCCAGGCTGGAGTGCAATGGCACGACCTCGGCTCACCACAACCTCCGCCTCCTGGGTTCAGGCAATTCTCCTGTCTCAGCCTCCTGAGTAGCTGGGATTACAGGCACGCACCACCATGCCCAGCTAACTTTTTGTATTTTTAGTAGAGACGGGGTTTCACCATGTTGACCAGGATGGTCTCGATCTCTTGACCTCGTGATCCACCCGCCTCGGCCTCCCAAAGTGCTGGGATTACAGGCTTGAGCCACCGCGCCCGGCCCTGTTTTCTGTTTTGTTCTCAAATTTAAGAAGAAAAGTTTTAGGTAATAAAATAACTTACGAACATCTAAAAACTTGAAGACATACCACAGTTATCTAGATGAACCTGGTAGAAGGGAGTTGTATTCGAACTTTAAAAGCATAGCAAAACAAATGTAGTTCCATTAATCCACTAAAATTGATTTAATGATTCCCTGAAAGTCTTATTTTACATTCAGTATATTTGAAAATATGCAATTTAACTTATGACTCTAAAACTCACCGTTATATTCTGCACCCAATCTCAACATTAAACGCATAGGAAAAACCTTTGCCCAGGGAATCTCAAGCTTCTGGATAAGAATTCCACAAAGAAAAGGATTACTTGGTAATGGGAGATCATCAAGTTTCTGAAAAGTAGGTGTAATAAACAGGAATCCGCCATGATCCTTGCTATCAAGAAAACTCTCAGTAAAGGTAATATTGTCCAAGTTTTCTACGTATTTTCCTGCAAATAAATTCATTAGTAAAAAGATTTTAAGTTGTTTCATTACTGTTTTTGAAGACATGCCTGGAGTTTGAATGTCCCAATATAAACTGTCTTAAGACACTATAGAATTTTTTCCTTACTTCTGTTCTTGCAAAAGAATCTACTGAATACCTTCGGTACACAAAGCTCCAAGTTATTCCTGAATATTGGGAATTATGAACAAAAATTGGAAAATATTTCCAACCTTTCCATTTTTCTCCTTACTGCATGGTCAAGTGAAAAATTACCATATCTCCCAGTCTTATAATGAAAGTAAGTAAATTACATAGACACATTAAAAAATCAAGGAGGCAGGCTGGGCACAGTGGCTCATGCCTGTAATCCCAGCACTTTGGGAGACTGAGGTGGGTGGATCACTTGAGGTCAGGAGTTCTAGACCACCCTGGCCAGCATGGTGAAACCCCTCATCTACTAAAAATACAAAAATTAGCTGGGCATGATGGCCCATGCCTGTAATCCCAACTACTTGGGAGGCTGAGTTAGAAGAATCTCTTGAACCCAGGAAGCAGAGGCTGTAGTAAGCCAAGATCGTGCCATTGCACTCCAGCCTGGGTGGCAGAGAGACACACTGTCTCAAAAAAAAAAAAAAAAAAAAAAACACAAGGATATATTTCCATTTTTAAAATATAAAAATTTGCATATAAACACTAACCACATAAAATGCTAGTTTTAAGGAAACAAAATAATTAAGATCTTTTCAGAAATCAGCAATCTCTTCACAAAAATAAATCTTTAAAATAGCTAGCACAGTGAAATGCATAAATGCCTTTAAATGATTTATCCATTTCCTAGTCTGAACAATTTAAAATAAAATGCCATACCTTTTAGAGCATCCTTATATATGGTGATAAATAGTCTGAAGATGTCCTTAGGAATAGTATCTTCATTTGGCAAACATAACAATAGAATAATAATTTCTGCCTGTCCCAAGCCATGCAATCCATTGGTTGAGAAGTACCAATATTTGTCTGAGGAATCTTAGATGATAAAAGAATACAACTATTAATGTCAACTTCTATTAACCAAAAAACTAAGAAAAATTGTTTTTGCATTTAACACAACTTTTCAAATTCCTTGTGTTCCCAAAGTTCTCCTCATGAAAATCTTAAATTGAATTGTATAAAATTCATATAAAGTAAGAAAAAGGATTATCTTAGGGAGTCAATTAATAAATAACACTAAAATAAAAGATGCACTAAATGCTGAAATGTAGTGGGTAAGAATTTAGTTTTAAATAGAATGAAAAGCTGATAGATGCATTACTGAGTAGTAAGGATTATTAAGAATTCCTTCCTTCCTTTGTAATTAGGTCACATGTCTCTTACTTAAAAAAACTGTCTTTATTGCTACTAAATCAGTATTCCTGCTTATTTCAGTTATCAAATTTCAATTTATCTATAAGCCATAGGAGATATAGTCAATTGTATCATGAGTATCAACATACAGCTCAGCTATCTAAGCCCACGACCTTAACCTAAGATTGACTGAGGGATGTTAATAAAACTCTGTAAGCTTGTGTTTCAAGTCCCACTGAACATAAATTTGCAAAATTTATTTATAGTCATATCTGGCTGAAAAACCAATATCCAATGCTGCTTATTTTTCACCACTGCCAGTCAGAATCTAACCTGAAGATGTAATTAATTCAGAAATCCTGCTTACCAATTAAGCAAATAAAGACAAATTATTACTTACAAAATATGAATTTGACATTCACGAGTAGATTAGCATTTAGGACAAATGTAACAGGAGGAGATCCTTCACCTTCAAGAAGCAAAATGATCTGCTCATGAGACGGATGTTCTTCTACTACAGACACTAAATGATGAAAGTAATATATTAATCAGGATAAATATCCTATTAAATATGCTTACAAATCAAGAAAACAAATTTATAAATCCACCAGTGGCCTGATCAAATTTAAAAACAAAAGCAAACATGTTTCATAAAAATCAATCAATACCCCAGACAACTGTTATATACTAATTTTTACTTTTTTTCATGTAAAGTTGTTAATACTGTAATGCAAATACTGTATTACACATAGTATATTTATAATATATTGATTAAACAGTAAATGCATACAATTTTAGCGTCTTCAAATTTTTAAGACAAATGCTTTTATAAAGTGGATTCCAGTTTGGTAGACACTCCATTTATCATTTTTGAAATTTATAAGTCTGTGAAAGTTGTCTAGACCCACATTATATATGCTGCTGGCTACCGCATGCCTGTATCAGCTGCTTGCTACCATATGCCTCTATCAGTGAACAGGTAGCAAAAAAAAAAAAAAAAAAATTCTTGACGATCAATAGAAAGATATGCACGGCATGCAAAGAACAGGGTTCACTGTATTCTGTATTTTTGCCACTACAGCTAGGTTCATGTAATGGCTCCCACTGACAGAACAGAAATCCTAAGCTTCAATCATACATTATTACACAGAGAACCACCATTTCATGTTGCAGAATGTGATATAATGCCTGGAGTGACAAGTGTCTATCCTAGGAAACCACTCTGAGGCAGGGGTTAGCCACAGAATCTCCTGCTTGAAAAGGACCTTAGAAATCATCTAGGTTCTATTTAAAAAAGAAACCGAGGCCCAAGGAGATTAAGTAACACACTGCAAGTCATAGATGCAACAAATAGCAGAAAAGGAACTAAAATTCCTAGCTTTGCCATCCAATCTAATGTTCTTTTCTTTAGGTACCACGCTCCTGAAAAAAAAAAATAGTAATAATGTGGTGTCAAAATTCCAATACAATGGAAATATTTCTTTGGGCTAAAAGTCTATGAGCTTCCCTATCATATTAGACTTTTCCTCATTCGAAATTAGGGAGTCAGATGTGATAAATGGATCATAGATGTTCAGATATTTTTAGGATTTGTTTTTATATAGTAAGACTTTCTGTAAACAAAAGATACCAGCCTAGTACATACTGCAACCAAACTAAGTTTAAAAAAATATATTTCATATGTCACAGACAAAATTCATCAGCATTTAAAAAAAATCTTCTAAAATTTAAATAACTGCTTTCCTACCTGATCCCTTTTCTCCAGATGCAACCAGAAGTGGGGGCAAATTGTCCTCATCATTAGGTAGAAGACTAATCTTATTGCAAACATACTTGTTAATACCACACAGTAACCTATAATCTGAAATACTAGCAATAGGTAAATTGCTGTTAACTAAGACACCGGTGGGACTAGATGATTCTTCAGTTTCTGCAAAAACATCATCATCTAGTGTAAATGAACTAGAAGTAGGTAACCCCTCATTTCCTGTGTTTACAGGCAATTTTTCCATAGGTAACCCCTCATTTCCTGTGTTTACAGGCAATTTTTCCACTGATGGAACCTGAGAAATAGGACTCCGAATTATCTCATTTCTTGTAATATCTCCTATCTCATTGTTTGGCTTTTCCACTGTAGTAGAATGGGAATGATCCACTGTGTCTACTATCTGTAAAACATGGAACAAAAAAATTAACAAATAAGTTCATATTCTCTGTTCAACTGAAATGTGATCACTATAGTTAAATATATCTTTTTATAAGAATAAATAAAAACCAAAACGGGTTGAGAAATTCTCATAAAGTCAAATTTCCCAAGAAATAGTACGATTTTGCTTCTTCAAATTCAGGAGCATAAGGTATTAAGAAGCATAGGGTTTTCGTTTTACTGCATGCTCAGGTATGTATTAATGACTTAATATTAACATTGGGAAAAATGAGGCAAGAAGAACTTCAAGATACCATACCATATCACACAGTGAGCAAGCTTAGTTCAACCCAAGGCTCTCCCCTCCTTATGATAGCCAAAAACCCTTGGGTACTTAGTGGGGAGGGACAAGGCAGGAAGAACAGGAGGGGAGTGGTTAGGAAGCCACCCCCTAGCTATATTCCACAAGAGTAACCACCTGGAATAAACTATATAAAGTCTACTTCAATAAAGCCTTTTTCTTTTTAGACTGTATGAAGTCAGTATTAAATAAGAACCATTTATGAACTCAATTAATATTTATTAGCCTGTTCACAGTTTTCATTAATATAGATTGACAGTAGGTGCTAGCTAGGAAACATACCCATGGTAATTACGGCTATTTGTAAAATCTGGCTCATGAACTCTTGACAAACAGCATATGTTTCTACCAGATGTAAACTTCAACAGAGCTGATAAGTATCCATCTTTTACCTTTTTTTTTTTTTTTGAGACTGAGTCTTACCCTGTTGCCCAGGCTGCAGTGCAGTAGCGTAATCTTGGTTCACTGCAACCTCTGCCTCCTGGATTCAAGTGATTCTTTTGCCTCGGCCTCCCCTAGTAGCTGGAACTACAGGCATGTGCCACCATGCCTGGCTAATTTTTTGTTTGTTTGTTTGTTTTGTTTTTTGAGAGAGAGTTTTGCTCTGTCACCAGGCAGGAGTGCAGTGGTGTGGTCTGGGCTCATTCAACCTCTGCCTCCTGGGTTCAGGTGATTCCCCTGCCTCAGCCTCCTGAGTAGCTGGGACTACAGGTGCCTGCTACCACACCTGGCTAATTTTTGTATTTTTAATAGAGACGAGGTTTCACCATGTTGGCCAGGATGGTCTCAATCTCCTGACCTCATGATCCACCCACCTCAGCCTCCCAAAGTACTGGGATTACAGGTGTAAGCCACCATGCCCAGCCAATTTTTGAACTTTTTTTTGTAGAGATGGGATTTTGCCATGTAAGTCAGGCTGTCACCAACTCCTGAACTCAGAAGATCCGCCCACCTTGGCCTCCAAAAGTGCTGGGATTACAGGTGTCAGCCACCATACCCGGCCTATGTCCATCCTTTCTAGTACATGTACCCAGGATCAACCAGGTGACTGGCACAGAGGAGATGCTCAATAAATCTGTTTAATGCATAAAACATTCCTAATTTATACAATACTTGCTTCTATGAGTATGTGCCACTCTATGAGAATTCTTAGTGATCTGGGATTCTACATTCTATATCTTCTGTTTAACACCTAGCACATTTATGTAAATGTAAGCATAAATATCATCACATACTTTCTTGAATGTTTGAAAATAATTAAATAAATATTAGTCTAAATTAAATTACTAAATCTCAGTTACATTTCCTCATACCAGTGGCTGTCAAAATGTGGTCCAGAGATCCCTTGGGGTTCCCAAGACCCTTTTAGGGAGTTGGTGAGGTCCTAGGTTTTTTTCATTTAATTTATCAAAAATAACATACACAACACACTGAATGTAGAACCAGATGTGAGAATATGTTTGTCTTCTATTAAGTCAGACATTAAAGAAATTGGCAAAAATGTAAAACAATCCCACTATTCTCACTAAACTTTTGAAAAAAATTTTCATAAAAAATTATTTCTGCTAATGTAACAGCCTTATTCTGCAATTAGTTAATAAATATTTTTTAAATTTCTGAATTTTAATTTTAATGTAATAATTATCAATAGGTATAACCCTTAAACCCTACAGTGCTTTAGGGTTCTTAATAACTTTTAAGAGTATAAAGGGGTCCTGAGGCCAAAAGTATGAGAACCAGTCCCTTAAACTGGTATTTAAAACAGGCAAAATCTGGGCCAGGCGCAGTGGCTCACACCTATAATCCCAGCACTTTGTGAGCCAAAGTGGGCAGAAAACTTGAGGTCAGGAGTTTGATACCAGCCTGGGCAAAATAGTGAGATCTCATCTCTTAAAAAAAAAAAAGTAATTAAAAAAAAAATTTTTTTTAACAGTAAAGTCTAAACCAGGCATGGTGGCTCACACCTGTAATCCCAGCTACTTGGGAGGCTGAGGTGGAAGCATCACTTGAGCCCAGGAATTAAAAGGCTGCAGTTAAGTGGTAATTATGCCACTGCACTTTAGCCTGGACAACACAGCAAGACTGTCTCTGTCACCAGGCTAGAGTGCAGTAGTGTGATCTCAGCTCACTGCAAACTCTGCCCCTCCAGGTTCAAGCGATTCTCCTTCCTCAGCCTCCTGAGTAGCTAGGACTGCAGGTGCACACCACCACACTCAGCTAATTTTTGTATTTTTAGTAGAGACAGGGTTTCACCATGTTGGCCAGGATGGTCTTGATCTCTTGAAAGGATGGTCTTGATCTGCCCACCTCGGCCTCCCAAAGTGGTGGGATTACAGGCGTGAGCCACTGCACCCAATCTCTGTTTTTTTTAAAGGGGGTTAAATTTAAAATATATTCACTCTATCAATCCAGCTCTTATTTTAGGAAATTCAAAGTGTTAAAAAAGAAAAAAAGGTACTCTAGTAATCATACCAGGAATCATCTACAAAATAAAATTTTATTTAGTCAATAAGTTATTCTTTGAATTCCTTACCACAGGCATATCGGGTGAGAGAGGACTAAAGTCTTCAGAACATCGTTTACTTCCAGATGATAATTTTGTTGTATCTGCAACTTCACCATTGGGCAATATACCATCTGCAAACCATACTCTTTTCTGTTCTTTGGAGCATGGTCCTAGAATCAATTGAAAAAGTAAAACATTTCAATCTGCTAATATTGCAATGATTTAATGCCAAATAGATCAGGAAATGTTTTCAAAAGCCTTTTGCTATCGATTGGCAACCCCTGAATTCTCAGGGCTACAAAGGTCTAGAGAAATAGCGTTTTGTGATTCATCTGCCCCGAGTGGAGTCTGTTTCTATCTAATTCATACAAGAGGCGCATATTAGACCAGGAGTGGCCCTAGAAATCATGAATTTTACTATTTTACTATGAAAAGGAATGAACAGGAAATCTATCTAATTCATAGCATATTAGACCAGAGGTGGCACTGGGTATCACTCTGAAGAGGAGTGGACAGGAGAGATTATACCTTAAAGACAAAGGGGGAAGAAGATTTAAAGCCTGTATTATTGAGGGTAAGTTTGCGTGAGTATGGAGAAAAGACTGTATAAAATTTAGGGCCTAAGCTACAGTGATGAAAACTGGAGTGGACTGAAGCATATATATATAGCTTATATATATCTATTCTTCATATATATATATATAGACATTTAAAAACTTAAAAAAGGTTAACAGGATCACTTGAGATTTCTTAATATCACAGGACATTTCTTTTTTTTTTTTTTTTTTTTTTTTTTTTTTTGAGGCGGAGTTTCGCTCTTGTTACCCAGGCTGGAGTGCAATGGCGCGATCTCGGCTCACCGCAACCTCCGCCTCCTGGGTTCAGGCAATTCTCCTGCCTCAGCCTCCTGAGTAGCTGGGATTACAGGCACGCACCACCATGCCCAGCTAACTTTTTGTATTTTTAGTAGAGACGAGGTTTCACCTTGCTGACCAGGATGGTCTTGATCTCTTGACCTCGTGATCCACCCACCTCGGCCTCCCAAAGTGCTGGGATTACAGGCTTGAGCCACCGCGCCCGGCCAGGACATTTCTTACTACCACAAGACATATCTTACTTTTATTTAACAAGAGAAGCATAACATTTTTTTTATTCTTATAATGTGGATACTGAACTTTATTAATACAGATTAATATTTCCTTCCAAATTTGAAAGAAGTAACTAGATATCAACATAAACATTTTTCTCTTTTCTTACAAAGCATCCATAGAGAAAGGTTATGAAAATCTCTGCCAGATGATTTTACAACAGTATTTTTTAAATAAACAAAGATTCAATGTCTACTTTCCAGAACACAATAAACACTGAAAAAATTGGAATTATATATATATTTTATATATATATATATATATATATATATATCAATGTAGTTAGACATGTTCAATATCTTTCTTGTATTTGCAACATTTTTATAATTTAATCACTTTGGTTACCAATGTAAGACTATGTACATATTTTTAAACACAGATTTATTCATCTTTAGAGCTATAATATACAACATATAATGCTAAGTCTCATTTCATTATAATAAATGAAAAACAGCTACCGAGTAATAAATTTAAGTCCATAAAAATAGAAGGATCCAAGTTTCCTTTAACTGACATTTATCGTTCTTTTCTAGCATGTTACAGACTAATAATTCATATTTAAAGACATACATGTGCTTTACTCAAGATGCTAAGTGATGACGGGTTGGAAAAAAGAACAGGTAACTCAAAGATTTAAAAACAGATTTTAAAAACATTGCTGTGGTAAAATAAACAATTAAAAATAGATTTTTAATGAAAAGGAGATAGGACAATTATTTACCTATTGCCTCTCAAACCCAAGCTCACCCTCTACACTGGGCTCTTGGATGCCAGGTTGGAAGTCTGGAAACTGCAATTTCCAGACTCTCTTGTTACTGGCTTTGGTCAGGTTTTTCCAATAGCAGGCACTGGTGGGAGACCATAAGGTGGGAAGAAATGAGAAGGAATTCTTCGTTTCTGGTTCCTGCAAGGATCTTTGCAGCAGCACCACCAACAGATACAGCTGCTGGACTCATGATTTTCAGTACTCTTAACATCAAATCTGGAGCTCTACTTCAGTCATCTGAGCACCAACTCTATGAGGCCTCTTGATGGTGCCATGACCATGGCTTCTGACTCCCACATCTGATATCCAAGCACCTCCTGGTTCTCCTGCACCGAGCTCTAGCCTCTCCCCTTTTGTAGCCCCAAACTCCAGTTATAACAGTTGCTTCCTACAGTTACTAACTGCTGAGGCACTGGAGCACAGCCTTTTTGCTCTTCCAGTCTTCCAGCCTGCATGTGAAACCAATTCCCTGTATTAAATCCCTCTTGATATCTAGTCTGGTTTCTCTTTCCTGACTAGACTCTGGCTACACTATAGAATTTCTATTTCAGTAATTTATCTTTAGTCTAAGACACAGCATTTTCTCCTATTACCTTCAACACTTGGTTGTTTAAGTGCTGAGATCGGCAAAGTTGTTGGTGAAGGTATACTGGATGTTTGGTTTTCCTGAGGAGGCTGGGCAGTAGCACATTCATCAGAATGGTTAGATTTAAGATTAAGATTAGAACCAGTTGGACTCATCATCCTTTCAAATGCCTGAGCTATAAAGGGGAAAACAATAGTGTTAAAATCTCAGATGTTTTTGTAATGTACTTCCAAGCAAATTACAATCTCTATTTTTTAAGTTGTAAGGAAAAAGAAAGAAATGGCTAATCAAGAAAAAGTAGTAGCACTTGGCAAAGATGCTGTCTGAGTAGCTAGCACAGGCTCTTTTTTTTTTTTTTTAATTGTACTTTAGGTTCTGGGGTACATATGCAGATCATGCAGGATTGTTGCATAGGTATACACATGGCAATGTGGTTTGCCGCGTCCATCCCCCATCACCTACATCTGACATTTCTCCCCATGTTATCCCTCCCTAACCTCCCCACCTGCTCCTCACTGTCCCTCCCTTGTCCCCCGCAAGAGACCCCAGTGTGTGATGCTCCCCTCCCACTGTCCATGTGTGGCAGCATGCCACTTTGATAAGCTACTGATAAGTTATTTCAATATTATATCTGGTGAATGTTTGATATCCACAGAGAATAACCCTTATTTAACATGACTGTCTCTGTTTTTGCCCTTGTACTCCTAGAGTCTATTTCCAACATAGTTTAGAGAGATTCTTTTAGACATAAATCATATCTCATCATTCCTCTGCTTAAAATCCTTTAATGGCTAAAGTGAAAATTTAAGTTATTACAATGGCTCACAAGATCCAACATAATTAGCATCCCTTCCTCCTCTACTTTCCCAGGTACCTGTTTGACCTCCTCCCTCACTACAACCCCACTCATTCACTATGCCAGCCACCCAGAGCTCCTCGCTCAAGTAAGTACTCCTCCAGCTTAGAGCTTTCGCTCTTATTATTCCCTTGGCCTACAATGTTCTTTTCATAGGTACTTACACAGCTTTATTTTCTCACTTCCTTCAAGACTCTGCTCATGTCATATTACCATAAAGCCTTATTCTGATCACCTTATAAAAAATATTACCTAAGGTCAGGCACAGTGGCTCATGCCTACAGTCCCAACACTTTGAGAGGCCAAATCAGGTGAATCACTTGAGCTCAGGAGTTTGAGACTAGCCTAGGCAACATGGTAAAACCCCCGTCTCTACCAAAAATACAAAAAGTTAGCTGGGTGTGGTGATATGTGCCTGTGGTCCCAACTACTCGGGAAGCTGAGATGGGAGGGCTGTTTGAGCCTAGGAGGTTGCAGTGAGCTGAGATCACACCACTACACTCCAACCGCAGTGACAGGGTGAGACTCCAACTAAAGAAAAAAAAATTCCTTTTGTCACTAATCTATAAACTATCACTCTACACTTTTTAAATTTTTTAATTTAGGGCATTATCACCATCTGATATATTTTTGCTTACTATCCATCTCTACATACATTCATAAATTTCATGAAAATAAGGCTTCTATTTTGCTCTCAGCTTCAACTTCAGAATGCAGAATAGTACCTGGGTACTGCTGAATGATCCTTCATCCAAAAAACAAGGAACAACACTGATAGCTCTCCCTTCAGCATTTCTCCAAACTGATCTGCTATAAATGTTGCCATTGCTAAAATATTCCTCAAGTGCCACTGAATGATGGCACTTATAAAATGGCTTCCATTAACCAAGTGAAATCCAAACACCTTACTCTGGATTTCAAAGTAATTTCTAACTTGCCCCAAATCTACTTATTGATATTCACATGCGTGCTTCCTTGAAACTCATGTAATCGCAGGACAGCTTTCTCATTATTCGCAATCTCTATTCAAATTATCTTTTTCCTCCAATCCTTCATGGAATGTGTCTCACAACCCATGAACCATCTTTCTCTTCTTGTTTAATATCATTAATTTAAATGATCACTTCTATTATTTTCTACCCTAATGTTGATATTAACTTTTATTTATGCCTTCTTGTGGCATATAAATTAATGATAAATAGCACTGTAGATGAAACTATACGCTATTAAGATATCAAAAAGGAATAAATTTAAACAGGTAACTAAATAAGCTCATTCCACAGTATTTTCTTTGAAAATCCAAAGCTTGATCTCAGTATGCCACTGAATGTCTTTAATAACCATATCTTCTCCCCTCCTGGACCCTCAGTCAAAATATGCCTGAATGCTCACCCAAAAATCTGACCTTTCAACATAAATAACATTTCAAATCTTCACGGGTGTTTAATTTCTTTTTAAGTGGGGGAGATAATTATGTGGGAGCTTGCTCTAAAATTTCTGAATTCTAGCAGATTCCCTTGGCTAACAGCACCGGCAGTCATCTTCTAGGCTACTGAAACAGTTTAAGAAAAAACAAAACAACTATAAGCGCTTAAACTAACCTCTTCATAAACAATGGTGGTAACATGGAAATATAAAAAGATTTACACTTTGTTATCTTCCAGAGCAGAGGTCAACATCAGGGAGAAGAGCAGCTTACCTCAGGCTAACAGACTCACATCAGAGATTTTTGAAGAATTGCTGAAAAAATTTATCTTCGTTCAAAAGAGAAAAACAAATTATTATCGGGTATTCATTCCCCTGGCTAACAGGACGCAGTGCCTGAGCTAGTGCATAGGTCTGGTCAAAGAAGGCCCAAGTAATATTTGCTGGGAATTAAACTGTCAACAAATCTTTAAAAATGCCACGTGGTACTCAAAAGAACAAACATGGATTTGGGGAAAAAACACAACACACACCCTGTGAGAACTCAAAGACCACCGAGACTATTGCTAATAATTGTAGCTAGAGAGCCAGAGAAATAATGGGAAGTGTACATATGCAAAATTCTGAAGTTGACAAAGGAAAAAAAATGAGACAGAAATGTGCAAATAGTGTGGCAGTCTGATGAATTTATAAAATCGTAAATATTACCACCTTATCTTATACTTCCATTTTAGGTTATTTTCTAAAGGGTACAAACTAGTATCTTGCCCTGTGCTATTAATAAATAATATTCAGTACTACTTGATAGGTATCTACAAGTGTTTATTTAGATTAAGATGATGAACATGACAATGATAATGACAAAAACAAATAGGCAGATGAAATGCAGCATTTAGGGACTTGGTACCTGTTAAAAGTTAATGAATTGCCACTCCAGAAATTGAATGCTTCCTTTCCAGATTGGTAGTATTAATTGTGAGAGTGGAACAAAAAGAAGAGAAACCAAGCCTTGGGATGTCCCACCTAAGCCAGATAATTCAACACTAGGTCCCTGCCTTAAGAAAATAAAGAAGTTTATCTTTGTCATCACAATCCAATTAAATTTAAGATATATTCAATTACTGGAAGAAAATATGTCAAGTTAATACTCACCTTTACTAATAGTTTCATAGCAGACTACACATACTCTTGCTTCCTTTTCTAGATATTGCAGTTTACACTTCCTATTACAACAGACACCACAAAATACCTATAAAGAATAAAATGTCAAATTTGTTTTTGTTTCAAGAATGTTTACAATTACTAGAGGCGGTGTGAGGAGGTTCTAAACCTAATTAACAAAAACTCATTTTCCTTATTATATAAATCATTTTCCTAATCACTCTAATCCTAGGTGGAGTTCTTAAATGATTTCTTTTTTGTTTGTTTGTTTGTTTGTTTTTTTGAGACAGAGTTTCGCTCTTGTTACCCAGGCTGGAGTGCAATGGTGCAATCTTGGCTCACCGCAACCTCCGCCTCCTGGGTTCAGGCAATTCTCCTGCCTCAGCCTCCTGATTAGCTGGGATTACAGGCACGCGCCACCATGCCCAGCTAATGTTTTGTATTTTTAGTAGAGACGGGGTTTCATCATGTTGACCAGGATGGTCTTGATCTCTTGACCTCGTGATCCACCCGCCTCGGCCTCCCAAAGTGCTGGGATTACAGGCGTGAGCCACCTCGCCCAGCCCTCTTTTTTTTTTTGTAACTTACATAAGACTTCTGCAATTTGATACCATATTTCCGATAAGGAGAATTCTTAAATCAATTCTGTTCACTAGAAAGGGAACAAAAACTATCTGTAATGAATAAGTTTATAATATTAAAAAGTTCTCTGTAGTTCTTTAAAACGTCTTAAAGTAAAATATTTTGCTAAAAAAATAGCGCTGATCTGAAACCAATGTTATTACTGAAAAATCTGAATAAAAAATGTTATAGGATTTCAAAAGGCAATCCTTACAGTTTATAGACAATCTTTTTTATCTTGACTGCTATCAGACAGTCAGATCTCAAGGTCAGCTTCAATATTCTGAATGCTGTGCAAGTCAAATTGCTCTGGAGTGATCACAACACTAGCTGTAGACTGGTCTTGAAATTAAATATTTGAGGACAAAGGTGAATGTGACCAAATCTGGAATATTTAATGTGTCAATATTAGAGAGATAAGAACATTCTTAAATTTCACAAAAATTAGTAATTGTTTCTCATTTCCCAGCATGTAATTAATACCTCTGATAATGTAACATTTATTCAACCATCAAGCAATCTGCAAAATGACACTGCTTTATATATTTTCCTGACTGGTAGATGAAAAACACTGATTTTAAACTAACCCATCTTGTAATTATCTGTTAATCAGCATTTTCTATCGCATTATATTTGTTTAAAATGTCTCAAAAGAACAAAAGACTTAAAGATTTTTATAACTTACTTTCCCACATGCTCGGCAATGGTGTCGCCGTTTTGTAAAAGTAAATTTGACTTGGCAGTTCATACAGTTTGGAGCTTCTGAATCAGGAACCCAAGTAGGCTGTTTCTGGCCCAAAACCAAGCCTTCTTTGCAAGTGTTTTCAGGTAGAGAATCTTCATTTGCAGTTACAAAACTAGATCCACCTTCAGAATTACTTTCTATATCGATGTAATTAGAGTTGAAGCTAACCTGAGGATCAGCTGCAGAATCTATAGCACAAGCGATTGGAACAATGGTATCTGCTATGCTAGGTTCACTTTCTATTGTATTTGGAACATCTGGCTTATTCAGGTCCTTTGAACTCCTTGTTCTTGATGGAAGGTTAAACAATTGCTTAGGTCTGGCCCCTCCAACAGACTGACTATTAGTATCGGAGACTGATAATTCATTTGTAATCTCAGACTTACTGGTAGGTAACCCTTGTTCAATTAGAATTGTACTTTTTTCTCCTAAAGAAAGGCGATTTTCTATTGTATTTTGTTTATCAACTGTTTCACAAATTGTATTAATACCATGACCTTCCCCAATAGCTCCTGCCTCTGCATTGAAATATATATTATTGATGTTTCCATTATCTAAGCCTTTCATATCTATCTGATTCATTTGCGATTTAGAGTCATTTACATTTTCTTCGAAAGACTTTATGTTAGTGGTCTGAAGATACTGTTCTGTCAGAAAGGCATCAAGTTCAGCATCACTAATTAGTGTGCCACTTTTTGCACCTTCATCAATATTAAAGTAATCTAAGTCTTGCCCGTCCATAACATTGCTTGAAAAAGTATTAATAAAACCTTCACAACAATCAGAAGACTCTGGGACATTAGTGCCAGAAAATCCCTCTTGAGTTTCTACAGCTGTAGAACTGGTGTCACCACCATCCAAAGACTCAACTCTGATGACTGTCTGGTCAGGATCTACCTTTCTGTTTTCCATCCCTTCAATTAACGGCTGAAGAAGTATGTTTTTACATTTTTCCTGTTTCAAAAGATCAGTCTCCTCAAATGGTTCCCCATCTAGAGCAACACTCTTCTGTACTTCTTCATGTATAGTCACTGCATCTTGTATATTATCTTTATGTTCACGCTGAGGTAAAAAATCACCCTGTGCTTTACTTTCAATTAGTGATCCACACATAGTCCCAGATACCAACAGACAGGACAATGAGGACTGTACATCTTCACTTGAAACATGTAAAGCTGGAGAGGAATCCTGGATTATTTCATTATCTGTAAGGTCTAAATTTCTTGAGTCTTCTTGTGCAGATTGTTTTATAAATGTAACAGTCTTATCTTCCTGAAAGGAAAAGTCAGGTAATTTGAAATTTTCAGCTCTTGAATTTAAACCACTTAAGCATGTAACTTCAGTTTTTGGAGGGCTGCAGGACAAAGCATTTGTCTTGCCCTCTTCTTTTAAACATTCTGCAGCATTTATGACTTCCACATCTACTTCCTCCTTTACTAAGCCATCATCTTTTAGTAATTCACATGGCTGCCTCTTCTGTTGTAGTTTGTCTTCGGTATCAAACATTTTGGAACTTTGTTGAGTCAAAGCAGATGATGTGTTAAAATCAACGACTGGTTCTAACTGATTAGAGATCTTTTTATCTTCTAAATTTTCTGTTCCACTGTAATTACAGGAATCTGAAAGTGTATCTATTTTTATACCCAGTTCTTTGATTCCTCTGATTTCTCTATTTTGTAATTCAGAACTGATGTCATTCTGCTGTTCTCTGACAGTATCACTACCATGGTCTGTTGAAGAAACACAGGGAGTATCTGACACTGATGATAAATCCAATCCAATCAAGGAATCTGCATTAGACTTAAAATCATCTGGCAATAATTGTTTAATATCTTCTTCACTATTAGTTGCATGAACTAAGTTACCCATGTCACTTATCAGATCACAGATAGGTTTACTACATCGTCCCATACATAAAGGTTGGATTTCATCTGAAGTGCCACCATCCACAGAAGAAAGAAGATCAAGTCCTGTTACATTCTTTTCATTTTGTATAGTAGTAAGTCCCTTGAGTGTTTTTTCATTCAGGGAACTCTCACTTGTTTCATAGCTTATGTCTGATGAGGCACAACTATTAATGCATTGTTGGTCTTTTGGGAGCAATGAAGTTAGCTGTGAGGAAGCCAACTCTGAAGAAACTGAGCAGTGGTTAGAATCATACGCATTTTGTACATCTTGAAGATAATCTTCTTCATCTAAAATAGAGAAACGTGTTATTCGGGAGACTCAAATCAAATAAAAATTATTAAACATATCATGTTTCCCAAGACTTCTAAATTAAATAAACTTTTTAAAAAGACCATAGATTATCCTTTTGCAAAAGAGAACCTCCAAAACTATTTTTTATATTTCCTTTAGAGCATTTATTTTTATCTGAAATTATCTTGTTTATGATTATTGGCTGTTTCAATCAACTACAAAATAAGTGTCACAAGTGCAGGAACCTTGTCTCTTTTTTTCTAACTTACACCCCCATTGCTTAGAATACTTCCTGAAACTTAAGTGTTCAAGAAATGATTAAGTGACTGCATAAATGAATGTCCTAGGGTCTTGTGCATAGTTGCTCTGGTAATTTGATCTCCTTGATTTTTCCTTTGTTTGGGAGGACTCAAGTTGACTTTCTACTTGTTCATTTTTCTATCACCTGGATCCTACCCTCATTCCCCTGTGGTGCTCTAATCGAGGTTGCCAATTACAGTAGCATCACACACTATGTCCATGGTGATGGGCATGTGATTGTTTCAAGCTGGGCCACTTAAAGGCATTCTCCTAATACTCCAAATTTGACAGAAGGAAAAAGGAGACTTCTCAGGTGGCAGTATGAATCTGGAGCTGTTGGTGGCCATAGCCACATTCAGATAAAAGAAGCCAGTAATTCTGCATGGCTGGAGAGGTCTCAGGAAACTTAAAATCATAGCAGAAGGCAAAGGAGAAGCGAGCACCTTCTTTACAAGGCAGCAGGAGAGAGATCAAAGCTATTTTTATTTGACTTTAAAGTACTTTCTGGTTTTTACTTTTGAATGTAGATGTCATAAAGTGATAAAAAATTCCACTCAAAATAATTTAGTTGTGGCTGGGCATGGTGGCTTACAACTGTAATCCCACTTTGGGAACCCATAGCAGGAAGACAACTTGAGACCAGGAGTTCAAGACCAGCCTGAGTAACACAGTGAGACCCCGTATTTAAAAATATACACATTTTTAAATTAGCCGGGCATGGTGACACACACTTGTGGTCCCAGCTACACAGAAGGCTGAGGTGAGATGATTGCCTGAGTGCAGGAATTCCAAGGCTGCAGTGAGCTATGACTGCACCACTACACACCAGCCAGGGTGACAGAGCAAGACCCCGTCTCTTAAAAAAAAAAAAAGAAAAGAAAAGAAAAGAAACTTAGTGGCACTATAAAAACCAAACTAAAGTGGCCTGTAATCCCAGCATTTTGGAAGGTCAAGGTGGGCAAATAACCTGACATCAGGAGTTCGAGACCAGCCTGACCAACATGGAGAAACCCCATCTCTACTAAAAATACGAAATTAGCCAGGCATGGTGGCACATGCCTGTAATCCCAGCTATTCTGGAGGCTGAGGCAGGAGAATCACTTGAAACTAGGAGGCGGAGGTTGTGGTGAGCTGAGATCACACCATTGCACTCCAGCCTGGCAACAAGAGTGAAACTCCAAGAAAGAGAAAGAGAGAGAAAGAGAGAGAGAGAGAGAAAGAGAGAGAAAGAAAATACCACCTCTCATATTAATGAAATACCAATTTATGTAGAACTCTCAAGTAGCTTTTAGCTTGCTCATATGTTGGTTTTAAAGGCTTTTCTAGGGCCAAGCAGGTGGCTCATGCCTATAATCCCAACACTTTGGGAGGCTGACGTAGGAGGATTGCTTGAACGCAGGAATTCGAGACAGGCCTGGGCAACATAGGAAGATCCTGTCTCTAAAAGTAATTGAAAAATTAGCCAGCATGGTGGCATGCATCTGGAGGCTGAGGTGGGAGGACTGCTTAAGCCCAGGTGGTTGAGACTGTAGTGAGCTCTAATTGTGGCACTGTACTTCAGCTTGAGTGACAGAGTGAGACCCTGTCTCAAATATAAAAAGAAATGTGTCTCTTAGAGCTAATTTGAATCTAGAAAAAAAACCTTCTAGTTTCCTTACTTCTGTTTCTGGTTATGGATCCCATTCAGTCTAAGAATCAACTAACATCTTATTATGACATAAATGAACTTTTAGCAGAAGATAACAATGTGGCCAAAATTGAAAGAAAATTTTGCTAATATTACTCTATACCTAAGATAACTTAATTATAGATATTTAAAAATTCCATTAGTGGCAAAAATGGAAAATCAACAAACCTGGGTTCTGTTCAAAATCATCAAGGAGTTTGTCCAAGTCACTGACAGCTGCTTTAAAATAAGTGTCCATCCTACCTGTAGACTTACTCAGAATTTAATTCTTGTTTGCCTAAAAAATAAAAAGCAAGATAATATTTCATTTAACTCTGTAACATAAATATTATGCCATCTATTCCACGCCAGAAAACACTGTCAAGAAACTGACACAGAAATAAAATTTAAGAGTGCTGCTTTATGGAATCTACAATTTAGTTGGGGAAATTGCCCTGTATATATAAAAATGACACAAAAACCAACTCTAACAACATATTTGCACATACAAACTATTATAAATTTTAAAACATTTACCTAAATAACTCATGGGTCAAAGAAGAATTCATAATGGAAAGCTAAAACTACTTATAAACACAACATTTCAAAATAATATAAATAACATACATAAAAATACTCTACATTAAAAACTCTGGGATTCAGTAAAAGTGGTACTTCTCGTGATACTTAGAGTCTTAGATACTTTTTTATTTTTTGAGATGGAGTCTCACTCTGTCACCCAGGCTGGAGTGCAGTGGTACAATCTCGGCTCACTGCAACCTCCACCTCCCAGGTTCAAGCGGTTCTCCTGCCTCAGCCTCATGAGTAGCTGGGACTACAGGCATATGCCAACATGCCCAGCTAACTTCTGTATTTCTTTTTTTTAGAAGAGTAGGGGTTTCACCATTTTGGCCAGGCTGTCTCGATGACCTCAAGTTATCTGCTTATCTCAGCCTCCCAAAGTGCTGGGATTACAGGCATAAAACACTACACTCAGCCACCTTAGACACTTATACTACAAAAGAAGAAAGACTGAAAACTAATAAACTAAGAGCAGAAATTAAAGAAATGGAAAATAAGCATATAAGAGAGACGCACAAGAAAGCTAAAAGTTAGTTTTATGAAAAGATGAAAAAAGTAGATGAACCTCTGGTCTGGAGCAGAAACTCTACCAAATAAGCCTGAGAAACCTCACAGGAATCTGTCAATAGCTAATGGGATAATATCGAAAGTAAAAGCCAAGTTGAAGGGCACTGGCTTAAAGGGGGCAAGTGATCATCAAATGAATGAAGACTGCAAAGGACTAAACACAAATCAAATATATTTTTCAAAAAAACAAAAGATCAAATGATACTAAAAACAAAAACAAAACATACCACTCATTGGACGGTTAGCAGGGTACTAACCAAGTACTCTGAAAATTGATCAATTAAGGGGAAAAAAATCAAGAATTTATGCTACCCAAGGACACGAACAGACATTTCTCAAAAGAAGATATTTATGTGGCCAACAAACATGAAAAAAAGCTCAACATCACTGATCATTAGAGAAATGAAAAGTAAAACCACAATGAGATACTATCTCAGGCCAGTCAGAATGGCAATCATTAAAAAGTCAAGAAACAATAGCAGCTGGCAAGGCTATGGAGAAATAGGAACACTTTCACACGAAGACAGCGTAGTGATTTTTCAAAGATCTAGAACCAGAAATACCATTTGTCACAGCAATCCCATTACTGGTATATGCCCAAAGGAATATAAATCATTCTACTATAAAGAAACATGCACGTGTATGTTCACTGCAGCACTATTCACAATAGTAAAGACATGGAATCAACCCAAATGCCCATCAATGATAGACTGGATAAAGAAAATATGGTACATATAAAACCATGGAATACTATGCAGCCATAAAAAAGAACAAGATCATGTCCTCTGCAGAACATTAGAAGCCATCATCCTCAGCAAACTAATGCAAGAACAGAAAACCAAATACATGTTCTCACTTGTAAGTAGGAGCTGAACAATGAGAACATGTGGACAAAGGGAGAAGGAACCACACATACTGAGGCCTGTTGCAGGAGGGGTGGTCGGTAAAGGGAGAGCATCAGGATAAATAGCTAATTTATGCAGGGCTTAATATCTAGGTGATGGATTGATAGGTACAGCAAACCACCATGGCACATGTTTACCTATGTAACTAACCTGCATGTCCTGCATGTGTATCCCAGAACTTTAAATTTAATTTAAAATACATACATACATACATATATGTGTATATCAATTTGGAGAACACCATCCTTAAAAATATTGAAATTTCCAATTCATGAGCATGGTATATGATGTGATGAAGCCTTCTCTGTTGTATTTCAATAAAGCTTTGTCATTAAATAAAAAAATTTATCTTGCCCCTTAATTACTAAATATGACAAAATAATTACTGATATAAAGTTCTTTAGATAAGAATTCCAGTTAATAAATGCAGAAGGATATTAAAAATTTTTAATTCATCTCCTCATAATCCCTAATGCAATAAATAGACTAGGCAATGGCTATAAACGGATGCTTAAAAGGTTAGAGCAGGCGTCCCCCAACTTTTTACACAGGGGGCCAGTTCACTGTCCCTCAGACCGTTGGAGGGCCGCCACATACTGTGCTCTCCTCACTGACCACCAATGAAAGAGGTGCCCCTTCCTGAAGTGCGGTGGGGGGCCCCCAGATAAATGGCCTCAGGGGGCCGAATGCAGCCCATGGGCCGTAGTTTGGGGACATCTGGGTTAGAGGAAAAGGTTTATGAGGAGGTTTATAATGGTGGGATCGAGTCAACACATCTGAACCCAACAATCAATTTCACCATCAATAAAAGTGGAAGAACAGTGTCACCTAAAAAGTATTACTGCCTAAAAAAACTGAATCTGAATCTAATCAAACTAACTGCATGTTTACAGGAAATTCAAGCGTAAGGGACAAGTTAAGTGACTTAAAAAGAAAGCAATCAGCTAAGCTAATCTAGAAGGTGAAACCCTGTACAGCAACATTCCTCAAACTACCTATGGTAAAAATTTTTCTTATACTTCCAATCCATTGCAAACTGTTACTTTTTAAAAAATACAATGAAACTGTATAAATTTGTATTAATACAGACAAAAGAATATACATTATTAAACACATCTGTTTGGCTACCTGTCATGGGGACTAGGAATGCGAAATCAATTGGGGTAAAAGACAACAAACAAATGAGAGAGCTTCACAGGACGTAGTTATGATCGTGTGCCATCAACTATGGACACCTGAGGTCCAGGGGAAAAAAAGATACTTTTTAAATGGGCTTAAAAATTAGGCAGAGCTTAAGAGAGAACTGAATGATAATGAAGACCTATCTGAAGAAATTATCTAAAATAATGCCCAGAGGGATGAGGAAGAGGAAAATATAAAAATGGTTAAAAGATATTGATGACAAAATAAGAATGGAGTACTACAAGGAGAAAAGACAGCATGGAACAACTATATTTGAAAAGATAATGCTGGGAGTTTTTCCGGAATTGATGAAAAAGTCAACTCAACAGATACAGGTAACATATTATACCAAACAATGCAAAGAGAAATCCATATTTAGAAACACTATTGTAAAACTACTAAACCCCAAAGACAGAACAGGCAGAGAGAAAGGGTCACTTTCAAATGAACAATTATGCTGGCAACGTACTTAAAACTAATAGGTACACTTCAGAAGAATTTTCAATAACATTGGTATGACATCTGAATTCAATGAAGCAGGTTACCATTTTTGTTCCAGTTTTAATATTGTGGTTATACCATACACATAGAGTACACAAAAACACAGACACCAAACAAACAAAAGGAATTTGGATGCCAGGCAAGGTGGCTCACGCCTGTAATCCCAACACTTTGGGAGGCCGAGGCACGTGAATTGCTTGAGGCCAGGAGTTTGAGACCAGCCTGGCCAACATAGGGAAACCCCATCTCTACTAAAAGCACAAAAATTAGCTGGGCATAGTGGCACACACCTGTAATACCAGCTACTTAGTTAACTGAGGCAGGAGAATCACTTGAAACCAAAAGGCAGAAGTTGTAATGAACTAAGATCACGCCACTGCACTCCAGCCTGGGCAACAGAGTGAGGCCGACTCAAAAAAAAAAAAGGAATTTGGAGGAAGAGACAATGCAGGAGGGAGAATAAAACTTCAAAGAAGCTAATTAATATTCTCAGAGACAAAAAAGCAATGCAACCATGAAACAGGAATAGGAAGCCATAAATAAGAAACACACAGAGAACAAAAAAAGATCATGAAACTTGATAGTAATCTTAAAATTTAAGCAAGATTTGTAAGCTGCAGTAAAAGCAGTGTTTAAGGGACAATGGCAGCATTAAAAATGCATATATTGAAAACGAATTTGGGAGGCTGAGGCAGGAGGATCACCTGAGGTCAGAAGTTTAAAACCAGCCGGGCCAACATGGTGAAACCTTGCCTCTACTAAAAAATATGAAAATTAGCTGGGCATAGGGGCAGGTACCTGTAATCCCAGCTACTTGGGAGGCGGAGGCAGGAGAATCACTTGAACCTGGGAGATGGAGGCTGCAGTGAGCAGAGATCACGCCATTGCACTCTAGCTTGGGAACAAGAGTGAAACTCCATCACAAAAAAAAAAAAAAAAAAAAAAAAAGAAATCTAAAATTGGTAAGCTCCCACCTTGGAAAACTAGACAAACAAAAACAATTTAGGCTTAAAGAAATTTATTTTCCTAAAGTAGGAAAATAAAAATTGGAGCAGAAATCAATGAAATTTAAAACAGGAAAACAATAGAAAAATAAAGAAAGACAAAAAACTCATCCCTTTAAAAGACCAATAAAATTGATAAACTACGTTAATGAAGAGAGAGACAAATGATCAACTTCAGAAATAAAATAGGAGTCATCCAAAAAAAGAAAACTTCAGGCCAATATTCATTATGAACATAGATGCAAAAATCTTTAATAAAATACTGGCAAACCGATTGCAACAGCACATCAAAAAGCTTATCCATAACGATCAAGTAGGGTTTATCCCGGGGATGCAAGGCTGGTTCAACATACGCAAGTCTTTAAACGTAATTCACCACATAAACAGAATCAAAGACGAAAACCACATGATTATCTCGACAGATGCAGAGAAGGCCTTTGACAAAATTCAACAACACTTTATGCTAAAAATTCTCAATAAACTAGGTATTGACAGAAAGTATCTCAAAATAACAAAAGCTATTTATGAC
Source organism: Saimiri boliviensis (assembly GCF_048565385.1). Taxonomy (NCBI): domain Eukaryota; kingdom Metazoa; phylum Chordata; class Mammalia; order Primates; family Cebidae; genus Saimiri; species Saimiri boliviensis. The sequence continues at coordinate 228,791,720 of NC_133449.1, forward strand.
AAACTCACAGCCGATAATATACTGAATAGGCAAAAACTGAAGTATTCCCTTTGAAATCTGGCACTAGACAAGGATGCCCTCTCTCACCACTCCTATTCAATATAGTACTGGAAGTTCTAGCCAGAGCAATCAGGCAAGAAAAAGAAATAAAGAGTATTCAATTGGGAAAGAAGGAAGTCAAATTGTCTCTATTTGCAGACAACATGATTGTATATTTAGAAGACCCCATCATCTCAGCCCAAAATCTCCTAAAACTGATAAGCAACTTCAGCAAAGTCTCAGGATACAAAATCAATGTGCAGAAATCACAAGCATTCCTATACACCAATAACAGACTTAAAGAGAGTCAAATCAAGAACAAACTGCCATTCACAATTGCTAGAAAGAGAATAAAATACCTAGGAATACAACTAACAAAGGATGTAAAGGACCTCTTCAAGGAGAACTACAAACCACTGATCAAGGAAATAAGAGAGGATACAAACAGATGGAAAATCATTTCATGCTCATGGTTAGGAAGAATCAACATCGTGAAAATGGCCATACTGCCCAAAGTAATTTATAGATTCAATGCTATCCCCATCAAGCTACCTATGACCCTCTTCACAGTACTGGAAAAAACTACTTTAAACTTCATATGGAACCAAAAGAGAGCCTGCACAGCCAAGACAATTCTAAGCAAAAAGAACAAAGTTGGAGGCATAACGCTACCTGACTTCAAACTATACTACAAGGCTACAGTAATCAAAACAGCATGGTACTGGTACCAAAACAGAGATATAGACCAATGGTACAGAACAGAGGCCTTGGAGGCAACACCACACATCTACAACCATCCGATCTTTGACAAACTGCACAAAAACAAGCAATTGGGAAAGGATTCCCTGTTTAATAAATGGTGTTGGGAAAACTGGCTAGCCATGTGCAGAAAGCAGAAACTGGACCCCTTCCTCACACCTTACACTAAAATTAACTCCAGATGGATTAAAGACTTAAACATAAGACCTAACACCATAAAAACCCTAGAAGAAAACCTAGGCAAAACCATTCAGGACATAGGCATAGGCAAGGACTTCATGACTAAAACACCAAAAGTATTGGCAACAAAAGCCAAAATAGACAGGGATCTAACTAAACTCCAGAGCTTCTGTACAACAAAAGAAACAATCATTAGAGTGAACCAGCAACCAACAGAATGGGAAAACATTTTTGCAATCTACCTGTCTGACAAAGGGCTAATATCCAGAATCACAAAGAATGAAAACAGATTTACAAGGAAAAAACAAAAAAGCCCATTCAAAAGTGGGCAAAGGATATGAACAGATACTTTACAAAAGAAGACACACATGAGGCCAACAAACATGAAAAAATGCTCATCATCACTGGTCATTAGAGAAATGCAAATCAAAACCACACTGAGATACCATCTCACACCAGTTAGAATGGCGATCATTAAAAAATCTGGAGACAACAGATGCTGGAGACGATGTGGAGAAAAAGGAACACTTTAACACTCTTGGTGGGAATGTAAATTACTTCAACCATTGTGGAAGATATTGTGGTGATTCCTCAAGGACCTAGAAGTAGAAATTCCATTTGACCCAGCAACCCCATTACTGGGTATATAGCCAAAGGATTATAAATCATTCTACTATAAGGACACGTGCACACAAATGTTCATTGCAGCACTGTTTACAATAGCAAAGGCCTAGAACCAACTCTAATGCCCATCGATGATAGACTGGACAGGAAAAATGTGGCACTTATACACCATGAAATATTATGCAGCCATCAAAAATGGTGAGTTCGTGTCCTTTGCAGGGACATGGATGAACCTGGAAACCATCATTCTCAGCAAACTGACACAAGAACAGAAAATCAAACACTGCATGTTCTCACTCATAGGCAGGTGCTGAACAATGAGAACACATGGACACAGGGAGGGGAGCACTACACACTGGGGTCTGTTGGGGGGAAAGAGGGGAGGGACAGCGGGGGGTGGGGAGTTGGGGAGAGAAAGCATGGGGAGAAATGCCAGGTATAGGAGATGGGGAAGAAGGCAGCAAATCACACTGCCATGTGTGTACCTATGCAACAATTTTGCATGTTCTTCACATGTACCCCAAAACCTAAAATGCAATAAAATAAAAATAAATAAATAAACATCATTTGTCTTTAGAGAACTGCACATTAAAACAATGAGATATCCACTTCACATATACTAGAATGTCACTGTGAAGATGTCAAACAAGAGATAAATCTTATTATTGCTAGTGGGAATGCAAAATGGTGTAGTCGCTTTGGAATAATATTTGGTGGTCTCTTACAAAACATATTATGATATAATCCAGCAATTGTGCTACTAGGTTTTTACTCATCTGATTTGAAAATTTACGTTCACACAGTAACTTAGATGTGAATGCATATAAACAGCTTTATTTATAACTGCCAAAAACTGGAAGCAATCAAGATGCCCTTCATTAGGTATATGGATAAACTAACCATCATACGTCCATCCAATGGAACATAATTCAGTGATATAAAGAAATGAGCTATCAAGTCACAAAAAGTCATGAGTGAATCTTAATGTATATTGCTAAGTGAAAGAATCTACATACTATATGATTCTATCTAGAAAAGGTAAAACTACAGAGACAATAAAATACCAATGATTGCCAGTGCTTTAAAGTGGGGGAGAGATGAATATGTGAAGCACATATTTTTTAGGGCAGTAATGGCGAATGTAAGATAATCACATGCTAATACCCATAAAACTTCACAGCATAAAGAATAAACCTCAATATGCAAATTTTCAAAAAATTATTTAGGAGACTGGGGAATCCTAGATTGGAAAGCAGAATGTGACAAAGAGTCTAACTGTATTCCAAATGCATGAAACAACCCCATCACAGGGGATGGAGGAACAATATACTAACCTTTGGAAATGAGTGGAATATGTAAGACTAAAGAAAGGAAAGACAGGCACTCTATCCTAATTGATAAAGTTGCTTTCCATGGTGGTATAGGTTAACAATTCTGAAATCACTATACCTGTATACTGAAATTGAACAATTAAATAAATGAATGGCTGATGGTGAAAGCCAAGTTTCTCACTGTTGAAGGAGGAGGTATGGCTAAACAGGGGAGGACGGTAAAATAATCTATATGTTAAGAGTTGAAGACATCAATATAAACTCATGTTTAGCTTAATATGTATATTGATGGTTACACATAGAAATATTTACAGATATGTGTAATACAGGTTAGTATAAACACATATACTAACAAATCTCCTTGTTTTTGTCAGCTCAGAGGGCCTAGTAGAAATAAAATCCTAGGAACAACAAACATACTTAGCACCCAGATCTTGGTTTCTAATAAAATTATCTGACAAAAGGAACCAAGCTCCTTGGTGAAATGGCTGCTTCTAAAACTAGGGCAGGAAATAAACAAAATGAGCACAGAGTGTCTTGTAATGCCAGAAAGTAAAAGTTCACGTGCACACATACAACAATGGGAGTATGTCAAAGAAATACAAGAGCCAAGTGAAAGAGCTCTCAATGGCCAAAGCTGGGACAAAATAAAAGGGCAGTACTGAAGTATAATCCAAAAAATTGAAAAAAAAAAAATCTATGTGTTCATACTGACCTAAGTAAATGATTGAATAAATGAATGGGAAAAGACAAATCTCCCATGCAAAAAAAAAAAAAAAATCCAAAAAATTTATGTAGGTTTTTTGCTCTCGAAGAAGTAGAACTCCCCATTCCTTAGGTGTGCAGTGCACAGTGACTTTCTACTTAAGAGTACGTAACAGGAGAAAAAAAGAAAATACTAACTTCCAATGAAGAAACCTGACAAATACTAAATCAAGTCAAGTGATCAAGGTTAACATAAAAAGTGGCAAGTCACACTGACAGTATGCATTGATGAGAAAACTGTCCTTTATCTCTGTTGTCTTTCTCCCCAAAACACATTACCACAATATCATCATGAGGAAAACACGAGACAAATCCCAACTGACACTCTACAAAACATCTGACCAGTAATCCTCAAAACTTTCAAGAGTATCAAAGACAAGGAATGTCTGAGAAACTATCACAATCAAGAGATGTCTAAGGAGACAGGACTACTCAATGTAATGTACTATCCTAGATGGGATCCTGAAACAGAAAAAGCATATTAGGGGAAAAATGAGGAAATGTGAATAAAGTATAGCCTTTAGTTAATAATGTATCAATACTAGTCCACTAGTTATAACAAATATACCATATTAATCTAAGATGTTAATAATAAACTGGGTGTGAAGTATACAAGGACTCTCCATACTGTCTGCAATAATTCTGTAAATCTAAAACTTCCAAAATAAAATGTTTATTTTTAAAAATGCAATCAAGGTGTTAGAAATAAAGCTGAGAAAATATCCTACAAAACAGAATTTTAAAAAAAGGGATGGAAAACAAGAGAGAAAATATTAAGAAATTAGAGAATCAATCTAATGAGGTTTAATATTCAAATAAAAGAAGTCCAGAAAGAAGGAACGGAGGGAAAGAAGAAATTGTCAGATAAAACACCACAGATAAGGTCTCCAAACGGAAAGGGCTGATTTGGGGCCCAACACATGAATGAAAAACTCTTACTAACCAACATCAGTGTGAAATTTCAGAATACCTGAATGGTTTAAGGGAAGATCACCCCATTTTATACTACAGTCTGCATCCCCCACCTCTCCTTTCCCCAATGTACCTGAACTTCCCACCCCATCTTGCTCTCCCTTTTTCTCTTTTCTAAAGCAGTTATTTACAACCTCCCAATATTTTGTATAATTTGTTCATTACATTTTGTATAATTTGTTCATTCCTCCCTCACTGAATTTAAGCTCCATAAGGACATGGATCTCTTATTCTTGTTCACCTATATATTCAAAAGGTCTTAGCCAGTGCCTGGCTTATAAAATATGCTCAATACATACTTGCTGAATAAATATAAAAGATTCCAAAGAGATATAACACATTACAATCAAAGGATTAGTTATCATAAATGTGAGGGTTAAATAAAAAATGTTTGGACATGCAAGAACCCAAAATATATGCATTTCATTCAGTCTTTCTCGGGAAACTACTGAAAGATCTACTCTGCCAATATAAGGGAGACATTAAGAAAAAGGAAAACCTGAAATCCAGTAAAGAGGCTACCCACACAGAAGAGACAAATGCAATTCACAAATGACTATAAAAGGGCAGTCCAGAAAAAAAGTTGTGCAACAGGCCTAGAGAACAACCCCTCAAGATGGAGGCAGGATGACCAGCACATTATAGGAAAGATGTTGCAAAAGGAACATTATCAGATGTGTTTGAATCTCCTAAAAGGAGACTGACCATCTGGTTCAAAAGGTTAATACATCAAATAAAGAATACAAAAGACACATTAAAAACATATAAAACATATATTTGTAAAGAAACATGAAAGGTAACGTACATGTACAAAATAATTAAGATAATTATTAACTAGGAAAAACAAAAATTATACAAGAAAGGAAATAACCTCACACTTACCCAGGTCATCTACATACAATATTTACATAGTTAAAATGATGCAAACACCAAGCAACTAAAAGTTAACATATAACTAATTTGAGAATATAGAGGGGAGAGGAGTTGTAGTGAAAAGCAGTGTTTAAACGTAGGAGTTGGTGCAAAAAATCTAAATTCCCATCTTCTGTAATAGGAAATTAGTAAGCAATATCTAAAATTGCATTAGGATGGGAGTGGGGAGAGAATATCGCTGTATATCTAAACATGTTTTTAAAAACTGCAAGTGAAAAAGAATTTAAGTCATTGACTCTGGAGCAGCCTTTCTCAGTGAAGGTTCAGCGAGAGAATTAATCTTTATTCCCCTAACACTTCTATTTTGTGTAATAAGCTAGCTTCTCTCCTATGCATCTATCATATTAGCTACGTACCATCCTTGGGAGAATTAAGAAAATAGGTGCTCAAATCATTTTTCTTGTTCAATGATTCAGAAAGAAAGCATTGATTGAGAACAGACTGCTTCTGGAGAGTGGGATTCAGGGGTGAGGACTGGGCCAGAAGATTGTTGTTTTTCTTTATTCTTCTTTTCTTTTTTGAGACAGGGTCTTACTCTGTTGCCTAGGTTGAACTGCAGTGGCAAGATATCAACTCACTGTAGGGCTCAAGTGATCCTCCCACCTCAGCCTTCCAAGTAAATGGAACAACAGGTGTGTGTCACCATGATCCAGCTAATTCTGTTCATTTTTTGTGAAGGCAAAGTCTCACTATGCTGCCCAAACTGGTCTCAAACTCCTGGGCTGATGTGATCCTCCTGCCTCAGCCTCCCAAAGTGCTGGGATTACAGGCGTGAGCCACTGCACCCAGCCAGTTTTTCATTATAATCCATGAAGTATTAATTAACTCTTTATGTACATGTATCCATTTGATAAATATAAACACTAAATTTAAAATAAACGTAATAGTAAAAAGTAGTAAAAAAACTCTGAATGTAGGATGTATTTAACAAAGCACAGAAATTGAAAGGTCTAGAAATAGTTTCTTTTTTTTTTTTTTTTTTTTTGAGACGGAGTTTCGCTCTTGTTACTCAGGCTGGAGTGCAATGGCGCGATCTCGGCTCACCGCAACCTCCGCCTCCTGGGTTCAGGCAATTCTCCTGCCTCAGCCTCCTGAGTAGCTCGGATTACAGGCATGTGCCACCATGCCCAGTTAATTTTTTGTATTTTTAGTAGAGACGGGGTTTCACCATGTTGACCAGGATGGTCTCGATCTCTTGACCTCGTGATCCGCCCGCCTCGGCCCCACAAAGTGCTGAGATTACAGGCTTGAGCCACCGCGCCCGGCCCTAGAAATAGTTTCTTACTAGCAACAGCCAGAGAATTTTTTAAAAAATAAATTATGGAATTCATTAAATAACATCTGTTTACAAAACATTCTTATCTATATAGCAATGCTCTACTAAGCATTATGTTATTTGAGGTGCCAAGAAAGATATAAAAAAGATAATGTAACAATTTGTAAAAGGTATGGCAATTTAATATGGTATACCCAAATGTTTTAACATGAAATCTCATTAAGCTGCATACATTTTCCTTTCAATCAATATGTACTTTCTGTGCCAACAATCTACCACATTCAGTAGAAGACATAAAAGAAATATAAGATATACTCCCTTTTGAATTTATTTTCTCTTTTATTTATTTATTTATTTATTTATCTATTTTTTAAAGACGAGGTTTCACCATGTTGGTCAGGCTGGTCTCCAACTTCTGACCTCAGGTCATCCACCCGCCTCGGCTTCCCAAAGTGCTGGGATTACAGGCATGAGCCACCGAGCCTGGCAGTACTCCCTTTTTTTTTTGAGACGGAGTTTCGCTCTTGTTACCCAGGCTGGAGTGCAATGGCGCGATCTCGGCTCACCGCAACCTCCGCCTCCTGGGTTCAGGCAATTCTCCTGCCTCAGCCTCCTGAGTAGCTGGGATTACAGGCACGCGCCACCATGCCCAGCTAATTTTTTGTATTTTTAGTAGAGACGGGGTTTCACCATGTTGACCAGGATGGTCTCGATCTCTTGACCTCGTGATCCACCCGCCTCAGCCTCCCAAAGTGCTGGGATTACAGGCATGAGCCACCACGCCTGGCTCCCTTTTTAAATAGGTTTATTTATATGTACATGTGACTTATTTTAGGTAGTATTTTTATTCACTTGGCTAATTATATACTTTTAGATTTAGGAAAAAAATCTTCATAATATTTCCAATAAAATGATTTTTAAAAATCTCTTCATGTTTAAAAAAAATTGGCAGTAACATGGAAGATTAATCAGAAAACCAACAAAACCAATAGTAAGGAGACACTTAAAATGGTTAAGGTAAGAGGTGAAGGCCTGAGCTGAGGCAGTGCAGTGAGAAATAAAGGAAACAGATATAAAAGTGGCTAAAATGAGCCAGGCATGGTGATGCCCCCCTGTGCTCCCAGCTACTCCAGAGCCTGAGGTGGGAGGATCAGCTTGAGCCCAGGAATTTGAGACTAGCCTGGACAATACAGTGAGATCCTGTCTCAAATAATAATAATAAAATGAAATAAAACTGGCAAAAGAATGAGAACTTTTGGAGACTGAAAGCAAGGGAGAAAGCTAGATTAGTGCCAGGTTTCCACCATGAGTGTCTGGGATAGATGGTGGTGCCACTGACCATGACAGGCAATACAAAGAGGAACAGGATTAAGGGAAAACATGAGTTCACGTTTGGACTGTTTGAAGTACCTTGAGAACATCCTGGGAGAAATATCCAAAAAGCAGCTGAATGTAAGAATCTGGAATGCAGGAGAGGAGTCTGAGATAAAGATTTGGGAATTGGCAACACACAGCTCTTAATGGATGAGATCACCTAGGAAGAGAATATATTTAGAAGAGGACAAGAGCCTGCCATCAGATAACTAAAGATCACAATTCATGTTCCTAAAACCACCTAGGATAAACTTTGCCCAGTTACATGTACTGCTGTAGAAAAATATCCAACATACAATGTTAAATGAAAGAAAATCAAATCACAAAACTATGCGTAGTGCAAACCTATTTCTACAAATAAGTTGAAAAAAAAATAACAAAGGCACAGTAAAAAAAAAAATGAAGGAACAAACATTAATGATGTTAGTAATACTGTAAATCTATGAGTGGGATTATCCAAGCATTTCAGAGCTACATGACATGTCTCATACTATTTTACTTTTTAAAAATAAGCATGTACTCTTATAAACAGAGAAAACACAATTTTGTTCTTTTCCTTAAAAGAAAAAGCATAGAACATGTCCTTACAATATATTTAAGAAGATAAAAATTTGTTAGAAAAACACTTGGCTGCCGGGCGCGGTGGCTCAAGCCTGTAATCCCAGCACTTTGGGAGGCCGAGGCGGGTGGATCATGAGGTCAAGGGATCGAGACCATCCTGGTCGATATGGTGAAACCCCGTCTCTACTAAAAATACAAAAAATTAGCTGGGCATGGTGGTGCGTGCCTGTAATCCCTGCTACTCAGGAGGCTGAGGCAGGAGAATTGCCTGAACCCAGGAGGCGGAGGTTACGGTGAGCCGAGATCACGCCATTGCACTCCAGCCTGGGTAACAAGAGCGAAACTCCGTCTCAAAAAAAAAAAAAAGAAAAAAAAAAAGAAAAACACTTGGCCACTGGACTATAAATGGGCAAATAATATCAGCAGACAACTATTAAGATTAAAAAAAAATTCGGTACACTATCAAAGTAATGAGAGTAAGAACATATACCATTTATTGCCTACTAAATTGAAACAATTTTTTAAAATAATAAAAGTACTCAATGTTGGTAAGGGTGTGTGTTTTTGTTCTTTTTTTTTTTTTTTTTTTTTTTTGAGATGGAGTTTCGCTCTTGTTACCCAGGCTGGAGTGCAATGGCACGATCTCGGCTCACCGCAACCTCCGCCTCCTGGGTTCAGGCAATTCTCCTGCCTCAGCCTCCTGAGTAGCTGGGATTACAGGCATGTGCCACCATGCCCAGCTACTTTTTTGTATTTTTAGTAGAAACGGGGTTTCACCATATTGACCAGGATGGTCTCGATCTGTTGACCTCGTGATCCACCCGCCTCGGCCTCCCAAAGTGCTGGGATTACAGGCTTGAGCCACCGCGCCCGGCCCTGTTCTTTTTTTTTTTAAAGCATGTCAGACACTGCTGACAAGAAATAAACTGGTACTATCTCCCAGGAAAACAATGTGACAATATGTACCAATAGCCTCAAATATTCCTAATATTTGATCTAACACTTATCTTTTGAGAAATTTTAGAAAAGAATCCATGTGTTACAGCTCTTTTATAATGCATCTAGTAGTTGTCTGGTTGTTCTTTTCTGTTCTTTTGTTTTTTTGTGGGTTTTTTTGAGACAGAGTCTCACTCTGTCCCCCAGGCTGGAGTGCAGTGACACAATCTGGACCCACTGCAACCTCCACCTCCTGGGTTCAAGTGATTCTTCTGCCCCCTGAGTAGCTGGGATTATAGGCATGCGTCACCACACCTGGCTAATTTTTCTATTTTTAGTAGAGACAGCGTTTCACCATGTTGGCTAGGCTGGTCTCAAACCCCTCACCTCCAGTGTTCCACCCACCTTGGCCTCCCAAAGTGCTAGGATTACAGGCATGGGCCACCCAACCCGGCTGGCTGTCTGGCTTTTACTGGAATCCCCCAGGCTCCCAAAGAGAAAATAATTCGAAACTAAAAACATGCAAAGATATTTTACCAAATCATTAGTTGAAACAATGTGAACACCAACATTAGTGCACAAGAGAAAATTACACAGGCATCACACTTTGTGTTTGTGTTTAACAAATTTAAAAAAAAAAAAAAGCAAAAATCTATGACCTAGCAATTCTACTTACAGAAAAATACTAGCACCGTTACACCAGAAAACATCACAAAGGACCTTCACTGTTGCAATGTTTGTTTGTTAACAGTGCAAAATTTTAAACAGTCCAACAGCCCATCAGTCTAAGAATGGTTAAATTAGCTTTCTCAAACTGTGGTCTCAGGATCCCTGGATGTCCCCAGAAGCCTTCCAGCACGCTTGTAAGATCTCTTCCCTTTTCCTACTACGTATCTGTGCAAGGCTGGGTTTTCTTCATATGCTTCAGCCTTAACCAGATAGCACAACAGACTGAACAGAAGCAAATATGAAAATCCAGCTGTCTTCTATAAAGCCAGACATTAAAGTGATTTGCAAAAATTTAAAACAATGCCACACTCCTCTTCTAAGTTTTGTTTTAGAAAATATTTTTCACTCAAAAAGTATTTAATATACGAGTCTTTTATTTTTAAATAAATAAAAACTTCAGTTTTCTGAGTTTTAATTTCCAAAATAGTAAATATACTGCATTAGGAACCAAAAACTCTATTGGTTCTCAATATTTTTATTTATTTTGTGTGTGTGTGTGAGACTGAGTCTCGCTCTGTCGCCCAGGCTGGAGTGCAGTGGCGCAATCTCAGCTCACTGCAACCTCCGCCTTCTGGATTCAAGCGATTCTTCTAATTACAGGCGCACGCCACCATGCCCAGTTAATTTTTGTATTTTTAGTAGAGACGGGGTTTCACCATATTGGCCAAGCTGGTCTCAACCTCCTGACCTCGTGATCCACCTGCCTTGGCCTCCCAAAGTGCTAGGATTACAGGCATCAGCCACCATGCCCGGCCGGTCCTCAATTTTTTTTTAATGTAATTATCCCCATAATTTTTTAGTGAATAATTTTTTAGTGAAACATTAAAGGAACTGTGGCACTATCCTACAATGTAACATTATGATTGGGGATAATTAATGGGAATTTGGCTTTAACTGTTTCAAAAGATACTTTGCTCATGTATAATCAAGACGTCATTTCTACGAAGCTTTTTTAAAACATGGGGAAATGCTTACAATATCATTTAAATCAAGGAAAGCAGACAATCCAATGATATAAAATCTCACCTCAATTAAGAAAATGCACAGGGGAAAAATAACTCAAAGGAGAAAGTCAAAATATTAAAAGTGACTGATTGCCATCACATGGTGCAATTACGACTGATCATTTTTCCTTATTCTTTATTGTTTTTTCAATTTTTCCCACTAAGCATGCAGTTTAATATCCAGGGGAGAAAAAGAGGAAGAAATTAGGCGAAAAATTATATATAGTTCTACTGGATCAAACCATTAAACTCCTGCCAACTCAAGAAAGGACAAGTGAATAAACGGAGGAATCTGATTGAATCAACAAAGTGCCTTTTTTTTTTTTAATTGAAAAGATTAACTTATTATCAAATGCATGCACTGGTTTCCATACAAGTCAAACCAACAAGAAAGAACATCCTTAGTCTGGAACATACTATTTGCAATCACGGTGGTGCAGATTAGTTGGGTTAAAAACAAGGTCCACTTTTTGGAGTTTCTCAAAAGTACCCAAGGAAAGGCAGCGGGAAAGGCGTCTACTGCATCCTTTTGGTCTCTAACGAAGAGGAAAGCACGGGTGCGGGAATGGGCAGTGCGAGGGCCCCGGCAGCGAAGAGACTCCTCCGCGGGGACCAAGCCTCTGCCCCTCCTGAAGAACCACAGTCCCCTCCGCGGTCGCGGCCCCTCCCCAGGCGGGACGGCGAAGCCAGGGCGCTTCTCTCTCCACCCGCCGGGGTTGCTCCTCCGGGAGCGCCGGCCACTCGGGCGGCGCGGGAGGGTGGAACCAGGCAAACAGCCGCCGTGATTGCCCTCCCGGTCCAGTACGGTCTGGCCCCTTCAGGCTCCAGGAGAGGACAGATAATTGTAGGGCCAGGGTTCCCCGGGGATTCGGAAAAGGAATCGGTCGGGGCCCAGGCTCTGTCCCCAGAGGAGGAGGAGGGCCGGACCCAGCACCCCGGTCGGCAGGTCCAGCGGCCACCCCACCCCCTCTGTGGGAACAGCAGGACTGAGGGAAGGCCTAGACGACGGGTCGCGGGGGGCTCTTACCTCCCCACACCCCTTAGGAGCTTTTTGCGCACTCGACGCGACGTCGAGCCGAGGACTGAAGAGCGACCCCGGCCGGGAGTCCTGGGCGTGCCAGACGCCGGCTCTGGGTTTCTTTCCCCGCCCCACTGGCCCCGCAGAGAGCGCAGGCGCAGAAGAGGCTTCCCTTCGGCTCACACGCCCCCTCCCTCGGCGTCCGCCGCCCTCTCCAGGCCCAGGGCGCCTGCGCGCAACGGTGCAGGTTCCGAGCCGGGGCGCTTGGCTTCTTACCGGAAGTGTCTGAGTGGGTTCTGAGGTGACGAGGACCCCTGAAGATTCAGCCTTAGATCGGGACCAGGTTTCCCACTCGACGCCGGGATCGGGAGGCCACTCGCGTCCGTGTCTGACTTCCTTTGCCCTTCGCTGACCTCGGCCCCGAGCCGGCGCGGCGTTCCGGTCTCCACTGGACAGCTCCGCCCGCTCGGCCGCTGGCTGGGCCTGCTCTGCGCGCCGCGGGCCCCTCGGAAAACCTAACTTTCTGTTTACTTCAGTCTGGTTGTCCTACCCGCGGCTCCCACGCCTCCGCCTCTTCCCCTTCCTCCGCCCGGCAGCAGCAGAAATGCTCCCAGCCCAACCCCGAGCTCCAAGCCCTCCAGCTGACTGGACATTCCCAGCGACCTTTTCCTTCCCTTTGCTGCGTTGGTTCTGCTTTTTTTTTTTTTTTTTTCTCTTTTTTTAGTGGTCACTAGAACAGTTGTTCAGTTGTTTCCCGGTCTAAAAGCAAAAGCTGACTTACCTGATAGAGAAATAAAATGTCACTCACTTGATGTATTTTTATGCTTGTTGAGCTTTGCTGGTTTTTGTTTGTTTGTTTGTTTGAGACGGAGTTTCGCTCTTGTTACCCAGGCTGGAGTGCAATGGCGCGATCTCGGCTCACCGCAACCTCCGCCCTCTGGGTTCGGGCAATTCTCCTGCCTCAGCCTCCTGAGTAGCTGGGATTACAGGCACGTGCCACCATGCCCAGCTAATTTTTTGTATTTTTAGTAGAGACGGGGTTTCACCATGTTGACCAGGATGGTCTCGATCTCTCGACCTCATGATCCACCCGCCTCGGCCTCCCAAAGTGCTGGGATTACAGGCTTGAGCCACCGCGCCCGGCCCTGCTTTGCTGTTTTTTACCACAAGATTCCTATAAATTTAAATGAGAGACCGGGCGCGGTGGCTCGCGCCTGTAATCCCAGCACTTTAGGAGGCTGAGGCCGGAGGATCGCTTAAACTCAAGAGTTCCAGACAGGCCTGGGCAACATAGCAAGACGCTGTCTCTACTAAAAATGGAAATAAGAAAATTAGCTAGGCCTGTTGGTGCATGCCTGTAGTTCCAGCTACTGGTTGGGAATCTAAGGTGGGAGGATCACTTAACCCCAGGAGGTCAAGGCTGCAGTGAGCTCTGATGGGAACACTGCATTCTAGCCTAAGGAACAGAACCAGACCGTGTCCCTGAAAATAATAAAAATAAAAACAAGGGAAGAGACATCCATGTGGGATCAGATACAGACGAGGGGAAAAAGCAGTTCCTTAAAGGTATATAATAGCTTACAGTTCATACTGATCTTGCAAAAATCGCAAGAATCGCCCAGGCGCTGTGGCTCGGGCCTGTAATCCCAGCACTTTTAGGAAAGCTGAGGTAGGCGGATCACCTGAGGCCAGGAATTCGAGACCATCTTGGCCAGTATGGTGAAACCTCGTCCCTACCAAAAATACAAAAAGCCGGGTGTGGTGGCGGGCTCTTGTAATCCCAGCTACTTGGGAGGCTGAGGCAGGAGAATCACTTGAACCCCGGAGGCAGAGGCTGTAGTGAGCTGAGATCGCGCCACTGCACTCCAGCCTGGGCCCCAGAGCAAGACTCTCTCTCAGAAGAAAAATTGCAAGAATTATAATTTCTCGAGTATTCCAGCCACATGTGATTTGTGATGAAAGATTTTAAAATCAGGGTTCACATCCTAAATCTGCAGTTTACAGCTATAGTTCCTGATCTTTCAAAGATTCTTAATCTCTAACCTTGGTTTTCCTAAACAACAACATGAAATAGCGAAACTTTTGATTGCCTAAAATAATGTATGTATTGAGAATCTGCTATGTGACAGTGTGTTAGATGCTTTGCTTACATTATCTCATTTAATCGTAAGAATAATTCTACAAAGTACAGTATGCCTTTTTCCTGCTATGTGTTAGGCATTGTTCACAAATAAAATAAAATGGGGCCACTGGTCATGGGGAACCACAGTCTAGTAGCAGAGACTCATATATACAAATGCATATTGGGGACAGAAGTATTTATACAGTACAGTATGGGGACAAAGAGAATAGAAAAAAGATACAAACACCTTAAATAGTTCAATGGGGAAAGTATATATAATTGTCAATTCACAAAATATGAAATTTGAATGCCTACTATACATTTTACCAATATTCAAACTCATTAATAATAAACAGACAATAGAGAGGTTATTTCCCAGGCATCTAATTACCCAATCTGTTTAAAATGTGAACAAACTCCACTGGTGACAGAAGAGTAAAGTGGACACTTGTACCCTGGGAGGGATGTAAATCAGGACAACGATTTTGGAAAGTTATTTGTCAAATCAACAACCTTATGAGTGTTCACATGACCTAATTTGATCATTTCTCTTTTGAAAATTATAAGGAGATAGTCCAGAACATGAAGATCTCTATAAAAAGATACTTAGCCATGGTAAGTAAATTGATATAAGTCTAAAATCCAACATTATGAGAATGGCTAAAATGATTACTGCATATATGTGATTACAACTATTAATGTAATGTTTACAAGGAATTTTTAATGACCTGAGGAAATTATCTCATGAAAAAACATTTTAAATATTTAAAAATATTTAACATTACCTATGTAGTATGAAGTCAGCTACAGTATACAATATATGTAAATGAGTGAAGAAAGTATATAAAAAATGTTGACAGTCATGTCTATCTGATTAGAATATAGGTGTTATTATCCTGGACAGTCTACATTTTTTGCAATGTCTATATATTACCTTTTTATTCTGGGGAAAAAGAAAAACACCTCTAATGTAACAGATGTGATAAATTGACCAGGAAACCTAAGAATCCATTTCCCCTGTCATTAAAATTATGGTCTTTATTACCTGGATTTGAATTCTAATTCTATAACCTATTAGTTGTGTGACCTACATTTGCTAAGCTTAGATGCTCCTATAATCAAATGATAATAGAACTGATACATTGATTGAGATAATCCCTATAAAGTGCCTAACTGAAGCACTGACTGTAAATGAATAACTGTTTTTTTGTTTGTTTTTTTAAGATAGGGTCTCACTGAGTCACTCAGGCTGAAATGCTGCAGTGGTTGGATCATGGCTCACTGTAGCCTCAAACTCCTGGAGCCCAAATAATCCTCCTACCTCAGCCTCCCAAGTAGCTGGGACCACAGGTGTGCATCACCATGCCCGGCTAATTTTTATTTTTATTTTTTTAGAGATGAGGTTTCACTATGTTGCCCAGACTGGTCTCAAACTTCTGGGCTCAAGCAATCCTCCCAATTAAAATTCAAATTCAGGTAATTAGGTAATCAGCCTCCCAAAGTGCTGGGATTACAGACATGAGCCACTGTGCCCTGCCTAACAATTCTTATTTTTGATGTTTATAGTTCTTTTTTATAAATCGAATACTTACATTCATGTTGTTACATCAGTATCCTGTGAATTTGACTAATGCATGTGTAAGTTCCCTGGAGCACAATTACTTGCAAATACATTTTAAAACTGAATTTCTTAGTCTACTAAGCTGAGAATAAGATACAGGGACTTGATGAGCACTCCACATGATTGTCACCATATGAAGACTCATTTGCTTTGTTTTTGTTTCTGTTTTTTTTTTTTTTGAGACGGAGTTTCGCTCTTGTTACCCAGGCTGGAGTGCAATGGCGAGATCTAGGCTCACCGCAACCTCCGCCTCCTGGGTTCAGGCAATTCTCCTGCCTCAACCTCCAGAGTAGCTGGGATTACAGGCATGTGCCACCATGCCCAGCTAATTTTTTGTATTTTTAGTAGAGACGGGGTTTCACCGTGTCGACCACATTGGTCTCGATCTCCTGACCTCGTGATCCACCCGCCTCAGCCTCCCAAAGTGCTGGGATTACAGGCTTGAGCCACCGCGCCCGGCTCTGTTTTTGTTTTTTAAGGAGAAGTAATACGTTTGATCATATAAAATTTACGGCCTTTGATTACCTTTTAATGCTAAATGTCTAATAAAAATGTAATCTGCTAACAAAGCAATTGCAATACTTTTAGTAGATTTTAAAAGTATATTAACCTTTCCTAATTATGCCTTAGGATAATATTTAATATGGATTCCACAAAACTTCTGATCTATAAAGTAGCAAAAATAGATGAAATCAACCAACTAACCAAAGTTTAAATTAATGACTACGACTTTAACTCAATAATTCTCTGTGGAGGTGAGGGTGGTTTTGCCTCCAAGAGGATATTTGACAGTATCTGGAGACATTTTTGGTTGTCACAACAGAAAGGATGCCTCTGATATCTAATTGATATAGGCCAGGGATGCTGCTAAATGTCTTGCAATGCATACGACAACCCCCAACAATAGAGAACTTTTCAGCCTAAAATATCAACAGTGCCAAGTTTGAGAACCCCTGATTTAGCCAGTGAGTGGTTTAAAGCTAATGTTTTCTTCCAACTCCCAGTAAACAGTTTTGTTTTTGTTTCTGTTTTTGTTTTATGACCACAGCAGCAAAAATATGAGTTCAGAAATTCAGAGCTGGGTTTTGAACTTCTACATAAGGCCCTATACCAGTGAAAATTAAACTTTTGTACCAAGCAGTAAACAAAGTTGATGAGACTAGAGAGAAAAAATCTACAATGACCAGTTTTATGGAGCAGACATCTGGCCATTTGTACTCTAACAGAGAAAAACGCTCCATTCCTATTGTTGTTCTTGTTGTTTTGAAACAGAATTCTGCTCTTGTTGCCCAGGCTGGAGTGCAATGGTGTGATCTCAGCTCACTGCAACCTCTGCCTCCCAGGTTCAAGCTCCTGAGTAGCTGGGATTACAGGTTCATGTCACCATGCCTGGCTAATTTTTGCATATTTAGTAGACTCAGGGTTTCATCATATTGGTCAGGCTGGTCTCAAACTTCTGACCTCAGGTGATCTGCCCACCTCAGCCTCCCAAAGCGCTGGGATCACAGGCGTGAGTCACTGCACCCGGCCCTTTTTTTTTTTTTTTTGAGACAGAGTTTCACACTTGTTGCCTAGGCTGGAGCATTCCTGTTATTTAGTTCCACCAGACACATGTATCTATATCATCACTTATTACTAAGAACCACTTTATAAATAGCTGCCATTTATTGATCACCTATTGTCTTCAGCCTTTAATAAGTAAACCAGATGTTCCTGCAGTATGAACATTGTTGCTCATCTGTAAACAAAACCTGAAGTTCAGGAATTCTTGCTGTTATAACTATTTTGTTAAGTACAGCAGCACTTACTGGTCAAGGTCTTCATCATAACAGCAAACTGAAGAACACACTGTCAACAACCATTTTACTTTTGTACCAAATTTAGTATTGGTTCTTGTGAGAGATGCTTTTCAGTTCTCTAAGGAAAGTTTTAATTGTAGTACTCAGACAATCACTGTAGATTCTTGTATATAGCACAGCAACTGTATTTACTTACAGTTATAAAGTCGAAAAGCTCAACTAACCAAATGTTTTTTGAGTTCTTTTAGAAGTATATGACAAAAACCGAATAATAAATTAATGACATAGCAATGATTTGCTGATAAACATTATAAATATTATGAACTTTCTTTTTTCTTTTCTTTTCTTTTTTTTTTGAGACAGAGTTTCGCTCTTGTTTCCCGGGCTGGAGTGCAATGGTGCGATCTCGGCTCACCGCAACCTCCACCTCCTGGGTTCAAGCACTTCTCCTGCCTCAGCCTCCCAAGTAGCTGGGACTACAGGCAAACGCCACCATGCCTAGCTAATTTTTGTATTTTTAGTAGAGACGGGGTTTCACCGTGTTGACCAGGATGGTCTCGATCTCTTGACCTCGTAATCCACCGGCCTTGGCCTCCCAAAGTGCTGGGATTACAGGCGTGAGCCACCATGCCCAGCTCATGCTACTTTATAACACTAAATACGAGAAACGTGGCTTAGTTTTTGGCTTTGGGACTGAGTAATAAGGAAAATCAACAAGCTACTAAAAACTCAAATGCCTTTCACACATAAATGAAATTGAATTGCATTCTGTATTACATTTATTTGTTTATGGGTGTTTCTTCTTCTGTGCAATGCATTATGCTAGGAATTGGAAGAATTGCAAAGGTGAATGATTCATTGTTTTTGCCACGAAGAAGTTCACAATCCACTATATCATTCTTTTGTTTACTGACAAATATTTGAGAGACTGATGGAAGATAATAAAGTTACAAGATCTTTGTGTAGATTCTTAGTCAATTAAATTTTCCATGAATTCCTTTGTTAATTTAAATGAAAAAGAAATCTGCATATCAAATTCAGTGTCAAATAAAATATTAATAAAAAAGAATCCTTGGCAAAGTTTGGATCATAATTGCTAAAAAAATTCCATATATCAGCTTTGACCTCTAAAGAGCTTAGTTTATAACAATGGTTTCTATGTTTGAGGAAATCATCCCAAATGTAACATGTCTGGGCTTTATTCCCTAGACCAGCCAGCCATTCCTTGAATCACCTACAGTTATTATTATTATTATTATTATTATTATTAGACAAGGCCTCATTCTGTCGCCCAGGCTGGAGTGCAGTGGCCCAGTCATAGCTCACTACAGCCTCAAATTCCTAGGCTCAAGTGATCCTCCCACCTCTGCCTCCCAAGTAGCTAAGACTACAGGCACTTACTACCACACCCAGCTAATTTTTAAGTATTTTTGTAGAGATGGCAGGAGGGGGTGGGGGGGAGTATCCCCCTGTGTTGCCAAGACTGGTCTCAAACTCCTGGTTTCAAGTGAACTTCCCACCTTTGCCTCCCAAAGGATTATAGGTGCGAGCCACTGCACCTAGCCAGTTTTTATTATTTTCAAGAGAAACAGGAATCTTGAAGACTTTGAGGCTTAAATTCCACAATAACATGAACTCCCATAACTATTCCCTTTTCATAAGTAACCTGAGTAAAGAAAAATACCAAAACCAAATTAAACTCAACTGCAATATTGCATTTTTTCATTTCTTTCCTATTTCTTGGCTGGCCTTATGCTAACAAGCAATTTTAGAACTAGGGATTCTTTGCCCCAAAACACAGAATGTGACCTGGAACTCTTAGTTAACCGCTGGTATTTAACGGCTATGTAACCATTTTAAAACACTCACATTTCAAGAAAAAGGGATTTTAGACCTTTTAAAGAAGATAAGACCTTTGTTAAAATTATCTGCTGGTTCACAACCATTAAGATCAGCTGTTTGAAGCAATGTCACTGCTATTGATTGACTATGTGCTCCAAAATTCATGTGTTCAAATATAATGGCCAATATGATAGTATTAAGATGTGGCGCCGGGCGCGGTGGCTCAAGCCTGTAATCCCAGCACTTTGGGAGGCCGAGGTGGGTTGATCACGAGGTCAAGAGATCGAGACCATCCTGGTCAACATGGTGAAACCCCGTCTCTACTAAAAATACAAAAAAATTAGCTGGGCATGGTGGTGCCTGCCTGTAATCCCAGCTACTCAGGAGGCTGAGGCAGGAGAATTGCCTGAACCCAGGAGGCGGAGGTTGCGGTGAAACGAGATCGTGCCATTGCACTCCAGCCTGGGTAACGAGAGCGAAACTCCGTCTAAAAAAAAAAAAAAAAAAAAAAAAAAAAAAAAAAAAAAAGATGTAGGGCCTTCAGGAAATAACTGAGTCATGATGATGAGGACATAGCCTTCATGGACTGGATTAGGGTCATTATAAAAGGGCTTGGAGCCTGGGTAACATAAGGAGATCCCATAACTATATAACTATAAAACATTTTGTTGTTATTGTTAAATTAGCCAGGCATGGTGGTACATGCCTGTGATCCCAGCTAGGGAGGCTAAGGCAGAAAGATCACTTGAGCCTGGGAGGTCACAACCTTCATGCAGTGAGCTGTGATCACACCACTGTACTCTACTCTGGGTGACAGAGCCAGACACTGTCTCAAAGAGAAAATTTAAAAATAAAAAATAAATAAAAGGGCTTGGTGATATGGTTTGGCTGCACTTGAATTGCATCTCCCAGAATTTCCATGCATTGTGGGAGGGACTCAGGGGGAAGTAATTGAATCATGGGGGCCAGTCTTTCCTGTGCTATTCTCATGATAGTGAATAAGTCTCATGAGATCTGATATGGGTTTATTGGGGGTTTCTGCTTTTGCTTCTTCCTCATTTTCTCTTGCTGCTGCCATGTAAGAAGTGCCTTTTACCTCCTGCCATGATTCTGAGGCCTCTTCAACTGTAAGTTCAATTCAACCTCTTTTTTTTTTTTGAGACAGAGTCTTGCTTTGTTGGCCAGGCTGGAGTGCAATGGTGCGATCTCTACTCACAGCAACCTCTGCCTCCCAGGTTCATGTGATTCTCATTCCTCAGCCTCCCAAGTAGCTGGGATTACAGACACCTGCCACCACATCCAGCTAATTTTTGTATTTTTAATAGAGAGGTGGTTTCACCATCTTTGCCAGGCTGGCCTTGAACTCCTGACCTCATGATCCACCCACCTTCACCTCCCAAAGTGCTGGGATTACAGGCGTGAACAACCACACCCAGCCCTAAACCTCTGTTTCTTTTCAGTCTCAGGTATGTCTTTATCAGCAGCATGAAAATGGACTAACACACTTGGGATTGTTCTCTTCCACTCTTCCATGTGAGGACACCAAACCTCCTAACACCTTGACCTTGGACTTCCCAGTCTCCAGAAATGCAAGAAAATAAATTTCTGTTCTTCGTAAATTACCTAGTCTCAGGTATTTTCTTACAGCAGCACAAATGGACTATGATGGTTACTATGAAAAAAAGGGTTACAGTTTTGATGATCATGAGAACTAATTTTTTTAAATGCAAAGAAAAGCTTGGAAAGAAATCCACCAAAATATTAACTGTGATTATCTTTGGATGGTAAATCATGAGTGATTCTCCTCTTGTTTCTGAGAAAAAATACTTGAAAAACAGAACACTTTCTTTTTAAAAATATTGCTAAATTCATAATTAAGTCAACCTATTACCTCACATTTATTATGCAATCTCTGCATACAATATATTGCATGACTGTGAATCGCAAGCCACAAATAAACCAAAAGGATGAATGAGCACTTGTGTCTGGTTGCTGCCTTAGAGATGGTAACAAGAAACAATCATTCCCAAGGCTCAAGTATGATACAGCTTCAATATCATGATACAGGTTCTCTCATCAAATTATCTGCCAAATATATTCAGTTCTCCTTTCTTCTGGTCATATGATGGCAGTGTCCTTCCTGCCCTCCTTGTGGTTAAATAGGGCCATGTGACTGATTCAGACAAATGAATTGTGAACAGAAATGACATGCCATTTCTGGACTGAATTCTTTACTCACCAGTGTGAGATCCTCCTGAGCCTACTTTCCCTCTGGCATAACAATAGACAAGATTTGATACTGTGACTGCTCCATCAGCCTGAGTCCCTAAGGGATTTCAACAAACAGAACACATCTAGAAGAAAAAAAAAACATTGCTGTTTTGTGCCCTGGGTTTTTGAGAGTGATTTAGTACCGAAGCATAATTCAGTCTCTCCTCAAGGATAAACTGGAACTCTGTGTTATGCCCCAGAGATTTCTGGCTGGCTGTTCTGATTGATACACTGAGATGGTGCTTCAATGAGACTATTTGCAACAGCCTTGTTTCCCAGTATGTTTTTCCTTTGCAAGTGACTTACTCTATATTCATGGCCACAGCTCTTATTTTTATCTATACACCCATCCATTTTATCCCCTCTCCCCCACAATTAGATTATTTTGAGGCAAAGTTCATTTATTACATATTTTCTTTTCTTTTCTTTTCTTTAAGATGGGGTTTCACCATGATGGCCAGGCTGGTCTTGAACTCCTGACCTCAGGTGATCCACCCACCTCAGCCTCCCAAAGTACTAGGATTACAGGCGTGAGCCACCGCACCTGACTCATATATTTTCATCTCTAAATTTTTCTACACTGATATATAGGAAAAGCAGAAACCCTACAAAGTGGAAATAATGCAATCACCCACCTTGTAGCCAATCCCATAATCCAGCTTCAATATGGACAAACTAGTTTTATCGATTCCATTACCCACCCGAATTATTTTGAAGCAAATGCCATATGTTATATTATTTCATCCATAAATATTTCAATATATATTTGCAAAAGAAAATAACTCTGGCGGGGGGCAGTGGCTCACGCCTGTAAACACAGCATTTTCAGAGGCCAAGATGGGTGGATCACCTGAGGTTAGGAGTTGAAGATCAGCCTGGCTAATGTGGCAAAACCCTGTGTCTACTAAAAATACAAAAAAATAAAAGTTAGCTGGGCATGGTGGTGCATGCCTGTAATCCAAGCTACTCGGGAGGCTGAGGCAGGAGAATTGGTTGAACCTGGGCGGCAGAGGTTGCAATGAGCCACTGCGCTCCAGCCTGGGTGACAGAGCAAAATTCTGTCTCAAAAAGAAAAAAGGAAAGAAAATAGCTCTTCACAAAAATCTGATAATAAGATTATAATCATTCCTGAAATTTTTAAGAATAAATCTTCAGTATTACCAGATATTTAGGTACTGGTATTCATATTTCCTTTTTTTTTTTTTTTTTTTTTTTTGAGACAAGAGTCTCACTCTGTCACCAGGCACTAGGCTGAAGTGCAGTGGCACAATCTCGACTCACTGCAACCTCTGCCTCCTGGGTTCAAGCAATTCTCTTGCCTCAGCCTCCCAAGTAGCTGGGACTACAGGCGCACGCCGCCACGCCCAGCTAATTTTTTGTATTTTTAGTAGAGACGGGGTTTCACCATGTTGGCCAGGATGGTCTCGATCTCTTGACCTTGTGATCCACCCGCCTCGGCCTCCCAAAGTGCTGGGATTACAGGCTTGAGCCACCGCGCCCGGCCCCTCGTATTCATAGTTCTAATTGTTTCATAAATGTCATAATTTTTAATGGTTTAAATGAATCAAAATTCAAATAAGTTTAACATACTGAGATTGGTTGATGTGTAATAATATTTACTCTTTCTTTTTTGTCCTGGCAATTTATTTTTGAAAAAAGTTATCTTTCAGCCTGTAAAATTGACAATATCTAGATTTTTCTTTTTTGCACAAATCCTCCCCATTGTCTTTTAACATGTTTCTCTTCCCACTGAATTTCCTGTAAATTTCTAGTTAGGTCTAGAGGCATGGTTTGATACAGGCTGAGTGTTTTGGTAAGGTTGATAAGTGATGTTGGGCACTTCCATCAGGACACACATGATTATCTTGTTGTCTCTCATTCAGTGATGTTAACAACCATTGATAAGTGCTGCGTGGATCCATTCTTTGATTTGGTGTTTGTAAATGATGACTTTTTTTTGAGACAGAGTCTCGCTCTGTTGCCAGGCTGGAGTGCAGTGGTGAGATTTTGGCTCACTGCAGCCTCTGCCTCCCAGGTTCAAGGGATTCTCCTGCCTCAGCCTCCTGAGTAGCTGGGAATACAGGCGTGTGCCACCACTCCCGGCTAATTTTTGTATTTTTAGTAGAGACAGGGTTTCGTCATGTTGGCCAGGATGGTCTTGATCTCATGACCTCGTGATTCACCCGCCTTAGCCTCCCGAAGTGCTGATATTACAGGCGTGAGCCACTGTGCCCAGCCCAAATATATATATTTAATTCTTTTAACAACTATTTAGTTCTCCTGAAATAAAGTTTATGCAGGAGGCTAAAACTTAATTAGTCATAATTCTAATGTTAGATTTCTATTTTCTTACTTTCCCATCAAGTCATAAATAGGTTCAATGAGAAAACTTTTCAAAACTATTAATTAATTTTGTACATATCTAAGGATAGTCACAACCAAATTCCTCTACAAAAACTTTAAAGATACAGACCTATTGCTTTTGAAGGGTGATAACTGGGCCTGTGGATGCAACCCCAGGAGCGGGAGCTGTTGCATTCCCTCCTCATTCCCACTTACCACTGCAAGTAATAAAGTCCATTTCTACCATTAATTTTTAAATATATATATAGGCATAAAAAGGAAACTTACAGGAGCTTAAACATGTTAAGATGGAATTCACAGTATCAGGCAATCTGCTGAAAGACGAGCCAGCTGTTGGCCATCTAATTCCATTGCTCGTTAGCATGTAAACTGCAGCCAGAAAGAGAACTGAAATTCAAGTGAGAGAAGTGAAATTAAACATTCTACTTGTTAGTCACTTGAATCATCGATTTTGTGAGGAAAGCTGAAAACATGTTTCTTTCTGATTTACGTAAGTTTAACGTTGCGTATAACTAAGAGAAAAAAATTAACTGGCATTACGTTCTCCTTTCCATAGCTATACTGAAGAAAAGACATCATGTTTCCAAACATTGGAAAAAAGGCTTTTAGCTTTCTTCAGGTGAGAAGAGAAGGAAGTCACCCCAGAGTGGCAGAGACCAAGTTCTCCAGCATGCAGTGAGGACTCTCTCACTAACTTGGCTGCCGGCTGCCACAGTTTGAATACAGTGAGATCTCTGATAGGTGTGTCTCTGAGACTGTCTGAAGCCTCAGTGCCTGAGAGGCAGGCTCCAGGCTCTATAGCAGCATCCCGGAGTCAACAGAGCAATGACAGCAAACATGAAAAACAAAGGACCAGCTCACCTTTCTGATTTTGACAGTCCGGAAACCCAACATTGTTGTAGGACCCCACCAATGGGGCAAAGGGAGTCCCAAGAATGATTGGTTGAATTTTCCCTTCAACCTCAGAACAGATTACATTTGATTTAGGAAATATAGAGTGTGATATTTCTTGTTCCCTGGCATTGTAGAATAAAACTCATGCTCCTTATAGGTAGTTTTATAATAGTGATCAGTAAAAAGCATATATACTAAATAGAATTCTGTCGTCTATCATAAGAGCTCATAATTAAGTATCTCATCAGTTTTTTGTCTCAGACTTTTATTATTCATTTATTTCTTTGAGTCAGGATATGGCTCTGTCACCCAGATTGGAGGGCAGTTGTGTGATCTCAGCTCACTGCAACCTCTGCCTCCCAGGCTTAAGCCATCCTCCCACCCCCACCTCCCAAGGAGCTGGGACAGCAGATGTACACCACCACACCTGGCTAATTTTTGTTGAGACAGGCTTTCACCATGTTTCCCAGGCTGGTCTGGAACTCCTGAGCTAAAGCAATCCTCTCACCTTGGCCTCCCAAAGTGCTTGGGTTATAAGCATGAGCCACTGCACCCAGCCTGATTTTTTTTTTCTTTTCTTTGTTTTTTTTTTTTTTTAAAGATGGGGTTTCACCATGATGGTCAGGCTGGTCTTAAACTCCTGACCTCAGGTGATCCTCCCACCTTGGCCTCCCAAAGTGTTAGGATTACAGGCGTGAGGCACCTCGCCCGGCCACCTGCCTGATTTTTAAAAATCAGCTGACGCTTTTTCCTTCTTGAAACCCTCTCTTCTATTCAATTGCATGACACCACATTCTTCATGAAGCTCTTTGTAAAATTTCTGTGTGAGGTTTTCCTTAATCAGAACACAAATGACAGGTCTCCCCAGGGCTCAGTTCTAAGGCCTCCCGCTCTCCACCACTACACCTAGTGACTTCATCTACTGCAGGCTGCAATTATCACCATGTGCTGAATATTCCCGTGTCCCTTTGTTGAGCAACAGACTTTTATATTCAACTGCTTGCTGGTGATTTTTACTTATATTTCTCATGAAAACTTATTATTTTAGCACAGTGTTACATCATAAAATCTCAATAAATATTAGTTAATTGACAAATATACTTACCATCCCATTAAAAAGATAGACATATAGAATTCCCTTTTATTTTTGAACTTAGCATTTTTGTGTATGTTCTATAACCTAATAGTGTTATGTTCTGTGGGAGAAACAAAAGAACTCAAATGTACCATATTAAAATTTTAAGTTATCATCTTTCTCACCCAGCCAGGTTTTCTTCAGTGTTCACTGTATTTGTGAACTGTACTTTGCTCAAGCAGGAATTTGGGAGTCACCCACTTTGCCTCCTTTTCCCAAACCACTACCCACCTGCCACACATACACACACACACACACACACACACACACACACGCACACACACACACGCACACACACACACAGTCTTATTTTATTCAAAGGCCTATGAAATTTCTTCTAAACATGTCTCCAATCAATCCTCAAACCCTCAGCCCCCAACCCTCTTGATTTACTGGGTGCTATATGATCTGATTTCTTTTTTTTTTTTTTATTGCATTTTAGGTTTTGGCGATCTGATTTCTTAGCTGTCATCCTCTCTCTGACCCCAGCTCCTCACTCTAGCCAGGGTGGTGTCCATGTTCTGCACACAGGTCAGTCTTTCCGAGCCTCATAGCCTTCGCTCCTCCCTTGACTTGGAATGTTCTTCTCCATCTTCCCCCACCTTCTCTAGGCTGTTAATTAAAAAGTCCTTTGTTAGTGAGACTTTCCTGATCATCTTATCTAAAAATTTAACACTTGGCATTTAATATCTCCCTTTCCAACTAATGTTTTGTTACCTTAGACCTGTCACAATCTAGCATCCTTTATATTCTACCTGCTTATCTTGTTTGGTATCATCATAATAGAAAATAAGCTCCGTAAGAGCAGGATTCTTTAGAGTGAGAGTCTCGCTTTGCTGCCCAGGCTGGGTACAGTGGGGCAATCATGGCTCACTATAACCTCAAACTCCTGGGCTCAAGTGATCCTTCTGCCTCAACCTCCTGAGTAGTTAGAACTACAGGCATGTGCTATCATGCCCAGGTATAGTAGGGTGTGTGTGTGTGTGTGTGTGTGTGTGTGTATTTATTTATTTTTGAGCTAGAGTCTCACTCTGTCGCTGGCCCAATCTCAGCTCACTGCAAGCTCCACCTCCCATATTCAAACGATTTTTGAATTGTTCTACTCACCTCCTGAGTAGCTAGGACTACAAGTATGTACCATCATGCCCAGCTAATTTTTGCATTTTTAGAGAGGGGGGTTTTGCCATATTAGTCAGGCTGCTCTTGAACTCCTGACCTCAAACAATCTGCCTGCCTTGGCCTTCCAAATTGCTGGAATTACACACATGAGCCACCACACCCAGCTGTTACAGCAGGATTTTTTTTTTTAAGGTATCTTTTTTGTTTACTACTGGCTCTCTAGCACCTAGAATAGTGCCTGGCACATAGTAAAGACTCAAAAATATTTGTTAAGTG
The DNA here is from genome assembly GCF_048565385.1 of Saimiri boliviensis. Classification (NCBI taxonomy): domain Eukaryota; kingdom Metazoa; phylum Chordata; class Mammalia; order Primates; family Cebidae; genus Saimiri; species Saimiri boliviensis. The sequence goes on from NC_133449.1 coordinate 228,819,664, forward strand.
AGTGAATGAATTCTTGTTCTGCATCTCTGCTGACTATAGCTTAGGCAATCATTATATCTTATCTGGTTTGCAACACTTCATAGGTGGACATAAGATCACCTAAGGAGGAGGAACTAAGAATACAATCATGAAACAAACAAAACAAACAATAATTAGTTGGCACAACCACGTGCACCTGTTGTCTCAGCTACTCTGGAGACTGAAGCCAGAGGATCACTTGATCCCAGGAGTTCAAGTCCAGCCTGGGCAACCTAGTAAGACCCTATCTCTAAATAGAAAAAGAAAAAAAAATAGTAATTAATGGGCAGTATTGAACTCTGAATAGAGAGCGATTAATAAGTTCTTTTCCCAAACCACCACCCACCCACCACAGACACACACTAATATTATTGCTACTGTTGCTACTGTGTCAGGCTATGTTATATGTTACATTCATTAGCTCATTTGTCACACCACCCTGTCAGGTAGATATTTCTATTATCATCACTTAATAGATTAGGAAACTGAGGACATACAGAGTCAAATAACTTGCCTACAGTCACGCGGTTACTAAATGCCTGATCCAGGACACTAAGCCTGGCAGTCTTACTCTATAGCCCAGGCTCTTAACCACACTGTAAAGGTTTGTAAAGCATCTGTGAATTTGACACCCAGGAAGTGACTAGTAACCTAAGGAAGAGTTTTGACTAGAATGTTGTGAGTTGAAACATTAGTAATAGGTAAGGAATGGATGAAGGGAAGATTGAGACAACCACAGTTCTCATAAACCAGGGAGTAAGTCATACTTTTTTTTTTTTTTTTTTTTTGAGACACAGCTTTGCTCTGTCACCCAGACTGGAGTGCAGTGGTGCAATCCTGGCTCACTGCAGCCTTGATCTTCTAGGATCGAGTGATTTTCCTGCCTCAGCTTCTTGTGTAGCTGAGACTACAGGCACGTGCCACCACATGGGCTAATTTATATGTTTTTTGTAGAGACAGGATCTTGCTATGTTGCCCAGGCTGGTCTAAATCATACTTTCATTATTGATAGATCAAGGAAAGCAGGTGTAAGTGTATTTGAACTTGGCAGTGCCATTAGTGGAAGATTTGAAAATAAGTAATCATATGGTCAGGGCTAGGGGGAGGAGTAAAGGCAGAAGTCTGTGCTGGGAGTATGTATGTAAGAAAAAGTCTTATCTAATGCATCATCAAGTGAAAAGCCAATGTCTAAATTTGATGTATCAATATACAGTGTATAAATATATTATTTATAAATATGAAAGTTACTAACAAGAACTGACACTGCAAAAGAGTTGGGTAGAATAGCTTCTAGTTGGAAAAAATGGGGCAGAGGACTGTTCATTTCTATTATAAATTTTATTGTACTCCATTGCCTTATATACAAAATGGGTATAGTAATAGTACTTACCTTACATGGTTCTGAGGATTAAATAAGATAATTTCTATAAAAAGCTAAAAACAATGCTTGGAACAAAGTAAAAACTCAATAGCTATTAACTATTATTATTACTATTATTATTGCCACTACTTTTTAAATGACTTAACATACATATACATTATTTTGGTTAAACATTTTTTTTAATTTAAAAAACACGAGGAATTAACATCGCTGAGCAGATTGCTGTTTACAGAATCTAGCTAGACTGGATTTTTTTTTTATTATTACAAACAGGTGTTCTGTGTTTTCTCATAGACTGGATTTTTTAGGTTAGTTTCCTAAATTTAGTCAGCTTAGTTTTTGTTTTTGTTTTTGTTTTTGTTTTTTTTGAGACGGAGTTTCGCTCTTGTTGCCCAGGCTGGAGTGCAATGGCGCGATCTCGGCTCACCGCAACCTCTGCCTCCTGGGTTCAGGCAATTCTCCTGCCTCAGCCTCCTGAGTAGCTGGGATTACAGGCACCCGCCACCATGCCCAGCTAATTTTTAGTAGTTTTAGTAGAGACGGGGTTTCACCATGTTGACCAGGATGGTCTCGATCTCTTGACCTTGTGATCCGCCCGCCTCGGCCTCCCAAAGTGCTGGGATTACAGGCTTGAGCCACCGCGCCCGGCCAGCTTAGTTTTTTAAAGATTAGAAAAACAAGTTTATAATATAAGGGGTTAGTGGATAAAACCTAGTGAAGTGCAAGAGGCTTAAGGTTTAGAAAATAAAATATATAATTGATAAAATAAGGTCATGGAGGAGGCAAAAGAAGTTGAATTTTAAAGTCAATGGAGTGTATTCATTTCTTTTAAAAAAGTATCCCACTGTACTGTGAAGTATTTGAGATCAGTGTCTTACTAATCTTGTCAGTCATCTAGGATATATCATAATACCTAAGACAGAGTTGGCATACAACAAATATTTATGAATGAATGAATGAACAAGAATGAAAAATAATGAATCTAGATGTCCTCTTTTGTCTTGAGTGGAGTTAGCTTAATTGTGGTATTCATAATAAAAAACAATAAGAGTAAAAGATTTGATTTGGGAAGAAGATGATGAGTCCATATTTGGAGATGTTGAGTTTTGAATTGCCTGTAGAGATATCCGACAGAGATTTAGAAGTTTGAGCAGAGATCAGGAGATAGATTTGGGATCCATGAGCATATAGGTAGGAGTCAAAACTCAGGATTTAATTGTGTAGGATTCTTAGCCACAAGCAACAAAAACCACACTGGATATTTTTAAAGGAGAAAATGAATTTACCAAAAAGATACTGAATATCATCAATAATTTTCAAGAGGGCTGTAGAACTAGGATCAGGTCACAGATAGAAATAGGATCCAAAATCCTGCCATAGAACTGGCATGGTGTCACTGCCACTAGATACTGGACATTGATTGCAGCCCTGTTGCCAATGGTGTCCCAAAAATTTACCTTTCTACAACCACTGTCTCTTGAGAGTCCTTACTGCTATTACATATTGAGTGTCTATGATCGGTAGTCCCAGTTATTCACTTTTATCCTGCCCTAGCTATAAGGAAAACTGAGAAAGATAATTCCTAGCATATTTTTTTCTTTCAGGGAGAATTCAAACATTACCTCCCACCAAAGTTTATAAGATAGAGAAATAAGATCCAGATACTAGCCATGATAACAAAGGTTTACTATAGAGGATATAGAATGAAAGGAGAAGAGAATCAAAGATGTAACCCTAGGGGAAGATCAACATTTACACGGTGGACAGAAAGAGAACCCAATAAAAATCACAGCAGGACAAAAAGATTCCGTTGAGAATTAGGAGAGCTAGAAAATCTCTCATGAAAGTCAAGGAAGAAGAGATTTACAAAGGTCAACATTGTCAAAAGGAGCAAAGAGGTCAAATAAGATAGAGCTGTTGGTAATTTTCTCAAGATCAATTGTGGCGAATACACTGGGGGTAAAAGGGGAAAATTCAAAGACTGAGGAGAGAATGCAGGTAAGCAAGTAGAGTCAGGTAGGAACCAGTCTTTAAAAATTTTGGTTATGCAGGAAGAGGAAAGCCAGGATTTAAAAGAAAGTGAGTGAAGTAAATAAGTTATGTGAAATAGGAAGGCCTTTTGGCAGTGAAGGCCAGTTTAGTAAAACAGATTGAGTTTGAGAGGTTGGCAAAGTTGTGGACAGGCAGACAAAAACTTGTTTGAAGCGGCCGGGCACGGTGGCTCAAGCCTGTAATCCCAGCACTTTGGGAGGCCGAGGCGGGTGGATCACGAGGTCAAGAGATCGAGACCATCCTGGTCAACATGGTGAAACCCCGTCTCTACTAAAAATACAAAAAATTAGCTGGACATGGTGGCACGTGCCTGTAATCCCAGCTACTCAGGAGGCTGAGGCAGGAGAATTGCCTGAACCCAGGAGGCGGAGGTTGCGGTGAGCCGAGATCGCGCCATTGCACTCCAGCTTGGGTAACAGGAGCGAAACTCCGTCTCAAAAAAAAAAAAAAAAAAAAAAAACTTGTTTGAAGCAAAGGTAAGAGAGATCAAAAAAAGGATCTTTAGCTCAGAACCGAAGGCTATTTGCATGGTAGTCATAATTGAAACTTAAGACAGTGAAAACGCTACCTGAGAGAGTAGAAAAGGAAGAGGAAAGGCCTGAAGCAGAAGGGTGCCTAGTTAGGATGTGGCTGCAGAATAGAATAGCAGAGAGGAAAATGGTAGGTGAACTTGGCACCAGCAGTGCTATGGTTTGACTGTTTGTGTCCCTCCAAAATTCATGTTGGAACAGAAGACCCAACATGATTTATTAAGAGGTGAGGCCTTCAGGTGGTGATTAGGTACTTATAAAAGGTGGGATTAGTTCCCTTATATAAGGGCTTGAAGGAGTGAGTTTGTCCCTTTAGCCCTTCTGTCCCTTCTGCCATGTGAGGACACAGCTTTCATTCCCTCCAGAGGACACAGCGACAAGAAGCCATCTTGGAAGCAGACAGCAAACTCTGATGACATTGAACATGCCACTACCTTGATCTTGGACTTTAGAACTGTGCGAAATACATTTCTATTATTTACAAATTAACCAGTCTAAGGCATTTTGTTATAGCAGGAGGAACAGACTAAAACACATGGTGATTCTGAAAGGGTGTGCTGAAAGGGCTTTGGGAGAAATGAGTGACCCTCTGGGGCCAGGGTAAATCTAAGAGATGGTCACATGGTTTGGTGAAGTAGAGAGTCATGATCGCCTCCCAGGGAGCAATTTTAGTAAAAGAGGAAAGAAACTGAAACCAGATTGCAAGAAGTTAACAAAAGGCTGCTGTTCTGTGTTCTGTGTTGTGTTCTGTCTGAATTGCTACGTCAATGGGAGCTATTTAGCTGATGCAAGTGGTTTAATATACCCGAATGAAACATTTAGCAAAGTAGATAATCCTCCTAAACAAAATGTCTAACATAATAATCAAATGAAATGGAGGCACCAAGCAAAAAAGCTTAGTTTCCCTGACAACCATATCTTGAGACTGAGGATGGCGAAACCAAGCTAGAGAGGAAAAATGTTAACTATCAGGATTTATCATGTTAGCGACGTGGCAAAAGCATATGCTCTGGAGTCAAACCAATTTGTTTTAATCCTAGTTATGGCATATGACCTTGACTGCTAACTTCTTGGGGACTTAGTTCTGATCTGCCCTCATATGTCATTCTCATTTGTAAGGCATGTAGGAATAACATTTAGCAGAGAGTAGGTACACAATAAATATTAGATATTGCTGTATTACTACTAGATAGGTCATTGGAATCCAACAAATGGTATCTTCTAAAATGTAAACCAAGAAGTTAGTGTTTTAATCTCAATTTAAAAAGGTAAAGTTGCCTGAATAGAGGTTTTTGCTAAGAAGCTGCAGCGGCCTATGACGATATATAGAGTCCAAACCCGTACTTTTAAATACCTGAAGTTCCGTGAGTGAAAGTGAAAGTTCAAGCTTAGAACAATTATGGGAAAGCTGTTCATACTTGCATATCTTGAAGGCATCTTAAATTCAATATGTATAAGACTAAATTCTTGATTTCCTCGTTTCCCTTGGTGGATTCCACACTGCGCCCCCCGACCTCCAGGTCTTCACATATTTTAAACCAGACACCTGGGAATCACCCTTGGGTATTCTGCTGGTCTCGTCTCCACAGTCATCTGCTGCTAAGCGCTGTCTACTCTTTTCTATCTCTCCTGCTATTGCCGGAATCCAGGCCATCTTCCTTTCCTCATGCAATAGCCTCTCTCCTGAGCTCTCTGCTTCCATCTGGCCTCTCTCCATTCATTCTTACACAGAAACCGGAGTAACAACTTAGTTCATCTTACATCCCTGCTTGAAACTTGAGCAGGGTATGGTGTAAATATCTAAACGGTTTTTGATTTCCCAAAGAATGAACCAATTACCTTACCACCAATTATTAAATAGTCTTCCCTCCTGCCATTGACTATGATGAGGCACACATGTAAATATAAATAGACATTTTGGCATATGCTTGTAAGAAATATTTCAATCAACTGATTTACCAATACCATGCTACTGAAATTAATAAAGATTTATGGTAGATTTGTACTTTTTTTTTTTTTAAGACAGTCTTGCTCTGTCACCAGGCTGGAGTGCAGTGGTACGATCTTGGCTCACTGCAACGTCCACCTCACAAATTCAAGTGATTCCCCTGCCCCAGCCTCCCGAGTAGCTGGGACTACAGGCATGCACCACCACACCCAGCTAATTTTTTGTATTTTAGTGGAGACGGGGTTTCACCATGTTGGCCAGGATGTTCTCGACTTCCTGACTTCGTGATCTACCCGCCCCAGCCTCCCAAAGTGCTGGGATTACAAGCATGAGCCACCATGCCCGGCCACAGATTTATATATTTTTAATGTCTAGTTTGGCTTATTTTACATACTTCAATGGAGAATTTTTATACAGCAGATTTTATTTGTCAAGCATGCAGTTTATGTAAGTGCCAATTACATATCTATGTGTTTAGCACCACCACAAAATAAACGGTTTACATCAATTACTGTATTAATAATACCCAAATGCAATCTCATCTAAGTAACTTCTAGTATAACTGTTAACAATATATAATTAACATAATTATAATGCTATGTATATAGCAATACTCCCATAACATATAAAAAGATCGCTAGCTTCTTTTCTGTAAATCTGGTACAAAATAAAAATAATGTAGCCTAATATTCAGCATCAATATCATGAAAATGAATAAGAAATATCTGACTATACTTAGTATTCTGCATAAGTTCTAGGCTCTATAATATTAATCACTTTGACAAGAGAAAGAGATGTAAAGTAATATATTTTTTATATACTTCTGCCAAGGTATAAACTTTTGGCAAAGTCCAACTATCATAGTTTGAAACTCCAACTATCATAGTTTAACTTCAACCCAACTTTCATGGGTTGAAGTTTAAAAAAAAAAACTATTATTCCTAAACTTGCATAACAAATTAGAATACACACACAAAAGAAAGGAAATTAAAAGAAATACATCTATGTCAATTGCTTCTGCTTAACAACTGGTGATTGTCATTTCTTAAAAGACCACACTTAAAGATCCTATTTTTTCCTTAGTCAATCTGTTTCCTTTTTAAAATATTTAAATTCTTAGGCCGGGCACAGTGGCTCAAGCCTGTAATCCCAGCACTTTGGGAGGCCGAGGCGGGTGGATCACGAGGTCAAGAGATCGAGACCAACCTGGTCAACATGATGAAACCCCGTCTCTACTAAAAATACAAAAAATTAGCTGGACATGGTGGCACGTGCCTGTTATCCCAGCTACTCAGGAGGCTGAGGCAGGAGAATTGCCTGAACCCAGGAGGCGGAGGTTGCGGTGAGCCGAGATCGTACCATTGCACTCCAGCCTGGGCAACAAGAGCGAAACTCCGTCTCAAAAAAAAAAAAAAAAAAAAAAATTAAATTCTTAAGTGGATTTTCAAGATTTTTTCTAAATCATGTAATGTCTAGAGTTTTAGAATGTTGATCAATAAACACTTCATATAAAAAAAATTTTTTTGAGACAGGATCTCACTCTGCCGCCCAAACTGGAGGGCAGTGGCTCGATCTCTGCTCACTGCAACCTCACCTCCCAGGTTCAAGTCATTCTCCTGCCTCGGTTACCTAAGTAGCTGGGACTACAGGCACAAGCCACCACATCCAGCTAATATTTATTTAATTCTTTATTGTATTTTTAGTAGAGACAGGGTTTCACCATCTTGGCCAGTCTGGTCTCAAACTCCTGACCTCAAGTGGTCTGCCCAGCTCAGCCTCCCAAAGTGCTAGGATTACAGGTGTGAGCTACCACGCCTGGCCAACACATCATACAACTTTTAAATATAATTTGCAAATGAAATATTTCTATTTATTTATTTATTTATTTATTCTTTTGGGGATGGAGTCTCACTCTGTTGCCCAGGCTGGAGTACAGTGGCATGATCTCAGCTTATTGCAGCCTCTGCCTCCTGGATTCAAGCAATTCTCCTGCCTCAGTCACCTAAGTAGCTGGGACTGCATGCCACTACAACAAGCTACTTTTCTTTTTTGTATTTTTTACTAGAGATGGGATTTCACCATGTTGTCCAGGCTGGTCTCAAACTCCTGACCTCAAACGATCCTCCTGCCTCAGCCTCCCAAAGTGCTGGGATTACAGGCATGAGCCACGGCACCCAGCCTGCAAACAAAATATTTCTATGCTCAATACCAACGTATCTTTTGTAGAGTGTTTTTTCATGAGGTTTGATGACATAAGCTAATCCTGAAAATTAGAAATACCCAGAAAACAGGCAACTTGCCAAATTACGTTGACATTCAGTCTTTTCTAAAGGACTCAACATAAACATCTTTAATTCTGATATGAATTGGATTTTTGTCAAACTAGCCAACTCCTGATGACAAAAGATGGCATTTTAACAAGCATTTTTGTGCAGTTTGACATAAGGGATTTTGGATTAAACCAATGCAGCCCTTGGAAGTAAAAATTTGGGAATTTAAATAAATAAGATCATGTAAAACATAGCATTTTGAAGTTTTATGACAATGGTTTTTGAATGAAAAATTTTCCTTGAACAATGTCTTTATTCTATGTTGCAGTGCCTTTTTTTTCTTTTCATGCCTGCACAAGTGACTAACTTGTCATTGATTAGCTACTTTATTATTCAGAACACTTTATTATTCATCAAAATGCACAGAAATTTTAAAATGTGTGAATTTATCAGTAAACTATATCATCGTATTGAGAAAAAAAGTAAGGCTATTAGTATAGTCTATAATTGCACTTTTAATCTTTTATCCCTTAAACTGTCAATATAAATAATTAGGTGTCTACTGTTTCCCAGACATATTTTCTATATATCATTGATTATTTATTTATTTATTTATTTAGAGACAGAGTCTCGCTCTGTCACCCAGGCTGGAGTACGGTGGCAAAATCTCAACTCACTGCAACCTCCACCTCCCAGGTTCAAGTAATTCTCCTGCTTCAGCCTCATGAGTAGCTGGGACTGCAGGTGTGCACCACCACACCCAGCTAATTTCATTGAGGATTTAAAAAAGAAACTAATGGTACTACTTCTTAGTGTTTTAAATTGGAACATATCTTGCCTCATGAAGCTTTAAATTATTATTTTCAGTTTCTCCCCATGAAGTGCTCCATTTGACATTTGTTTGGAATCGTGCCACTGCTGGATTCTGCATATCATCTTTCCCAACTAAAAATGTCTGAATGCTTACACGAATAAATTTTATAACATAGAAAAAAAATTAAAAAAAAAAAAGAAACTAAAGACAACATCTTTTTTTTTTTTTTTTCTGAGATGAATTCTTGCTCTGTTACCCATGCTGTAGTGTGGTGGTGCAATCGGAACTCACCACAGCCTCAAACTCCCTGGCTCAAGCCATCTTCCCACTTCAGCCTCCTGAGTAGCTGGGACTACAGGCATGTGTCTCCATGCCAGGCTAATTTTTTTTTAAACTTTTCTGTAGTGACAGGGTTTGCTATGTTGCCAGGGCTGCTCGCAAACTCCTAGTGATCATCCTGCCTTGGCCTCCCAAAGTATTGGGATTACAGGCATAATCCACCACTCCCAGCCTTCTTTTATTGTTTTAAATAAATATTCATGCTTATAATTATATATTTTTAAAATAAAACCTTCTAAGTTATTTCAGCTTCAGGCCCCATAAAATCCGATCATCCCTGAAAAATAGCTAGGAATGAACTAATATTAATTCATCGCTAAATTGGAAACTTTTAGTAAAGGTAAGACAGGCAGCACAGGGTAAAGGAAAAACCAAGAATTTTAGGAAAGAGCTTGTAAATGCAAATGCCTATTGGCAGGACCTAGTGCAAATAAAAATTTGTGACTCCCTGATCAAGGATTTTAATGAATTTCAAGATAGTGATAGCAGAACATTAAACCAAGCACAAGGCTCTTCTAAGCATGGGGCCCAGTAGAACTGCTCATGTCCCACATGCATGAAGCCAGCCTGTGGGCACCATTAGGTAATAGGAGCAAGAAAACCTCCAACTAAAAAGACTTGAGTCCTATGTAAAGGACCCTCTGTGACTTAGCTTGAGTGACAGGTGTCAGACCAGTCCCAGAGCTGCCACCTTTGTCAGTTTCTTAAGAGAAGTCAGAAATCTGGATTTCCTTATGCAGTCACCTGGTCAGCTGGTTTTAAAATACTGACTATTCAAATTATTTTTTAAAAATTGTACAGACCATAAAAAAATGTGTCTGAGTGGGTTAATCATGATGTTAAATGCAGTCTATGAAACTTTATCTGGAATCTTTGCTTCAGAAGCAGAAAGACCTGGATTTGATTCTTGACTTTCTTCTCCACAGGGTGACTGGTCTTTTCTGAGATTTATTTTCCTTATCTAATTCAGAGCCTGGCATATGGAAAGTGCTCCATAAATGCTAGTTCAATATCTCACACTCTCAAAGACATATGCTGGTTGCTCTTTGAATTACTTAATTGTCATAGAAGGCACATCTTGTTATGCTAGTAGATATTTTTATTTAAAAGGAAAAAATTTCAGAAATATTTTTTCATTTGGATGCTATGAAAGTGGTAGACTTAAGCAATGCCCTCCCTCGAATTCACCTAATCCTTAAATATAATACAATTAGGAGACACATATTATTATTATTATTATTATTATTTTGAGACGGAGTTTTTGCTCTTGTTACCCAGGCTGGAGTGCAATGGCGCGATCTCGGCTCACCACAACCTCCACCTCCTGGGTTCAGGCAATTCTCCTGCCTCAGCCTCCTGAGTAGCTGGGATTACAGGCACGTGCCACCATGCCCAGCTAATTTTTTGTATTTTTAGTAGAGACGGGGTTTCACCATGTTGACTAGGATGGTCTCGATCCGTCGACCTCGTGATCCACCCGCCTCGGCCTCCCAAAGTGCTGGGATTACAGGCTTGAGCCACCGCGCCCGGCCCAGGAGACACATATTCTTATTTTATTTCTTGCATAAGAAACTATGGTTAGAAAAATAATCACACAACCTGGTACTCAAATCAACAGTGATTGGTCATCTAGGTATCAGTTTCCTCTGTCTAAAAAAGGAAATCTATGTACCTATTTCTCATCCAAAAAGGAAACATTTAAAATAACCTACTTTATAGTATTTCTCAAAATTGTCATAACCGAAGTCTTGTTCCTAAGAAATCTGTAAAGAGATGGTGAAAACCGTTTGAAATGGAAAAATGTTTACATAGATGAATTGTTTTACAGACTTTATGGATATGGTATTAGTCAGCTATTACAATAATAATGTTCCATACAAAACACTGCAAAACTCAGTGACTTACAACAATTAGCATTTGTTTCTTGCTCACCCATCTTAGGTTCTGCTGTGGTTCAAGCTGACCTAGGTTGGATCTAGTTGGGCTTTGGTTCCAAGCTGTAGGCTGGGTCCAAGTCTAATCCATAAATTTCTTTTTCTTTCTTTCTCTCCCCTCCCTCCCTCCCTCCCTTCCTTCCTTCCCTCCTTTCTGCCTTCCCTCCTTCCCTCCCTCCTTCATTCCCTCCTTTCTTCCTTCCTTCCCTCCCTCCCTCCCTCCGTCCTTCCCTCCCTCCTTCCTTCCTTCCCTCCCTCCTTCCTTCCTTTCTTCCTTCCCTCTTTCCTTCCCTCCTTCCCTCCCTCCTTCTTCCCTTCCTTCTTTCTCTCCTTTCTTCCCTTCCTCCCTCACTCCCTCCTTCCTTCCTTCCTTCCTTCCTTCCTCTTTCCAGAGTCTTACTATGTTGCCTGTGCTAAAGCACAGTACCTATTCACAGGCACTATCATCATGCACTACCACCTTGAACTGCTGGACTCAAGCAATCCTCCTGCCTCAGCCTCTCCAGGAGCTGACACTACAGGCAGGTGCCACCACACCAAGCTGCCCCACAGATTTCTTCTTTTCCTTGGACCAGCAGCATGTTATTCTCATGGCAAAAGACAGATGAGCAAGAGGGGAAGCCCGAATGTTCATTTCAAGCCTATGCTTACGACTCCCTTGGCATTCATTGGCTAAAGTAAGTCATATGGGTAAGCCCAAGTTAAGGGATGAAAAAGTCTACTCCACCCATCATGGGGCAATTGTAATGGTGATGATGCAATAACAAGAGAGAGTAGGATTGAGTTTAATAATTCAAATATACCTCAAATACGTTAATAAGACTAAATATTTTTGAGCTATACCTTTCAGAGTTTTATCCTCCATGGAACATTACTAAAGTTTGCCTATATTTGTTTTGAATTTTTTTTTTTTTTTTTTGGTACCAAAATGACTGCTGTGGATATTCTGATGTGGAACACTGAGATAGCAAGTCAGGAGTTATGCAAATGCTAGAGGAAATCCAAATCTACCTCTTAAGGAAAATCCCTGACTTTGCATACTAATACGTACTCATATGCAGACACAAGGGTCTTCTATACTACCCCACCACTCTTTATCAGACCCCATCTGTATTCCAAAGCTCCTGGTTCTGCCTTCATCAGCTACACAGAATACCAACATTTCTGAGTCTTTCTCAGACTTTATTTTTTATTTTGTTTTATTTATTTATTTATTTTTTGAGACAAGTCTCACTCTGTCACCCATGTTGAAATGCAGTGGCAAAACCTTGGCTCACTGCAACCTCCACCTCCTGGGTTCAAGCAATTCTCCTGTGTCAGCCTCCCCAATAGCTGGGACTACAGGCATGCACAACCATTCCAGGCAAATTTTTGTGTTTTTACTAGACACGGAGTTTCACCATGTTGACCAGGCAGGTCTTGAACTCCTGATCTCAAGTCATCTCCCTGCCTCAGCCTCCCAAAGTGCTGGTATTACATGTGGGATCCACTGTGCCTGGCCCAGACTTTATTTTTGTATCAAAAGCTCAGATGAAAGAAGTAGTTCTTGAGGAGTCATCTTGGGTAATATTTTCCATAGTCTTCCTTGGTATTCTAACTTCTTTGGGTTAAATTATATTTCAGCCTGATGTGGTGGTTCATGGCTGTAATCCCAGCACTTTGGGAGGATAAGGGGGGCAGATCACTTGAAGTCAGGAGTTCCGATAGGCAACTATCTCTACTAAAAAATACAAAAAATTAGCTAGACATGGTGGCAGGTACCTGTAATTGCATCTACTCGAGAGGCTGAGGCGTGAGAATCGCTTGAACCTGGGAGGCAGAGGTTGCAGTGAGCCAAGATCTTGCCACAGCACTCCAGCCTGGCTGAGAGAGTAAGACTCCATCTCAGAAAAAAAAAAAAAAAAAAAAATCAATTCACCAGTACTGAATTAAGATTTATTGTTATACGCTCAACTTTTACCAAAGTCATAAGAGAAAGTCACATAAAACTTGATCATGTTTTCATTATTAAACAATCACTGAAGGTCATTTTCTTGCTCAATGACCTCTTGTAAACCCTTGTCAGAAATTGCTATTCGAATTTAATGCCAGAAAGAATGATGCATGTTTTGAGGAATAAGTATAGTTCTTCCTTTCTAAAATCTACTCTGATTTGGTTTGCTCCTAGCTACCAAGAAATTAAGAGACAAATCAAATGGTCAATGACACTAAGTTCACAGCCTTTATGATCACTTTTTACCTTCTTTCATGGCTAATTTTCTGTTTCTATTTCACTGTATGTAAACATATAGAGGCTAGCTGGCTAGCTCTCCTTTAGAATAAGCTACAAAAACATAAGGAAAGAGATACCTTCTACTATATCATGCATCCTTTTTTATTTTTTTCAAGATGGACTCTCACTCTGTTACCCAGGCTGGAGTGCAGAGGCTCGATCTTGTCTCACTGTAACCTCCACCTCCCAGGTTCAAGCGGTTCTCTTGCCTCAGCCTCTGCAGTAGCTGGGACTACAGGCCCGAGCCACCATGCCCAGCTAATTTTTCTATTTTTAGTAGAGATGAGTTTTCACCATGTTGGCTAAGATGGTCCTGATCTGCTGATCTCGTGATCTGCCTGCCTCAGCCTCCCAAAGTGCTGGGATTACAGTCGTTAGCCACAGCACCTGTCCTCTTTTTTTTTTTTTTTTTTTTTTTTTAATGTTAATGGAAAAGTATCATTCCAGACAATTGTTGTAAATACATAAGAAATACTAGAATTAGGGGAGAGATCCAAGATGGCTGATCACTAGCAGCTCGGGATTGTAGCTCCCAGTGAAAACGCAAAGAACGAGAGGACGCCACACCTTCACATGAATTCTTGTTGCTCACGCACCAGGAGATTCCCAGCGGAGGAGCCCCACGGGTCGCCAGCGTGACTCTTGTGACCGGCGAGGCGGTTTTGCCGGCGCCTCGGAGCGTCGGTTCTTGGTACAGAGTCAGAAAAGCACCATCAATCTTAACGCTGCTGATTGAGTCGGCGCAGTGGGTTGCTCAGACTTCGGCGCTGAGAATCAATAAGTTGGACGTCCACTCAGAAAACCAATTACAAAGACGGTAATTATAAAGACCACAGATGGATAAATCTACAACGAAGGGAAGAAAACAGTCAAAAAAGGCTGAGAATACCCAAGATCAGAATGCCTCTTCCTCAGCAGGGGATCCCAGTGCCTCATCAGCAACGAAACAAGGCTTGATGGAGAACGAGTGTGTTCCAATTACAGAAGCAGGCTTCAAAACGTGGATAATAAGAAACTTCTGTGAATTAAAAGAACTTGTTCTAACACAATCTAAAGAAACTAAGAACTTTGTAAAAAGGTTTGATGAAATGTCAACAAGAATACAAAATTTAGAGAGGAAAATAAGTGAATTGATGGAGCTGAAAAACACAATACGAGAACTACGTGAAGTATGCACAAGTTTTAACAGCCGAATTGATCAAGCAGAAGAAAGGATATCAGAGGTCGAAGACCAACTTAATGAAATAAAACTAGAAGACAAGATTAGAGAAAAAAGGATAAAAAGGAATGAGCAAAGTCTCCAAGAAATATGGGACTATGTGAAAAGACCTAATCTACGCTTGATAGGTGTACCTGAATGTGACGAAGAGAATGAATCCAAGCTGGAAAATATGTTTCAGGATATTATTCAGGAAAATTTTCCCAACTTAGTAAGGCAGGATAATATTCAACTCCAGGTAATACAGAGAACACCACAAAGATATTCCTCAAGAAGAGCAACTCCAAGGCACATAATCATCAGATTCACCAGGGTTGAAATGAAGGAGAAAATACTAAGGGCAGCCAGAGAGAAAGGTCAGGTTACCCACAAAGGGAAGCCTATCAGACTTACAGCAGATCTCTCAGCAGAAACCCTACAAGCCAGAAGAGAGTGGGGACCAATATTCAACATCCTTAAAGAAAAGAACTTTCAACCAAGAATTTCACATCCAGCCAAACTAAGCTTCATAAGTGAAGGAAAAATAAAGTTTTTTGTGAACAAGCAAGCACTCAGAGAATTCATCACCACCAGGCCTGCTTTACAAGAGCTTCTGAAAGAACCACTACACATAGAAAGGAACAAACAGTATCAGCCTTTCTAAAAAATACCAAAAAGTAAAGAACATCAATATAATGAAGAATTTACATCAACTAATGGGCAAATGGCAGTATTAAACTCACATATATCATTATTAATTCTAAATTTAAATTGACTAAATTCCCCAATTCAAAGACAGACAGGCAATTTGGACAAAAAACTAAAACTGTATGCTGCATCCAGACCCATCTCACATTCAAGGATACACAAAGACTCAAAACAAAGGATGGAGAGAGACTTACCAACTAACCAGAGAGCAAAAATAAATAAATAAAAAGCAGAAGTTACAATTTTTGCCTCTGATAAAATAGTATTTAAAGCAACAAAGATCAAAAGAAGCAAAGAAGGACATTATATAATGATAAAAGAATCAATGCAACAACAAGAAGAGTTAAAGGTCCTAAATATATACGCACCCAATCCAGGAATACCCAGACATACAAGACTTTTTAGAGACTTAGACTCCCATACAATAATAGTGGGAGACTTCAACATTAATATTAGACAGATCAATGAGACAGAAAATTAACAACGATATCCAGGACTTGAACTCAGATCTGGAACAAGTAAACGTAATTAACATTTATAGAACTCTCCACTTTACACAAAATATACACTCTTATCAGTACCACATCATATCAACTTAGAAGTTTAAACGAAATGTTGGTTGGCTCCTTGTTTGTTATTCTCTTCCCTCATTTTCTTTCATGTCTCCATTATTAAGGACAATTATAGGCATACCCATATTTAGACTGCATTCTAGCCCGGGCAACAAAGCAATACCCCCATTCTCTCTCCTTCTTCCTCTTTCTCTTTCTTCCTCTTCTTTATTCTTTTTCTTATTATTCTTCTTCTCTTTCTAAAAAAAAAAAAAAAAAAAAAAAAAAAAAAAAACCTGGAATTAGGGTTAAAGGTTTAACAAATTTTAATCAGATATTTAGAATTATCTCAGAATTTGAATACTGTAACAACAAACATTTAAATATATTCTAAACTTCAATTTAATCTTTCTTGAAAATGAAAATGCATAGATTTTATTTTATTTATTTATTTTGAGATGGAGTCTCCCTCTCTTGCCCAGGCTGGAGTGCAATGGCAAGATCTCCACTCACTGCAACCTCCGCCTCCCAGGTTCAAGCTATTCTCCTGCCTCAGCCTCCCGAGGAGTTGGGATTTCAGGTGCACCCACGCCCCACTAATTTTTTGTGTTTTAGTAGAGACAGAGTTTCACCATGTTGCCCAGGTTGCTCTGAACTCCTAAACTCAGGCAATCCACTGCCTCGGCCTCCCAAAGTGCTAGGATTACACAGGTGTGAGCCACCACGCCTGAACAGATTTAAATGATTATTTGATTGGCATTACTAATTTACACATCATGAATTCTGTAAGATAAAATAAAAAGGCCAGGTGCAGTTGCTGACACCTATAATCCTAGCACTTTGGAAGGCCGAGGTGGGTGGATCACAAGGTCAGGAGATCGAGACCATCCTGGTTAACACGGTGAAACCCTGTCTCTACTAAAAATACAAAAAAATTAGCCAGGCGTGGTGGCAAACGCCTGTAGTCCCAGCTACTCAGGAAGCTGAGGCAGAAAAATCGCTTGAACCTGGGAGGCAGAGGTTGCAGTGAGATTGTGCTACTGCACTCCAGCTTGGGCAACAGAGCAAGACTCTGTCTAAAAAATAAAAAAAGAAAGAAAGAAAGAGAAGAAAAGAAAAGAAAGGAAAAGCTGAAATTGGGCTATAGAGTAAGACTCTATATCAACCAAAATAAAGAAAGTGAAGTAAGAAGGAAAAAAGAAAGGGAGGAAGGGAGGAAGGGAGGAAAAGGAAAGAAGAAAGAAAGAAAGAAGACAGAAAAGAAAGAAAGAAAGAAAAAATGCAATGCAATGCAAAAAAAAAATTGAAATTGGGCTGCAGAGACTCCATCTCGAAGGAAAGGCAAGGAAAGGCAAAAGAAAGGAAGGTAGGAAGGAAGGAAAAGAAAGAAAAAGCAATGCAAAAAAGCTCAAATTGCCGTAAAATTTTGGTAGGCTAATAAGGCTAAAAGTATCCAAAATGGGCTATTTTATTAAATAAAATCCTAAAAATTAATAGACTATGCGCTAAAGCAGTTTTAGGTTTACAGAAAAAATGAAGCAGCGCGCACAGACGGTTTCCACATGCTGCCTCGCTACCACCCACTGTCTTGTACCATTTCACTTTTCATGGGAATAGTTTGTAAAATTTTTTAAGCCAAAATGATTTTATCTAACCGTTAAATGTTCCCTCCAGAATTTCACACATGTAGCATTGGCTAAGTAAATCAGATAAATAAATTCAACGGTGTGTTTCATCAACACAGTCAATGTTACTTCTTTCTGGGGAGTTCTCCTTTAATTATATGCAGCTTTCACTCCACCCAACCCCAGCTAAATCTGATATTGTTTACATGAGACAGCAGAGGATAAAGAAGTGATTCTACCCTCTATGTGAAAAGATGATTTCATTATTACAATGGACCATTGACAGCTCTGACCTCCAATAACCTCCTTTGTTATTCTATTCAGATGTGCTAAATAGTTTAATGGATCACAATTGTAAGTGAAACAGTATAGATTACAATGTTTAAACTGAGCATGGCTGAAATAAATACACTTGTTTGACGAGAAAACATTATATTTAATTATCTCTATTAGAAAAATATTTTTACAACTCCTTTAAGGCACCTCCAATTTATCTGTTCTGGTTTTCTTTTTACACATTTCATCCATTTGTGCCAGTTTTAGTGCCTGGTTCTTTTTCTTTGTCAGTTGCTTCTCATAGGCAATTTGGAGAACGTCTTCAATTATATCAACTCCTTCTTTACTCTTCTTCAGAAGTTCCCACTGTTGTTGAGATAGTGTTTACCAGGTGTCAGAGATAAGCTCAGGATAATTATTGACTGAATTCTGAGGATGTTGAGTGGGTGTGGGATCCTGGCCTCTATATCTCCCAGGGTGGAACATTGAGCCCAGGCTAAGTCTGGTTTTTGCCTGTCCATTCATATATACAATGTGGAATTAAAGTATGCTTGGAAGTGTGCATGGGTGGAGCTCGTGAACTTGTGGGGAATGACCATGGAGTGATTACTGACTCAGATATTCCTGTGGGAAATCCCTAATTATTGGTAACTATAGGAATTTTTTTCTTTTCCTTTCTTTCTTTCTTTTCTTTTCTTTTTTTCTTTCTTTTTTGGTTTTGGTTTTGTTTTGTTTTGTTTTTTTGAGATGGAGTTTCGCTCGTTACCCAGGCTGGAGTGCAATGGCGTGATCTCGGCTCACTGCAACCTCTGCCTCCTGGGTTCAGACGATTCTCCTGCCTCAGCCTCCTGAGTAGCTGGGATTACAGGCATGCGCCACCATGCCCAGCTAATTTTTTGTATATTTAGTAGAGACGAGGTTTCATCATGTTGACCAGGATGGTCTCCATCTCTTGACCTCGTGATCCACCCACCTCGACCTCCCAAAGTGCTGGGATTACAGGCGTGAGCCATCGCGCCCGGCTTCTTTTTTTTTAAAAAAAACAGAGTCTTGCTCTTTCACCCAAGCTGGGCCCAGCTAATTTTTGTACTTTTAGGAGAGACTGGGTTTTACCATGTTGGCCAGGCTGGTCTCAAACTCCTGACCTTGTGATCCACCTGCCTCGGTCTCCCAAAGTGCTGGGATTACAGGTGTGAGCCACCAGGCCCGGCAAGGAATTTTTTCTTGAGTGAATCAATTTTCCCTAAGAGTAGTAGGTACCGAAAAGTACCCAAATGTCTTGTGGTTGAGGGAAGGGTTGGGGGACAGTAAATGGATAAACCTTGTCTACCACCTTTCTTAGAATCAAAGGAAGGAAGAAAGATGGGGTTCCACATTTGGAAATATAGACTTTCACTTAATAATTCCCTGGTTTCTGCCAGGAACGGTGGCTCACGCCTGTAATCCCAGAACTTTGGGAGGCCAAGGCAGGTGCATCACGGGGTCAGGAGATCGAGACCACCCTAGCCAACATGGTGAAACCCCATCTCTACTAAAATACAAAATTTAGCTGGGCGTGGTGGCACGCGCCTGTAGTCCCAGCTACTCAGGAGGCTGAGGCAGAATTGCTTGAACCCAGGAGGCAGAGGTTGCAGTGAGCCAAGATTGTGCCACTGCACTCCACCCTGGCGCCTGGCGACAGAGCAAGACTCTGTCTCAAAAATAATAATTCCCCGGTTTCAGTAGTGTGCCTCCTGCATTACATTAAAAAAAGATTCTTTGGGAACAAAACATTTTAAAATTTAGCATATCAAAAACCAGATTCTTGCTATTCTTCTCAAACCTTCTCCCTTGCGGTTTGCTCATCTTAACAAATGACGGCTTCCGGCATCATCCTCCACTCTTTTTTTCCCCCTTACACTTGCACCTGATCAATCAAAAAATCCTCTTAGCTCCAACCTCAAAATGTATCAGGTTCTCACCCTCTGGTTCCAGTCACCATCATCTCTAGGCTATTGTGGACTGTTCCACTGACATTGATTATCCATCTGTTGCCAATGAAGAATCTATTTTTTTTTTTTGAGACGGAGTTTCACTCTTGTTACCCAGGCTGGAGTGCAATGGCGCGATCTCGGCTCACCGCAACCTCCGCCTCCTGGGTTCAGGCAATTCTCCTGCCTCAGTCTCCTGAGTAGCTGGGATTACAGGCACGCGCCACCATGCCCAGATAATTATTTGTATTTATTTTTAGTAGAGACGGGGTTTCACCATGTTGACCAGGATGGTCTCGATCTCTCGACCTCGTGATCCACCCGCCTTGGCCTCCCAAAGTGCTGGGATTACAGGCTTGAGCCACCACGCCCGGCTGAAGAATCTATTTTATCTGCTTAGAAGAATAAGCCATTTTGTGCCTTTGTGCCTTCCTGCCATAGTTTCCTTTTTTGGACTTGAAGAGATAATCTAACTTAATTTGTGGTACGTACCTATGAACCTCCTTCCTGTCTAATTACAGTTTTGGATCTCAACACCTAGACTTGCCCTGTGCAGAATCCTGGGAGGGAAGGCACTGATGGTGAAGAAAGGAAAAATGCAAAAGCAGTAAACCACCTGTCTTGGAATTCTGTCCCAAGCCACGCAAACAATTCCTCAGAAAATAACTGAATGCCACTGTGCTGGTCATTGGTCCATTTGTTCTCACATCCATCCTCTGTCCTTCCTTTACTCTGCTCTGGATTGCAGGGCAGTGACCTCTGCAAGCTACATTTCCAAACCAGTTTCTCTTTGACAACTGGTTTCTAGTTAGAATTGACCAGTGGGGAGGCAATGACTGGAGATCGGAGGGTGGGAAGTGGGAAAGCCAGGGTATTTTTCCTCCTTTCTCTCTCTCTGCTTTGTGTGGAATCTCAGGCAGGGCTTGAGCCTTTGCCATGGTTCCAACACTCTCTAGGCTTCCTAAGCTCTGCTTCTACCACTTCTTCCCTATGTTCATCCCACCTTGGGAGCAATAGCAGTTTCCCGACATTTGTAAACCCTTTGTTGCCTCTCTGACCTCTGATTCCTCTTAGGTCTCCCATCGCTCTTGTGACCGAGTCCCCGCGTTGAATTTCTTCTATGAAGATACATTGGTTCTGTATTCCTGGACCTTGAATGATACTGCCACCTTTCAAATTCCTGCCACAAGCTGCTAATACCTGCTCTTAGTTCTATGCTTTTGACCAGACTTTCCCCCGCACAATGCATTCTTTTTTTTTTGAGACGAAGTCTCACTCTATCGCCAAGCTGGAGTGCAGTGGTGTGATCTCAGCTCACTACAACCTCTGCCTCCTGGGTTCAAGCGATTCTCCTGCCTCAGCCTCCTGAGTAGCTGAGGCTACAGTCACACGCCACCACGCCCAGCTAATTTTTTAGTAGAGAGGGGGTTTCACCATGTTGGCCATGATGGTCTCTATCTCTTGGCCTCATGATCCAGCAGCCTCGGCCTCCCAAAGTGCTGGGATTACCCGTGTGAGCCACCACGCCCGGCCCTGCATTCTTAATGCTTGTTTGCTTTCATATCTACCCTGAAAGGGTAAAATAAAGATCTCTACCTTTTATAAAGTGAAATATTTATAGAATCCTACCCTAAGTATTTACTTCTCAAGACCAGAAATTGCAGTGATTTTAATGAATGTCTATCAAGTGTTGGTACGGAGCTAGACACTACAAAAATATTTTCTGGAATCCTCACCTGCAAGGTAGTTACTACTCCCTGTTGCTAAAAGGAGAAAGCTGAGGCTCCGACTCGTTG
Organism: Saimiri boliviensis; assembly: GCF_048565385.1. NCBI lineage: Eukaryota > Metazoa > Chordata > Mammalia > Primates > Cebidae > Saimiri > Saimiri boliviensis. Next base: position 228,841,346 of record NC_133449.1, read on the forward strand.
AGTGACAGGATTGCATAGCTAGTAGATGGTGAGGTACAGCTGCACACTTTCATCTGGGTGCCTCAAGGGCTTTCCACTGCTCTAATCCACTTTCCTAACTCACTCCATGCCTATCATTTTGTTAATCCACATTTGCTTATCCTTTTGATTTTAACAAGCACAGTAGGTTTTATTATACCCTTACATAGCAATTTCAGGATCCCATGAAAGACACATGAATTTAGGAAATATTAAGTAGAAACAGAGAACCGATTGTGTCTCAGATCAGTAATTGTACATGGTTGTAAACGTCATTCTAACTACCATTTGTACACTTGAACCGTGGAAACAAAATCTATTTAATGAGTTAATTCTATCATCTAAAATTAATCAGACATTTTAATATCTCTTGAGTTCCACAATGAAGTTCATACAGAACAGGTACTTTCATTTATTCTACAAAAAATGGAGAGCTGAAGCTTTTCCTAATAATTGCTTTTCCTAATTATTGAACCTCTGTTTTGAATGGAGGAAGCTGCTTCCTGAGAGAAGAGACCCCTATAACAGGAGTTATAATGGAAGCAGGTCCAGCCACTACAAGCTTGAAATCCAAAAGGCATCCTAATGCCCTATTTGCCCAGAAACACAAAGGCAAGCACACAAGTTTATATGTTATTTTCAAGCTTCATGTCCGAAGAAACTAGAAAAACAAACATAAACCAAAGATATGCCAAGGCTAACATATCAAATGGGAATTAACCACAAATGGCAAAGAACCAATTCCATTTTAAAAAGAAAATAAAATAGGACCCTATCTTCCTCCTTTTTACTGTCAAACCCTTGAACAGTGACATTCATCTTCAATAGCTCAAATCCTCGGAAGAAATTTAGCCTAATTTCACAGGTAACGCTTGCATATATACACATGTAGCTTGCCTATATACACGTAGATTTGTAGCTTGTGGATTTCTCTGTGACAAAGTAATATTCCACACTGGTTTCTCCCTCCTGCCTGGATTCACTGTTGCCAATTCCTTCCAGTCTTGGCTGCCATGTGTTAAGAAATAACAAATAAATAATAGTATATTGTCAAGTAAAACACAAGCACTCTCTAAACCTCTCCAATAAAAAGAAATACATAATCTTAATATACATTTCAAGACAAAGAGAAAAGATTTCTCAGATGATCTAGTGTTCTAAAAATATCTGTGCACCTGATCCCTTATAATAACAAAGATGATCAGAAGTTAAATAAAATTACCCTGATTTGGTCATTATACAATGTCTGCATATATTGAATGAAACATCACACTAGCCTGTAATATGTACAATTATTATATGTCAATTATAATTTAAAATTAAATTTTAAATTTTTAAGTTAATTTTCTTTGCTTACCCCAAAGCAAAATGAAGGTATGTGGAACTTAGTTGAGATTAACTCACAAAAAAATGGGGTAAAAATACTCCTTTTTTTAAATACTCATTTTAACAATCCACAATAAATTTTTACTTTCCCAACAAATTCTGATTTTAGCCATTTAATAGAAAGATTCTGTTCACCATATTAGGCCATGTTTTTTAAAGTTTCAAATGTTTTCATGTGGAACTTATTATAAAATTATTTTCTAGGCCGGGTGCGGTGGCTCACACCTGTCATCCCAGCACTTTGGGAGGCCGAGGCAGGTGGATCACAAGGTCAAGAGATTGAGACCATCCTGGCCAACATGGTGAAAACCCATCTCTACTAAAAGTACAAAAAATTAGTCGGGTGTGGTGATACATGCCTGTAGTCCCAGCTACTCGAGAGGCTGAGGCAGAATTGCCTGAAACCGGAAAACGGAAGTTGCAGTGAGCCGGGATCACACCACTGCACTACAGCCTGGCAATAGAGTGAGACTTTGTCTCCACAAAAAAAAAAAAAAAAAAAGTATATATATATATATTTTTTTTTCTAGACTTTTATTGGCTATAAAATATATTCATTGCTAAACAGATGGGTTTGTTTTTATACTATCCTATTTTTAGATACGTCTGGGGAAGACTTTGCATAACTTCTTGTGACTGACTGCTGCCTCTAGAATAGCCAATCCTGTCTTATTTCCCCCAGGATCCTTTTTGCTGGCTATTGTAAATTACGCTGCATGAATTTGGGAGTCCAGATATTTCTTTGAGATACTAATTTCAATTCCTTCAGATACGTACCCAGAAATGGGATTGCTGGGTCACATGGTAGCTTTATTTTGTTTTTTGATGAACCTTCATACTGTTTATCTCCTTCACTCTTTTTACAGTTGTATTGTACTCCATTCTATGGGTGGATAACCCAGAATTTATTTAATCAATCTCCTGCTGTTGAATAGTTGTATTGTTTCCAGTATTTTTCTCCTAAAAAAATGCAATGAAAAATTTTATATTGTTTCATTCCTTACGTGTATAGATATATCTGTAGCATAAATTCTCAGAAGTGGAATTACTAGGTCAAAAGGAAAAGTAAATGTATTAATATATTAAACAGCCTGTTCCCCCACAGACTTGCCAATGAAGTGTATTTGCTATACATTATATAAACAGAAACTGATCGAATAAGAATATTTTTACTTCCATTATGAGAACACACAGTATACGTTTTTATATTCCAAATAATTCTTACAAAGAATGGGACCCTAAATTGTTTTGTTTTGTTTTGTTAAATAGAGGCAGGGTCTATGTTGCCCCAGCTGGTCTCAAACTCCTGGACTCAAGTGATCCTCCTGCCTTGGCCTCCCAAAGTTTTAAATCTTTCAAATGGCTCCACAGAGTTTCAATCTGTTGGGATGACAGGCAGGAGCCACCATGCCAGGGTACCAAATTACTTTTTGTTTTGTTTGCTTGCTTGCTTGCTTGTTTTTTGAGACGGAGTCTCACTCTGTCACCCAGGCTGGAGTGTAGTGGTGCCATCTCTGCTCACTGCAACCTCCCCCTCCCAGGTTCAAGTGATTCTCCTGCCTCAGTCTCCCAGCTAATTTTTGTATTTTTGATAGAGACAGGATTTTGTCATGTTGGCCAGGCTTGTCTCAAACTCCTGACCTCAAGTGATCCTCCTGCCTCAGCCTCCCAGAGTGCTGGGATTACAGGTGTGTGCCACCACACCTGGATGACCAAATCAGTTTTGATTAGAATGTCTAAATACACTTCTATACCATCATACTTATTTAATTTCTTTGGGAAAAAAATTAGTACCAGAAATGATGTACTACTTTATGTGCCTATTCTCTTTATGTTTTAATTCTATTTAATAAGTATTGTTGCTTACTAGTCCAAGCTCAAAAAACATGCATTAAAAACCCATATTTTAAAAATTTAGTTATACTGTAAGAAATATTCTTTTGAAAAACAGTCGGCCGGGCGCGGTGGCTCAAGCCTGTAATCCCAGCACTTTGGGAGGCCAAGGCTGGTGGATCACGAGGTCAAGAGATCGAGACCATCCTGGTCAACATGGTGAAACCCTGTCTCTACTAAAAATACAAAAAATTAGCTGGGCATGGTGGCACGTGCCTGTAATCCCAGCTACTCAGGAGGCTGAGGCAGGAGAATTGCCTGAACCCAGGAGGCAGAGGTTGCGGTGAGCCGAGATCGCGCCATTGCACTCCAGCCTGGGTAACAAGAGCGAAACTCCGTCTCAAAAAAAAAAAAAAAAAAAAAAGAGTCTCGCTCTGTCACCCAGGTTGGAGCGAAGTGGCTCAATCTCAGCTCACTGCAACCTCCGCCTCCCGGGTTCAAGCAGCTCTCCTGTCTCAGCCTCCTGAGTAGCTGGGATGACAGGCGCCAACCACCACACCCAGCTAGTTTTTCTATTTTTAGTAGAGATGGGATTTCACCTTGTTGGCCAGGCTGGTCTTGATCTCCTGACTTCAAGTGACCTGCCCACCTCAGCCCCTCAAAATGCTGGGATTACAGGCATGAGCCACCATGTTCAGCCCAAATCCTAAGATTCTAAGGAGGTACTTTACAGGTTCACAAATATTTGATTAGAATTTTACATTAAAACTATGATTTAGGACCAGGTGCAGTGGTTCATGCCTGTAATCCCAGCATTTTAGGAGGCCGAGGTAGGCAGATTGCTTGAGGACAGGAGTTCAAGACCAGCTTGGCCAACATAGCAAAACCCTGTCTCTGCTAAAAATACAACAACAACAACAACAACAAATAGCTGAGCAGTGTGGTGTACACCTGTAGTCTCAGCTACTTAGGAGGCTGAGGCATGAGAATCACTTGAACCTGGGAGGCAGAGGTTGCAGTGAGCCAAGATTACACCACTGCACTCTAGGCTAGGCAACAGAGTGAGACTCTGTTTCAAAATAAATAAGTAAATAAATAAATAAAATAAAAATTAATTAATTAAAAAATAAAACTGTGATATAGAAAACAAACTGAATTCTCAATGTGTTATACAGAAATATCCTGGAGGTTACCAACAAATTGATACTTGGCCGGGCGCGGTGGCTCACGCCTGTAATCCCAGCACTTTGGGAGGCCGAGGCGGGTGGATCACGAGGTTGAGAGATCGAGACCATCCTGGTCAACATGGTGAAACCCCGTCTCTACTAAAAATACAAAAAATTAGCTGGGCATGGTACCTGTAATCCCAGCTACTCAGGAGGCTGAGGCAGGGGAATTGCCTGAGCCCAGGAGGCAGAGGTTGCGGTGAGCCGAGATCGTGCCATTGCACTCCAGCCTGGGTAACAAGAGCGAAACTCCGTCTCAAAAAAAAAAAAAAATTGATACTTATGCTACCAGATAATTCATTTTGTATAGACCTCAGAATAAAACTTCCTCTGCCATCTGTTTAATTGAAGAGTATCAAGAAAATCAAGCTATTAAATATCTGCTAGAATGTGAATGAGTTAGAATGTTCCCCACACTTTATAGACAAAACAAATACAGGTATAAATTATATGCGTAGGCCATCTATAATCTTGATTTCACATTTGGCCTGATTAAAACAGCTTCCTTGTTCTTGCTGATTTATTTGCTAAAAATAAATGCTGTACTTTGCAATTAACTAAATTCATGCTATAAAACAGCTCATCATTAGATTTTCTCTGCGAACAAACAATCTCATGGTTAAAAGTGTATGGAGCCCGGCATGGTGCCTCACGCATGTAATCCCAGCACTTTGGGAGGCTGAGGCGGGTGGATCACAAGGTCAGAAGTTCAAGACCAGACTGGCCAACAGAGTGAAACCCCACCTCTACCAAACATTAAAAAAGTTAGCCAGTCATTGTGGTGCATGTCTGTAGTCCCAGCTACTCGGGAGGCTGACGCAGGAGAATCGCTTGAAGCCGGGAGACAGAAGTTGCAGTAAGCTGAGATCGTGCCACCGCACTCCAGCTGAGTGATAGAATGAGCCTCTGTCTCAAAAAAAAAAAAAAAGGGCCTAGAAGAAAGGCATGCACAGCAGTATATTAATTAACACTAGAAAGGAGATTTAAGAACAAATACCAATTAATGCTTATTTGCATTAAACAAGACTACATACAAAAATTTGTCTTAACATCTTTTCTTATACAGTTATATATACTCTTATAGAAAGATGTCCAAGATATATTGCCCTTGATAAAGGCAGGGTAGAAAATGGATTGTTTGTTTCATAGAATATATAGATAAAATAATACCTAGGCCTCAATTAATGACTTTAAATTGTTCCTGAAGATCTTGTCATTAAATGAAAAAGTATTTTCATTCATTTTAATGGAGAAAAATTATACTGACAGTGTTTTGCATCCCAAGACACCCGAACAATTCTCACGAATAGAAAAATCAGAACAATGAAAACAAAATGACGCAGTAAAAAGTGTTTGAAGGTAAATAAATACACTTTGAACATAAAGTGTGGTCAATGAAACTGTATCATATTCACCACAGGAAGAAAGTTCCTATTTTGATGGAAGAAGGATGTGAAGTTTTTCTTTAGAAGAGGCTGGAGAAGCAGATGATTAATTTTCAAGCAGGCAACTTTTTGTGGATTCGTGATTATCTTGCACTCAAACAGCTCACGATCAACTGGAGAGTTGTAGCCACTATTGTAAAAAATAGTTTAAAATTCGGATAAAGATATGTAACACAAAACTTAACAGTGGGGTTGTCAGACATGGAATTATTAGCCACTTTTACTTTCTGTACTATATACTTTATAAAATTTAAGATTTACAATGAGCATGTATTTTCGTTCACAGAAAACAAAAGCTGAAGAAAAAATTGTTTATTGTAACATGTAACCAAAGCTGATACTCTGATTATATATAAAGCTAATAGATAGAAACTGACAGGACTGGCTACATAATCTGTGGCGCCCAAACATTAGTCCTAACATTGTTAACAACTTCAAGTGGCAACAGCAGAGCATTAAACCAAGTTCGAGGCCCTTGTAAGTATGGGGCCTAGGGTGAATACACAGGTATGGGCCCACAAAACTAGCCCTGCAAATTGATAAGGAAAACATGAAGGCTCTAGTATACAATGGAAAAAGGCTATGAAAAGACAATTTATGATACAGGAAGTTAAATTTCCTGTAAACGAAAAAGAGATTACTGTAAGATTATTAACGTTTATGAGCCTAGTTTCAAGTCAGACTAACATAAAACACCAACACATTTAATATCTAATCTGTAGTTACCATAAAATTCATGATTGCAAAAATAAAAATAAGTAATATAACATTCCAGACATCTTTTGAGTGTTTTTTTTTTTCACAGAAAGAGAAGTGCAAAAGAACTCTCACTTTTTAATAGGAGGATTATAGTTTGTTGTGTTTTGTTTATTCCTTGTGCTCTGTTTCTTTTGTACTTTCGTTGTTTTTTCTTTTTTAACCCTAAGCATGTATTGTAACAAAACAACAAGAACAAAACTACTCTCTCTTCCCTAACCCCCAAACCCAGACTCTAATATAGATGAATCTTCTGGATCAACTAATTAAATCTGATCTTGAAGCATTAGAGATACATGACTGAGCAAATACAGAGCAAAATATATTAAGCTGATGCATGTGATTCTTTTAATAAAAAAGAGATTATTGTAAGATTATTGTTTATGAGCCTAGTTTCAAGTCAGACTAACATAAAACACCAACACATTTAATATCTAATCTGTAGTAACCGTAGAATTCATGATTACATAAATAAAAATAATATAACATTCTAGATATCTTTGGGTTTTTTTTTTTTTTTTTTTTTTCAAAGAAAGGGAAGTGCAAAAGAACCTCTCAGTTTTTAACATCCCCCACCCCCACTATGTATGTCTAAATGATGAGAAAATATACCAGGGGAGAAATGAGTATTGCAAAGGCATGAAACTGTTAGCAGATGCAACAACTCTTGGGAATGAGACTTGGGAATAAGAGAGAGAGAAAGGGAGAGATTGAGAGAGAAGTTAGGTGAATTAGAAGACTCCTAAAGAAGAGGAGGATCACGTAGAGATGGTTAGTCTAGCATTTTCCGAATGACCCAGTGACTCCCACATAAGGCCACTGTGAAGGTTTCATGGCCTACTTCATGTCACATGCTTACCATAGTAGGCACTCAGTAAGAGTTAACTATTAAAACTATTGATAGTTATGCTTCCTATTGTGAATTAACACATTAGCATTCTTGCAGCTAAATTAGCCTCCTGTGTTTTTGGTTAGGGTGCCTATATTCCCTGGAACCCAATCTCATGTGGATAGTCTAATACACTCCATTTCCAATACTATAAAAGTAAGACAAGGTGCTGAGACATATTGACGTTTTACTGGATTGCCACTCTCTATAGATCAAAATTTTGTAAAATGAGGAATGAAAAATGCATACTCTTTGATTCGTAAATTTAGAACTTCATGATAAAGATTTAATTCTGAGGTTGACCATGAAAAGTGCAATAATTTAGCAGACCCATGGAAATGTAATGATGTCTGTTTTGTATTTCAAATAAAACATGGAGAATATTGGAAGCAACCTTTGAAATGCATGTTATTTTAGCCAATTAATGAAAATAGTAGCTGAGAAAGAGAAACACACCCCTTGACATCATAAGCTGGCCTGGCGCTGGCAGTTAGGCCACAGTGTTTTCCTGTGAAACTGAAACAATTTCACAGAACATCAACCTCATATAAAGTCACTCTGTGACCATAATGGATAAAGACAAAAATAAGGATTCCCATAATCATGTCTGAATACAGACAAAGCATGAACATTGCCCAAGCCTCAAAATACCAAATATCTCCCTATCCTGGCAAATATTAATATAAGTGCCTGCTGCTTTTTTTTTTTTTAAGCCAATTACACCTTTAGCATAGGTCTGGTCTTCCCTTCTCTCCAATAAAATAGGTAAGATATCTCATCATAGAATTCACCTACATCCTGAGAGTCTCCAATGGAGAGCAAACCTGGCTTCCTTAAACCCTTCGAAACCCTAACATAAGCCCAAATTCTAGAAAGTTTTTCCAACACTCCTGTGCTACAGTATCCTACAGTTCCCTGTGGTATCTGTTCTCCCTCACTGCGGTGCGTGATAAATCCACTTTGTTTAACTGTGAGCATATCCCTAACGACTTTTGGCTAAAGGGCATTCATATAATCATATATGAAATATATTTCCCAATCTCTTTTTTTTTTTTTTTTTTTTTTGAGACAGAGTCTCCCTCTGTTGCCTGGCAGTGGTGCAATCTGGGCTCACTGCAACCTCCAACTTCTGGGTTCAATCCATTCTCCTGCCTCAGCCTCCCAAGTAGCTGGGACTAGAGGCACATGCCACCACGCCCAGCTAATTTTTATATTTCTAGTAGAGATGGGGTTTCACCATGTGGGCCAGGCTGATCTCAAACTCCTGACTTTGGGTGATCCACCTGTCTCGGCCTCCCAAAGTGCTGGGATTACAGGTGTGAGGCATCGCACCCAGCCCCAGTTTTTAATAAGTAGTTCACTTTGGCTTTGACAAAACAGGCACAGAAAGGCGCATTCAGATTTCAGCTTTTGCTCCTAGCATGGAAATAAAATGATATGCCTATGCCAACTCAAATAGGCCCTTCTTCTAAGTTCACATAAATTTTAATCATAAACTATACATATCTGATGGCAAGTTTATGTATAAAAATGTTCCAAAAAATAGTGTTATGGTCTGAATGCATTCTCACCCCCCACCAACACACACACACAGACCAATTCATACATTGAAACCTAATCCCCAGTGTGATAGCCTTATGAGGTAGGGCCTCTCGGAGATGATTAGGTCATGAGGGCAGAGCTCTCATGGGATTAGTGCTCTTATAAAATTGGCCCACAGAAGGTTGCTCCTCCTTTCCATCACGTGAAGGCACAGCAAGAAGGCACTGTCTATAAATTAGAAAGCTCTCACCAGAATCTGCCAGAGTCTTGATCTTGGACTTCTCACCCTCCAGATCTGTGAGAAGTAAATTTCTGTTGTTTGTAAGCTGCCCAGTTGATGGTGTTTTTTTTGTGTGCCAGTTGAAACATATCAAGACAGAGTGAAAGCAACTCCTATCCATTGATTATAGTCATGAGTTTCATATGCAAAATTGCTCATACCAAAAGGCTACTCACTGTCTTTTTACAAACTCTTAAGTGTTAACAATTTTGGTCTTTAGCTGTGATCCAAACCTACACATCACTAGTTCTTCTTGGTGTTAAGACAGTTGTTTGTTAAGTAGGAAAACAGCAGTCCATCAAGAACAGCCTATCAGCTGATAGTTCATTATCCTTTTGTACTGAATACTATTTTTTTAGCAATTGTTCTTGTTAGAGCTGCTTTTTCAATGCTCTAAGGACAATCATATTTGCAATGTCTATAGCGGTAATCACTGAAGATCCTTGGGAAGACTGACAGAATAATTCCTTTTACATCCAACATTCCAAAGATGAAAACATCCAAATAACCAGGTTTTTGAGAATGAGAGGGGTTGGAGTCAGTAAATGAGATAACATAAAATTAGCTAATTATTTTATTGAATTTCTGGTAGTAATATATTTAGCATAAAGTTGTGTAAAATTTTTATACTTTCTACATCTCTAGTAAAATGTGGGACTATCTGTTGTTCAAGTCAACAAACACCTGTTACTTATTGATTGAATTAAATTGTCACTGTCGTTGATGACCCTAATGCAGTCATTGCAAAGTCCTGATATGCCTTGTAAATTTTAAAAATGCTTTATTCTTTTGAAAATATTACATGTGTATTATGTATTGTGACTCATTCATCTGCTAGTCTAGATAAATGAAAACTTTCTCTAAATCCACTCTAACATTCAGTTGTAATCTCCTTTTTTTTTTTTAAAGACAGGGTCTTGCCCTGTGGCCCAGGCTGAAGTACAGTAGCACAATCACAGCTTGCTGCAGCCTTGATTTCCCCAGGCCAAGTGATCCTCTTGCTTCAGCCTCCCATATAACTGGGACTACAGGTACACCACCCCATCCAGCTAATTTTTGTAATTTTTTGTAAATATTTTTTGTAAAGATTTGTATTTTTTGTAAAGATTTTGTAAAGGATCTCACTATGTTGCCCAGGCTTGTCTTGAACTCCTGGACTCAATCAATCCACCCATGCTGGCCACTCAAAGTGCTGGGATTACAGGCATAAGCCAGCATGACGTTCTGAAAATGGCATTTTTAAACCTCTGTAATCGCCTTTCATATCTCATAATCCAATTTAACCTAATGAGAAAACCAGCAGATAAAGTCCCATAGCAGGATGTCCCACAGTATAACTGACCAGTACTTCTCAAAACTTTCAAGTTCATCAAAAACATGAAAAGTCTAAAAGCGATCATAGGATGATATAGTTTGGCTGTGTCTCCACCCAAAATGTTTTGTTTTGTTTTTTTTTTTTGAGACAGTTTCACTCTTGTTACCCAGGCTGGAGTGCAATGGTGCGATCTCGGCTCACCGCAACCTCCGCCTCCTGGGTTCAGGCAATTCTCCTGCCTCAGCCTCCTGAGTAGCTGGGATCACAGGCACGTGCCACCATGCCCAGCTAATTTTTTGTATTTTTAGTAGAGACGGGGTTTCACCATGTTGACCAGGATGGTCTTGATCTCTTGACCTCGTGATTCACTCGCCCCGGCCTCCCAAAGTGCTGGGATTACAGGTGTGAGCCACTGTGCCACGCTACCCACCCAAAATCTTATCGTGAATTATAATCCCCATTTGTCAAGGGCAGGATCAGGTGGAGGTAAATCGATCATGGGGGCGGCTTCCCCGTGCTGTTCTCGTGATAGTGAGTGAGTCTCACGAGATCTGATGATTTTATAAGCATCTGGCATTTCCGCTACTTGCACTTCTTCCTGCTGCCTTATGAAGAAGGTGCCTTGTTTGTCTTTTGCCTTTCATCATGATTATAAGTTTCTGGAGGCCTCCCCAGCCATGCTGAACTGTGAGTCAATTAAACCTCCCTCCTTTGCAAATTACTCAGTGTCTGTCGGTCTTTACAGCAGTATGAAATTGGACTAATATACAGAGAAGCCTAAGGAGACATGACAACTAAAGGTAATGGGGGACCCTGGAACCAAAAAAGGACGTTAGATTAAAAACAAAGGAAATCTGAATAAAGTATGAGTGTTAGTTAATAATAAACAAACGGCCGGGCGCGGTGGCTCAAGCCTGTAATCCCAGCACTTTGGGAGGCCGAGGCGGGTGGATCACGAGGTCAAGAGATCGAGACCATCCTGGTCAACATGGTGAAACCCCGTCTCTACTAAAAATACAAAAAATTAGCTGGGCATGGTAGTGCGTGCCTGTAATCCCAGCTACTCAGGAGGCTGAGGCAGGAGAATTGCCTGAACCCAGGAGGCAGAGGTTGCGGTGAGCCGAGATCGCGCCATTGCACTCCAGCCTGGGTTAACAAGAGCGAAACTCTGTCTCAAAAAATAAAATAAAATAAAATAAAATAAATAAAATAAACAAACAAAAATTGTGGATTTTCACTCGTATTACTTTGAAACATACTTGTTTCAGAAGATGTAGAGTTACAAGTTATGGTCTGTTGCTTCAGAACTGAGTAACTCAATTCTGGTGGTCATCAGAGCCGTGGCTGTTTTTCCGTCTAATTCCTGTTTTGGCCAACAAAACTGGTCCTGGACCAGAAATGAATTTGTAACAAGTGTACTTGCTTTTCAGAAAATAATTTTAGTTGTTTTCTTGAAATATAGCTGTTTTAAAAGAAACACATGCTACTTATTTTTTTTAAAATACTCTCAAACCAGGCCGGGCGCGGTGGCTCAAGCCTGTAATCCCAGCACTTTGGGAGGCCGAGGCGGGTGGATCACGAGGTCGAGAGATCGAGACCATCCTGGTCAACATGGTGAAACCCCGTCTCTACTAAAAATACTAAAAATTAGCTGGGCATGGTGGCGCGTGCCTGTAATCCCAGCTACTCAGGAGGCTGAGGCAGGAGAATTGCCTGAACCCAGGAGGCGGAGGTTGCGGTGAGCCGAGAACGCGCCATTGCACTCCAGCTTGGGCAACAAGAGCAAAACTCCGTCTCAAAAAAAAAATACTCTCAAACCCAATGTTTAACTATATACCTAGGAATTCTAGATCATGTGCTATTCTTCAGGACATTTATTCCCTTGCTTAAAAATGTTTATGATAGTAACATCAATTAAAAAGCAATGGACATTGAGAGGTAAACTACAAATAGCTCAATGTTATATGTTCCTGGTATTTTCTCCATCCAGGTTATGTATGAGTGGGAAATAGCTTATTTCCCACTTATAACCTATAAGCTATTTCCCACTTATTTCCCAATCAAAACAATATGATTTTCATAGCAAAATATTCAAAAATTTGGAAGAACATGCTACTAGGTAATTTAAATTCTTAAAACCATCAACAAAATTTGATTAACATTCAAAATCTTGAAGGTGTTTATGATTCCTTAAGTCCAACCATTCAGTTAGAAACAAATGAGATCCTCTCTAGAATTATTTTAGCAGTTATTTCTCAAGTTACATTAAGATTCTTTTTCATTAATATTTGATTTAGTACTGTATCTGCTGTACAAATTTCTTCATTTCAATTAACATATGAAATAATAGAAAATTTAATTGATCAAATGTCTTCCAAAAGTATCTGAAGTCTTTTCTCAGTATGTGCAAGGAGAAAAATAATCAATAATTCAAAATAATTGTCACATTGTTGTAATTCACCAAATCCTTGACTCCTCCAGAGCACAAACATCTATTGCTTATCTTTCTGATTCTCACTCACTCTAACATGGTGCCTTGCTTACAACAAGTACTCAAGAAGTAGTGAAGAAATAAATAATAATGTAAAGGACAATTTTACTTTGTGAAAGACATTTGAATTTTCGATAGCCCAGTTACTTTCTTTATATTAAAATTATTTCTATTTCTTGACAAATACCAACCAGTGGCAGAGGGTAGTACCTTAGCTTGTTATAAAAGAAAAGCTAAACTGTTATAAAAAAAATTTTTTTTTTTTTTGCTAATCCATAAAATCCCAAATCATACACAAGTAACCAAATGTTGACTATGGTGTGATTACACTATGTAAAATAAAATAAATATAAAAACTAACATGAGATACATCATTAAATATTGCTATCTTTGAATGATGGATATATTTTTGGGTTAACATTAATAGAATCTGGAATAAGGGGTAGCTATATTTTTAGATTTTAGGATCTATTACTTCAGTGGTATTACACAATGTCTCTGCATCTCCCAAAATATCTTTCAAGTGACATGGGGCAAGAGCATTATTTCCTCATTATGCTTCTCTAAAACATGTTTTCCTTCATAAGTAAATGACCTCATACTTATTCCTGTTATAACTGTTCAATTATATATATATATATATATTGCATAAATTTCCACCCACATATGTAATTTTCCAGGGTCATTTTGAATTCTAATTCAGTTTCCCAGGATATCAGAGGTCCCTCCAAATTCTGTATCTTTAACATGCCTAAGCATTTTCACAGTTCTTCATCAAAATCCCTAACACATGCAATAATCACAAGTAGCATCCATTGCCATAATCCCAATTCAAATGCCATTGTGATAATTATGCCATAAACAGACAATGCAGTTAGTTAAATTCAAATCCAAGTAGGGTCTAGTTATGATTCTGCTAGGTTTCTTTTTTTTTTTTTTTTCCTTTAGCTAACAAAGTGCTTAATAGAAAGACGTTTTCAAAAATTTAAGTTTGGCCAGGCCTGTTGGCTCACTTCTATAATCTCAGCATTTTGGAAGGGTAAAGAGGGAAAATTGCTTTGAGGCCAGGAGTTCAAGACCAGCCTGGGCAATATAGCAAGGCCCCCATGTCTATAAAAAAATTTAGGCCGGGCGCGGTGGCTCAAGCCTGTAATCCCAGCACTTTGGGAGGCCGAGGCGGGTGGATCACGAGGTCGAGAGATTGAGACCATCCTGGTCAACATGGTGAAACCCCGTCTCTACTAAAAATACAAAAAATTAGCTGGGCATGGTGGCTCGTGCCTGTAATCCCAGCTACTCAGGAGGCTGAGGCAGGAGAATTGCCTGAACCCAGGAGGCGGAGGTTGCGGTGAGCCGAGATCGTGCCATTGCACTCCAGCCTGGGTAACAAGAGCGGAACTCCGTCTCAAAAAAAAAAAAAAAATTTAAATTAGCTAGATATGGTAGTGCTTGCTGTAGTCCCAGCTACTCAGGAGACTGAGGTGGAAGGATTGCTTGGGCCCAGGAGTTCAAAGCATGCTGTGAACTTGGATTGCACCACAGCAATCCAGCCTGGGAGACAGAGTGAGACTCTATCTCTTAAAAAAAAAAAAAAAAAAAAAAAGTAAGTTTGTTTTTGCATCTAAAATTAGACACAGTTCATATATCTTCAAAGCTATGTATATATACATTTTAATTTATGAATACATATGCTGAGCTATCTAGAAATACGTACTATTTTATGGAGCATCTGAACTGAATGCTTGACAGCTCTATACCAGGAGACTTCACACTAGGATCCAAAATGACACAGATACTACCAGGCTTAGAACAGATCTACTGAGAGAACACCTAACTGTTGGTGACCTAATTCTCTTACCACTTACCACTTACACTGAAGCCAGAAACAGATATGAACAATGTTATTCTTTTCTTTAACAAAGATATTTTTGAAAGAGAAGGATGAAAAATATGACTAAGATATTTTTTGAGTTGTATGAACAAACTGGATGAGCTATTTTTAAAAATCAACTGGAAGTAGTATGCCATGTGTTATCCCAAGGCTGAGAAGCATGACCCAAGACTAAGAGGTAGTGTTTGTAGCTTCTTTCAGGCCTGGAAAGGCAACAGGAAACTACAGGGACCACCTGATGGCAGAGGACCGGAGAACGTGGGTATGTTCGAAAGTCAATGCGGAAGATCAGGTGGGAACTGTCCTTGAAGCTGCTTGCATCCTCAGTGCCCATCAGAAAACAGCTCTGCAGAGCCACCAAAGCGACCACCTAGGACAAAGGGCCAGCCCTATCCCCCTATTTTCTGAGACCCAGGAACCCAGAAGTCTTGTGTAATTCCATTGAGGTAAAGGAGCCCCTAACTAACTAACTGAGTGACTTCATTCCTCAGTTTCACCTCAAAGCAGATTAAGTCTGATTTAGGGAAATAAGGCTCTGTGACTTTTTGCATCTGACTGTTTAGCACTCACTAAATATGGTTTTGGTTTTTTGGGAGTTTTTTTGGAGACAGGGTCACCCAGGCTGGAGTGTAGTGGCACAACCAGGGCTCGCTGCAGCCTCAACTTTCTGGGCTTAAGTGATCCTCCTGCCTCGGCCTTCCTAATACCTAGGACTATAGGTGTGTGCCACCACACTCGGAAAAATTGTTTTAAAAAAATTTTAGTAGAGATGGAATTGCACCATGTTGCCTAGGCTGATCAGGAGTGATCCTTCTGCCTTGGCCTCACAAGGTGCTGGGGATTACCGGCCACTGCACCAAGACAATGATAACATTGTCATTGGTGTAATATGCTTTTAAATTTCTCAATGAGGAAAACCAGAATAGAGTAGGAATACTACTCTCTGGATGAGCATTCCCAACTACCTTCATTGGTATTTTCTATTCCTGGAGTGTGGTGATCAGTAAATCTTAAATTTATTTCTTCAGATCAAAAGTAGACTATAATGGGCACAAGGTGTGTTTTCCCCCCTATACTGTTTAATTTTAATTTTTGGAAATGAAGTCTCGCTCTGTCGCCCAGGCTGGAGTGCAGTGGTGCAATCTGGGCTCACTGCAACCTCCACCTCCCAGGTTCAAGCAATTGTCCTGACTCAGCCTCCCAAGGAACTGGGATTATAGGCACCCACCACCATATCTGGCTAATTTTGGTATTTTTAGTAGAGACGGAGTTTCACCAAGTTGGCCAGGCTGGTCTCAAACTCCTGACCTCAGGTGATCTGCCTGCTCCAGCTTCCCAAAATGCTGGTATTAAAACAGATGTGAGCCACTGCACCGGGCCAATTTTTGTATCTTCAGGCCAGGCTCTGCTTCTGAACTCAGGATCACATATTCAGTTGGTTGCTGGACATGGTCAAGATCTACAAATGACCTGAGATCTTCTTAGTTTCAAGTTAACTAATTAACCTGACAAAATTGTATAAGCTCTGCCAGAAGACATGAGAGTCAAAAACAAAGGGCTTTATTACTCACAGAAGAGGAAGCATGAGCCTCATGTTTGCATCTGTGTATTTACCCCCAAGACTCCACAGGGAGGATAGAAAGGGGGGCTCAGGTAGATTCTGCACAGACTGTGGGTTTGTCTCACAGCTAAGGAACCCTGAACTTACCAGAACTTAGAAACGCCCAATTTTTTCCCCTTTCTTTTTGTTTTGAGATGGAGTCTCCCCTTGTCGCCCAGGCTGGATTGCAGTGGTACGATCTTGGCTCACTGAGACCTCCACTTCCCAGGTTCAAGTGATTTCTCCTGCCTCAGCCTCCTAAGTAGCTGGGATTATAGGCATCTGGCTAATTTTTGTTTTTTTTCAGCAGGGATAAGGTTTCACCATGTTGGCCAGGCTGGTCTCAAACTCCTGACCTGAGGTGATCCGCCCACCTTGGTCTCCCAGAGTGCTGGGATTACAGGCATGAGGCACTGTGCTAGCCCCATCCCCCCCCCTTTTTTAATACAGGGTCTTGCTCTGTCACACAGGCTGTAGTGCAGTGGCATGATCATGTCTCACTGCAGCCTTGACCTCCCCAGACTCAAGCGATCCTCTTAGCTCAACCTCCTGAGTAGTTGGGACTACAGGCATGTGCCACTACATCCAGCTAATTTTTGTATTTTTTTGTAAAGACAGGGTTTCACCATGGTGCCAGGCTGACCTTGATCTTTTGGGCTCAAGTGATCTACCTGCCTCGACCTCCCAGAGTTCTGAGACTATAGGCAGGAGACACTGCACCCAACCCTAAACTCCCAATCTTTTAAAGGAGCTGATAGCTAGCCTACCCAACCTTTACCTTGGAGAGAAACATTATTGGAGAAACATCTTAGATGGAAAAAAAAAGATCCTGCTCTCTTCCCTGGAGGAAAATGCTATTTCAATCTTTTAAGGCTGTTCACCATGCAAACATCTTTGAAAGAGGTTATCCAGAAATAAAGGTGCCACAATAACCCCAAAACCCATGAAGAATTGTCTCCCAACAGATATTTCTCCATGTTTCTTTAACATATACCTCACCTAATACCTGGTGTAAAACAGATGCTTAGTAAAAATTTGTTGGTTAATATGCCTAAGAAAAACTAGTGATTAAAGAAGAGGGTCAAAGGTATCAAGCACCACATAGAGAAAATAAAAGAATAATTGGAAAATGCCACTGAATTCAACACGGAGAAAGTTACATCAGTAAAAATGTAAAGCAGTAGATGAGGAGTCTATGTAAGATGAGGTATGGAGGAAAAAAATATGAGAGCTGATGTTCTCGTCAAAAAAGTTAAGGGGCCAAGAGCTATTGTTCATAACCTATAAAATAAGAAATTGATGTCACTTGAGGCCAGGAGTTTTCTGTCTTTGTCTGGTTTTAGTATTAAGGTTACATTGATTTTTAGAAATGAATTGACAAAAAATGAATTGGAAAGTGTTTCTTTTATTTCTTTTCTTTTTTTTTTTTTTGAGACGGAGTTTCGCTCTTGTTACCCAGGCTGTAGTGCAATGGCACGATCTCGGCTCACCGCAACCTCCGCCTCCTGGGTTCAGGCAATTCTCCTGCCTCAGCCTCCTGAGTAGTTGGGATTACAGTCAGCTGCTTTTTCTACGTGAATGGTTATGAATATAAAATCACATGTTCTTATCAAAACATTAAGCAAACAGAAATTCAACAATATAAAAAATTATTCTACTACAACCAACTGGAATTCATTTTGGAGATTCAAAGTTGGTTCAATATTTAAAAATCAATCTGGGAGAGGAGAGGGGAGAGGGGCTAAAAAATAAATAAATACATACATACATACATACATACATACAAATCGATCTATATAATCTACCATGTTAACAGGCTAAATTTTAAAAAATCACATTATCCTAACCATTCACGTAGAAAAAGCAGCTGACAAAATTCAAGGCCAGGTATGGCGGCTCACACCTGTAATCTCAACACTTCAGTAGGCTGTGGCAGGAAGATCACTTGAGGCCAGGAGTTCGAGATCAGCCTCAGCAACATAGTGAGACCCTTTCTCTACAAAAAATAAAAAAAATTAGGCAGGCATGGTTGTGCATGCCTGTAATCCCAGCTACTCAGGAGGCTGAGCAGGAAGGATTGCTTGGGCCCAGGAATTCCATGCTGTAGTGAGCTATGATTGTACCACTATACTCCAGCCTGAGCAACAGAGCAAGATCCTGTGCAAAAAAAAAAAAAAAAAAAAAAATCAACACTTATTCCTTTTAAAAAGTCTCAGAAATCTGGGAATAGAGAAAAACTTTTCTACTTGATAAAGAATATCTATGAAGAACTATAATTAACCCATATTTAATGGTAAAAGACTGAATGCTTTCCCACTAAGATTGGGGGCAAGGTAAGGATGTCCACTTTCACCACTCTTGTTCAATATAGTACTATAAATAGATGATTTCCAAAAACTCTTATGTAGAATATATTTTTAAAAATCTAAAATGTCAACAGTAAAAACACAAATAATCCTTAGAAGATGAGCAAAAGAGACATTAATCTACTGAAGAGAATATGTGGGCAGCAAATCAACTCACAGAAAAATGTTCATCATTATTATCAGAGAAATGCAAGTTAAAACCACAGTGAGATATCACTACATTCCTATTAGAAAGGATAAAATCAAAAATAGTGGCCGGGCATGGTGGCTTATACCTATAATCCCAGCACTTTGGGAGGCCAAGGCAGGAGGATCACTTGAGCCCAGGAGTTTGAGACTAGCCTCAACAACATAGTGAGACCCTGTCTATACAAAAATTAGCCATGCATGGTAGCATGCACCTGTGGTCTCAGCTTCTCAGGAGGCTGAGGTGGGAGGATCGCTTGAGCCTGGGAGATTGAGGCTGCAGTAAGCCATGACTGCACCACTGAACTACAGCCCTAGCTTTAGAGCAAGGTGCTGTCTAAGAAAGAAAAAATAATGCCAACATAAACTGAACATGCAGCTAACATACAACCTAGAAATCACATTCCTGGCTTTTATCTCAGAGAAATAAAGACATGTTAACACAAACATTTATAAATACATTTTTATAGCAACTTTATTTGTAATAGCTGTACAATAGAAATCATCCAGATGTCTTTCAATGGGTGAGTGGTTAAATAGTAGTACATTTATGCTATGGAATATTATTCAGCAGTCAAAAGGGACAAACATCTTTTTTAAATTGACGGGGCAAGAGGCTAGTGTGGTGCTTGCATTCTCCCCCCATTTTTTCTTTTGGTGACATGGTCTTGCTCTGTCACACAGGCTGGAGTGCAATGGTACAATCATAGCTCACTGCAGCCTTGAACTCCTGAGCAATGAAATGATCCTCCTGTTTTGGCCTCCTGAATAGTTGGGACTTCAGGCATGTGCCACCATACCTAGCTCGTTTTTAAAAAAATGTTTTGTAGCGGAGGCTGGGCGTGGTGGCTTGTGCCTGTAATCCCAGCACTTTGGGAGGCCAAGGAGGGTAGATCACGAGGTCAGGAGTTCAAGAACAGCTTGGCCAAGATGGTGAAACCCCATCTCTACTAAAAATACAAAAATTAGTATATTTTTTTTAGTAGAGGGTGGTGGGTGCCTCTAATCCCAGCTACTGAGGAGGCTGAGGCAGGGAATTTCTTGATCATGGAAGGTGGAGGTTGCAGTGAGCCAAGATTGTGCCACTGCACTCCAGCCTGGGTGACAGAGTGAGACTCTGTCTCAAAAAAAAAAAAAAAAAAGAAAGAAAGAAAGAGAGAAAAATGTTTTGTAGTGACTGGGTCTATGTTACTTGAACTCCTGGCCTCAAGATAGCCTCCTTCCTCAGCCTCCCAAAGCACAAGGATTGCAGGTGTAAGCCACCATGCTAGACACAAGTACAGGTTTTTAATAGGAATTTTAGATCTCAATTATAAGAAAATATGTTTTGTTTTGTTTTTTTTTAATTTTTTTTTAATTTTTTTTTTGAGACGGAGTTTCGCTCTTGTTACCCAGGCTGGAGTGCAATGGCACGATCTTGGCTCACCGCAACCTCTGCCTCCTGGGTTCAGGCAGTTCTCCTGCCTCAGCCTCCTGAGTAGCTGGGATTA
This sequence comes from Saimiri boliviensis, assembly GCF_048565385.1. Lineage (NCBI taxonomy): Eukaryota > Metazoa > Chordata > Mammalia > Primates > Cebidae > Saimiri > Saimiri boliviensis. The sequence goes on from NC_133449.1 coordinate 228,862,060, forward strand.
CAGGCACGCGCCACCATGCCCAGCTAATGTTTTGTATTTTAAGTAGAGACGGGGTTTCACCGTGTTGACCAGGATGGTCTCGATCTCCTGACCTCGTGATCCACCCGCCTCAGCCTCCCAAAGTGCTGGGATTACAGGCTTTAGCCACCGCGCCCGGCTAAGAAAATATGTTATATAACACTAACCTGCTAGTGAATCTTCATTCCCTTTCCAGATCTTCACTAGCAAGTGGTGTGGTCTTGGACAAATCACTTGCCCTCTCTTTGCTTCAGTTACCTGTCATATGGGTGGATTGGAAAAGGGACAGGTAACCAAGAACCCAAAATTCTACCCTGAATGGAATTTCCATCAGTTTACTGTAATATATTGAATTGTTTTCTTTTTTACTGCTTTTCACTTAAAATTTTTCTTTTTAACCATCATTTAAACCATCATTCTCTTTTTAACCATCATCATCATTCTCTCTTTAACCACCATCAACCATCTCATCTCTTTTGAACCATCTTTTAAACCATCATTCTCAGCAACCTGACACAAGAACAGAAAACCAAACACCACATATTCTCTCATAAGTGGGAGTTGAACAATGAGAACACATGGACAAAGGGAGGGGGACATCCTACACTGGGGTCTGTCAGGGGCTGGGGAGGGTTAGCAGGGGTGGGGATATTGGGAAGGGATAACATTAGGAGAAATACCTAATGTGGATGACGAGTTGATGGATGCAGCAAACCACAACGGTATGTGTATACCTATGTAACAATCCTGCACGATCTGCCTATGTACCCCAGAACTTAAAGTATAATAATAAAAAAAGAATTCACATTTATATTATTTGTATTTTGATAAAAACATTAATTTATTTGTTGCAGAAATGCAATTTTATGACACAAATTAACATTTAAAGCAATTGCCCAATTTGAGGCTTTCAATTTTTAGACATTTCTACATGTTGGCTGATGTATGGGAGAGATTTTCTATTTTATTAGAAATTTATTCATATCCTTCGCCCATTTTTGAATGGTCTTGTTTGTTTTTTTCTTGTAGATCTGCTTTAGTTCTTTGTAAATTCTGGATATCAGCCCCTTGTCAGATGGGTAGGCTGCAAAAATTTTTTCCCATTCTGTTGGTTGCCAATTCACTCTACTGACTGTTTCTTTTGCCATGCAGAAGCTGTGGAGTTTGATTAGGTCCCATTTGTCTATTTTGGCTTTTGTTGCCATTGCTTTTGGTGTTTTGGTCATGAAGTCCTTGCCTACACCTATGTCCTGAATGGTTTTGCCTAGATATTCTTCTAAGGTTTTTATGGTATTAGGTCTGATGTTTAAGTCTTTAATCCATCTGGAGTTAATTTTGGTGTAAGGCGTCAGGAAGGGGTCCTGTTTCTGCTTTCTGCACATGGCTAGCCAGTTTTCCCAACACCATTTATTAAACAGGGAGTCCTTTCCCCATTGCTTGTTTTTGTCAGGTTTGTCGAAGATCAGATGGTTGTGGGTATGTTGAATTTCCTGTGAGGCCTCTGTTCTGTTCCATTGGTCTATATCTCTGTTTTGGTACCAGTACCATGCTGTTTTGATTACTGTAGCCTTGTAGTATAGTTTGAAGTCCGGTAGTGTGATGCCTCCTGCTTTGTTCTTTTTGCTTAGAATTGACTTGGCTATGCGGGCTCTCTTTTGGTTCCATATGAAGTTTAAGCAGTTTTTTTCCAGTTCTGTGAAAAAGGTCATTGGTAGCTTGATGGGAATAGCGTTGAATCTGTAAATTACTTTGGGCAGTATGGCCATTTTCACGATGTTGATTCTTCCTAACCATGAACATGGAATGTTTCTCCATCTGTTTGTATCCTCTCTTATTTCATTGAGCAATGGCTTGAAGACATACAGGAGGCCAACAAACATATGAAAAAATGCTCATCATCACTGGTCATCAGAGAAATGCAAATCAAAACCACATTGAGATACCATCTCACACCAGTTAGAATGGTGATCATTAAAAAATCGGGAAACAACAGATGCTGGAGAGGATGTGGAGAAATAGGAACACTTTTACACTGTTGGTGGGAATGTAAATTAATTCAACCATTGTGGAAGACAGTGTGGCGATTCCTCAAGGACCTAAAAATAGAAATCCCATTTGACCCAGCAATCCCATTACTGGGTATATATCCAAAGGATTATGAATCATTCTACTACAAAGACACGTGCACACGAATGTTCATTGCAGCACTGTTTACAATAGCAAAGACTTGGAACCAACCCAAATGCCCAATGATGATAGACTGGATAGGGAAAATGTGGTACATATACACCATGGAATATTACGCAGCCATCAAAAACGATGAGTTCACGTCCTCTGTAGGGACATGGATGAACCTGGAAACCATCATTCTCAGCAAACTGACACAAGAGCAGAAAATCAAACACCGTATATTCTCACTCATAGGCGAGTGTTGAACAATGAGAACACATGGACACAGGGAGGGGAGCACTACACACTGGGGTCCGTTGGGGGGAGATGGGGGAGGGGCGGGGGGTGGGGAGGTGGGAGGAGATAGCATGGGGAGAGGTGACAGATACGGGTGAGGGGACGGAGGACAGCAAACCACACTGCCATGTGTGTACCTATGCAACAATCTTGCATGTTCATCACATGTGCCCCAAAACCTAAAATGCAATAAAAAAATAAAAAATAAAAATAAATAAAAAAATAAAAAATAAAAAGAAATTTAATTGAATAATAATTTCTTTTTTTCTTTTTTGAGTCAAGGTCTCACTTTATCATCCAAACTGGAGTGCAGTGGTGCCATCTCAGCTCACTGCAGCCTCAACCTCCAGGTTCAAGCAATCCTCCTGCCTCAGCCCCCCAAGTAGCTGGAACTACAGGCGTATGGCACCATGCCCAGCTAATTTTTTGTAGAGATGGGATTTCACTGTGTTGCCCGAGCTGATCTCAAACTCCTGAGCTCAAGCAATCTGCCCACCTTGGCCTCCCAAAGTGTTAGGATTACAGGCGTGAGGCACCACGTCTGGCCAATAATAATAATGTCTTCATAATAATTTATCTTTGTGTATTGAAACATCCATTTTATAAACTGAAATAAAAATCTTTTATAGTTCTGGACAGTTTTTAAATGGAATAACAAATAACTATGTCTGGTTTTAACATGGCATGAATTGAAAAAGACATTTTTTTAAAAAAATCACATATCCTTCATGTTTAGTTGTTAAAGAGTAGGAAGAAATTTTTTTTTCTTTTACTAAAGAAATATCAATTAAACTTAAAATATTAGGTCATTTGCTGTCATGATTTTACAGTCTCAAATGGAAACAGATTTTAGCCTGGAGGTTGGATGGGGTAAGGATAGACATCTCAGGTAATATTTTCAATGCTATGGTAATTTTAGAGATGTTTTTCTATGCACCTGCCTAGAATAGAATAAATATGTAAGTCTAGCGGTTTAAATATGTACTTTAAAACTCTACCAACTTAAAATGCAAACAGCTGTTATAATGCAATAAGAAAATAAATAATCCAATTTTTTTAAATGGGTGAAAGGCTTAAAGTGTCACTTCACAAATGTATATGAAAGACTAAAAAGCATATGCAAAAATCTTCAGCATGTTATACACTCTGGTGCGTGCCTGTAGTTCCAGCTAATTGGGAGGCTGAGGTGGGAGGTGGAGGCTCACTTGAGCCCAGGAGTTCAAGACTATCCTAGGCAACATAGTGACACCCTGTCTCAAAACAAAACAAAAAAATAAATAAAAAGTTCCATTTTAAAAAAAGGTTCAGCTTCATTAGTCCTTAGAGAAATGAAAATAAAATCCAAAATAAGATATCTCTACACATCCACTAGATTAACTAAAAGTAGCAGACCGACAACACCAAGAATTGACAAGGGTGTAGGTAACTGGAACTCTCAAACACAGCTGGTGAGAGGGTAAAATGGTACAACATCTTGGAAAACAATCTCACAATTTCTTACCATGTGACCCAGCAATTACATCCCTAAGTATATACCCAAGAGAAACAAACAAACAAAAAAATGTGTCCACACAAAGACTTGTACCTAAACGTTCATAGTGGCTTAATTCATAATATAGTCCAAACCTAAAAAGAACCCAAATGTCCATCAGCAGGAAAATGAATAAACTGTAATCCATTCACACAATGAGAAGCACTGATACACACAACAACATGGATGAAGCCAAAAGCATTAAGCTGAGTGAAAAAAAAGCCAGACCAAAAAGAGTCCATATAATGCGATTTCATTTCTATTAAGCTCTGTAATTGGCAAATCTGACCTATATTGATAGAAATCAAATTAGTACTTGCCTGGGACAGGGAGTGGAAAAGAGGCATGAGGGAAGTTTCTATGGTAACGGAAATGTTTACTATCTTAACTATGGCAGTGATGGTTACATAAGACCATACATTTATTTATTCATTTATTTTTTGAGATGAAGTGTCGCTCTTGTTGCCCAAGCTGGAAGTGTAATGGTGCCATCTCGGCTCACTGCAACCTCCACCTTTCAGGTTCAAACAATTCTCCTGCCTCAGCCTCTCGAGGAGTTAGGATTACAGGCATGCGCCACCATGCCCAGTTAATTTTTTGTATTTTTAGTAGAGATGGGATTTCACCGTGTTGGCCGGGCTGGTCTCGAACTCCTGACCTCAAATGACCCACCCACCTGGGCCTCCCAAAAGGGCTGGGATTATAAGCTTGAGCCACTGCGCCCAGCCAAGACCATACATTTAAAGAGATGTGTTTTATTTTATGTAAATTATATCTCAGTAAGTTTGGTCTCACACACACACACACACACACACACACACACACACACACACGAAGTATCACGGGGGGCTGTCTCACCCGGGCACTGATACCTGAACGTTGAGCGGGAGCCCGCGGAGGTGAACGCTTTTTTTTTTTTGGAGACGGAGTTTTGCTCTTTTTGCCCAGGCTGGAGTGCAATGGCGCGATCTCCTCCCACTCCAAGGAGGTGAATGCTTTAATCCAAGGTAAAACTGATCAACAAGCTGAATGAGGGAGAGGTCCCGCTCGGGGTGGCTGATAAGGTGTCCTGGCGCTCTGAGTACAAGGACAGCACCTGGATCTTCCTGGGAGTGCTTCCTTATGAACTGACTGAAGAAGACATCATCTGTGTATTCTCACAGTGTGGGGAGATTGTTAACATTAATCTCGTGCGGGACACGAAGACTGGGAACTCTAAAGGATTCTGTTTCTTCTGCTATGAAGACCAGAAGAGCACAGTTCTGGCCATTTACAATTTTAATGGGCTCAAGCTCAAAGGAAGAACTATCCGAGGATCCTGTGTCTAACTATCGAGCTCCTAATGACTCAGTAGAAACGGATGATGTGACCAGAGAGCTTCAGAAGGGCTCCTGTGGGGCTCGTACCCCTCACCAAGCTCGCCTGAGAGCTCTGAAGATGAAAAACCAACCAAAAAAAAAGCATAAAAAAAGACAAAAAGGAAAAAGAAGAAAAGAAAGAGAAAACTGTTCGGTTGGTACAGGCAGAGCAACCATCCTCTTCGTCATGCAGAAGCAAGACAGTAAACGAAAAGGGTGACCCTGGCCCTAAGAGGCACAGCAGCAAGAACTCAAGAGAGCTCAGCAGTCACGGCCCAGAGCGGGGCGGAAGCTTCCTGAGGCCAGGACTGCCTACTCTGGTGGAGCAGAGGACCTACAGAGGGAGCTGAAGGAGAAACACAGGCACGAGCACAAGTCCTCAAGAAGGAGGGAAGCAAGAGAAGACCAGGGATAAGGGACACAGGGCAGAGCTCAGACACACATTCTAGCCCGCACAACTGGTGTTCCAAAGGGCGTAGTCATGGAAGTAGAAGTAGGAGCCAGGATAAATCCCATAGGTATAAAAGGGCCCAGAGCTCTTGGGAGCGGAAGTTTTCGAATCCCGGTGACCTTAGGCGTCACTGAAGATTGTTCAGCTGCTCAGTAGATTTGGAAATAATTATGTTAATTTAAATGCAGTCAAATTCAATTGGGTTGTTACTATTTGTTTTATTTTTATTTTTTGAGACAGAGTTTCGCTCTTGTTGCCCAGGCGCGATCTCAGCCCAGTGGCGATCTCAGCCCAGTGGCAACCTCCGCCTCCCCGGTTCAAGCGATTCTCCTGCTTCAGCCTCCAGAGTAGCTGGGATTACAGGCATGCGTCACCATGCCCGGCTAATTTTGTATTTTTACTACAGACGGGGTTTCTCCATGTTGGTCAGGCCGGTCTCGAACTCGTGACCTCATGTGATCTGCTCTGCCTCAGCCTCCCAAAATGCGGAGATTACAGGCATGAGCCACTGCGTGGCCGGGTTATTACCATTTTTGTATCTAAAACTTCTGAGGCTGGATTCTTTCAATCCCTTGAGTATTAGAGTCATTGAGAGGGCTGCAGTTTCAGCAGCTAGATATCCTGGATATTTTTCGCACCATCCATTGTCTCTGTGCCAGAGCATGTGTCCTGAATTTTGGTTCACAAATATGGCTCTTGAACCTATAGACCCCAGTTGAATATGGAATTTTCAGGGAAGGGAAAATGCCAGATAATTCTAGAATTCTAGTCTTTGGTTAGATGTTTAGAGCCCAGCATCGCGGGACCTTTCCAGTTACTACGTTTGGACAGCTTGATGTGAAGGAATGGGTTAGGATTTTTAAGATCAGCCAGCTCCATGCCCAAACACTCTGTTAAAAAAAAAAAAATTGTTAAAAAATTGTCTTTTCTTTTTCATTTAAACTTGATTTAAAAAAAAAAAAAAAAAAAAAAAAAAAAAAAAAAAAAAAGTCACAGCACCAAAAAGAAAAAGAAAAAAGTATCACCAAGGACTATGCATCTTTATAATATCTGAAAACCACAAACAAATGACTGAAATATTTAGAAATTAAGTGGAAAAAAGTATTACAAATTACTGGCAAGTATTTCATTTGCTAACCAGAGCCAACAACTAGATTCAGCTTCCAGGACACTTTCCAGTGGAAACTTTCAAGGAGAAGCCAACCCTCACTTGGCAATAAAATAGGAGTATAAGGCCGGCCGTGGTGGCTCACCCCTGTAATCCCAACACTTTGAGAGGCCAAGGCAGGTGGATGACTTGAGGTTAGGAGTTCGAGATCAGCCTGGCCAACATGGTGAAACCTGGTCTCTATTAAAAATACAAAATTAGCTAGGTGTGGTAGCACATGTCTGTAATCCCAGCTACTTGGGAGGCTGAGGCAGGAGAATCGCTTGAGGCTGGAAGGTGGAGGTTGCAGTGAGCCAATATCATGCCACTGCACTCCAGTCTGGACGACAGAGTGAGACCTTATCTCAAAAAACAAACAAAAAATACCTTATAACAAGTTAAAGCTAATGTGCTGATAACAAATGCATGAACTCGGAAGATTCCAAGGAAGATACTAAAACTAATGACTGGAAGCTAGCTAAGAAAATTAGATTGTTGGCCGGGCGCGGTGGCTCAAGCCTGTAATCCCAGCACTTTGGGAGGCTGAGGTGGGTGGATCACGAGGTCAAGAGATCAAGACCACCCTGGTCAACACGGTGAAACCCCGTCTCTACTAAAAATACAAAAATATTAGCTGGGCATGGTGGCGCGTGCCTGTAATCCCAGCTACTCAGGAGGCTGAGGCAGGAGAATTGCCTGAACCCAGGGGGCGGAGGTTGCAGTGAGCCGAGATCACGCCATTGCCCTCCAGCCTGAGTAACAAAAGTGAAACTCCGCCGGGCACTGTGGCTCACGCCTGTAATCCCAGCTCTTAGGGAGGCAGAGGCAGGAGGATAGCTTGAGCCCAGGAGTTCGAGACCTGCCTGGGCAATACAGCGAGACCCCATTCTCCACAAAAAGGAAAAAAACCAAAAAGACAAAAAAAAAAAAAAAAAGTGAAACTTCGTCTCAAAAAAAAAAGAAAAAGAAAATTAGATTGTTGAGTAGCTGCTTTTCAGAAATAACAATTGTGCTTGGGCTGGGTGTGGCACATGCCTGTAATCCCAGCAGTTTGGGAGGCCGAGGCGGGCAGATCACTAGGTCAAGAGATGGAGACCATCCTGGCCAACAGGGTGAAACCCCGTCTCTACTAAAAATATAAAAATTAGCTGAGGCGTGGTGGCACGTGCCTGCAGTCCCAGCCACTTGGGAGGCTGAGACACTAGACCTGCTTGAACTTGGGAGGCAGAAATTGCAGTGAGCTGAGATAACGTCACTGCCCTCCAGCCCAGGTGACAGAGCTAGACTCCATGTCAAAAAAAAAAAAAAAAAAAAAAAAAAAAAAAATTGTGCTAGGTAAACAGAAGATGTCACTATACCTACAATGCTTTCTTTGAAAACACCCGCATCCTATCATAAAGGCGCTCACAGGTACATTTGACGCACAACGTTAGACGTGCTAACGTACCCTTTAAAAAAATAGTTTTCGGCCGGGCGCGGTGGCTCAAGCCTGTAATCCCAGCACTTTGGGAGGCCGAGGCGGGTGGATCACGAGGTCAAGAGATCGAGACCATCCTGGTCAACATGGTGAAACCCCGTCTCTACTAAAAATACAAAAAATTAGCTGGGCATGGTGGCAGGTGCCTGTAATCCCAGCTACTCAGGAGGCTGAGGCAGGAGAATTGCCTGAACCCAGGAGGCGGAGGTTGCGGTGAGCCGAGATCGCACCATTGCACTCCAGCCTGGGTAACAAGAGCGAAACTCCGTCTCAAAAAAAAAAAAAAAAAAAAAAAAATTTCATCAATAAACAGTGTTCAGAAAACACTATTGGAATCTAATATGACTATAAATGATACCAATATCTTTAGAATATAGTGGCTGATTAAAATTGCCTTTTTTTTTTTTCTGGAGGAGTCCCCCTTATTAAAACAAAAACAAACAAACAAACAAAAAAACCTGATTTAAAAATATGTTAAGGCCAGGCATGGTGCCTCACACCCATAATCCCAGCACTTTGGGAGCTGAGGTGGGTGGATCACCTAAGGTCAGGAGTTGGAAACCAGCCTAGACAACATGGTGAAACACTGTCTCTACTAAAAATACAAAAATTACCCAGGTATGGTGGCAGGTGCCTGTAGTCCCAGCTACTCGGGAGGCTGAGGCAGGAGAATCGCTTGAACCCAGGAGGTGGAGGTTGCAGTGAGCCGAGATCATGCCATTGCACTCCAGTCTGGGCAACAGAGCAAGACTCTGTCTCAGAAAATAAATAAATAAATAAATAAAAATATGTTAAAATATTGGGTAGTATTTTACTCTTAATGAAAATATATGATATAAAGACAACATGAAATGCTAAATACTACTGTTGAAAAAGTGATTTTGTAAATATAATATTCAGTTAAGGTATGTAAAACTTTAGGTGATTAGTTTTATGAAAGTTCTTCATCTAAAGTTTTTAAATTCCTAAGAATTTTCCTTTGATTAGTTAGGTATCATAACTGACATTGGTCCAAAGTTCTGACAAAAAATGTCAAAACATCTCTCCACACTGGTACGTGTAAAGTTATTCATCTTATTCATTAAAATTATATTACTTATTTAAATTAGATTACTTTTTATAACTATGTCCCCCAAAAGATAAATAACTAAATGAAATCCCAATTTAGCCATTCCTTACTAATAGCCTTTATTTAGGTTTTAGGCCCACACTATTGGATTGTTCCAGAGTATTCTTACATATGTATATTTTTGCTCATGTGCAAGAGTTTCCCTAGGGTTTTGTTTGTTTGCTTATTTGTTTTGATATAGAGTCTCTCTCACCCAGGCTAGAGTACAATGGTGCAATCTCAACTCACTGCAACCTCCTCCTCCTGGGTTCAAGCAATTCTCCCATCTCAGCCTCTAGGGTAGCTGAGATTACAGGAATGTGCCACAACACCTGGCTAATTTTGTATTTTTAGTAGAGATAGGGTTTCATCATGTTGACCAGGCTGGCCTTGAACTCCCAACCTTAAGTGATCTGCCTGCCTCAGCTTCCCAAGTGCTGGGATTACAGGCGTGAGCCACCATGTCCAGCTGAGTTTCTATAGAGTTTATAAGTAGAATTGCTGAGCTGCAAAATTAATTTTCTTTTTTTCCTTTTTACCTTAAATTTGTTTACTATGAAATATGTCAAACACGTAAAGGTTATTATATGATGCCTATGTATCACTGAAAGAATAACAGTTAAAGTCTTATCAGTGTATCTACTACCCTGCCTAATAATATTTGAGTTTAAAGAAAATCATAACATATGTATGTGTGTGTGTTTTTTGTTTATTTGTTTGTTTTTTGAGACAAGTCTCACTCTGTCGCCAGGCTGGAGTGCAGTGATGCGATCTCGGCTCACTGCAACTTCTGCCTCCTGGGTTCAAGTGATTCTCCTGCCTCAGCCTCCTGCATAGCTGGGACTACAGGTGCGCGCCAACACGCCCCAGCTAATTTTTTTGTAGTTTTCATAGAGACGGGATTTCACCACGTTGGCCAGGATGGTCTCAATCTCTTCACCTTGTAATCTGCCTACCTTGGCCTCCCAAAGTGCAGGGATTACAGGTGTGAGCCACCACGCCTGGCACAAATATATATATTTTTTTAGGTTAATGATAAAGCATTTCCCATCAACATTTGTGACCCACAAATGACAAGCATTAACTATTACAGTATATACAAGGAAATTTGTAGCCTTTTTTTTTTTTTTTTTTTTTGAGACAGAGTTTCGCTCTTGTTACCCAGGCTGGAGTGCAATGGCGCGATCTTGGCTCACCGCAACCTCCGCCTCCTGGGCTCAGGCAATTCTCCTGCCTCAGCCTCCTAAGTAGCTGGGATTACAGGCACACGCCACCACGCCCAGCTAGTTTTTTGTATTTTTAGTAGAGACAGGGTTTCACCATGTTGACCAGGATGGTCTCGATCTCTCGACTTCGTGATCCACCCGCCTCGGCCTCCCAAAGTGCTGGGATTACAGGCTTGAGCCACCGCACCCGGCCTGGAAATTTGTAGCTTTTAATATCTTCTTGAGGAAACAAAAAAAGTTAAAAATAAACACACTAATCATTCAACTCAAGAAACTGAAATAAGCACTAAAATTCATATGGAATCTCAAGGGCCCCCAAGTAGACAAAACAATCTTGAAAGAAAAATTTTGGAGGCATCACACTTCCTGATTTCAAAACATATGACAAAGTAATGGTAATCAAGACAGTGTGGTATGGGCATAAAGATAGACACAGACCAATGGAACAGAATAGAGAGCCCAGAAATAAGCCCTTGTGTACATGGTTTATGGCCTTCAATAAGGGTGTCAGGGCTACACAGTGGGGAAAGTGCAGTCTCTTCAATAAAAGGTGTTGGGAAAACCAAAGGTCTATATGCAAAAGAATGAAGCTGGACTCTTACATTATATACAAAAATTAAGTCAAAGTGGATTAAATATCTAAATGTAAGACCTAAAACATAAAACTCCTAGAAGACAATATAGCAGGAAAGCTTCAGGATGTTAGATTTGACAATGATTTAGTGAATGTGACACCAAAACACAGGCAAGAAAAGTGAACGTAGACAAATGGGACTTCACCAAACTTAAAAACTTCTGTGTAGCCAAAGAGGCAACTAATAGAATAACAAGGAAATCTATGGAATGAGGAAAAATATTTGCAAGTCAAACAATGAATAAGGGGTTAATATCCAGAGTATATAAGGAAGTCCTATAACTCAATACCATCAATAAAAAAATAACCTGATTAAAAATGAGCGAAGGACTTAAATACACAATTGTACAAAGAAGATATTTTAAAATCAACAAGCATATTAAAAATGCCCAATATCAATAATCGTAAGAGAAATGCAAACTAAAACCACAGTGACATGTCATCTTACACCATTAGGATGTCTACTATCAAAAGAACAGAAGGCTAGGCACAGTGGCTCAAGACTATAATGCCAGCAGCCCAGGAGTTCAAGATTACAGTGAACTACAATTGTGCCCCTGCACCCAGCAGTGCAAGACCCTGTATCTTAAAAAAAAAAAGAAAGAAAAGAAAAAAAAAGAAAAGAAAATAATAAATGTTGGCAAGAATGCAGAGAAATTGTACTGCTGGTGGGAATATAAAATGGTGCAACTACTATGGAAAACAATATGGAGATTCTTCAAAAAATTAAAAATAGAATTACCATAGGATCTAATAATCTCACTTCTGGGTAGATACCCAAAATAATTTAAGGCTGGACCTTGAAGAGCTATTTGCACACCCATGTTCATTATAACATTATTCACAATAGCCAAGAGGTAGAAGTGAACCAAATGTCCATCAGCGTTTGAACGAATAAAGAAAATGTGGTATATACATGCAATGGAATATTAAAGAGTCTCAAATAGAAGGAAATCATGCAATGTGCAATAATGTGGATGAAACTGGAGGACATTATGCTAAGTGAAATAATCTAGTCACAAAAAGGCAAATACTCTATGATTCCATTCACACGAAATATCTATAATAGTCAAAATTATAGAAACAGTAGAAAAGAAAGAGGAAGAATTAGTGCTTAGTACGCATAGAGTGTAAGTTTTACAAGATAAAAAAGTTCTAGACATCCGTTGGACAGTAATAAGAAAATGAATATACTGAACACTTCTAAACTGTACACTTAAAAATGGTTTAAGATGAGCGAGGCATGGTGGCACATACCTTTAATCCTAGCTACTTAGGAGGCTGAGGTGGGAGAATACAGGAGCCTAACACCAGCCTGGGCAACATAGCAAGACCTCCTCTCAGTATAAAAATAAAATAAAATAGCCGGGCACGGTGGCTCAAGCCTGTAATCCCAGCACTTTGGGAGGCCGAGGCGGGTGGATCACGAGGTCAAGAGATCGAGACCATCCTGATCAACATGGTGAAACCCCGTCTCTACTAAAATACAAAAAATTAGCTGGGCGTGGTGGCGCGTGCCTGTAATCCCAGCTACTCAGGAGACTGAGGCAGGAGAATTGCCTGAACCCAGGAGGCGGAGGTTGCGGTGAGCCAAGATCGCGCCATTGCACTCCAGCCTGGGTAACAAGAGTGAAACTCCATCTCAAAAAAAAAAATAAATAAATAAAAATAAAATAAAATATAAATTTAAAAAATAAAAAAATTGTTTAAATAGTTAAGATGGTAAATTTAATGTTGTATATTGTTTTATCACAATAAAAGAAAAATAAATTGAAAAAATGCAAGAAAACAACTTTTAAAAAGGGAAATCAAGAAAGGGCCAGAAATCTTTGAAAGGGAATACTAAAAATAATAAAGATTAATGAAGCCAAAATCTGGATTTCGTTAAAGATTAATAAGATACAACGAGAAAAAGGGAGAAAATACAAATAAACAAAATAGCGTCTTTTCCTAGAAATATCTGAGGACCATTGAATAGTACTTTCTCTTAAATCAGAAAAATCATTTAAGGCCGGGCACAGTGACTCAAGCCTGTAATCCCAGCATTTTGGGAGGCCGAGGTGGGCAGATCACGAGGTCAGGAGTTTGAGACCAGCCTGGCCAACATGGTGAAACCCCCCTCTCTAATAAAAATACAAAAAAATTAGCCGGGCATGTTTGCACGCCTGTAATTCCAGCTATTTAGGAGGTTGAGGCAGGAGAATCGCTTGAACTCAGGAGACGGAGGTTGCAGTGAGCCAAGATCACACCACTGCATTCCAGCCTGGGCAACAGAGTGAGACTCTCAAAAAAAAAAAAAAAAAAGGGAAAGAAAGAAAAACCATTTAATCTTTAAAATCAAAGCAAAATGCACATATCAGTATCTACTTTCACATCAACTGAGGCTTCCTAACAGACCAGTTCGAATCAATGCAATGTATGCTTCCCTATGAGAAAAAATTTAATTAAATATGGATTAGTAGTTAGTGGTTTCTGCTGGAAGACTGTGTGATTGTTAGAAAAGAAAAACACTCGGCCGGGCGCGGTGGCTCACGCCTGTAATCCCAACACTTTGGGAGGCCGAGGCGGGTGGATCACGAGGTCAAGAGATCGAGACCATCCTGGTCAACGTGGTGAAACCCCGTCTCTACTCAAAATACAAAAAATTAGCTGGGCATGGTGGCGCGTGCCTGTAATCCCAGCCTCTCAGGAGGCTGAGGCAGGAGAATTGCCTGAACCCAGGAGGCGGAGGTTGCGGTGAGCCGATATCGCGCCATTGCACTCCAGCCTGGGTAACAAGAGCGAAACTCCGTCTCAAAAAAAAAAAGAAAAGAAAAACACTCAACTGGCTGTGACACTCCAGTGATATCTGCCTGAGGCCTTTCTTTATTAAGGTAAGAAAAATTTAGAATAATTTTCTGTATCAATCAGGTTTGTAGAATAACTTTATTAAAATAATAATATTGATGTGATAATGTTGATAAATCCTCTCTACCTCACATTAATCTAGGATAGCTGACTTTTTTTTTTTTTTTTTTTTTGAGACTGAGTCTTGCTCTGTTGCCAGGCTGGAGTGTAGTGGCATGATCTCAGTTCACTACAACCTCTGTCTCCTGGGTTCAAGTGATTTCTCCTGCCTCAGCCTCCCGAGTAGCTGAAACTAGAGGCCTGAGCCACCATGCGCAGGAATAGCTGACTTTTAATGTAATACTTACCTTTATTTTTACTTGCAACATACCAATGACCCCAAATTCCAGACATCCTGTGTGCCTGGGTTTTTTGCTATTGTTACCTTTCTTTTTAGCCAGGCTTGCTTCCGATTAGTTTCTAATTCTCTCATTTAATCTGTTCCTAGGTTTAAGCTATTCTCCTGCCTCAGCTTCCCAAGTAGCTGAGACTAACAGGTGCACGCACCACACCCAGCTAATTTTTATATTTTTAGTAGAGATGGGGTTTTGCCATGTTGACCAGGATGGTCTCGAACTCCTGCCCTCAAGTGTTCCACCTACCTCGGCCTCCCAAAGTGCTGAGATTACAGGCATAAGCCACCGTGCCCAGCCAAGTGAATTACACTTATTATTTTGAGATGGAGTTTTACTCATTGCCCAGGCTGAAGCACAATGATGGAATCTCGGCTCACCGCAACCTCCGCTCCCCCTCAGGGTTCAAGCGATTTTCCTGCCTCAGCCTCCCAAGTAGCTTGGAGTACAGGCATAAGCCACCACGCCTGGCTAATTTTGTATTTTTAGAAGAGATGGGGTTTCTCCATGTTGGTTAGGCTGTTCTCAAACTCCCAACCTCAGGTGCTCCTCCCGCCTCAGCCTCCCAAAGTGCTGGGATTACAGGCATGAGCCACTGCTCCTGGCCTTACACAATTCTTTATTAATCAAGGTGCTTGGAGAATAGTGTGGAGGGTATCACCATTTGAAGGAAAGGCAGATGGAAAGAAGTGTGTAATTTTTTCAGGACTCCCAATATTATTTAAGTGTGGCAATCTCTTTTTATTTCTACTAAGGGGTGTAACAGGTAAGCATTGGCTTTTAGCTTTTGAATAAAGTGATATACATTCCAAACATGGAAAGAAATGTTGGTTTAGGAGTAGGGAGCAGTATTTCAGATTGCTGTTTCGGTACTTAAAACATACGAAAATCTCTTATGCCCCCTGCTATCTGCGTAACAGAACATGCGGTGGGGATTGTGGTTGTCTTTGTTGGGCTTTTAATAGTCATCTTTATGTTGCCCTGAATGCATACATGAAGTTTCTGCACCAGAGACAGATTATTATGACATAATAATTACTGTGCTGGATTCCCTTGTCCTAGTTCTTATCCCTGGGGGGATGCGGTGAGAACAAGATGTCATCCTCTATGTAATGAGGTCCGTACAGTAAATGAAGAATTCGGAGAAAATGAATCTGGGCATTTATATAGAAGAGAAAGGCAACTGTCCTCCTCCCCTTCTAAAAGGAAAGAGAGAGAGAGAGAGAGAGAGAGAGAGAGACAGACAGAGACAGATTGATTTACGCCTGAAAGGCAAGATGGAGAGTATCCTGGGTTCTCACTCCAAATCTTTTCTTGATTGATTGACTGACTGATTCAGATGGCTCACTCTGTCCTCTAGGCTGGAGTACAGCGGCATGATCATGGCTCATTGCAGCCTCAACCTCCCAGGCTCAAGCAATCTTTCTATCTCAGCCTCCCAAATAGCTGACACTACAGGGGTGTGCTGCCACACCCAGCTAATTTTTGTAGTTTTTGTAGAGATGGGGTCTCCCTATGTTGCCCAGGCTTGTCTCAAACTCCTGGGTTCAAGCAATCCTCCCACCTTAGCTTCCTGAGTAGCTGCGACTACAGATGTGCCCCCACCATGCCTGGCTAATTTTTGTATTTTTTTGTAGAGATGGGGTGGGGGAGTGTCTCACTACATTGCTCAGGCTAGTCTCCAACTCCTGACCTCAAGTGATCCACTCCCCCCAGCCTCCCAAAGTGCTGGGATTACAGACAGACGTGAGCCACCGTGCCCAGGCACTCTGTCAATTTTCTCTGGGTCATCTCTATGGTTCTCTCTTCAAAGTTCATAGAATCTATTCTCTGACATCTATATTCTGCTACTGAGCACAATCAGTGAGGTTATATTACTTCTATTTTTCAGTTCTAAAATTTCCACTTATGTCTCCTTTATATTTTTTTGCTGATACTTTCTATTTTCTCATTTGTTTCACATTTGTAACTGTCCATCGAAGCATTTTTATAATGACTGTTTAAAAATCCTTGTCAGCACTGCATGTTCTCACTCATAGGCGGGTGATGAACAATGAGAACACATGGACACAGGGAGGGGAGCACTACGCACTGGGGTCTGTTGGGGGGAAATGGGGGAGGGGCGGGGGGGTGGGGAGGTGGGGAGAGATAGCATGGGGAGAAATGACAGATACAGGTGAAGGGGAGGAAGGCAGCAAACCACACTGCCACGTGTGTACCTATGCAATAATCTTACATGTTCTTCACATGTACCCTAAAACCTAAAATGCAATTTAAAAAAAGAAAAAAAAATCCTT
Organism: Saimiri boliviensis; assembly: GCF_048565385.1. Taxonomy (NCBI): domain Eukaryota; kingdom Metazoa; phylum Chordata; class Mammalia; order Primates; family Cebidae; genus Saimiri; species Saimiri boliviensis. Next base: position 228,879,012 of record NC_133449.1, read on the forward strand.
GTCAGATAACTCTAGTGTCTGTGTTATCCCACTGTCAGTATCTATTGTCTTTTCTCATTCGAGACTTCTTTTGGTTCTCAATATGAGTGATTTTTCTATTATATCCTGGACATTTTGAGCATTGTTAGGAGACTCTGGATCTTATTAAGTCTTCTTTTATTTATTTATTTTTTTTAAGATGGAGTCTCGCTCTGTTGCTCAGGCTGGAGTGCAATGGCGCGATCTCAGCTGACTGCAACCTCCACCTCCAGGTTCATGCAATTCTCCTGTCTCAGCCACCCACGTAGCTGGGACTACAAGCGTGTGCCACCATGCCCGGCTAATTTTTTTGTATTGGTAGTAGAGACAGGGTTTTACCATATTAGCCAAGATGGTCTCGATCTCCTGACCTGGTGATCTGCCAGCCTTGATCTCCCAAAGTGATGGGATTACGGGTGTGAGTGACCATGCCCGGCCTAAGTCTTCTTTTTCGGTAGGGCCCTGCTGATGCTGCCAGCAGGGAAAAGGGGTAAAAATCTAGTCTACTCACATGGCCTCCACTGACATTCTACTCTACTGGAGGGGCTGGAGGAGGCCAGGGAAGATCACTGTTACCATCAGGTGGAGGGCAGCGCTTTAGGATTCCTACACTTACCTCCTCTGCACCATCCTAGAGTAGAGGAGGGGTGCCTCATGACTGCCAGGCAAGGATGAATATCTAGGCTCTTGACTCAGTATTTGCTGACTGATGAGGCAGAAATGTGTTTCTATGCAATTTGGCTGGATTAGGACAGTTTTGTCAAAAGATTTCTGTCTTGCCAGACTGTTCCTTTCCTCATCTGTCGGCCAAAGAAAGCAGGCAAAAAAATGGGGGAATTTTTTTGTCTACATGCATTGATGTTTTGGGGTTGTGGGCTCCTCCAGCACCTAGCTCAGAATATATAAGAGGCAAAAAGAAAGCCCAGAGAACTAAACACCCTGTTGTTCCTTAAGTTTCAGCATCCCTGGCCATTCCACCTCCTTCTCTCCACCTTTCAGAATCTTCTTAGGTTTGCTTTATCTATAATGTCCAGGGTTTTTAGCTTACTTAAAGAGAAGAATAAGGGAAAATTCATCTGCTCCATCTTTTCTAGAACCAGAAGTCCAGCTCCCTTAATAGAAGATACTGCTTTTTTCCCCCTGGGTAACACTACTGATTATATCTGGAGGAGTGGGAGAAACTTTTCCAGCAAAAATAAAATCTAGGCCAGGCACAGTGGTTCATGCTTGTAATCCCAGCACTTTGGGAGACCAAGGCGGGTGGATCACCTGATGTCAGGAGTTTGAGGTCAGCCTGGCTAACGTGGTGAAACCCTATCTCTCCTAAAAAATACAAAAAATTAGCCAGGTATGGTGGTGAGCGCCTGTAATCCTGCAACTCAGGAGGCTGAGGCAAGAGAATCGCTTGAACCCGGGAGGCAGAGGTTGCAGTGAGCTGAGATCATGTCTTTGCACTCCAGCCTAGGCAATCAGGCGAGACTCCATCTCAAATAATAAGAATAATAACTAAATAAAATTAAAAAATAAAATATAGATATGTCTCTATTCTTCTAAACAAGTTGAGGGGGTCCTTCCCAAGGGCCTCTGCTGCCCAGTGTGCCCACAGTTCACTAGCAGAGGAGCAAGGGGGGCACATTAGGAAAAGTAGAGTCAGTGCAGATTTATAAGAGAAAGGCAAATTGTTAGGGGTGGATTATCAGCATTTAAAAAATTCTCCCACGTCCCCTACTTGTATAATAGGAAAAGGAAACATATATTTAGAAAGGGAGCTTTAAAAGGTCACAACTAAAGCACTATATATCTTTTTTTCACTTAATTTTTGCTGTGTTGCTCAGGCTTGTCTCAAACTCCTGGCCTCAAATGATCCTCCCACCTTGGCCTCCCAAAATGCCACTGTACCTGGCGAAAAACACCATACAGTTTTCCCCCCCAGAACTCCCTCTCTCCGTGCAATGATTAAATAAAGAAAAAAGATACTTTCCCTTGTCTTTAGGTCTTTACTTAATTTAGGTCTTTACTTAATTGGATCTTTAACTTCTCACTCTAAGCTGTCTATCTAATAATTACAAAAAAAACCAAGCAGATTATAGAGGTGAAGAGGTGAACTTGATGTAGACACAATGGTCACTAAAGACCACACTTACATAACTTCTGAGGTAATGTGCAATATAAGTGTTCATCTTCTTACTCTGTAGCTCTTTTTTTGGTTGAACCAGCAGATCTGCCCATGGTTTGATGATTGATCATGCCTGAAGCTGGATGTATCAGATGTATTTTTTAAGGATTCACCTTTTCGTCTGCTTTTGATATTTTCTATCTTACGCTGCTAACTGACCTCTTTTTTCTCATAAGAGCTTTTGTCGCAACGTGAATATTGAACTGGTTATTGCAAGCTTTCTTATTAAGATAAACATCCAGGCTTCTACAGGATCTCCCCTTTTTCTGAAATGTACCCCTCATTTCTTGCTTGTTCTGCTTACACATTTCTAATTTCTCTGCTTCTGATGGCTTCTGATTTTTCTTGTCCTGTTTATAGGTTATCTGAATTGGCTTCTCTTGCAGAGTTCCCTGGTTCTGATGATGGAATTCCTTAAGAATCTCTATCCTCTGCTGTAAGATTTGGCATTCATTCTCTAGCAAAGCTGCCACCAACTGCAATGAATGGGTGTCATGGATCAGTTTCTTCACCTGTTCCTCCAGCTCATGCTTTGCTGATGCTTGATTATTCATTGGGGTTTGGAAATCAACTCCATTATTTCCGAGAGTTTCACTTACGTCTTTCTGAGATTTATGATACGATTTTATCAGTTCGCTGAGCTCAGTATGTTGTTTACTCCAGTGTTCTGCTTCCCGTAGTAACTGCTCCATGTTGTTCCTAATTTTCATGGTTTCTTCTTGAACACTAAGAAGTCTGTTTTTTGCTTTTTCCTGACTTTGTTGAGTTTCATTAAAAACTTGTTTTTCTTCTAAATGATTTACTAAATCTCTTGCAAAAACTTGTACTGTGTTTTCAAAGTTCTGGTTTTCCAATATCATCTCCTTTTTCTTTTCATTCTCTTCTTTTTCTGGGTCTAAACTAACAGGCAGGTTTGTTGATAACATTTCATTGATTTTGTCAAGTCCTCTGATGTTTTCTTTGTGGGCTGACACATGCTCAGAAATATTGCTTTCCTCAAAAAGTTCTTTTGCTTCTGTGATCTTCTCTTGAAAACCTGCCATATTTTTAAGAATGTCTTTAATTTCTTTTAAGAGATTGTTAAACTTCTGTGCAGTCTGTTGTTCTGTGACTTGATGGCTGCTATTCTTTAGGGAAGCAAGAGAGCCTGAGAAGGAAGGGGAAAGTGACCCAATTTCAAATAAGGCAATGGTAATCTTAGGGTCCAGAGATTCTTGATGAGGATCAGGAGTAGGGTTAAGAGTTTCGGAGAGGGTGGGCGTCTCAGCTGACTTAGCAGAGCTGGCCATCAGGACAGAAGGAAAGCAGAAAACCTTAGAGATTCCAGGAAGAACAGGTGATGGTCTTTCATGCAAATGTGGGTGGAGATTGTGGAATCAAGCAGAAGTCAGAGACCAAAGTTAAGGATTAAAACTGGGGAGATGCTGTTTAGGTGGAAGGTGGCATCTCAGACAGCCCTTGGGGGAGAAAGGGTGGGAAAGGGGACTGGAGCTAGGGCTCCATCTCTCTTCCTCTGGGCACCCGGCTTTTATTCTCTGGCCCTAGCAACCACGTCTTTATTGTGTCACTGCACCACTGTGGCCTATCCCCAGTGTCTGTCTCCTTTATGTCACAATGGAAGCCTCTCCAATTCCTGCTCAGTGACTCATGCATCAAAAGCAACCTTGGGCTACCCCTCCTCCTCATGCCAGAAAGAGCTCTACAACAGCTCTTCCCCTACTTAATTTCTAGGTTTCCATTCATCTCAGTCTAAGTGCACTCAGTTACTTCCCTACCTCACCCCTATTCCCCCACAATCCTGACCCCAACTGCAGCATGTTTTGACCACTTAAGGGCATGGCGGAGGCCAGTCCTCTCTGATGAGGTCCCCTTCCTTTCATGGCACCTAGAGGCTCTATTGCTCTCATTCTAAGAGAGTTGTGACTGTAAAAGAAAGTTATCCATACAAAACAAAACCCCAGAGTGCTACACCTTTTGTGATTTAAGGAAAGTAAAGCCAGGAGTCCAGATGGATTAAAGACTTAAACCTAAGACCTAACACCATAAAAACTCTAGAAGAAAATCTAGGCAAAACCATTCAGGACATAGGCGTAGGCAAGGACTTCATAACCAAAACACCAAAGGCATTGGCAACAAAAGCCAAAATAGACAAATGGGACCTAATCAAACTCTACAGCTTCTGCACAGCAAAAGAAACAGTCATTAGAGTGAATCGGCAACCAACAGAATGGGAAAAAATTTTTGCAGTCTATCTGACAAAAGGCTGATATCCAGAATTTACAAAGAACTATAACAGATTTACAAGGAAAAAACAAACAAGCCCATTCAAAAGTGGGTGAAGGATATGAACAGACACTTTACAAAAGAAGACATACATCAGGCCAACAAACATATGAAAAAATGCTCATCATCACTGATCATCAGAGAAATGCTAATCAAAACCACACTGAGATACCATCTCACACCAGTTAGAATGGCGATCATTAAAAAATCTGGAGACAACAGATGCTGGAGAGGATGTGGAGAAATAGGAACACTTTTACACTGTTGGTGGGAGTGTAAATTAGTTCAACCATTGTGGAAGACAGTGTGGCAATTCCTCAAGGACCTAGAAATAGAAATTCCATTTGACCCAGCAACCCCATTACTGGGTATATATTTGAAGAATTATAAATCATTCTACTATAAGGACACACGCACACGAATGTTCATAGCAGCACAGTTTACAACAGCAAAGACCTGGAACCAATCCTAATGCCCATCGATGATAGACTGGACAGGGAAAATGTAGCACATATACACCATGGAATATTATGCAGCCATCAAAAACAATGAGTCTGTGTCCTTTGCAGGGACATGGATGAACCTGGAAACCATCATTCTCAGCAAACTGACACAAGAGCAGAAAATCAAACACCGCATGTTCTCACTCACAGGCGGGTGATGAACAATGAGAACACATGGACAAAGGGAGGGGAACATCATATACTGGGGTCTATGGGGGGGGAATAGGAGAGGGACAGAGGGGGATGGGGAGTTGGGGAGAGACAGCATGGGGAGAAATGCCAGATATAGGTGATGGGGAGGAAGGCAGCAAATCACACTGCCACGTGTGTACCTATGCAACAATCTTGCATGTTCTTCACGTGTACCTCAAAACCTAAAATGCAATAAAAAACATTAAAATAAAATAAAAATAAAAATATTCTACTGCTGCAAGAAGGGACTATCTGAATGGTTATTTATAATAGTAACACAATTACAAACTGGGGCTTTTCTTGGCTTTGAATATAGGCATTCTTCAAGACAAGCTTGGCAGCCTTGCTCATGAATCATTTGCATCAGGTGATAGAAAACTTTAACCATTACTTTTCAGAGTAACTTATTTGGAGATTTTTTTTTCCTTTTGGCTCTTTTATTGATCCTCTAAGATTTCCACACTCTACACAGTAACTTGTTAAAATGACACAATTATATATCTAAAGTGTTTGTTTAGCAGGGTGTGGTGATATGTGCCTGTGGTCCTAGCTACTTGGGAGGCTGAGAAAAGAGGATCACTTGAGCCTAGGGGGTTGAGGCTGCAGTGAGCCATGACTGCTGCTTAGTGCACTCCAGCTTGGGTAACACAGCAAGACCCTATCTCAAAAAATTTTAAAGCTGGCCAGGTGCAGTGGCTCACACCTGTAATCCCAGCACCTTGGCCTGGATCACTTGAGGCCAGGAGTTTGGGACCAGCCTGAGCAATATGACAAACCCCATCTCTACTAAAAGTGCAAAAATTAGCTGGGTGTGGCAGCACACACCTGTAATCCCAGCTACTCAGGAGCCTGAGGCACCAGAATTGCTTGAACCCAGGAGGCAGAGGCTGCAGTGAGCTGAGGTCACGCCACTGCACTCCAACCTGAGCAACAGAGCAAGACACTGCCTCAAAAAAGTAAAAACTGCCGGGCGCGGTGGCTCAAGCCTGTAATCCCAGCACTTTGAGAGGCCGAGGCGGGTGGATCATGAGGTCAAGAGATCAAGACCATCCTGGTCAAGATGGTGAAACCCCGTCTCTACTAAAAATACAAAAAATTAGCTGGGCATGGTGGCACATGCCTGTAATCCGAGCTACTCAGGAGGCTGAGGCAGGAGAATTGCCTGAACCCAGGAGGCGGAGGTTGCGGTGAGCCGAGATGGCGCCATTGCACTCCAGCCTGGGTAACAAGAGCGAAACTCCGTCTCAGAAAAAAAAAAAAAAAAAGTAAAAACTAAAAAGCATTTAAAACAGGTAAATTCTATAGTGGGTTACAGAAAAGTAACAAGCTTATTAAACTTCTTTTATTTTAATAAACTGCTTTATTGTCTTTTTGTTCTTAGGAGTCAGGCCTTGAGAATATAGAACACAATCAAAGAAAACGTTTCTTGTGTATGACTTTTTCCTGGCCTTCAAAATCTTGCTAGCAAGCACTTTAATAGAAAGTTGCTTCCAATCTTAGGGGAAAACTCATACTCAGTTTTTTTTTTTCCTCTAGAAAAGAGAAATTCATGTGCTTTCTTTCCTCTCCAGTTACCAACTCACTTTGGCTCTAATTCCTCAGAGCCTCATGCTCGTCTTTCAGCCAGCTGGGCTCCAGGCCATCATCGCTGACTACTCACAGAGACAGCAGGGTTGGCCTTTGTTTTTACTTGAAAAAGGAACACCAGGCCGGGCGCGGTGGCTCAAGCTTGTAATCCCAGCACTTTGGGAGGCCGAGGCGGGTGGATCACGAGGTCGAGAGATCGAGACCATCCTGGTCAACATGGTGAAACCCCGTCTCTACTAAAAATACAAAAAATTAGCTGGGCATGGTGGCGCGTGCCTGTAATCCCAGCTACTCAGGAGGCTGAGGCAGGAGAATTGCCTGAACCCAGGAGGCGGAGGTTGCGGTGAGCCGAGATCGCGCCATTGCACTCCAGCCTGGGTAACAAGAGCGAAACTCCGTCTCAAAAAAAAAAAAAAAAAAAAAGAAAAAGGAACACCTTTTCTAATTTACACAGTGACAGCACAGACGCTAGCAATTGTCCTTATGCTTTAATTCCATCTTAGAAGGTTCAACATTGCTCCTGATTTCCCCCTTTGACTCAAGCATCATTTAAGACAATTTCTTAATCTTCAGGACAAGGGGAATTTTTTTCTGATTCGATAATTTCTAGCTTTGTCATATCGTACTCAGAAAATGTCTGTAATATCTAACTTTTGAAACTGACTGATATTTTCTTTTTGGCCTAATAGATTATCAGTGTTCATGTATGTTCCCTGGACACTTAAAAAGAAAATGTATTCACTATCTCCTTGTGCTTGCAGCTTTTGTATGCGTCAAACATAAATCTAATATTACCCTTGTCTTGATTTTTTAAAATAAAAAGTGGTTTGGCCGGGCGCGGTGGCTCAAGCCTGTAATCCCAGCACTTTGGGAGGCCGAGGCGGGTGGATCATGAGGTCAAGAGATCGAGACCATCCTGGTCAACATGGTGAAACCCCATCTCTACTAAAAATACAAAAAAATTAGCTGGGCATGGTGGTGCGTGCCTGTAATCCCAGCTACTCAGGAGGCTGAGGCAGGAGAATTGCCTGAACCCAGGAGGCGGAGGTTGCGGTGAGCCGAGATCGCGCCATTGCACTCCAGCCTGGGTAACAAGAGCGAAACTCCGTCTCAAAAAAAAAAAAAAAAAAAAAAAAAAGTGGTTTGAAGGTGGCTTGGTGAAGATAAGAAGATAATTTTTTTTTTCTTTAATCTGAAAAGAGCTGGGTGCAGTGGCTCACATCTATAATCCTAACACTTTGGGAGGCTGAGGTGGATGGATCATCTGAGATCAGGAGTTCAAGACCAACCTGGCCAACAGGGTAAAACCTGTCTCTACTAAAAAAAAAAAAAAAAAAAAAAAAATTAATCGGGTATGGTGGCATGCACCTGTAATCCCAGCTACTCGGGAGGCTGAGGCAGGAGAATCACTTGAACCCAGGAGGCAAAGGTTGCAGTGAGCTGAGATTGCGCCACTGCACTCCAGCCTGGGCAATAAGAGCAATACTCAATCTCAAAAAATAAAAAACAAAAAACAAAAACAAACCAAATCTATAAAGGACTTAAATATTTCCCCTACAACTAGAATGAATTCCAATTAACAGTTGTTAATTTTATTGGAATTTGTTTATATATTAGGCACTGAAAGGTATACAGATGTTGAGAAACAAGAGTGGTCCTCTTGTGTCTATTGACCCATATTCCCCAGTGGATAACCATGGAGGTTAAACATATTTGGACTGTTTTACAATTTCTATCCACTAAGTTTCACATAGCTTAATGACTTAGAAAAAGTTGGCTGGGCATGGTGGCTCATGCCTATAATCCCAGCACTTTGGGAGGCCAAGGTGGAAGGATCACTTAAGCCCAGGAGTTCGAGACTAGCCTGGGCAAAATGGTGAAACCCCTGTCTCTACTAAAAATAAAAAATTAGCCAGGCGTGATGGCACACACCTATAGTCCCAGCTACCTGGGAGGCTGAGGTGGGAGAATGGCTTGAGCCCATGAGGTTGAGGCTGCAGTAAGCCATAAGCGTGCCACTGCACTCCAGACTGGGCGACAGAATGAGACCCTGTCAAAAAAAAAAGAACAAAAAAAAAAAAGAAAGAAAAGAAAAAAACTGCAAAAAGCTGTTTCTAAAATTGTTAAAATGACAACTTGTGTCAGATTTTTCTTTCATTTTCTGTTTCTGGGGTGGAGGACAGAGTCTTTCTCTGTAGCCCAGGCTGGAGTGCAGTGGGGCAATCACAGCTCAATACAGCCTCAAACTCTGAGGCTCAAGCAATCCTCCTGCCTTAGCCTCCTGAGTAGCTGAGACTATAGGCACGCACCACTACACCTAGCTAGTTTTTTTGGTTTGTTTTGTAGAGACAGGGACCTCACTATGTTGCCCTGGCTGGTCTCAAACTCCTGGACTCAACTAGTCCTCCTGCCTCAGCCGCTCAGTGTTGGGATTATAGGCATGAGCTGCTGTGCCTGGCCCAAATTTCTCTCTTTAAAATAAGATTGCCTTTACAAAAATATAAAATCAATGTCATCCTTTAATGCATTTGAATTTCAAAATGAATATCAAAATATTGAACATAGGCTGGGCGCAGTGGCTCACACCTGTAATTCCAGCACTTTGGGAGGTCGAGGCAGGCTCATCACTTGAGCTCAGAAATTTGAGACCAGGCTGGACAACATGGTGAAACTCCTTCTCTACCAAAAATACAAAAAATTAGCTGGGCATAGTGGTGTGTGCCTGTAGTCCCAGCTACTCGGGAGGCTGATGTAGGAGGATCACTTGAACCCAGGAAGTAGAGTCTGCAGTGAGCTGAGAACGCACCATTACACTGCAGCCTCAGCAACAGGAGTGAGACCCTGTCTCAAAAATAAATTAATTAATTTAAAAAATTAAATATAGAATGTTTCATTCATGATTCTTTTGGTACCAATAGACAGAGCCTAAACTTAAACTGGCTTAAGCCAAATAAACTGAGGCAGAAAGGGTGGAATGTTAAGAGTATCAATGATGGCCGGGCGCGGTGGCTCAAGCCTGTAATCCCAGCACTTTGGGAGGCTGAGGCGGGTGGATCACGAGGTCAAGAGATCGAGACCATCCTGGTCAAGATGGTGAAACCCCGTCTCTACCAAAAATACAAAAAATTAGCTGGGCATGGTGGCACGTGCCTGTAATCCCAGCTACTCAGGAGGCTCAGGCAGGAGAATTGCCTGAACCCAGGAGGCGGAGGTTGCAGTGAGCCGAGATTGTGCCATTGCACTCCAGCCTGGGTAACAAGAGCGAAACTCCGTCTCAAAAAAAAAAAAAAAAAAAAAGAGTATCAATGACTCATGTAACTTAACATGGTTAAGTTAACCAAGAAACCTATGGTTTCCGACATGCCTAGGTTCAGGGGCTGAAGTTAAATAATTAGGGCTGGACCTCACTGTTTCTGAGTTGTCTCTCTCTGTGCCATCATTCTTAGGATTCTTTCACTACATGGTGGTATCAGGTAGCTCCAGGTTGATGTCCCACAAATTGAACAATCCTAGAGGAAAACAAATTTATCTTTCCTTACAGTTCTAACAAAAATGCCAAGGCTGGCATTGATTGGCCCAGGTGGGTCTGTGCTCATGGAGTTTTGATGTGGGTCAGCCCATGGACTGGACCAGGGACAGAGTGGCATGATGAGGGGCAGTTATCAGAAAAGAGGGCACAGTGGCTCACACCTGTAATCCCAGCACTTTGGGAAGCCAAGGCAGACAGATCAACTGAGGTCAGGAGTTTGTAATCAGCCTGGTGAACACAGGGAAACCCTATGTCTATTAAAAGTACAAAAATTAGCCAAGCATGATGGTAGGCACCTGTAATCCAAGCTACTAGGGAGACTGAGGTAGGAGAATCACTTGAACCTGGGAGGCAGAGATTATAGTGAGCCAAGATAACACCACTGCACTCCAGCCTGGGCAACAGAACAAGACTCCATCTCAAAAAAAGAAAAAAAAGAAAGAAAGAAAAGAAAATAAGGGAATGAGTGTCTGTCTGGAAAAACCAATAGATGCCTACCACATTGTGCCTAAAACAGAATAATAGCACAAACCTGCTTTCTATCCAAATTAAAGATACTCTGTACCCCTTGGAGATTTTGATCTCTCTCCCATAAGACTTCTGGAGGCTGGGTGTGGTGGCTCATGCCTGTAATCCCAGCACTGTGGGATGCCAAGGCAGTGGATCACTACTAGGTCAGGAGTTCAAGACCAGCTTGACCAACATGGTGAAATCCTGTCTCTACTAAAAATACAAAAAAAATTAGTTAGGTGCGGTGGTGTGTGCCTGTAATCCCAGCTACTCAGGAGGCTGAGGCAGGAGAATTGCTTGAACCCAGGAGGTGGAGGTTGCAGTGAGCCAAGATCATACCACTGCACTCCAGCCTGGGTGATGAGATTCTGTCTCAAAAAAAAATAAAAAATGAAAAAAAACTTGTGCAACTAATAATTAGCCTTGATAATAATCACTTATATTATTATTAACTCAGAGATAAAAATCCTTTTTATGTGGGAATCATTTTTTAACCTTTTATTTTGAAAAAAAAAATTAGATTTAGAAAAATAGTACAGTATTTCCATGTATCCTTCACCCAGTATTCCCAAAGTTTAACATCTTATGTAATTATAGTACAATTATCAAAACTAACTTCAGCACGATGCTACTAACTAAACTACAGATTTTACTGGGGTTTCACCAGTTTTCTCTCTATGTTCTTTTTCTGTTCCAGGATCCCGTGCCGCGTTTAGTCATGTCTAGTTTCCTCTGTGACAGGTCTCAATCTTTCCCTATTTTTCATGACACTTCTGAAAAGTATTTCTCAGTTATTTTGTAGATTTTCAATTTTCAGACAATTTTCCCTTTAGAATGGCTACTTACAAATGCACTACTACATCTATAAGCATCATACAAATAACGATAAAACCACACCTTGATGGCCAGGTGCAGTGGCTCATGTCTGTAATCCCAGCACTTCGGGAGGCCAAGACAGGTGGATCACCTGAGGTTGGGAGTTCGAGACCAGACTGACCAACATGGAGAAACCCCATCTCTACTAAAAATACAAAATTAGCCAGGTGTGGTAGCACATTCCTATAATCCCAGCTACTTGGGAGGCTGAACCAGGAGAATACCTTACATAAAATCCTCATAAACATTAAGATTCTAACCCTTGAATGGTCACCACCAATCAGCTATTATTCTTTGGTTTTCATTGTTTTGTTTTGAAACAGAGTTTCTTTTTGTTGCCCATGCTGGAGTGCAGTGGGGAGCTCTGGGCTCACTGTAGCCTCCACTTTCTGGGTTCAAACGATTCTCCTGCCTCAGCCTCCTGAGTAGCTGGGACTACAGGTGCATGCCACCGTGCCTGGCTATTTTTTTTGTATTTTTAGTAGAGATGGGGGTTTCACTGTGTTAGCCAGGTTGGTCTCAATCTCCTGACCTCATGATCTGCCCGCCTTGGCCTCCCAAAGTGCTGGGATTACAGGCACAAGCCACCGCACCTGCCTATTCTTTGGTTTTAAGAAAACCTATTAAACAATTACATAAAATCTATACATATGTATACATATATTTTGGAGTCAGGATCTGGAATGCAGTGGTGTCATCACAGCTCACTGCAGACTCAAACTCTTAGGCTTGTTAGAAATAAGTTCTCAGTGCCACAGAGAAAGACCAGCACTTGGAAGAAAAGTTTCTTAACAAGGCAAAGTTCACTTCTGCAGAAGGGTGCTGCCTGCGCCTGCAGCAGTCACAAGAGCACACCTAACAAAGGAAGGGAGGGGGTTTTGTCCCTAACATAGTTCCTTTTAAATCCTTTTAAATCCTACTTTTAAAAGTAGGATTGGCTCAAGCCTGTAATCCCAGCACTTTGGGAGGCCAAGGCGGGTGGATCACAAGGTCGAGAGATCGAGACCATCCTGGTCAACATGGTGAAACCCCGTCTCTACTAAAAATACAAGAATTTTTTTTTTTTTTTTTTTTTTTTTAAGACGGAGTTTCGCTCTCCTTACCCAGGCTGGAGTGCAATGGCGCGATCTCGGCTCACCGCAACCTCCGCCTCCTGGGTTCAGGCAATTCTCCTGCCTCGGCCTCCTGAGTAGCTGGGATTACAGGCACGCGCCACCATGCCCAGCTAATTTTTTTGTATTTTTAGTAGAGACGGGGTTTCACCATGTTGACCAGGTTGGTCTCGATCTCTCGACCTTGTGATCCACCCGCCTCGGCCTCCCAAAGTGCTGGGATTACAGGCTTGAGCCACCGCGCCCGGCCTAGGATTGACTTTTAAAGCTGAGTCTTTGAAGAAGAACTTCGTTGTCCCAACATTCTTAAGCCATCCTTCTGCCTCAGCCTCCTGAGTCACTGGGATTACAGGCAAATGCCACCATGCCCAGCTCAAATATTTTTCATTAAACCAACAACTTTAACTCTATCAAAATTATTCAAACATATTTGAGCAATAAAATAAATGATTGTATTGGATTATAACCTATGAAACCATAGGTTGTTGAATGAATAAACAAGTAAGGAAATACAGGAAAATAGACACTTCTTCTTTATCAAACAATTCCAATTAATACACAGGAAAAGAATAAGGAAAACAGAAACCCTCCTTAGAACACCACTATAATAATTATTGCAGGCAAGATCTACCTATGGGTGCTAAAATTAGGAGAGAGAAACAGAATATTTGCATAGTCTCAAAGTATCTCCCTTAAGTCTCAAAGTAATTAACAAGATGTTTGTTAATTACAAATGAAAAGATAGTAACTTCATAGTTGATAAACCAAGTAGACAGCTGTCTTAATGAGGTGATCAAAGCTAACATAACCAGAAATACGACATACGGACATCATGTACCCATTTGTATTGATACAGGGGTTAAAAAGTAGTTTCTTAGGCAGATAGGATACAGAAATCCTGGGTCAGATTTCCCCTTTTTCTTTTTCCTTCTTTTTTTTTTTTTTTTTTTTTTTTTTTTGAGACGGAGTTTCGCTCTTGTTACCCAGGCTGGAGTGCAATGGCGCGATCTCGGCTCACCGCAACCTCCGCCTCCTGGGTTCAGGCAATTCTCCTGCCTCAGCCTCCCGAGTAGTTGGGATTATAGGCACGCGCCACCATGCCCAGCTAATTTTTTGTATTTTTAGTAGAGACGGGGTTTCACCTTGTTGACCAGGATGGTCTCGATCTCTTGACCTCGTGATCCACCTGCCTCGCCTCCCAAAGTGCTGGGATTACAGGCTTGAGCCACCGCGCCCGGCCTTTTTTTTTCTTGAGGGAGTCTCACTCTGTTGCCCAGGCTGGAGTGCTGCAATCTCAGTTTACCACAACCTCCACCTCCCAGGTTCAAGCGATTCTCCTGCCTCAGCCTCCCGAGTAGCTGGGACTACAGGCCTGTGCTACCATGCCTGGCTAGTTTTTGTATTTTCAGTAGAGAGGGGCTTTCACTATGTTGGCCATGCTGGTCTCAAACTCCTGACATCGTAATCTGCCTGCCTGGTCCTCCCAAAATGCTGGGATTACAGGCGTGAGCCACCGCGCCCAGCAGGTTTCCCTATTAATGAAAAACAGCCCCCAAATCATTTTCTTTTCTAACAAAGAGCAGCCTGTAAAATCGAGCTGCAGATGTAAACAAACAAGCTGGAAGCGTGCACGGGTGAATGCCAGTACTTGTGCCCACAGGAATATATTACCTGGGACTAGGCACGTTCAAAGTGGCGGCTCCATCTTCTCTTGCTGCCCGCCGGGTGTATGGTGAGCAGCGGGCGAGAGGCGCCAGCCCAGGGGAAGCTCATTTGCATAATGATTGGGGTGGGACGACCAGCGTCCCCGCTCCCGCCGCTGCTATGGAAACGTCACACCTGGTGAAACCAATCAGTGAGCCCGGGTCAATCAGACACCGCCTCCTCAAGCCTGCTGGTAAACTCTCCTGCTTTTGGCTGCTTTTCTCTTTTTTCGAGCCTCTGTCTCTCAAGGAGCTGTTCTCCCTCTCCATTCTACTGTTAAGCTTTCCACTCCTTAACCTACCCACATGTGTCCCTGTCCTTAATTTTCTTGGAGCAAGATGACAAACCTCAGGTGTTTACCCCAGACAACGATGCTGCTTCAAACAATACACTAAGAAAAACTTACCACTTTTGTGGCATTTTTGCCAAAATTGCCTCACCTTGATTTAATGATTAGGATTAGACAAACACAAATGGAGATAAACTACTATTGCTGTGTTTTAGGCACAATGTAGTAGACATCTGTTGCTTTTGCCTCTGACAGAGGCATTTCGCATATGAAAAATTTTAGTATGGAAATGTTTTGGTATAATACAAATTTTTTTTGTTTTATATAATTGTTTAATAGGTTTTTTATAATACAAAATATTTTGTTTTATATAATTGTTTAATAGGTTTCTTTAAAATCAAAGAATAATAGCTGGCTAGGCATGGTGGCTCACATCTGTAATCCTAGCACTTTGGGAGGCCGAGGTGGGAGGATCTCTTGGGTACAGATGTTCCAGACTAGCCTGAACAACATAGTAAGATGTTATCTCTCCAAAAAAAAAAAAAAAAGTAAGTAAGAATAATAGAAAAAAGTAAGTAAGAATAATAAAATAGATAAAATAATAAAATAAAAAATAGATTAAATAATAAAATAATAATAGAAAAAAGTAAGAATAATAATAAAAGTAAGAATAATAGCTGCTGATTGGTGATAACTAATCAAGGATTAGAGTCTTTACAAGGAATTCTATGCAGGGTATGATTTTAAGCATAATTTTGTGATGCTTTTAGATGTAGTAGTGCACTTATAAGTAGCCAATTTAGAGGGGAAATTGAACATTGAAATTTTTATTCAAAAATCAAAAACTACACAACCTCCTTTCCTCAGCATAGCCTCTTTTCTGTAACCACCAGGTGGTGCTATGAGCCTTAAAAATTGCTCTACAAATGTTTCTCCTTTTTTTGGTGGCATAATACCTGAACTACACAATAAGTGGAACCTTAGAGATATTCTCATCCAAAGTCTTTTTTTTTTTTTTCTCAGAATTTGGGAGTGTAGATTCTAAGAGGCTTGCCCAAGGTTACAGCTAGTTATGATGAGAGCTGGGATCAGAGTCCAAGTTTCCTGCCTTATTAAAGTTGCTGGAGAGGCAGGTTCTGCAGACAGGAGGCTACAGAAGACTTTTAAAAATACCTTCTAAGTGTTATACAGAAAAAGGATTATGAAGCAGAGCACTGTGGCTCGAGCCTGTAATCCTAGCACTTTGGGAGGCTGAGGAGGGAGGATCACCTGAGGTCAGGAGTTTGAGACCAGCCTGGCCAACATGGTAAAACCCCATCTCTACTAAAAATACAAAAAGTAGCTAGGCGCGGTGGTGGGCACCTGTAATCCCAGCTACTTTGGAGGCTGAAGCACGAGAATCACTTGAACTGGGGAGGTAAAGGTTGCAGTGAGCCAAGATTGTACCACTGCACTCCAGCCAGCCTGGGCAACAGAGTGAGATGCTGTCTCAAAAAAAAAAAAAAAGAAAAGAAAAGAAAAGAAAAAGAATAAAAGGATTATGAGGAAGAGCAGGCTTTCAACACTGATGGGACTGGCTTGTTTTACAAGAATACTGACAAACAAACCTATGTAACACAAATGACATTTTTTTTTTTTTTTTCTGGGAGCACATGCACTTTATTGAATGCCACTGTAGAAAAGTGTGTGAGGGTAAAGGGCTGATACAGGATGGGCTGGGGGCAGGGCGAGGGATGGAAGCTGGAGTACCAGGGAGACAGGTCACGGGCAGAGCCCCTGGCCCAGGTGATTCCTCTGGATCTACTGATAGGCTTGCAGAATCAGGATTGGGATGATGATCATCAGAATGGTCATGATGATGCCCAAAACCAGGGCCCAGATGTTCAGGCACTTGGCGGTGGAGGCGTAGGCCTGGGCCCCGGTCAGGTCGCCAACCATCTTCCTGTCCCTAGACTTCACGGAGTAGGCAAACGCTATGAAGCCCAGGCAGCAGGAATTCATGAAGAGGGTGTTAAACAGGGACCAGACGACGTGGTCAGGCACGTAGGTCTCACTTCGGATGTGGACCACGGTGGATGTCGGGGGTGCAGGGTTGTGGGGCACCCCCAGCACATCCACCTCATGCTCCTCCTTCAGCATCTCATAGTTTGGGGGATGGTCAGTGCTGGCGGGAGTGAAGAAGGTTTGGACAGTGTGGTTCATGGTGTCCGGCAAGACCGTCGGTGGTGGGGTTGCTGGGATGCTTCTCCCACAAATGACATTTCAACTGACGAAAATGTTGAGACCAGAGGCTCACAAGAACCTAACACTACATTACTCTGAAAGCTATAGTAATCACTAGTTCAATGTCTGGAGTGGCTTCATAGAGAGTGACTACTGCATATGATGAGAATCAACTCTAGAAATAAATGTAACAAAAGAAGTTTTCAAAAGAACTGAAATCTCTAAAACAGTGTTGAAAGATATTAAAGCTTTAAATAAATGGAAAAATATCTCATGTTCATGGGTTTGAAGACTTGATATTGTTAAGATAGTAATATTTCTTAAATTGATCTACAGATACAACATAATCCCTTTCAAAATGCCAGCTGCCTCTTGCCAAAATTGACAAGCTATACATCTATTTGACAGACCTGGTGCAATTACTGTGTGCTGCTAAGGCTCTCACTGCAGATGCAAGAAAAAACGTGTCTTGTACTTTCTGTCTTATTGTGGCAGCCAAGACTGAATAGAGAAAAACAGAGGAAAAATACGGACAGAGAAGTTTCAGAGATCAGAAATAACCTTGTAAACAGTGAAGAGCCTATTTTATTCCAAAGAGGAACCCAAAATTTGAGTATACATGAGAGGTGTTGGGATAGATCTCCTACCACCCTCACTTGGTTGATTACACTTAAGTAAAAGCTTAAAGGTTAAGATAATGAGTGCCACTGCACTCCAACCTAGGTGACAAAGTGAGACTTCATCTCAGAACAAAACAACAAAAAACCACTTCTGAAAGAAAACACAGGAAAAAGTCTTTGTGACTCCTGATCTGGCAATGAGTTTTTAGATAGAATATCAAAAGCATAATCTACGAAAGAAAAATTTAGGCCTGGCGCAGTGGCTCACACCTGAAATTCTAGCACTTTGGGAGGCTGAGGCAGGCAGATCACAAGGTCAGGAGTTTGAGACCAACCTGGCCAACATGGTGGAAACTCCTCTCTACTAAAAATACAAAAATTAGCCGGGTGTGGTAGCATGCGCTATAGTCCCAGCTACTTGGGAGGCTGAGGCAGGAGAATCTCTTGAACCAGGGAGGAGGAGGTTGTAGTGAGCCAAGACCATGCCATTGCACTCCAGCCTGGGTGACAGAGAATTCCATCTCAAAACAAACAAACAAACAAAAACATTAAAACAGAGATCTTAAGACTGACAAAGAGCAGACTCCTTGTAGCAATAATATACCAAATTCCATCCTGACTTTACTATAGCATCACATACCAGATAGCAGGCCCTGAAAGTGAAGTATTTTACTCTGAAATATATTCCCTTGATTTTTTTTTTTTAGATGGAATCTCACTCTGTTGCCAGGCTGGAGTGCAGTGGTGCCATCTCGGCTTACTACAACCTCTGCCTCCCGGGTTCAAGTGATTTTCCTGCCTCTGCCTCCTGAGTAGCTGGGACTACAGCTATGTGCCATGCCCAGCTAATTTTTGTATTTTTAGTAGAGACTGGGTTTCACCGTGTTGGCCAGGATGGTCTCAATCTCTTGACCTCATGATCCTCCCACCTTGGCCTCCAAAGTGCTTGGATTATAGGCGTGAACCACCATGCCCAGCCTCCTTGACTTATTTTTTAAATGGCTCGGCAAAGCTGACTCTTAAGGGGGAAATCTACATTCTGTAGAGAAACTTCCAGATCTTTTCCTGACTCAGGAGAGATTGAGAGTCTAGCACCTTTTGTTTTTTGAGACAGGGTCTCACTCTGTTACTCAGGTTGGAGTGCAGTTGTGCATCTCAGCTCACCGCAGCCTTGACTTCCTGGGCTTAAGTGATCCTCCCACCCACCTGAGCCTCCCAAGTAGGCGGGACTACAGGCCACCAAACCCAGCTACAGCTAGTGCTCGACTTACGACCACGATTGGTTCCAACAGACCGATCGTAACATGATTTGGTCGTAATTTGAGTAGGCTATATGTACAGTACTGTGAAATGATGTTATAAAAATCTTTAAGTCATATTTTATCATAATTTTCTTTCATTATTGTTATATATAATTTTCTTTGTTCATTTTATGCCATTTGTATCATCTCTACACCATTTTGTTTCTTATTTTTACATTCGTCAGGTTTAAGTAAAACACTGCCTTACCAGTACAACCGGTTTAATATTTGCAAAACATACGAAATTACAAAATACAGGTGCATACAAAAATACAAAATACAGGTGTAAAAAATAACATAGGAAATATTTTCCCAATTGTAAAACATATCAAAATATATAAACATGTACAAAACACAAATTGCTGTATCGAACCTGGGATAACAGTTGAAATGGTGCACGCAGAGATGGTACGGAAGATGGCCCGCACTGTCGTACGCCCAGCTGGGCAACTTTTGCGCTGCCAGACACGGAGCAGTCGTGGCTAGTGATTGTGGTCGTAAAGTCAAATGGTCGTAAGTTGCATCGGTCGTAAGTTGATCAATACCTGTAATACTTTTTTTTAAGAGATGAGATCTCACTATGTCACCCAGGCTGATCTCAAACTCCTGGGCTCAAGTGATCTGCTTCAGCCTCCCAAAGTGTTGGGACCATGAGCCACCACACCTGGCCAAGTCTGGCACCTTTTTAGGTGTGGTAAGAAACATGTGCCATCCATACTCTTTGAAGTCTGCTACCTGGAGGCTTCATCTGTGTCATAGGAACCTTAGTATTCAGAAACCCTATCTTAATCCAGACATTCCTTTCTATTGATTCCAGATCTTTAGATAATGACTTAATTTTTTTCAGCCATCTGCCAATCATAAAATCTTTGAATCCACCTATGACCTGGGACCCTCACTGTTCCCACTTCAACACCTTTCTTTCTTTTCTTTTTTTTTTTTTTTGAGACGGAGTCTTGCTCTTGCAACCTCTACCTCCCAGGTTCAAGCAATTCTCCTGCCTCAGCCTCCTGAGTAGCTGGAATTACAAATGTGTCCCACTTTTCCACACTGAACCAATGTACACCTTACAGGTATTAATTGATGGCTGCTTGTAACTTTTGTCCCCCTAAAAGGTATAGAGTCAAGCTGTAACCCAACCACCTTGGGCACATGTTCCCAGGACCTCCTGAGGCTGTGTCACCAGTCAAAATCCTCAGCCTTGACAAAATAAGCTTCCAAATTGATTGAGACTTGACTCAAATACTTTTTGGTTTACATGATAAAGGACTTATATTCAATATATAAAGAATTCTTCAAATGCAGCTATAGGAAAACAACTCAGTTTTTTAAATGGACAAAATATCTGAATAGAACACGTCAAAGGAGATATACGAATGACAAATAAGCACATGAAAAGATGCTGTTGGCCGGGAGTGGTGGCTCACGCCTGTAATCCCAGTACTTTGGGAGGCTGAGGCAGGTGGATCACCTGAGGTCAGGAGTTCAAGACCAGCCTGACCAACATCTTGAAGCCCAGTCTCTACTAAATACAAAAGATTAGCTGGGCGTGGTGCCACATGCCTGTAATCCCAGCTACTTGGGAGGCTGAGGCAGGAGAATCACTTGAACCTGGAAGGCTGAGGTTGCAGTGAGCTGAGATTGCACCATTGTACTCCAGCCTGGGCAACAAGAGTGAAACTCTGTCTCAAAAAAAAAAAAAAAAAAAAAAAAAAGCCAGCTGGGCGCTGTGGCTCACACCTGTAATCCTATAATCCTAGCACTTTGGGAGGTTGAGGTGGGTAGATCACCTGAGGTCAGGAGTTCAAGACCAGCCTGGCCATCATGGTGAAACCCCATCTTTAAAAAAAAAAAAAAAAAAAAAAGAAGCCGAGACTGTGTCTGCCCCTCGAGCACAGCACAGAGCCTCACCCTCTCCACTCCACTGCCCATCCTCACCTGCTGCCAGGTCACCATGGATGATGATATTAACGTGCTGGTCGTTGACCACAGCTCTGGCATGTGCAAGGCCAGCTTTACAGGCGATGATGCCCCTTGGGCTGTCTTCCCCTCCATCGTGGGGAACCCGAGGCACGAGGGCATGATGGTAGGCATGGGTCAGAGAAGGACTCCTATGTGGGCGAGGAGGCCCAGAACAAGGGAGGCATCCTAACCCTGAAGCACCCCATCGAGCACAGCATCATCACCAACTGAGACAACATGGAGAAGATCTGGCACCACACCTTCTACAATGAGCTGACCGAGGCCACCCAGAACCCCAAGGCCAACCACGAGATGACCCAGATCATGTTGAGATCTTCGACACCCCAGCCACGTATGTGTCCATCCAGGCCGTGCTGTCCCTGTATGCCTCTGGCCATATCACTGACATTGTGATGGACTCTAGCGAAAAGGTTACCGATGCTGTGCCCATCTACAAGGGATATGCCCTCCCCCACGCCATCCTGTGTCTGGATCTGGCTGGCTGAGACTTAACTGACTACCTCATGAAGATCCT
Source organism: Saimiri boliviensis (assembly GCF_048565385.1). Classification (NCBI taxonomy): domain Eukaryota; kingdom Metazoa; phylum Chordata; class Mammalia; order Primates; family Cebidae; genus Saimiri; species Saimiri boliviensis. The sequence goes on from NC_133449.1 coordinate 228,900,432, forward strand.
CACCAAGTGTGGCTACAGCGTCACCACCACAGCCAAGCAGGAAATGGTGCATGACATCAAGAAGAAGCTGTGCCATGTTGCCCTGGACTTCGAGCAGTAGATGGCCATAGCAGCCTCCAGCTCCTTCCTGGAAAAGAGCTATGAGCTGCCTGTTGGCCAGGTCATCATCATCGGCAATGAGCGGTTCCGCTGCCCCAAGGCGCTCTTCCAGCCTTCCTTCCTGGGCATGGAATCCTGTAACTTCCATGAAATTAGCGTCAACTCCATTATGAAGTGTGACATGGACATCCACAAAGACCTGTATGCCAACACAGTGCTGCCTGGTAGCACCACCATGTACCCTGGCATCACTGACAGGATGCAAAAGGAGATGACCGCCCTGGCGCCCAGCATGATGAAGATCAAGATCATTGCTCCTGGGCCAGGCATGGTATCTCACACCTGTAATCCCAGCACTTTGGGAGGCTGAGGTGGGCAGATCACGAGGTCAGGAGTTCAAGACCAGCCTGGCCAACATGGTGAAACCCCATCTCTACTAAAGATGCAAAAAGTTAGCCAGTTGGTTTGGCAGACACCTGTAGTCCCAGCCACTCTGGAGACTGAGGCAGGAGAATCGTTGTAACCTGGGAGGCGGAGGTTGCAGTGAGCTGAGATTGTGCAGTTGCACTCCAGCCTGGGCAACAGGGCAAGACTCCATCTCAAAAAAAAAAAAAAAAAAAAAAAAAAAAAAAAAAGGATCATTGCTCCTCTCGAGTGCAAATACTCCAGGTGGATGGGTGGCCCCATTCTGGCCTCTCTGTCCACCTTCCAGCAGATGCGGATCAGCAAGCAGGAGTATGATGAGTCTAGCCCCTCCAGTGTCCATGGCAAATGCTTCTAGGCCGACTATTGCTTGGTTGCACTTCACCCTTTCAAAACGTAACTTGGGCAGAAAACAAGATGAGATTGGCATGGTTTTATTTGTTTTGGATTTTTTTGGGTGGGAGGCTTAACTCAGGATTTAAAAACTGGAACCATGAAGGTGACAGTGGTTGGTTGGAGTGAGCATTCCCCTAAAGTTCTACAATGTGACGGAGGACTTGGATTGTATATTGTTCTTTTTTTTAAAATAGTCATTCCAAATATCATGAAATGCAATGTTACAGGAAGTCCCTTGCCCTCTTAAAAGCCACCCCACTTCTCTCTAGGGCGAATGGCCCAGTCCTCTCCCAACTCCACACAAGGGAGGTGATAGCATTGCTTTTGCGTAAATTATGTAATGCAAAAATTTTTAAATCTTCGCCTTAATACTTTTTTTTTTTTTTCGAGATGGAGTTTCGCTCTTGTTACCCAGGCTGGAGTGCAATGGCGCAATCTTGGCTCACCGCAACCTCTGCCTCCTGGTTCAGGCAATTCTCCTGCCTCAGCCTCCTGAGTAGCTGGGATTATAGGCACGTGCCACCATGCCCAGCTAATTTTTTATATCTTTAGTAGAGACGGGGTTTCACCATGTTGACCAGGATGGTCTCGATCTCTTGACTTCGTGATCCACCCGCCTCGGCCTCCCAAAGTGCTGGGATTACAGGCTTGAGCCACCGTGCCCGGTGCCTTAATACTTTTTTATTTTGTTCTATTTTGAATGATCAGCCTTCACGGCTCCCCGTTTTTTGTCCCCCAACTTGAGTTGTATGAAGGCTTTTGGTCTCCCTGGGAGTGGGTGGAGGCAGCCAGGGCTTACCTGTACACTGACTTGAGACCAGCTGAATAAAAGTGCACACCTTAAAAAACAAGCAAGAGCCTGTAATCCCAGAACTTTGGGAGGCCGAGGCAGGTGGATCACGAGGTCAGAAGATCAAGACCATCCTGGCCAACACGGTGAAACCCCATCTCTACAAAAATACAAAAAAATTAGCTGGGTGTGGTGGTGCATGCCTGTAATTCTAGTCAGGAGGCTGAGGCAGGAGAATCACTTGAAGCTGGGAGGCAGAGATTGCAGTGAGCTGAGATCATGCCACTGCACTCCAGCCTGACAACAGAGTGAGACTCCATTTCAAAAAAGAAGATGAAGAAGAAAAGAAAAGAAAAAGAAAGAAAGAAAAGAAAGGATGCTGTCAATATCATTTTTCATTTAGAGAAAGGCTAAGTGCAAAGCAATAAGATGCCACTACATACACATCAGAATATTTAAAATAAAAAAGCAGCCAGGCGCGGTGGCTCAAGCCTGTAATCCCAGCACTTTGGGAGGCCGAGGCGGGTGGATCACGAGGTCGAGAGATCGAGACCATCCTGGTCAACATGGTGAAACCCTGTCTCTACTAAAAATACAAAAAAATCAGCTGGGCATGGTGGCTCGTGCCTGTAATCCCAGCTACTCAGGAGGCTGAAGCAGGAGAATTGCCTGAACCCAGGAGGCGGAGGTTGCAGTGAGCCGAGATCGCGCCATTGCACTCCAGCCTGGGTAACAAGAGCAAAACTCCGTCTCAAAAAAAAAAAAAAAAAAAGCAAACTAACAATAACAAATGCTGTAAAGGATTTGAAACAAGGGCACTGTCTTTCACTGCTAATGGGAATGCAAAAATGATAAAGCCATGCTGGAAGACAGTTTCCCAGTTTTTAATGTTCAACATAGACATACCATATGGCCTAGCAGTCCTTCTCCCAGGTTTTCAAACCCACCTGACTTGAAAACATGTCTCCATAGAAACCTGTATGCGAATGCTTATAACAACTTTATTCATAATTACCAAAAACCAGAAGCAACCAAGATGTCCTTCAATAAGTGAATGGGTTAACCAGGCGTCCCCAAACTTTTTACACAGGGGGCCAGTTCACTGTCCCTCAGACCGTTGGAGGGCCTCCACATACTGTGCTCCTCTCACTGACCACCAGTGAAAGAGGTGCCCCTTCCTGAAGTGCAGTGGGGGCTGGATAAATGGCCTCAGGGGGCCGCATGCGGGCCGTAGTTTGGGGATGCCTGGCCGGTAAACAAACTATTCAGCAAGAAAAAATGGGAAGTACTATTTATCCACACAATAGCATGGATGAATCTTTTTTTTTTTTTTCTTTGAGATGGAGTTTCACTCTTTCGCCCAGGCAGGGGTGAAGTGGCAAGATCTTGGCTCACTGCAACCTCCACCTCCCAGATTCAAGCAATTCTCCTGTCTCAGCCTCCTGAGTAGCTGGGATTACAGGTGACCGCCACCATGCCCAGCTAATTTTTGTATTTTTAGTAGAGACGGGATTTTGCCATGTTGGCTAGGCTGCTCTGAAACTCCTGACCTCAGGTAATCCACCCACCTTGACCTTCCAAAGTGCTAGAATTACAGATATGAGCCACTACGCCCAGCCACATGGATGAATCTTAAGTGGATTTTGCTAAGGGGGAATCAAACGGACTAGAATTGCTATATATTGAATAATTCCATTCACAAGACATCCTAGAAATGGCAAAACTATAGGGATCAGTGGTTTCTAGGGACTAGGGAAAGGAAAGAAGACATCAACTACAGAAAGCACAGGCTGTTCTTTAGGGTGATGAAACTAACCCGTATGGTATTGCAGGGATGGATATAGGACTCTATGCATTTACCAAAACCCATAGAACTTATAGCAAAAAGGATATATGAGGCCGGGCGCAGTGGCTCACGCCTGTAATCCCAGCACTTTGGGAGGCCGAGGCCAGTGGATCACGAGGTCAGGAGTTTGAGACCATCCTGGCCAACATGGTGAAACTCCGTCTCTACTAAAAATACAAAAAATTAGCTGGGCATGGTGGCGTGTGCCTGTAATCCCAGCTACTCAGGAGGCTGAGGCCGGAGAATTGCCTGAACCCAGGAGGCGGAGGTTGCGGTGAGCCGAGATCGTGCCATTGCACTCCAGCCTGGGTAACAAGCGAAACTCCGTCTCAAAAAAAAAAAAAAAAAAAAAAAAAAGGATGTATGAAAACTTAATGCATGAAAATTTCAAAAACAAAATCAGCCAGGAGGTCAAGGATACAAGGGATATGATTAGACTGTGCCTATGCTGAATGATTTACTTCCAAAAAGTAGGGTATGGAAAGGGGGAAGGAATAAAAGTAAATTCATAGTGGGGAAATCTGGCAGCCATCACCTTAAACAAGTGATTGAAGTTAACATCACCAGTAAAGGACAAATAATTTTTCTGTGCCTCCTATGTGATGCACTGAGAAGAACATGTCACTTGTATAGTATTCATAGCCAAAACGTGTAATACACATCTAAGCATGAGAAAACATCAGAAGAAAACAAAATTGAAGGGCATTCTAGAAAATAACTGAACTATTCAAAAAAGTCAAGATCATGGCCTGGCGTGGTGGCTCATGCCTGTAATCCCAGCACTGTGGGAGGCCACAACGGGTGGATCACCTGAGGTCAGGAGTTTGAGACCAGCCTGACCAACATGGTGAAACTCTGTCTCTACTAAAAATACAAAACATAGCCGGGCATGGTGGCAATGCCTGTAATTCCAGCTACTTGAGAGGCTGAGTCAGGAGAATCGCTGGAACCCAGGAGGCGGAGGTGGAGGTTGTTGCAGTGAGCCAAAATCAAGCCACTGCACTCCAGCCTGGCAAGAGTGAGACTCCGTCTTAAAAAAAAAAAAAACAAGATCTTGAAAGAAGAAAGACTGGGGAACTGTTTAAAGGAGACTAACGAGACTGAAAACGAAATGAAATATGCAATCCTGGACTGGATCGTGACTGGAAAAAAATTATCTATAAAAAGCATTATTGAGACAATTAAATTTGAATACAATCTACAGATTGAAACCCAGGCATCAGTACTTTTTAAAGCTCCTGGTAGATTTCCACATGCAGCCAAATTTGAAAACCAGTAGAGTTCTTCAATAGAGTTCCTCCCGTGGTCTTCATTTAGCCCTCACTGCCGGCCCAGTTAAACCAGGCAGTTTCTAACTCCTGCATAGTGTCTCAGAGTCTTTAGGAAGCTCTGAAGACAGAGAGGTTATAAAGATGACATGCTATAAACCTAATATTGGCATGCTTTTACAGTAATTAATAAGACAAATGATTACAAAACTGCATTAAAAGAATTGCAGAGGGCTTGAATGATGTAAATAATTAATCTTCCTTCCTAATTACACTGATGTTCCTTAGTCATCAATTCTGCCTTGTTTCTTAATTTCTAAAGACAAGCTTCGATTGCTAAAGTAAAAAGGCCAGCCTGTGCAACACACTGAAACCCCATCTCTACTAAAAATACAAAAATTAGCCCAGTGTAGTGGTGGGCCCTTGTAATCCCAGCTACTCAGGAGGCTGAGGCAGAAGAATCGCTTGAACCCCGGAGCCAGAGGTTGCAGTGAGCCAAGATGGCACCACAGCTCTCCAGCCTGGGCGACAGAGGAAGATTCCATCTCAAAACAAAACAAAGCAAAACAAACAAACAAACAAAAACGAAAAACAAATGTAAAAGGGCACACAATGACATCAACACAAGAGTAAGGACAAAAGTAACTTGTCTCTAGGTGTCAGAGTTCAGTTCTCTTGACTGTCAGTACTAGGAGCCATTCAGTCTTTTCCGTCCTTGTTCTTTTGTTTTGCTTTGAGATAGGATCTCACTCTGTTATCAGGCTGGAGTGCAGTGGTGTGAACTTGGCTCACTGCAACCTCCGCCTCCTGTGCTCCCACCTCAGCCTCCCAAGTAGCTTGGACCACAGATGCATGCTATCATGCCTGGCTAATTTTTGTATCTTTTGTAGAGACAGGGGTCTTGCCATGTTGCCCAGCCTGGTCTTTTCTTTCTTATTTCCTCTGGGCCCAGAACACCATACTGGGCCTTTTCACCTCCTCACAGTTTTTCACTATTTACATGTGCTGAAATCGCCAAGAAATAAAAAGCAATAGCGCTGCCACCACATGCATCCCCCAGCTAGGGCCCCGCCTCTCACTTTCCAGCCAAACTGCTGAGCACTTTCTATTTCCTCACTCCTGCTTGCTCTTCAGACCATTAGAATCGGCCTTGTTTTTTTTTGTTTTTGTTTTTTTTTTTTTTTTTTTTTGAGACCGAGTTTCACTCTTGATACCCAGGCTGGACTGCAATGGCGCGATCTCGGCTCACCGCAACCTCCGCCTCCTGGGTTCAGGCAATTCTCCTGCCTCAGCCTTCTGAGTAGCTGGGATTACAGGCACGCGCCACCATGCCCAGCTAATTTTTTGTATTTTTAGTAGAGATGGAGTTTCACCATGTTGACTGGGATGGTCTTGATCTCTTGACCTCGTGATCCACCCGCCTTGGCCTCCCAAAGTGCTGGGATTACAGGCTTGAGCCACCGCACCCGGCCCAATATTAACTTTTTTTTTCAGAGTCTCACTCCATCATCCAGGCTGCAGTGCAGTGGTATGATCTTGGCTCACTGCAGTCTCTGCCTTCCAGGTTCAAGCAATTCTCCTGCCTCAGCCTCCCGAGCAGCTGAGATTACAGGAGTGCGCCAACATGCCTGACTAATTTATTTTATTTTATTTATTTATTTTTTTTGAGACAGAGTTTCGCTCTTGTTACCCAGGCTGGAGTGCAATGGCGCGATCTCGGCTCACCGCAGCCTCCGCCTCCTGGGTTCAGGCAATTCTCCGGCCTCAGCCTCCTGAGTAGCTGGGATTACAGGCAGGCGCCACCATGCCCCGCTGATTTTTTTGTATTTTTAGTAGAGACGGGGTTTCACCATGTTGACCAGGATGGTCTCGATCTTTTGACCTCATGATCCACCTGCCTCGGCCTCCCAACTGATTAATTTTTGTACTTTTAGTAGAGATGAGGTTGTACCATGTTGACCAGGCTGGTCTTGAACTCCTTACCTCAAGTAATCCACCCACCTCGGCCTCCCAAAGTGCTGGGATTACAGGCATGAGACACCACACCTGGCCTATATTAACTTTTTTTCAAATGTGAGGTTTACAAATATTTGCTCCAATTTCATAGATTGCCTTTTCATTTTGTTGGTTGTTTCCTTTGCTGTGCAGAGCGTTTTAGCCAGGCACAGTGGCTCACGCCTGTAATCCCAGCTCTTTGGAAGGCCAAGGCAGGTGGATCACCTGAGGTCAGGAGTTCGAGACAAGCCTGACCAACATGGAGAAATCCCGTCTCTACTAAAAATACAAAAAAAATTAGCGAGGTGTGGTGGCACATGCCTGTAATTCCAGCTACTCAGGAGGCTGAGGTAGGAGGATCACTTGAACCTGGGAGGCAGAGGTTGCAGTGAGCTGAGATTGCACCATTGCACTCTAGCCTGGGCAACAAGAGTGAAACTCCCTCTCAAAAAAAAAAAAAAAAAAAAAATTAGCCAGATGTGGTGATACACACCTATAATCCCAGCTACTGAGGAGGCTGAGGAGGGAGAATCGCTAGAACCCATGAGGCAGAGATTGCAGTAAGCCAAGATCATGCCACTGCACTCCAGCCTGGGTGACAGAGTGAGACTCCGTCTCAAAAAAAAGAAAAGAAAAAGTAAAAGAAATAAGAAATAAGAAAAAGTAAAAAAACAGAAAAACAAAAAGAAAGGAATCCAAGTATACTGCTACAGAAATTCAACAAATCACAGAGAAAGAAAGCAAGATTGAAAGAAAGGAACAACAAAGTAGTCAGTAAGAGTTAAAAAAACGGCAATAGTAAATCCTTACCTATCAATAATTACTCTCCCTATCAATAATCTTTTTTTTTTTTTTGAGACAGAGTTTCACTCTTATCACCCATCCTGGAGTGCAATGGCACGATCTCGGCTCACTGCAACCTCCACCTTCCAGGTTCAATCGATTCTCCGGCCTCAGCCACCTGAGTAGCTAGGATTACAGGCACCTGCCACCACACTCAGCTAATTTTTGTATTTTTAGTAGAGACAGGGTTTCTCTATGTTGGTCAGGCTGGTCTCAAACTCTTGACCTCAGGTGATCTGCCCACCTTGGCCTTGCAAAGTGCTGGGATTACAGGCATGAGCCACTGTGCCTGGCACTAGTAATTACTTTGAAGGTAAATGAATTAAATTCTCCAATCAAAAGACAGAGGAGCTGAATGAATTTTTAAAAAAACAAAAAACAGACCTGGCCAGGCACAGTGGCTCACACCTGTAATCCCAGCACTTTGGGAGGCCAAGGCAGGTGGATCCAAAGGTCAGCAATTCAAGACAAGCCTGGCCAAGATGGTGAAACCCCATCTCTACTAAAAATACAAAAATCAGCCAGGCGTGGTGGTGAGCACCTGTAATCCCAGCTACTAGGGAGGCTGAGGTAGAGAATTGCTTGAATCCAGGAGGCAGAGGTTGCAGTGAGCTGAGATTGTGCCATTGCACTCCAGGCTGGGTGACAGAGGAACACTCTGTCTCAAACAAACAAACAAACAAACAAAAACCAGGTCCAACAATATGCTAGTTACAAGAGACTTATTTTAGCATTAAGGGGACACACAGACTGAAAGTGAAGGGATGGAAAGAGATATTTCATGCAACCAGCAACCAGGGGAGAGCAAGTGTGGCTATACTTACATCAGACAAAACAATCTTTCAGCTCCCTCTCTTTCCTCCTGCTCCTCATCCCTCCATAAAAAAAATGAAAAGAGGCCAGGCATGATGGCTCATGACTGTAATCCTGCACTTTGGGAGGCCAAGGTGGGCAGATCACAAGGTCAGGAGATCGAGACCATCCTGGCCAATATGGTAAAACTCCAGCTCTACTAAAAATACAAAAATTAGCTGGGCATGGTGGTGAGCACCTGCAGTCCCAGCTACTCGGGAGGCTGAGGCAGGAGAATTGCTTGAACCCAGAAGGCAGAGGTTGCAGTGAGCTGAGATTGTGCCACTGCACTCCAGCCTGGCTATAGCACAAGACTCCATCTCAAAAAAGTAAAAATTAGAATTAAAAATAAAAAGAAAGGGCCGGGCGCGGTGGCTCAAGCCTGTAATCCCAGCACTTTGGGAGGCCAAGGCAGGTGGATTACGAGGTCAAGAGATCGAGACCATCCCGGTCAACATGGTGAAACCCCGTCTCTACTAAAAAAATAAAAAAAATTAGCTGGGCATGGTGGCGCGTGCCTGTAATCCCAGCTACTCGGGAAGCTGAGACAGGAGAATTGCCTGAACCCAGGAGGCGGAGGTTGCGGTGAGCCGAGATCGCGCCATTGCACTCCAGCCTGGGTAACAAGAGCGAAACTCCATCTCAAAAAAATAAATAAATAAATGAAATAAAATAAAATAAAATAAAAAGAAAGAAACAAGAAAAAAAATAGACTTTCATTTAGTCTGCTATGAGAAACAAAGAAGGTTAATAAATGATGTTAAAAGGGTCAATTAATCAAGGATATAACAATTGTAAATATGCATGTACCCAGTATTGGAGCACCTTAATAGAGAAAGCAAATATGAACAGAACTCAAGGGAGAAACAGACAGCTATACAATATTAAAGAACTTTAGTACCCCACTTTCAACAATGGAATTACCCAGACAGAAAAATCCATAAGGAAACAGAAGACTTGTATAATGCTGTAGACCAAATAAACCTAACATCTGTTCATATATATGGCATTCCATTCAACAGCAGTGGAATATGCATTCTTTTCAAGCGCACATGGAACATTCTCCCAGATAGATCATGTTTTGGGCCACAGAACAAGTCTTAACAAATTTAAGAGTATTAAAATAATCTAAAGTATTTTTTCTGACCATAATGGTTTAAAACTAGAAATCAATAACTGAAAAAAAATTTGAAAAATTAATATGTAGAAATTAAATGACATACTCCTGAACAACCAATGGATCGAAAAAGAAATCAAAAGTGAAATCCAAAAGTATCTTGAGACAAACAAAAATGGAAATGCAACATGCAAAACTCATGAGACACAGTGAACACAAGGGTAAGAGGAAAGCGGATAGCAATAAATGACTACATTAAGAAAAGAGGGCTGGGCTGGGCGCGGTGGCTCAAGCCTGTAATCCCAGCACTTTGAGAGGCCGAGGTGGGTGGATCACAAGGTTAGGAGTTTGAGACAAGCCTGGCCAAGATGGTGAAACCCCGTCTCTACTAAAAATACAAAAATTAGCCAGGTGTGGTGGCAGGTGTCTGTAGTCCCAGCTGCTCAGAAGGCTGAAGCAGGAGAATTGCTTGAACCCAGGAGGCGGAGGTTGCAGTGAGCTGAGATTGTGTCACTGTACTCACTACCTGGGCGGCAGAGTAAGACTCTACCTCAAAAAAAAAAAAAAGAAAAAGAAAAAGAAAAAAGAAAGATCTCAAATAAACAACCTAACTTCACATCTCAAGGAACTAGAAAAAGAAAAACAAACTAAGCCCGAAGTTTGCAGGAAGGAGAAAATAAAAATGAGAGCAGAAGTCCTTAAGTGCTTTAAATCCAAGGTCTTGGGCCTGTTTTGACCCTTTTGAATTCAGGCTTTGTCTCTTTACTTAAATTAACTTCATTAAAGTACATTTCACTTCTGAAAGTTTTCCAAAAGCCCTTGTAAAAAATAGTGATATTTCCACTGAGTTCTTGTTTTTCAATAATTTTTCCCATTTCTTCTCATTCTTGTTCATCACTGTGGCCTAAAATAACAAGGGGATTTACCACTGGCATTTGATTTGTTCCTTCAAGCCCTTTGATTACATCTTTAATCCCTCAGAGAGGTTCATATGATTCTTGTTTGTATCTTGGATTTCACAAAAGATTTCTTTGTGTCTTTGACGATCTCTGATAATCCGACAACTTTCTAAGACTTTTTTTTTCAGACAGGGTCTCACTCTGTCACCCAGGCTGGAGTGCAGTGGCTTGATCGTGGCTCACTGCAGCCTCAGCCTTCCCAAGCTCAGGTGATCCTCCCACCTCAGCCTGAGTAGCTGGGACTACAGGCACACACCACCACACCCAGCTAATTTTCTGTGGAGAAGATGGGGTTTCACCATGTGCCTAGGTTGGTCTCATACTCCTGGGATCAAGCAATTCCCTCAACCTCCCAAAGTGGTAGGATTACAGGCATGAGCCACTGTGCATGGCCACAGAATTTCTTTTTGTCTTGAAGAGGTTTTTAATTTCTGTACAGCGTCCTACCAGTCACTTCTTTTTTTTTTTTTTTTTTTTTTTTTGAGATGGAGTTTCGCTCTTGTTACCCAGGCTGGAGTGCAATGGCACAATCTCGGCTCACCGCAACCTCCGCCTCCTGGGTTCAAGCAATTCTCCTGCCTCAGCCTCCTGAGTAGCTAGGATTACAGGCACGTGCCACCATACCCAGCTAATTTTTTGTATTTTTAGTAGAGACGGGGTTTCACTGTGTTGACCAGGATGGTCTTGATCTCTCGACCTCGTGATCCACCCGCCTCGGCCTCCCAAAGTGCTGGGATTACAGGCTTGAGCCACCGCGCCCGGCTACCAGTCACTTCTTATCTTTTTTTTTCTTTTTATTGACAGAAGCTTTCTCCATGAAGAAAATTCGAAAGTAATTACTTCCTAATAAGGCAGTTATAATTTCCCAAGGCACTTACTACAAATCAGACCATGGAGATTAGAGTCGGGGACAATGATGTGGCAGAGAAGGGACAGAAGTGCCAGAGATGAGAGCCTGGGCCCAGGAATGGGCAGTAGGTGACTAGTTGAAGCTGATTCCTGGTGGAAAGAAGAGCCCAAGGGAAGAAGGAGCTAGAGCTTGGAATCCATTGCTCCGCGCAGGAATTCCTGCTGTGTAGTATCTGGTGGTGGTACCCAGGTCCAAATTCTAGAATCAGGTAAGGCAGGCGCATCCCCAGATCTTATTCCTGCCCTGATGCAAATGGACCCTCTCCTCAACAGTATGGCTAGTGCTAGTGGTACCTTTCCAGAAGGTTCTTTCAGGATGCTTTGCTGTCATCTGCCCCCAAGATTATTGTAATACACACGCAAATCTGCAATGAGTATGATGTGACTGGTGCCTCTAAAAGTCACACCATCCACAACTTGCACAATCATACACTGTGGACTGTCCCTCCTACCTCCTGCCATGTGACCCCCCACCTTCCTCAAATCCCCCTTGGGCCTCTTTAACTCCCTACCCTAAATTGATCCTAAAAATCAGCATTCCTGGCCAGGTGCAGTGGCTCGCACCTGTAATCCAAGCACTTCGGGAGGCTAAGGCAGACAGATCAGGAGGTCAGGAGTTCAAGACCAACCTGGCCAACATAGTGAAACCCCCATCTCTACTATAAATACAAAAAAAATTAGCTGGGCATCGTGGTGGGTGCCTGTAATCCCAGCTACTCGGGAGGCTGAGGGAAGAGAATTGCTTGAACCGGTAGGCGAAGGTTAGAGTGAGCCGAGATCACACCATTGTACTACAGCCTAGGCAACGGAGCGAGACTCTGTCTCAAAAAAAAAAAAAAAAATACGCATTTTCAGCTGGGTGCAGTGGCTCATGTTTGTAATCCCAGCACTTTGGAAAGCCAGGCCTGGTAGATCGCCTGAGGTCAAGAGTCTAGCCGGGCGCGGTGGCTCAAGCCTGTAATCCCAGCACTTTGGGAGGCCGAGGCGGGTGGATCACGAGGTCAAGAGATCGAGACCATCCTGGTCAACATGGTGAAACCCCGTCTCTACTAAAAATACAAAAATTAGCTGGGCATGGTGGCTCGTGCCTGTAATCCCAGCTACTCAGGAGGCTGAGGCAGGAGAATTGCCTGAACCCAGGAGGCGGAGGTTGCGGTGAGCCGAGATCGTGCCATTGCACTCCAGCCTGGGTAACAAGAGCGAAACTCCGCCTCCTGGGAGTTTAAAAAAAATAAAAACTCCGCCTTTATTTTTATTTTTAAAAAATAAAAAATAAAAATAAAATAAAATAAAATAAAAATAAAAAAATAATTTAAAAAAAAGAGTCTAAGACCAGCCTAACCAACATGGGGAAAGCCTGTCTGTTTCTACTAAAAATACAAAAATTTGCCAGGTTGTGGTATGTGCCTGTAATTCAGCTCCTCAGAAGACTGAGGCAGGAAAATCCCTTGACTCTGGGAGGCAGAGGTTGTAGTGAGCCGGGATCACACCGTTGCACTCCAGCCTGGGCAACAAACAGAGTGAGACTCCATCTCAAAATAAAGAAATAAAGAAATGAAGAAATTTTAAAAAGGCCAGGCAATGAGGCTCATGCCTGTAATCCCAGGACTGTGGGAGACCAAGGTGGTCGAATCATGAGGTCAAGAGCTCAAGAACATCCTGGCCAACATGGTGAAACTCTGTCTCTACTAAAAACACAAAAATTAGCTGGGCATGGTGGCGAGTGCCTGTAGTCCCAGCTGCTAGGGAGGCTGAGGCAGGAGAATCACTTGAACCCAGGAGACGGAGGCTGCAGTGAGCCAAGATCACGCCACTGCACGCCATCCTGGTGACAGAGCGACACTCCATCTCAATCAATCAGTCAATCAATCAATAAAAACCAATAGGCATTCCCTTCCTTCTGGGAAAGTCTGGATCTCTAGTTCATTTCATTTCACCTGCCCTCCCTGTTCCTTCATCCCCTTCCAGCATTACCACTCAAGACAGAAGGTAGGCCAGGCTTGGCGGTTCACACTAGTAGTCCTAACACTTTGGGAGGATTGCTTGAGCCCAGGAGTTTTGAGATCAGCCTGGACAATATAGAGAGACCTCATCTCTACTAAAAATGAAAAAGTAGCTGGGCATAGTGACTTGTGCCTGTAGTCCCAGCTACTGAGGAGGCTGAGGTGGGAGGATTGCTTGAGCTCAGGCAGTTGAGGCTGCAGTGAGCCATGATCATGGCACTGCACTCCAGCCTGGGTGACAGAGAAACACCCACTCTCAAAAAGAAAATAAAAGGAAACAGCTGGGTGTGGTGTTTCATGCCTGCAATCTCAGCACTTTCGGAGGCCGAGGCGGGCAGATCACTTGAGGTAAGGAGTTCGAGACCATCCTGGCCAACATGGTGAAACCCTGTCTCTACTGAAAATATAAAAAATTAGAAGGGTATGGTGACTCATGCCTGAAATCTCAGCTAGTTGGTAGGCTGAGGCAGGAGACTCACTTGAACCTGAAAGACAGAGTTGCAGTGAGCTGAGATCAAGCCACTGTACTCCAGCCTGGGTAATAGAGCAAGACATCATCTCAAAAAAAAAAAAAAAAAAAAAAAAAGAAAGAAAGAAAGAAAGAAAGAAAGAAAAGAAAAGAAAAAGGAAAGAAGGGTCTGGAATGGTGGCTCACGCCTGTAATCCTAGCACTTTGGAAGGCCGAGGTGAGTGGATCACCTGAGGTCAGGAGTTCCAGACCAACCTGACCAACATGGAGAAACCCCGTTTCTACTAAAAATACAAAAAATCAGCTTGGTGTGGTGGCACACACCTATAATCCCAGCTACTTGAGAGGCTAAGGCAGGAGAATTGCTTGAACCTGGGAGGCAGAGGTTGCAGTGAGCCGAGATCACATTATTGCACTCCAGCTTGGGCAACAAGAGCGAAACTCTGTCTCGACAAAAAAAAAAAAAAAAAAAAAGAGCTAAGATGGTAAGCCCCTGAGGTCATGAGTATCCACAGAAGCCCAGAATCTTAAAGGAAATCGTTAAGCTGCATAAGAAATTGAGTAGAGCCAGGCAAGGTGGCTCACACCTGTAATCCCAGCACTTTAGGAGGCCAAGGTGGGTAAATCACAAGGTCAGGAGTTCAAGACCAGCCTGGCCAAGATGGTGAAACCCTGACTCTACTAAACATACAAAAAAATTAGCTGGGCATGGTGGCAGGTGCCTGTAATTCCAGCTACTTGGGAGGCTGAGGCAGAAAAGTGCTTGAAACCAGGAGGCAGAGGTTGCAGTGAGCTGAGATCGCGCCATTGCACTCCAGCCTGGGTGACAAGAGTGAGACTCCATCTCAAAAAAAAAAAGGAAAAGCTAAACAAATTGAGTAGAATTTGATTTTGCTCATGAGAGAGAAGTGTAAGGAGGAGGGACTGGGTGTCGGGAGGCCCAGAGCCCAATCTCAGGTGTGCCATTAGCTGAGCTGGTATTTTATTTTGGGCCTTTTACTGTGGGGTTCACAGATGTCACCTGTAAGATAAGTAGATTGAACTAGATGATCATGAGGGCTATGCCTACATGTGTCCAGTGGTTAGGAGTCAGTGACCAGACTTTGAAGGAACAGTGACAAACTTAGAAAAGTGAACTACTCTTCTGGGAGGAGCTGACTTGGGGGAAGTGGTTCATTTGGGAGAAATAACTCATGGCATATTACCTAGACCTGGACAAGCAGCCCGACTCTTTCCTTGTGTTATTTTCACATAAAGTCAGAGCCATGTCTAGCTTCTAATTATGCAGAATTTGAACAAGTGTTGAAGATCTTAGGTAGGGTCCATTTACCAGGTTAAAGAAGTTTCCTTCTATTTCTAGTTTGTTGTGAATAAATATTGTCTTTTATCACATATGTTCTCTGATTTCCACATTTATTGAAAGAACCATGTGGCTTTCTTCTTAAATCTGTTAATCTGGTAAATTAAATTGTGTTGATATATCTCCTTCCTTTTCCTTTTTTTTTTTTTGAGACTGAATTTCGCTCTTGTCACTCAGGCTGCTGGAGTGCAGTGGCGTGATCTCAGCTCACTGCAACTTCTGCTTCCCAGGTTCAAGCGATTCGTCTGCCTCAGCCTCCCAAGCAGCTGGGATTACAGGTGCCTGCAACCATGCCCAGCTAATTATTGTATTTTTAGTAGAGATGGGGTTTTACCATGTTGGTCAGGCTGGTCTTGAACTCCTAACCTCAGATGATCCACTGGCCTCGGCCTCCCAAAGTGCTGGGATTACAGGCATGAACCACCGCACCCAGCCTCTTTCTTTTTGAGACAGAGGCTCACTCTGTCGCCCAGGCTGAAGCACAGGGATGTGACCTGGGCCCACTGCAACCTTTGCCTCCCAGGTTCAAGAGATTCTCCCACCTTGTCCTGAGTGTCTGGGTTTACAAGCGCCTGCCACCATGCCCAGCTAATTATTGTATTTTTTGTAGAAACTGGGTTTTAACATGTTGGCCAGGCTGGTCTCCAACTCCTGGCCTCAAGTAATCTGCCCACCTTGGCCTCCCAAAGTGCTGGGATTACAGGCTGAGCAATTGACATGTTTTCTGTTGTTAAATGGTCATTGTCGGGTGGGGAGGAGATGGAAGATTTAAATAAAAAGATACATAGTAGCAGATATGTAGAATGAACAAATCTAGAGATCTAATATGTAACATGAGGACTATAGGTAATGAAGTTGTATTATATTAGACATTTTTGTTAAATAGATTTTAGCTGCTCTTATCACACACAGAAGTGTAACTATGTGAGATAACAGTTACGTTAATTTTCTTTTTTCTTTTTTTTTTTTTTTTTTTGAGGCCGAGTTTTGTTCTTGTTACCCAGGCTGGAGTGCAATGGTGCAATCTCGGCTCACCGCAACCTCCGCCTCCGGGGTTCAGGCAATTCTCCTGCCTCAGCCTCCTGAGTAGCTGGGATTACAGGCACGCGCCACCATGCCCAGCTAATGTTTTGTATTTTTACTAGAGACGGGGTTTCATCATGTTGACCAGGATGGTCTTGATCTCTTGACCTCGTGATCCACCTGCCTCGGCCTCCCAAAGTGCTGGGATTACAGGCTTGAGCCACCGCGCCCGGCCAATTTTCTTCATTATAGTAACCACTTTACTCTCTCTATATATCCTATTACATCATGTTGTACACCTCAAATATACACAATAAAATTTATTTTTTAAAAAAACTGGGCACAGTGGCTGTCACTTGTAATCCCAGTGCTTTGGAAGGCTGAGGCAGGAGGATCTCTTGAATCCAGGAGTTCAGCATCAGCTTGACTAATGTGATAAGACCCTGTCTCTATGAAAAATAAAGAATGTGCCGGGCGCGGTGGCTCAAGCCTGTAATCCCAGCACTTTGGGAGGCCAAGGCAGGTGGATCACGAGGTCAAGAGATCGAGACCATCCTGGTCAACATGGTGAAACCCTGTCTCTACTAAAAATACAAAAAATAGCTGGGCATGGTGGCGCATGCC
Source organism: Saimiri boliviensis (assembly GCF_048565385.1). NCBI lineage: Eukaryota > Metazoa > Chordata > Mammalia > Primates > Cebidae > Saimiri > Saimiri boliviensis. The sequence continues at coordinate 228,917,408 of NC_133449.1, forward strand.
TGTAGTCCCAGCTACTAGGGAGGCTGAGGCAGGAGAATTGCTTGAACCCAGGAGGCGGAGGTTGCGGTGAGCCAAGATCGCGCCATCGCACTCCAGCCTGGGTAACAAGAGCGAAACTCCGTCTCAAAAAAAAAAAAAAAAACCCACACAAAAAACAAAAAACAAAACAAAACAAAAAGACTAGGTTTCACCATGTTGGCCAGGCTGGTCTTGAACTCCTCACCTCAGGTGATCTGCCCATCTCAGCCTCCCAAAGTAGGGATTACAGGCCTGAGCCACCACACCCAGCCATGGAATTATTTTTGAATCATATTTTTTTTTTTTTTCCCCTAGGATTGAACTTGTTTGTACTTTATTTGAGGCTTTTACATTATGTTTATAGGCAATGTCTTTTGTTTTTGCTTTTTAAGAACAAAAGAATTTCTTGGCTCACTTAACTGGAAAATCCAGTTATAATTCCATCTATGTTTATAAATAAGAACGATTTTTAAGTGTGTGTGTGTGTGTGTGTGTGTGTGCACAATGACCTTGTTTGAGTTATCAGAATCAAACAAGTTTTGCAAAATGATTTGTGTAACTTTCCTTCTTTTCTATTGGCTGAAATACTTTGTGTAAGATGAGAATTAGCTGTCCTCTGAAGTTGTATTAAACACACCTCTAAAAATATCAGGGTAAACTTTTCCTTAGGCAAGATGGTGTCTACATTATCATGGACAGGCTTTCCAGTAAAACAATTACAAAAGGAGAAGTGAATATTTTTTAAATTATGTAACTGTATTGCTGAGCTAGCCAAAAAAAAAAAAAAAAAGCAAAAAAAAAAAAAAAAACACAAGAAAAAGCAGGAATTCAGAAGAAGCAAGAAACCAGACCCTTCCCTCAGGGCATTTCCAAATCTTGGTGAATTTGAATTTTAGTTTTTTTTTTTTTTTTTTTTTGAGACGGAGTTTCGCTCTTATTACCCAGGCTGGAGTGCAATGGCGCGATCTCGGCTCACCGCAACCTCCACCTCCTGAGTTCAAGCAATTCTCCTGCCTCAGCCTCCTGAGTAGCTGGGATTACAGGCACGCGCCACCATGCCCAGCTAATGTTTTGTATTTTTAGCAGTGATGGGGTTTCACTATGTTGACCAGGATGGTCTCGATCTCTTGACCTCGTGATCCACCCGCCTCGGCCTCCTAAAGTGCTGGGATTACAGGCTTGAGCCACTGCGCCTGGCCCCAGCAATTTTAATTATTTAAAGAAGATCCCAGCTCTATCTTCTCTGCAGTGTTAACTACTGTCCTGCCACAGCCCCTCACCCCCTGAAAATGTACACTTGCTTCAGATCCCCTTCCAGGCCCTCCTTGGTCAAGATCACCTCTCAGCTGCTGAGCCTACCACTGTCTGCAGTGCTGCTGAACAGATGAGCGCCTCACCTGCCTGGCAGTCTCACATCCCCTGACCTCACTTGTCCCTAGCCACAACTTACAAACCAGCACCATTTCAAGGGACATGATCACAAGTTCACTGGAGCTGAGGCTGCCACAGTTGGGGTGGCTGGCTCTGGGGCTAGGACTGGGACTGTGTTGACAGAGGGAAAACAAATAAATACTGCATTAATAAAAAGAAGAAAGAGGAGAAGGAGGAGGAGGAGGAAGAAGAATATCCCAGCCTTAAGTCTGAGCCAAGATAGCTGCCTTGAAAAAGAACTCATAATTAGTGATGGAATGCACAGGAAAATGAAGTAAATTATTTTTGTCTTTGTTCCAAAGTGATCTGTGGGCTAGAAGTAGGGGGTATTTTGGGTTGAATTACTCAG